>NC_082345.1:1775000-2375000 GCF_027477595.1 Haemorhous mexicanus | reverse complement strand
AAAAATAAATAAATAAAAGCCACTGTTATAGAAGCATTATATCCTAGATTCAATTATACATTTTTAAGTTTGGTGGTTAGTCCAAAAGTTGAAGTTATTTTCATTATCTTTACAAAATAAAAAAAAAGAAAGAAATAAAAACCATTGTTATAGGAGCATTATATACTAGATTCAAGTATACATTTTTAAGTTTGGGGGTTACTCCAAAAGTTGAAGTTATTTTCATTATCTTTACAAAATAAAAAAAAAGAAAGAAATAAAAGCCACTGTTATAGGAGCATTATATACTAGATTCAATTTTACATTTTTAAGGTTGGTAGTTAGTCCAAAAGTTGAAGTTATTTTCATTATCTTTACCCAAAAAAAATGAAAGAAAGAAATAAAAATCACTGTTACAGAAGCATTATATCCTAGATTCAATTATACATTTTTCAGTTTGGTGATGTGCTGTTTATTTGCTGGCAGACTGAATCAGCAGGGATACAACGTGCTCAGATTCAGAAGGAACTCTGGAGAATTCAGGATGTCATGGAGGGTTTACTTAAACATAAACAGCAAAGAAGCTCTTCTGAGGCAGGTGAGCAATAGGGAATGAAATTGGATCTTATAAATGTTTTAAATAAAAGCTCCATCATTGCTTTTGTGTGTTTGAAAAAATGGCACAATGGCTAAGGAAAAAAACAAAGCAAATACTTCTTTAAGTTGATGCTTGGTGTATTTGGATGATAGCAACAGGTTAGAGTTCATATTTTAAAGCTGTTTATTGAAAACCATTTTTCTCTTTTTTTTTTCCCCACACCTTCCCCCAAACAGGCATCATGGTATCAAGGACATTTTCTTCTATTAAATATAAAAATGAGGTATGGTTTTAGCATATTTACTCTTTTAGCATTGTGGAAGCTGTAATGTGGCTATGAGAAAAACAAGTGTTGCTGTGACTATTTTAAGGATGTCTGAAGGATGTATTCAGTATTTTTCTGTAAAAACACCATATTATGACCTAGTTTTAAAGCCTGATAGCTCCACTAGTGATTCTAACTCTCATTTGTACTGTCTCTGTATTCTCACTGGTGTGTTTCTCTTTTCCATTTCTTACCTTTTCCTCTCCCTAGGCTCTTAACATAGAAATACAAACCCTGATTTGTGGATATGTTTTTTACCCACCACACTTTTCATGGGAAGAAATACATTGCTTTATATGTTTATTCAGATATTGAGCCTGGTTCTCAGATGGCCAGAGCACCCACAAGAAAAGCTGAGACTGTGGGAGCTCCCAAATGTTCAGTTCCTCTGAAAATCTGGCTGGAAGTTACAGTTTTAAAGGGACATTGTCATGGCTATCTAAAGTGTGTGCCATATAAATCCATCTGGCTTACAGAACTTTCTAAAAGTCTCATTTATGTAAAAATCTTTCAAAAGAAAACGGATTTAATTTTTTAAAGCACTATTTAGAGAGTTTGTGCCTGTCCAACAGAACGTGCAGGTGTTACATTTATTTTTTTCCCTTTTTGTTCAATGTGACATTGTCCCTTTAACTGCAAAATCTATAGCTGCTGTAGCCATGGTAATATATTTTTCTTTTTAAGTGATAAATAACTGTACCAGGTGCTCATGTCTAAATAAGGTGACTATTCTACAATCTTTAGGAAGAGGAAGTAGTCCCACCTCGTCCTCCACTCCCTCGGTCCTATGACTTTACAGAGCATCCTCCCATAATCCCCCCTCTGCCCAGTGATAGCAGCTCCTTGCTCTGTTATAGCAGGGGCCCAGTACATCTGACAGAAGAAAAGAAGATGTACCAAGTTCAAGGATATCAGAGAAATGGATCTTACTGTGTAAGTGGCTTAAACTGCCACGTTGTTCTTGAAGCATCCTCCCTCCTTTGCACAGCCACCGTTTTTGTTCACTCATCTGGCTACTTCTGTCTTATGGTTTCACTTTTCTTTGGTTTTGTTTAGAGCTGCATCATTTGCTCTTCACATTCCCCTGTCATCTGTTCTGTGCATATATAAAATGTCTTAAGACTTAAATTTCATCAATTTAGATTCTTCTTCTCACTAGTTCTTTAGAAAACTCTGGGCTCAGCTTTTGAAGCTTATACCAGTTTGTTTCCAGAAGATCATTAAAAAAAAAACCCACAACTCTGCCTTTTTATGGCAATTTTTTCTGATTGTCTGCAAATGTTGTTACTCAAATTAGCTGCCAGAAAACACTTGTGCCATACCACTTGAAGGATTGGAACACTGTCTTCAAGTGAGAGCAGAGTTACCACAAAAGAACTGGTTTGAGTCTTAAGACATAAATTATTGTGGCAAAGTGCCTGTTTATTTACCTGATCCCTTGCTGTTCCTCAGGGTCCTGATTATAGGCTTTATAAGAGTGAACCCGAGTTAACTACAGTAGCAGAAGTGGATGAGTCTAATGGTGAAGAAAAAACAGAGCCAGTTTCAGAATCAGAATCTTCTGCTAAAGGTTTGTCCCCAGGCACGGTGTTTGCCACCTTTCAGCTTTCTCACAAGGAATGCAGAGCTCAGCTGGGCTGTGGAAGCTGCCTGATGGTTTGTGCCTTTGCAGCCTGTCCATTTCTCAGTTTGATGGAACAGCTTCCACAATAAAATAATGATTTAATTATATGACGAGAGAAATTTCAGTCAATTACACCGCAGAAAAATCAAACATTACACTCACCAACAAGCCTGAAATCCTTATTGACACCATGTCTAATCACATCACTCACATTCCCCACACACCATTCCCTTGAACAATTACCCATTTTATGTTCTTGCCCTTGAACAATTACTCAGTTTTTGAATCAAGCTCCCGATGTTGTGTCCCTGGAACGTCCAAAAAAGCAGCACCACAGAATTTTCAGGCTCTCATAAGGCAGGGAAACAATGTCTTTTTCTTTTTTTTAATCTTGTAATTGTTGAATTGCCTTCTGTCCCCTGATATAATAGGAATAATGATGGTGACCTTGGAGTGTACAGACAATAAAGGTCTTTGCAGTTGCTAAATGCTTTGGATTCTTCTCTTCATCTAGCTCCCATAAAAGCCACTAATTGCTTGGTAGAGTCTTTTACCAGGAAGTGCTTCTCAATTCTGTTTGTTAAAACACACAGAATAGTTGGTTAAAGGTGACTTCAGGAAAAAGCTCAGCTTTAGCATCTCCCAAAAACCATATTGAGAGCTTTGAAAAAAATAGCTAAACTTAGCTATTTTTTTTTTTTACCCCAAGGATTGATGTTGCCCGTGGCAGCAGGATCACTGCCTTCTCTTGTGGTGCTTTGAGCATTTACAGAGCAGGCTGATGCAATGCTAACAGAACTTTACCAAGATTTATGATTATACAAAGATATTGTTTTCATCAGAATGGTCACAGAGGTTTTTAAAACTAAGGTTAGCATACAATTTGGGTATAAACTATGTGAATGGCCCTGTGATATAATTAAGCTTGCACTTACCACACAGTTTGTCAATTCAGA
Organism: Haemorhous mexicanus; assembly: GCF_027477595.1. NCBI lineage: Eukaryota > Metazoa > Chordata > Aves > Passeriformes > Fringillidae > Haemorhous > Haemorhous mexicanus. The sequence goes on along the minus strand of NC_082345.1, from coordinate 2,371,518 downwards.
CTCTCTGGGGTATTTGCTGAGTTACAATGTTAAGGCACATAATTAAATTGCTGTTAACTTGGTGGCAGAAAATGGAATATTTATCCTGAGATTTGCTAATCATCAATGACCTAAATGGGGAAACTTGTCTTTCTGACAGCATGCCTAGGTTTCATTGACCTGTGATGTTTCTATTTATTCACAGTAATTTATGTCAAGAGGTGAAGTAATGATAAAGACAAAATGAGAAAATCTACCCTATGTTAAGAAACCCAACACTTTTTAAGCACCTTAATCTGCTTTCTGTCTCAAAGACAGAAATTATTTTATTCTGTCCATTTGTAGAAAAACAGTCCTCAGTCAGGGAAAGCAATAGTGCAAATTCCTCCAAGATAAATAATGTTTAGAGGTGTGGAACAGAAGAGCTGCAGTGGTAGCAAGCAGTGAGAGGCTCTGTATATTCTAAACTCCCTCCAGTGTGTGGTTTGCCATAGCTGTGTTTTATCATGTGAGCAGATGAATTTTCTACCAGAAAATTTTCTATTTCTTGTTCTGGGCATTCACTCACCATAACAATCCCAGTGCAGTAGGGAAATGTGACCATTTCTGATTGTTTCAGTTCTGTTAGAGTCTGTAAGCCACAACAGGAAACATTTTTCTGCCATTCTGTCTTAAGTTTTTAAGCTGATGAGGAAAAAAAACTGAAAGGCAGCTGATCTCTGAGTTTTTCCTACCTTGCTGTTTAAAGTTATACCTCAGTGATGGTAGTTTCTTATTGAGGGTGGTTCTAAAAATAAATATTTTCAGAGGAAACTTAGAAGGGTTTTTCTACTGGTTGTGCACTGTGGTTACAGTAGTGAACACTTCCCATGCCAGCCATTTCCCTCTCTTTTCAGACATCAGCAATCAAAGGGAAATGGGAAGGTGTCAAATATGAGAGCAGAGGAGTATTAGTGACCCACGTGGTACATGAGAAAATGGAATTCTGCTGTGTTTTATCCTTTTTTATGTCCAATGCAGACCCAAACTGCTGCTCTATAGCAGGACATCCTCAGCTCCTGTTTTCTCTCACAGCTGAGCAGGCTCAGGGTGGTTTCCTTCACACACAGCCATCAGCATGGTGTGCACACACAGAGCCCATCCAGGAGCTGCCTGCCCTTTCCACACCTGCACCCACCAGCCCTCTGCACCCCTTTTGAATCTGCCCTCTGGAGAAGGGCTCCCAAGGCTGACAGGTGCCTTTTCTGGAGACACATCACCAGTTTGGGCAGGGTTTGGCACAGCCCTCAGCATGTTGCTTTGCTGTTTTGCAGGCTCACACTTCCCTGTGGGAGTTGTACCACCCAGAACCAAATCCCCAACGCCAGAGTCCTCAACAATAGCATCCTATGTCACCCTGAGGAAGAACAAGAAGATGGATCTAAGAACGGTATTTGAAAATGATCTTTGAGTGCTGGATGTGTTCATTTTTAAGCTTGGTAGTTGCTCCAAAAGGTTGAAGTTATTTTCATTATCTTTACCAAATAATAATGAAAGAAAGAAATAAAAATCACTGTTATAGGAGCATTATATACTAGATTAAATTATACATGTTTAAGTTTGGGGGTTACTCCAAAAGTTGAAGTTACTTTCATTATCTTTACCAAATAATAATGAAAGAGAAATAAAAATCACTGTTATAGGAGCATTATATACTAGATTAAATTATACATGTTTAAGTTTGGGGGTTACTCCAAAAGGTTGAAGTTATTTTCATTATCTTTACCAAAAGAAAATAATGAAAGAAAGAAATAAAAATCACTGTTATAGGAGCATTATATACTAGATTAAATTTTACATTTTTAAGCTTGGTAGTTGCTCCAAAAGGTTGAAGTTATTTTCATTATGTTTACCAAATAATAATGAAAGAGAAATAAAAATCACTGTTATAGGAGCATTATATACTAGATTAAATTATGCATGTTTAAGTTTGGTGGTTGCTCCAAAAGGTTGAAGTTATTTTCATTATCTTTACCAAATAATAATGAAGGAAGAAATAAAAATCACTGTTATAGGAGCATTATATACAGATTAAATTTTACATTTTTAAGCTTGGTAGTTGCTCCAAAAGGTTGAAGTTATTTTCATTATCTTTACCAAATAATAATGAAAGAAAGAAATAAAAATCTCTGTTATAGGAGCATTATATACTAGATTAAATTATACATGTTTAAGTTTGGTAGTTGCTCCAAAAGGTTGAAGTTATTTTCATTATCTTTACCAAATAATAATGAAAGAAAGAAATAAAAATCACTGTTATAGGAGCATTATATACTAGATTAAATTATGCATGTTTAAGTTTGGTAGTTGCTCCAAAAGGTTGAAGTTATTTTCATTATCTTTACCAAAAGAAATTAATGAAAGAAAGAAATAAAAATCACTGTTATAGGAGCATTATATACTAGATTAAATTATGCATGTTTAAGTTTGGTAGTTGCTCCAAAAGGTTGAAGTTATTTTCATTATCTTTACCAAAAGAAATTAATGAAAGAAAGAAATAAAAATCACTGTTATAGGAGCATTATATACTAGATTAAATTATACATTTTTAAGTTTGGTAGTTGCTCCAAAAGGTTGAAGTTATTTTCATTATCTTTACCAAATAATAATGAAAGAAAGAAATAAAAATCACTGTTATAGGAGCATTATATACTAGATTAAATTATACATTTTTAAGCTTGGTAGTTGCTCCAAAAGGTTGAAGTTATTTTCATTATCTTTACCAAAAGAAAATAATGAAAGAAAGAAATAAAAATCTCTGTTATAGGAGCATTATATACTAGATTAAATTATACATGTTTAAGTTTGGTAGTTGCTCCAAAAGGTTGAAGTTATTTTCATTATCTTTACCAAAAGAAAATAATGAAAGAAATAAAAATCTGTTATAGGAGCATTATATACTGGATTAAATGATACATTTTTAAGTTTGGTAGTTATGCCAAAAGGTTGAAGTTATTTTCATTATCTTTACCAAAAGAAAAATGAAAGAAAGAACTAAAAATCACAATTATAAAAAGTTCAAATCTGCCTGAAAACCAGTGAATTTCAAGAAAAGATGAGGTAAATGGGTGTTATTTTGGGAAAAATACAATGCTTAGAATTAAAGATTTTTAAGTGGTAGTAAATTCACTTTGTTGCAGCCTACACTCTCAGTTAAATGATACCCAGCTGTAGTTTTTCTTGAAATAAAAAGGCAGAAATTACTATTAAATCAACTGGTATAAATGTCCTGGATCATTAAATTTCAGTTATGTTTCTAAGTCAAATATCTCGTGTTTGCCAGTTTTATAATGTCTGGTGAATTGTTTCAGCTGGAGAGGGTGGCTTAGAGAGCATCTACCCATTCTCCTGATGTTTGTTGTTGGTGATGGTAATGTTACTGTTCAGAAGAGCCAATTATTCCTTCCTTTCATTTTGCATTTCAGTGTTCATTTATTGATAATTGGGTTTTGTACTGGTTTTTTTCCCCATACATTATTTGTCCACTATTTTCCTCCTCTTTAGTAAATCATTAGGTGATCTCTTCTGGCAAGTTACCACTGTGAAATCTTAGTTTTTGGTGAAAAATATATAATTTTTTTTTTTTTCTTGCATTTAAGGAAAGACCAAGGAGTGCAGTGGAGCAGCTGTGCCTTGCAGAAGGCTCAAGGCCTCGAATGACTGTGGAGGAGCAGATGGAAAGAATAAAGAGGCACCAACAAGCTTGTCTGAGAGAGAAGAGGAAAGGACTCAACATTATTGGTGTTTCAGAGCAGTCTCCCTCCCAGGGCTTGTCCTATGTCAGGGATAATCCACTCAAACTGGCCCAGGTGGGTCTGAGGTGATCTAAAGCCAGCTGTTTCCTGATTTAAAATACATTATAAGTGATTCTTGGTCTATCAGCTTTAGCCACACCATGCTGTAAATGCCTTAAAGCCCATCATATAAAATTCCCCCTCGTGGGTACAACCACAATCCATCTTTCACAGTTCTGTTTCTCCAAAGTATCCAGTCTTGTTTGCAAGGCCATCCTTTGAAACTTGTTTCTATTTCCATTTCTCTGTGTCCTATTCCATGGCATTTCTCAGTCAGCATTTCTTGTCTCATTTCCTGAGTCTCTCATTGTGGAGTCACAGAGTCAAAGGACAACCTTCATGCTCACACCTAATGCTGGAAGCCACTTCTTTGCCTTTTTGGGAAGCAAACAGCAACACTTTACAGGAGTGACCTCAGGGCTATCCCACAGGTCAGACAGTCCAGCCAAGTTATCTGTTCCTGACACGGGAGCACCAATTTGTCAGAAAATACCTTTTTCTGACCCAGAGATGGGGCAACTGAGAGACCTTTTAAACACTTTTATTCCATTTTCAGTCTCATCAGAAGGGTGAGACAATACAGATGTTGTAATTAACTCCATCACAATCAGAAGCCATCTATTTCCTAATTCCAGTACATTATAAGTGATTCTTGGTCTATCAGCTTTAGCCACACCATGCTGTAAATGCCTTAAAGCCAATTATCTGCAGTTCCCCTCGTGGGTCCCACCACAATCCATCTTTCACAGTTCTGTTTCTCCAAAGTATCCAGTCTTGTTTACAAAATCATCCTTTGAAACTTGTTTCTATTTCCATTTCTGTGTCCTATTCCATGGCATTTCTCAGTCAGCATTTCTTGTCTCATTTCTTGAGACTCATTGTGGAGTCACAGACTCAAAGAACAACCTTCATGCTCACACCTAATGCTGGAAGCCACTTCTTTGCCTTTTTGGGAAGCCAAGAGCTCAAATCCACATCCATTTGATGGTGCACTGTGATGTTTGGGACCAGGGTGGGGTGTTCTGGTGAAATTCAGCAAACAAGGTGAAATTGCAAGGTTTGGGACTGCAAACAAGATCAGGGAGAATTGTGACTCTGTTGGTGTTGAGATGGAGTCAATGCTGATTTTTCTGCCTGTGATGCATTCAGACATCTGCACCATTTTTAGGTAGGAATGTATATTTATGATCAGAGCTCCTAAGTGGTGCTCTTCTGCTCTGGTGCTTGAGCCCATAAATGCATTAAAATAGAACCCACACTTTTGTTTTCACCATTTTTAAACTTGTTTATTTGCCTAAAAAGTTTCATGGGTAAAAGATGGGGAGAAAAGAGGAAGAAACAACCACTTGTCATTAACCAGGAAATATTATTCTGAATCTATATCTAGAAAACCCCCTAAAAATCAAACCAAACCCAAAAAGCCAAACCTAACCCTATATAGGATAGCAGATATTAGGCAGCTTACTACTTTCTAGATATTTTAAATTAGTTTGCTTTTCCAGTAGCTTAATGGAAGTGATTTTTGGTTGGTTTTTGGTTTCTTTGGGTTTTTAGTCTTCTAGAATACTTTTTTCTTCAGACCACACTGTTTATTGACCTTTTTTTTTTAATTACTATTATTTGCTTTTCTACTGGCATGGAAATGCCTTCTCTTTTTTTTTTTTTTTTTTTTGTTTTGTTTTGTAGGCATTTAAACATCTGATTTTCCAAAGGCAGATTAAATATATTGGAGTGTCAGGAGATCAGGTATTTCCAAAGATGTTTCAGCTTTGCATTTTGGGTTGGTTTTTTCCCTCTCAGCATGATAAGCTGCTACAGAGCTATACAAAAGTTACTTTTTCTTCAAGAATTTGGCACCCCCAGAAGACTCTGAATTCAGTTTAGCCTTTGCAGTAGAGCATCTGCATTTGGGCTGACATCAGGAATGCTACAAGTGAAGGGAGTTCCTGCAAATATTTCTGGGATTAACACTGCCTTTCTCTGGAAGAGGTTGTGCCAAGCAAAGCTTTGCAGATGTTTCTTTCAGTAGTTTCTACTGAAAAGGGAAGTTTAAGCTTTGCCTCTTCCCTGTGGTGTCGTTCCATACCTCAGGGGGAGGGAGCTGCAGTCCTGTGTGTCACACCTGGGCAGCAGAGAGGGGCCAGAATTCAGAGGAATTCTGTTCATTGCCCCATGATCCTCAGTCTCCTCTGCGAAATCAGGCCTCTGTGGGTGAGAAGAAATTTATAGAATAAGTGAGAAGATCTCTGAATTGAATATTTAGCTAACAGTCCACGTTACAAAGTCACTTTTTCTACCATAACTTGAATTCTTCCAGAATGCTGTTTGGCTAAAAGCCCCAGGATGAGGTATTATGCTGAGTAACAGCTCTCATTTCTAACAGCATCGTTTTTATGTCTATTGATTTTTAGAAAAATGATGCAATGGCATTAACTGCTGGAAGTCTTTTCCACTGGGGTTTGGTTATTTAAGAATTGGAGGGGGAAGAGGATTTTATAAATGGCCTGCTGTGTAGTTTTGAAGTGATTACCATAATCCAAAAGGAAGTTGCTTCACAAGTGTTGCTGGGACGAGCAGATGATAAGGGGTGCACACTTTAATTCAGGAGAGCAGACACTGATTTATGACCTGACTGAGGTGGAATTTCCTCCTCATAGGGTGCATGTGTTAGATCACAGGAGTTCAGCTTGGAGATTTACTGCTTCCATGGCTCCTCTCAGATGAGCCTCCCTCCAGCTCTGCCAGCATCATGTTCACAGCTCACAATCCTGAGTCACCTCTACCATCCCTCCTCAGAATTTTTATATCAGCTTATTCTCTGCACAGTGGATTAATTTTTTTATAAAAAAATAATTAATATCCTCTGCCATTATCAGATTCTGTGCTGTGCTCTGTTGAATCAGTTCACAGCACAGGCTTGGAGGATACCCAGGATAATTGGAGGAAGAGCATGCAGGTGCACTGAGAATTTTGTGCTGAAAGCAGATTTTGATGGATTTTTGTTCTTAAACCAGAAAAAGCTATTTTATAAAAAGAGCAGTGCTTCTGAATGCAAGTGAGAATGCTGCTGAGCTGATTTGTGACTGAGCTAAATATGAATGAAATTTCAGAAGATAAGGGTGACATTGAAATGCTGGAGAGGAAGGTGGGGCAGAAAGCACAATAATCCTGCAGACAAAGAAATGTTAGGCTGAACTGTTTTGAAAGGTACAAAAATGAGAAAATTTCGAGTTCTTAATGATTTCCATTTCCCTTATTGCCATCTGTGCCTAAAGTTTTTCCAAGTATTTCTTTTTTAATCAGTCAGAGGGCAGCAGGAGGCTCAGAACTGTGATAACTTTTGTAACAATATGTCCATGTACCAATTCTCTTCCTCAGAATCGCAAAAAGGATGATACAGTATCTGCTAGCATGAAGGAGTTCGAGGGCTCCAGTAGAGAAAATAACTTGAAACAAAATAATGGAAGTCCTGGAGAAGAAATAGCACAACTCAAAAATGATGGAGATCCAGAACATAATTCAAGTTTTGCTAAAGAGGTACAGAACTATTCCTTATTAAACTGCTCAAGAAAATAATTCAAGTTTTGCTAAAGAGGTACAGAACTATTCCTTATTAAACTGCTCAAGAAAATAATTCAAGTTTTGCTAAAGAGGTACAGAACTATTCCTTATTAAACTGCTCATCAGCTTGGCTTGCAGTAACAAGCTATTTTGAGGATGGGAAAGTGAGCCAGTTCCTTTTGCTTGGAAGATAAAGACTTCATGTTGAAAATACAATACTCTATAGAGAATCAAAATTCAGTGGGATCTGTCTGTAGCTGAGACATTGAATTTTCTTGTATGTGGTCTTTAAATAATAATCATTGACATATTCATTGCTTAGGCTGCCCCAGTGGGATTTTTGACAGCCAATAATGTCCCTGAATTTTTGTTTGGTTGGCTGTATTGCATCACATGGTTTATGGAAAGCAGAATAAAGCTGACACAACAAATGGCACATGGAGCTAGGCAGTACCTGTACTTGTAGGTGTTTTTCACTGCTGGGATTTCTGCCTTGCAATAGTTTGAGACACACTTGGCAGGGAATTACTTTGGTGTTTCTGGTACTCAAGTGCCCTTAACACTCAGCAGAACCAGACTGACTGTGAAAAATGGATTATAGAGTTGCTGCTACATAATCATATCCTCTTTATAGTTTAATTTTTTTTTTAAGTATTGTGTAGAGGTTTTTTTTCCTTCTTCTATATCCATATTCCTCAGTTAATCATTCTTTTGTTTAATAATCCTTTTGTTTTCCTATTTTATTTTATATATATATATGTGTGTGTGTGTATATATATATATATATCTGATGGAGAATGGTAAAAAATCAAATAACTAATTTCTCTTGTTATCCATTGGAAACACTTCCTTATTGAGAGAATGTTGCTTTGTTAAATATGCAAATATTTCAAAAGGAAAATGATGTAATACACTCAAATTGTAATCAGACCTTAAGAGCAGCATTCAGCCTTATCAGCACAATATTGCAGCATCTGGAATTTTTGTTTGCATCATGAAGAGAGGGATAGCATGAAGAAACAGGCAGGCTGCAATCCAAAGAGTTCAGAGAAGTTCTGGAAGTTATTAAGGCAAGCCCTGCCCCTGGCCTCTGGTAGAAGTTTTAGGATAACTCTATTAACCTGCATGGTATTGATAAAAATTTCTTAAGTTATGTAATTTTGAGTTACTAAGTATACATGATGGCAAAATTTGTCTGTTAATAAAACTGTTTCCTGGTGCTGTATTTCTTATCTGCCACTTAGTGTGTGTTACAGCTTTTTGTTTCATGATTTCAATTTTTTTATAGCTGTCCAAAACTGATGATCTTTTATCAGATGCACATGTTGTATCTGACTCCAAAGAAGGGAGTAATGAAGAGAAGGCAGAAAAGAAAAATAAATTGGAAGAAACACATGATGGTGATATAAGGTAAAAATCAAACAAGATGTTCAGAGGCTATTTTAAGCTTGCATGCTGTATTTATTAGCTGAATGGACCAAGCAATTGCCATAAATACTGAAAAGGTTTATTTATATGGCTATGAGAGGTTTATATATAGGGAAATCTAGTGAGAGGCTTGATGCTGCAGGGGTTCAGTCAGAGTTGATGACTTGGAGGGTGAAGCAATGTTTATTTTCCCAGTTTTAGCCAGAATGCATTCATAATCCTTGTCTTGGCCTCCAAGATGTGTTTAATTATGTCACCTCAAGCTCTGTATCAATTTATTATGAGCACTCCAGCCAGTGCTCCCATAGCATGCTCTCTATTGCTGATTAATTCAGGAGCAAACTCAAGATCTTATTCTCCATCTCCTGCTTCATTTTTTACCTCACTGCTTTGCAGGGTTGCAGAATTAGAGGGATAAGATATCTTGGGTGTTTCTCTCTCACAATTCCTGGCTTTGGTGTAAGTTGCCCTGCAGGTCCTAAGGGAGTTCTCACTTGAGGTCATAACTTGTCACAGGACCCTGCAGCAGGAGGAAACTGCAGGAGTGCAGAAAGGAAAGGAATTAAATCCCAGGTGCTTTTTAAAAAGTGTGACTACACAAAGTAGAAGGATTTCAAAATGCCTGCTTAATTTATGCTACCCAGACTTGCAAGTTGCAACTTTTTTCTGTTAACAGGAGAAAATTAAATTACAGCTCCTCTACTTAGTGGTTAACACCTGAAATTAAGTTAGAGCAGGTTCTAAATGCTGTGCTCTTTTAAAGCAGTTTGCAGAGCGTGACCACAGTTGCAAACCACAAACCCAAAAGCAGCTCAGAAGAAAGTGAAATACTCAGTGTTCAAGAACAAGAAGGGATTGTGTCTTCATTTGAATTAGCAGCACAGTCTTCAAAAGGAAATCAGGCAGCAGCAGGTATGGAAAAGAGTTTGACTGAAGCCCAACTTACCCAGTACACATGTAAAACTTTATTCCATTTTCATTGTGTCTTTTGATGCTCTGGAACCCTTGTGAGTTGAAAATGCTGAGCTAGTGAAATGTACAGTTTTATAATGCACAGAAAAATAGTTTCCCAGTGGACAGCTACAGAAACTCCATTTTTTTGAGGTTTTAATATAACTTTTATATTTGCTAATTCAGGGATTTAAATAACTGTTGCCAGAAATTGAGTCATGATGTAGTTGGAGCAAATCCTTCCTTTTTCATCTCAGTCCTGGATGTGTGTAGACTTTTACCATTGCTCCCTGCTGCTGAGTGACCTTAGATATGCCCAAAATTGTGGAATTATTGACAATTTCCAATATTTTAAACTAACAAGTAAAAGACCCCAGTTTGGCTATGTTTTGAGGAGTAAGAAAGATGAAGAAAACAGAAAACAGCACCTGCCTGGTACAGTGAGTGGTGGTGGCCTCTTCTGCAAGAAGAGAAGAGTGAAATAAAGCAAAACTGGGTGCAAAGAAGGAGAAGAAAAAGGGAGCAAGTGGGGAAGGAGGAAGGGAGAAGATAGAATTCAAGACATTATTTGCTGATGGGAATGGTTAAGTGAGCCAAATGGTTCAACTTATGGATATAAAAGGTGATCTGGACCTTTGTAGTGCAGTCAGCAATCCTTGCTGTGACTTGGTAATCAAAACCAGAACTTGTCTGTGCATTTTGCACTGCTCAGCAGAATGAGAAAGCTTCGTTCATCTGAGCTGGGAGATGAAGGTGGCTCTGGGCCTACCCCAACTACTTCAATTTTACTTTTTTCCCCCCCCTTTCTCTTTCTTGGCAACATAAAACATTAGCATTGCTGTGTTTGCTGTTCTGCTAGTTATCTCTAAGCCCGATTAAGGATCAGCTGTGCTCTCCCTTGAAGCTGTGCTTTTTGTGCTGATCAGATTTTAAACCTTGTGTAGCTGTCATTTGTTTCTGCCCATATTTGCTAGGGCCTGAAATGGTGCTTTTTCAAGCTGACCTTTATTATTTCTTCTGTAACTTGTACTCTTCTTTCTTTTGCTGTATGACTGGCAGTGAAAAGTTTGCCTTCCTCACCAGAATCGTCCTTGTCACCAGCTCCATCCACCCAGCCCCAGCTGACAGAGGGATCCCATTTCATGTGTGTATAGTTACAGACAAGTAGGTGCTTGCTTTCCCACCTCTCCTGTTCCTAATGTTCCTCCAGGTTATTTCTGTGCTGGTATTTTTGGGAGAAACATCTGCAAGACAGGGTTACCTGCAGTGTTGAGCCAGAAAACAAATAAATTTGTGTCTTGATTTGCTTGCAAGGAGTGCATTCTCTGTCCAGCTACAAAGAGAAAGGGTTAATTGGTTTGTCAAGGGCTGATTGGTTTGTCAGGCATGTTCTCCACAGCTGGCAGGGTAACAGCCTTGGAAATAACAGCCTGAGCTGCTCCCATCCAGGGAGTTAAGGCACAAGCATCACTGCCCAGCTGCAGATGAGTCTTGATGCTCCAGCCATGGGCAGCCAGAGCTCAGAGCTGGGGATGCCCAGGAGGGAATGGGCTGATGGCCTGAAGAATTCATGGTTTGAGACATAAAACCATGAAAACGTTTTGTCATTGTTGTTTCTTTCTTTCTTTCTATAGAGAAAGCTCTACACAGCTGCTCTTTCCTGCCATAGTGGGTGATTGCTTCTAGAAAACAAGTTAGAAAGCATGAGTTAGGCTAGATTTACATCTCCTACCTGTGGTGTCACCCAGTGAATGAATGGCAATGGAAATACAAAGTGTGTGTTTGTTTGGGCAAGTGTTTAACAAATTTAGTAGGGTGTCAGTGTGAATGCTTCAGCACTTTACCAGCATTTAAATCAATCCACATTTCTTTGTTGTCAGGAAGTGTCTGTTTAAATAAGCTTTCTGCTAAAAGAATGAGCTTTGCTTCAATGGCAATGCTAAATGTAACTTAAGAAAGCTTAAAATCAAGAACAATTTAAAATTGAGACATTTTCAGTCATTTATCATGAGGAGATCTGAAAGTGCATTTTTTAAAATTTCCTGTCTCAGTCTCCATTGCCAAGGTTTCATTTTAGCAAATTTAGACTTATTAGTCATCACAGAGACCTTTCTAATATGAACTAAGGGCAAGAAACTATTTATACTCCTTAAAAAAAAAGGAAAATCATTAAAATATTATTAAAATATTTTCTCCTTTGGAGAAAGTGAAAAATGCCATCTTCACATTCAGTCCTGACACTCCTCCTGCCTTCCTGATAGGTGTGGTCTGCCACGATTATATTTAGCTTGAATTTTTGTACTTTTATTCAAAATGTTTATTACAGAACTATTTAAAAAAAAATGAGTGGGACTTTTTCTGGAAATACTGATTTGTGTTAATTCTTTTCATGTTCACTGTATAAATATATTTATAAATATATATATTTATACGTAATTTTTATATATATATATACTGTATAAATATACACACATTTATCACACATCTCCATTTTAAGTAGGACAAACATTGCCCCCATCAGCTGAGGTTTGTGTCAGCAATGAAAGTGAGACTGCCCTGCTGGATTCTGTCTGTAGGCACAGGGCACCTGCCAGGAAGGGGGGAGCAACCAGAAATCTGCCACCAATTGCATTAAGCTGCTCTCAGCTCAGATGATCAGATCAGCAAATTCATTTCCTTCAGGATTTCTGCTAAATAAAATAGGAATTAGTAGGAAAAGGCTTGGCCCCCCTTGGTGAGGTGTATCCCCACAGCCAGCTCTGCAGGTGAAGCATTCCTGTGTTCAGGACACCTCTAGCCTCAAAAGCCCCTGAGGAGGCTTTAATTGCTTTAATTGCTTTAATTTTCTGACAGAATGGTCCATCTGCAATGGCACTTGTCAGTCCCTGTCCCTGATGGAGAGAGGATCCCAGAACTTGAGGCACATCCCTCGTGGCTGTGCAGTGTGTGGATTGAGCTGGGGAGAGCTCTCAGCTGGGTGCACCTGCACTCCTCAGGGCTGCACCTGATGCCTCTGTTGGTTTTTTCATTGGAGTTCCAAAATAAATTTGTGCCATGGGCTGGGCTCAGCATGCTGAGGAGATGGATGGAGCACAGTGCTCACTGCCCTCTACCTCCTGGGGCTGTGGTTCCAGGATTCCAGTGCTTTGCTGAAGGATTCTGGCACATCTTTTAACACTCAGCAATTCAGGATCCCTCATTTTCAGGAAGTCTTAGGTGGCCAAGGGAACTTCCAGGCTGTAGGATCAACCAAATTTTTCAGGCGACATCTGGAAAATGTCTAGTGGATTTCAGGGAATGAAGAGGTAATACCTGTATTTGGCTTTTACAGTCAATTGGAAAAATGATACTCTTGGCACAATGCCAGGGGAATTTTCCATAGGAAATTGGTGGCACAGGATATTGTAGGACTAAGGAGAAACCCCTGAACACAAGGTCCCTTTTTTGTCACAGCCCTTATTCTGCAGAGACAAATCTCTGTGTGTACCACAAATCCTGTTGGATTTTAAGCATTGCATTTGCCCTGAGTAATGGGGGGATAATGAAATTTTATACAGCACCTGGGTTCAAAGCTCAGGAACATTTTTACCAATGAACAGTTCAAATTTATTTATAGAAGTCCTTGCAGCAATTACCAAAGTACAGCAAGCTCTGGGTAGAGCATCTGAACCACACTGCCAGTGCAGTGTAGCAACTCAGTAATTCTCCATCCCTCTTCAAAATGTGCCTTGCATTTCTAAGACTAGTTGGGATCTTTGCTGTTATTGCTGGTTTTAGGGGAAGAGCATTTGGAGGTGACTGTTACTGTATGTAACAGGATTAAACTCTCAGAGTAAACAGACTTTCATTCAAAGTGGTGTAAATTTGGAAAAAAAAAATCTTGGCTTTGCTTCTTTCTGCTGAAATATCTTGACAGCAGTATTATTCATCAGGAAAACAGATTTTGGAAACAACTGATTTCTAGGATGTTTTATTATGTTCTGCACCTACATTGCTATGTTGAGGTCAGGAGTTCTTTGCTGTGTTTAATCCCCTGAGTTCTTTGGATGATATTCTGTTGCTAAAGTAGAGTAACTTAATCTGTGTCTGTCTTCCAGCACTAACGGCTTCTGTTGAAACAATTCATGCCTGAGATGTATGGACCTGACCTATGAAAATATGAGAAGATATTGTACAGTATATTTTAAATCTATGAAATTCATAGTTCTGATGCTTTTGGCCACAGAGCATCGTTTTATCACTTCCTGGAAAATGTTTATTCCAAGAGAGCTTTAAATGGCCCACGTGTACACTCAACAACCTTCAGATTGTTCTCCTGATACCAGCTTGCTGCTACGATTTCTGTGCACATAAAACAAAGGCTCTTTTTTCATGTGCAGCCTACAGTCAAAACTTTATTTGCTCTTCTTCAGAATTTAATGTTCTTTTAATGATGGATCATATAAGTTTACTTTTTTTTGCTTCTTTTAGATGCATAACTCGGTTAATTTTACATATCACCACTAAACCTTGTTTTACACTTTTTCAACATTACAATTTATTGTTTTAACAGTTTATTTGTAAAATTTTTATATATATATATACATATAGAGATATTTAAAATGTGCCATTTTTATTATTGCTTAGTAAGAGATGTCCTGTTTCTGCTGTAATGATTTCTTGGTCAGGTTGCAATGTCAGCAGTTACTGCCACACTTCTGTCAACATAGACATTAATGTTAGTGGTTCCTTTCTCTTGACTAAAATGGAGTGTAGGTATTTTGAGGTACTGGGCTTTTCCTTGATGGGGTTGGGGTGTGTACAGCAATAAGCAGGTTTTCAATCCAGTACTTAGTTTGTGTACAAATGTAATTATGTTCATTGTGTATATATTATACAATGAGCACATATGATGTAAGTATAAGAAGCCACTTATTATTGTTCAAATACGAATGTTCATATCCCATTTCTTTTATATCATATTAAATAAATGTTGATGTTCTTAAGGACTTGTATGGTTAGTATTTCTTCCAGCAAACAGATGTCACACTGTGTTCCACCTTTTGATGTGGGGAATGCAACAATTCCTACCCCACTGGCAACATCACCTGTCAACCAGAGTAGCAGTGACAGACTCTTAAGAGATCCCAGTCTTCCTCTTCAGGAAAGAATTAAGGCTGCAACACAGAACAAAACAGACAACCTGAGACTGAGATGCAAGAAATACAGGTTCAGCTCCTGGCTCTCCCAGACTTGTGTTGTGATACTGGAATAATCACTTAGTCATTCTGCTCCTCCATTCCCTGCCTGTTTACACGGGAGGTAATAGCCTGTCTTAGTGGGGTGTGGTGAGCAGGAATTCAATATTTGCAAACGCTGATTGCCAAGTTCACTGGGGTTAAGGAGAGAAGTGTGATGATTCCTGGAGGCTTTGGTATCTGCATAGCATCTTCCAGAAACTGAAAGAAAACCTGAAATAATCTGTCAAGTGTTGTCACACTGCAGATGTTCCCAGCTCTGCTGTTCCGTCTCGCACAGCTGCCTGAATTGCCTGAGACAAAAGAGGGTTAGAAAAGAACTAAGAGAAACAAAAATATTTCAGGGAAAGCTTTTGAGTCTTAGGATGTAAAGCTAAGGAATCTTTTGCAGGTTCAGGCAAGTGCTGTGTGCTTCAGTGCATGTGTGTGCCATAAGTGGTAAGGCAAGTTTCACAGGAAGGCAGCTGCCAGCTCCTGTTGTGCTTTTTTTTAATCATACAAATCATATCCTGATCCAGTTAATATTGCTGTTCTAGAAGCTATAGAATTCATTGTGCTTTTCCATAGAGGAGTGCCTGATTTCTGTCTCACGGTTTGAAATGACTTCTCCCCAAGAAGGAGTTTGTGTTTGTTGGATTGTTCTGGCACTCCCAGCTTTGCTGCCAGTTCTTCCTGGTGCTCTTTGCCACAGAGATACAGAGTGTGTTGTCTGGCTGCCTGTTGTTCTGCCATTTTCTCTGAAAAGTAAAAAAAAAAACAGGGATCAGAATTCAGCAGCAGAGCCTGGAGGGGTCACAGTGGAAGAGGTGGCTGAAGGAAAGATGAAGGATGATGCAGGCAGGCAGCATCGAGCTGAAAAGTTACATCACCCTCTATGTTTTGGAACAGCAGCCCCAAATTAGTGCATCCTTCCATCCCAAAGACAGAGCAAAGAAGAGGAATGTGATTTTATTGCACAACCAAGCCAGGCTTCAGTGTTCAGTGGAACACCTGAGGCAGAGCAGATGGGACACACCCTGTTCTCTCCCTAACCCTCCTCGAGAGAGCTGTTTGCTGTCAGGTTTTGCAATCTCTTTCTGCTGCCAAGAAAAGAAATGCAACCAATAAAGGAAAGAATGACTAAGTGATTTTTGGACATTTATAGATGCTGCCTGTGTCTAAAGCAGTTGTTGGTTTGGTATATCTGCAAGGAACATGCAGTTTATAACGGAGCTGGGCAAGTTTTGCTGATAGAACTGTTGGCAAAGACAGCAAAGGTGAATGATGCAGGAATGTAGTAATGATCATAAAGTATAATTTCACTTCCTGTGGGCACTTGCTGCAAAGACTTGGAGTTTCATTGGGTGCTCTATTTTTTTGTCTTATGGAAAAAAAAGAATAATAAATGTATGGCTTTGTGTTATCACAGAGCATCTACTGTTTCTTACCTCATCAGAATAACTCATCCCAGTGATCGTACTCCTGAGATATAGAAATATCAGAATACTGATATGGTCAGCCTTCAAACATTATTTTAAGTTTGTATCTAGGATATTTTTATATTTCTGACTGATTGCTTTATTGGCTATTGCACTGACACTTGTATATATGGAAGGTGCTTTTTTTTCAAAAGCAGGAGTCCTTAGGAATAATGCAACACATTCTCTACAGATGTTCATGCTTTTCAGAACCAATTACATCTATTTTTGTCTTTTGTTCACCATTTGCATTGTTCCAAGGCTACTAGAGAATGTGAATCTTTAAAGTCCCTTAATAAAGTGACATTACTCAAAAAGTGATAGTTGGTGTCTGGGCAGTTTTTGTATGTTGTGAACTGGCTCAAAGGGAAAGACCTCACCAGGCAGCTGAAACCCAAACCTTGGTTATGTATCACTGAGGTGGAAAAGTTCTTCACATTTCCTCAGAAATATGCATCATAAAATTAATCCAATAAGGTTCTATTTTCAGGAAATAAATTTTTAAAAAAATATCGTGCACCTTTCATTCTAAATCACATTAATTGGACAGTCTGTGACAGAATTCTTATCCACCCCATTAGATCCACTGGATGTAGCAGGAGTGCATACATGAAAAACAATAATGAATTACACTGTCAGGAACAGATTTATTAAATTCTCTAGGACTTAGACTTGTGAATTAAGTTGTACCCTGGGTGAGCAAAGCAGCAGAATAGAAGACCTTTAATCGATGGTGCTGTTGGATAAGTCTTACCTCATCAGACTTTGCATTATATTTTAAAGATAAGGTGGAGGGGTTTTATTTTTCCTTTTCTAGTAAACCATAAGTAGTACTCATTCAGATCTCAGAAATGGCTCATCATGTCTTTTCTACACAGTACTATTTTGTCCCTGTGATCCTGGATTGTGCTATAATTATTTTCTGAAGTTATTCTAGGGTAGTTTAATCTTATATCAGTTTGAATCCTAAGTTAAAATGTTATTTTCTGTCCTTTAGAAAGCTGACATTTAAACGGCCAATAAACAAATTGCCTGTACCTGGCACTGATAATATATCTGAAACAACTTCATCTGACTTTTTTAAGGATGCACATGGAGATAACAAAGCAACATCTGGCCTTCATTTCTTCTAAAGAACATTAGAAATGCTTGCTGGTATATCCTAGGAGCTGTTTGGCTGGTCCATGTGGGAACACTGAGAAGCTGCTACAAAATAAAACAGAATATACTGGTGGCTGCAAGCAAATGCCTGACCCAAAATGAAGGCTGGAAGCAGCTGCTTTCTGAACTTGACATGCACAGCTTGTTACCCAGCTGTTCCAGATGTGTCAGCATTCAAACATTACTTGTGGAATGAAGATTTTGGTGCTTTTTTTGTGGTGTTTCTTCATTCTGTGGTATGCCAAAGAAAATGTTTTTAAGGTCTGTCTAAATATTATCTGGCTGCTGTGGTGAAACTGCAAGCAGCTCTTAATTGCAGCTCTGGGTAAGTGACATCAGCACAGAGGTTGCTCATTGCCTCGTGTGGCAGTCTGGCTAGGGATGTGCTGAAGAACACTTCTTTAGGCTGGATTAGGTTCTGCTTGGGATAAAAGTAAAGCTGGAAGCAAACAGTGCTGTTTTCAGTGGGCTGCTGTAGAGTATATCTGGACAAAACCAGATGTGGGATCATTAACTTCTTTATTACTGAAACCAAAATGAAAATAAGGAATTAATTTTTTTCTTTTTGTCAAATACTATCCAGATCCCTGTTCTATGGAATGGGAATACTTCAAAGTATTTCAGACTAAAAATAGAAACACCCTCTTGCTCTTTTGAAGGTGAAATGAGTACTGTTTTTAAAAAGAAAAAAAAAAAAAAAGCAGACTTGGCATGTTTAACTTTATATGTAGAACAAGGAAGATTTACTTACAGCCTCGAGTTTTGAAAACTTTCAGGAAAATGCCTCATCCTCATCTGTTGTTATCTGCTCTGTGTCACAGTGAAGTGACTGGACTCCCCTCTGCATCTTTAAATCCATTACAGCCCAATTTGTAAAATGTTCTGCATTCCTTATCTGGAGAAAAACTGCCTTATCCACACCCCAGCTCTCTGTCCCCGCATGAGCCGCTGAATCCAGGCAATCAGTTTCTTGTTTGGAGTGGTGGAAATCTGCAGGTGCTTATCATCCTGAAAGATTGACTCAAAGCACATAATGAGAGACACCCAAGATTCCCAAGAAACTTGCATGTAAATCTCCTTTATTTTCCTCCTTTAAATCTCCTTTATTTTATTATTAAACATTTTTCTAAGTAATAGTCACCTTACTATAAATAAAATAATTAGTAGCTATATAAACAAATACCTAAGAATTTATTTGAGAAAATTGTCATTAATTGACAGTACATTTCAAAGCAATTGAGGGGGGGAAAAGACTGCAAAAATTCAGCAACTCAACTCATAAATCACCGCTTTACAATGTGAATTTCTGGTGAGTCTTGACACTTGATTACACATGTAAGTTGAGTGCTTCATACTGTGCAACTTTCTTTTGGTAAATTCCCAAGTCAGCAAGAACATGGAGGCTGTTTCAGATGTTTTAACTTTAAACACGAATGGCTTTTTATTTTTTTTCTTTTTTTGGTATGCTCATCCACCAGTCTAGGAAACAGCTGTTAATGGCTGTTGGGTTTACTCTTTTTATACACTGAAATGCTCATATCTAGAGAGAGGGGGAAAAAAAGACAGCTGAACTTTCTGATGAATGTTTCCTGATGTTATTTTGTGTTTGGTTTTTGGCTACCTGGAGAACGTCTCAGAGAGTTTGCACATGCTGGTACTACAAGGAAGCCAGCTTGTAGGAGTCAGGTCTAGCTAGAGGTGTCATTTTGTGAGCAGGGAAATTGCCTGTAAACCAAAATCACCTTTAAATAACATTCCTGGCTGTTTTCTTAGCCTGTGCCAACAGACCCGTAATTTTTTGTAACTACTGCTTCTAGTATATTGTGCCTACAAATAATAAATATTGTTAATAAAGACAAAGTGCCTGGATAATGTGTGAAATCCTGACCACTATTTACAAGGTAGCAGCTACAAATTAACCAACCAGCCTCAGCCGTTTAGGAGATTGCCTTAGTGAAGAGGAATTGGTTAATATTCGTGGACTACAACCCTGGGAAAACCACACTTGCTTATATAAGCTGATTTGGGGGTATAACTACTCTGACCTCACAGTTTTTTATTTTAAAACTTTTATTTCATGATCTTAAAGCTATTCTATTCTGTGTGATCAGCTAAATATAACCTAGCTAAGCTCCACTTCATTTCCATCATCCAGATTTTAGGACAAGGGAGAACAGAGGTCGTGACATTTTGATCATTTTTGCCTCATTAAAATCTTGCGGACCCCAAGGAGCACAGCTGGGTCATGTTTGTAAGAAGTGGGGCTCTAAATCCTTGCTTTGAGCCGTGCCTGTTTCACGGGAGTGCTTCCCATCCATCCTCCCCTGGCTGGCTGTTCCCAGGCTGGAGCACCGCAGTTATTTCACCTGCAGACGGAATCCCTGACTTTCACAACATTTTCAGGCAATTAAGCAGAGGCGGTGTGTGAATTCTAAGATCTCTACAGCTGGTGGCTCCGAACTCTTAAGGGGATGCCAGTGTTCGGAGTGAATCCTCGTTAAAGCTTCAGCGCTGCGGATTCTCCAGCGATTCCCAAACCCTTGGGTGCTGTGCCTGCATCTCTGAGCGCAGCAAGCCGATTGCTGTGCGCTTCAGTGGATGGCTGCCTCCAACAACTGCAGGAGCTGCAGATTTTCTCCTTTTTGTGGCTTGTGGATCCAGGCTGCCCAGCAGGCTGGATGGGTGTTTTGTAAACACCAATCCTACTGATTGGTATCTCTGCAGGAGGAGCCTTTCCCTCCCTTTCTCCTGCAGCTGGCCGAGGGCACGGCTGCAAAAACACCCTCGTTACCTGTTGGCCTGGATGCCCGAGCTGCCAAGCTTCCTTCCAGCGCCTGCCCTGGGCACAGAAGCTGTGCTAGGAGGGGAAGCAGGAGGCGAAGGGCACGGATGCTATCAGCCCAAGTTCAAGAGCTCACCCAGCAGACCCCGGCAGAGCAAAGTTAGCCCGGCTGCAGCTGCTGCTGCTGCTTCTTTCCCTCCCTTTCCCCCTCTGCCCGGCCCTTTGTGCTCTCGGCGTGGTTGCCATTGTGTGGCAGTTTTGGGGGATGAAAGCGAGCGATCGCTGATGGGTGACATGATAGTGCTTTAAATGGGAATGCAGATTGCTCCGGTACCACGCGATGGAGCGAGGCGGACAAAGCCAGCGGCGGCAGCACAATAGGCTCAGGGTGATGGCCATGGCCAGAAGTGACTGACAAAAGGAACAAATACCAAGATGAGTTAAAAAAAAAATAATCTCCAGGAGTGTCTGGAGATTTCTCAGCCCCCGTGCTCTGAGAAACTCCGTAACTGCAAGCTGCGCAGATGTGGCAGGCTGCAGCTGACCTGCCATCTCAGGAATATTTAGCATCCCTCTCCCTTCCTTCTGGGAATCTGGGTGCCGAGCACGCGCAGGAAATCGGGGATTACAAACTTGTCTGAACTTTTCACTGCCAGACATTAACATGCGGATGCAGCAGCCTGTATGTAAATGATGTTATCTGAGCTGTTTTATGCATGTGTTTCCAGGATAAGAAAGGAGATTATTTCATTGTGTGAACTAATTACCTGTGAAGAAAAAATTTAGAGCCTTTTTAATGTTAATGCCAGGCTGTATTTTTATTAACCTTGCTACTCAATGATGCAGTGTTGTGTGTTTATTGTGCATTTTCAAATGTTAAGGACTTGATCCTTTAACCTAAATGAAAGTTCTCCACAGGACTTTGCATAAACAGGTTTCTTTGCAAGGTTGCAGCCACAGCTCAGAGCCTTCCTTTGCCCATAAAATGGGGGTGCTTCACCAAATGGAGAGACCAAGTGACTTTTAAATATCGTGATGCTGCTTAATGGTGCACAGCAACAATTAAAGATGAAAAGGGGACGATGGAATTACACTGAAATTGCAAGACAAATTACTGCAAAACAGAGAAAATGTGTTCTTGGCCTAACCAGGGCAACAGAATTAGTGTCGATGCAGCAGATCTGGGCCCAGATGGGAACAGCCCTTTTGGTTTCAGGTGCACACGTTGCATGATTTAAACACACTCACACTGCAGCCATTATGATACAGGAGAGAATTTGAGTGAGAATCTGATCTCTTGTGGTTCCTACATCTCAGATGAAATTCTGCATGTTGCTTATTAATAGTATAATTAGATCAGGGAGGAGGGGAGTAGCTTTCAAATGCTTCGTGTTTCAATATTTATCTGGCTTTTAAACCAGCATTTATTTTGTCATACTTTGTTAAGCGTGATATCAACTGAGTTGTTGAGGTTTTGCTGTAGAACATGAGCTGATGAGAATATGCTGCATGTCATGGAAATGAATGTGCATGCACTGTGCCAGAAGGAGTTACCATAGTGCAGTGCAGGTGGTGGACTGAGATCACTTACTGCAGTATAAGAGAGTCCCAAAATCTGACTGTATTAATAGCCAAAAGACCTCCAAAATATGTAACAAAAAATCTGAAACACAAGTGGTTCATGGACATTGGTCCAGCACTTAATTTATGTTTTACTGAGGATGGTGAGGAGAATGTGTGGGGTTTTTTTCCTGTAAAGTCCCATTGTAAATTGACTGCTTTGCTTCCTCTCTACATGAAACTTGGGCTTGAGAAACTGGGATGTGAACGTGTCTGAGGCACTTTTGTGTAAGATCAGGTCCTCAAGATAGCAGGGAGAACAGAAACCATGGCCTGAAGTGGTGCCAAAGGATTTTCCTTGGAAGAAACAAGGCAGAAGTAGGTCATGGCTCTCTGCAGAGCTGATACCTTAATGCTTTCAGTGCCTGAGTTACACTTTATAGTACATCCCTCTTTGTTGTACCTCTTATGCACTAGCTCAACCTAAATCAAATAGCTTCCTCAATTTAAGAGACCCAGTTTTATGTAGGCATGGACTGTAAGATTCACCACATTTAAAATCAGCTCTTTTTCACCTTGCTCTGAAAAGTCTCCTTATTTTCCAGGTTTTAAATAGCCGAATCCACTTTCCACCAAGATGAAACAAATGCTTAGCATTGCCAAACCCAGACAGAAATCCAACTGCAAAGATGATGGTTCTGATTATCCAGTTCAATGCAATATAAAGCCAAGCTGCTGCTGACAGTATGCCCCTATAGCAACAGCTTGCCAAGAATATATAGGGCCCCTTTTCCAACTGTAACTTCAGAATTATATGAGGTTGTTTTGGGGCACTGATCTGCCTAGAAATTAAGATAGTGTTTTTTAGGGTAGTATTTGTTTCTTGAATTTGGTTGCATGTGTCACTAGGAAAAAATCATGAAGCACATGATGTTCACCTTGACTGAAAAAAAAAAACAGTTTTAAAAGACTGACTGGACTCAAAAGCATTACATCATTAAAAGTCAGGCCTGTCCCTGCTGAGAAAACCCATGTGTGGGTTGAACAGCAGCTTTCACTGGAGGGGTTCAAGGACAAACAACTGCACCTCAGAGCAGTCTTGGGAAAGAGACTCTCTTAAGCATATCCTAACCAAGATGCATACATTTCTGCAGAACAACATGCTAAAATGCTTTTCCCACCCCTATGCAGTCAGTTCCAAACAGCTGACTGCATAGGGGTGGGAAAAGCATTTTAGTTTGGAAAATCTGGGAGCAGCTGAGCTGGGAATAGAGTTCTGGAGAGGGGAATCACTGTTTTGCCTATTACAGGATGTGCAGTGCATCCACAGGGCATTGAGCTCATTTAGGATCTACATCTCCCAATTCTGCCACATATTCCAGGCTTCCTGAGAGAGTGGACCTCTGAACTATTGAAATGCTGACTGATGGAGGGTGAAATTCTGAACACAGTGCAACTTGGGCTCTCCTGTGCAGTAGGGACCAAGTCCCCACTTCCTGACAGCCGTCAATGATATCAGGATATCAGGATTTGCTGTGAGTTCCTCCAAACTCCCTGGTTGCCCAGCGCTCAGGCTGAGTTTGATAGTCTGGCCCCACTGAGGTCAATGTGAATTTTGCAATCAATACCAGAGATGCCAAAGTTTCAGACAAAGCCTGTAGAATTCCCCTGAGAGCACATATCTGTGAGCATTTTGTTTGCAATAAAGGTGGCTGTTGCAGGATTGGTTGTAAAGCACTCAATCTCAGTTTTCATTCCATCAGTGATAACCAGTGGGGCCAAAACACAAGTTTCCAAATATTCTCATTTCCCACTGCTTCAAATAAAGAACACCAGAACCCAATCAATATATGCACAGCCAAAAAGACCTTACTTTCTCTTTCCTTGTCTGAATTATGAGGATCTCACCTATGCAGCAACCATTTTTAGTCATTTCTGTAAAATAAAACTCCACTGGGAATAGAACAGTCTGGCAGGTGTCCCCAGACTGGTGCTGGTGGTGATTACAGTGAGCACAGAAACAGGCTGCCTAACTCAGTGTGAAAGGCAATGCATTGACTTGGAGTGGCCAGAGCTGAGCAGGTAACACTCCACCCCTGCCAAGGGTATGACCCCAAGGAGCAGATCCTACCACAGAAATCCTCAGCCTCTTGCCCCAGAGCTGCCAGGTGAGCAGCAGAGCACACAGACACGCTGCCCCCTCGCACTGAGGATGCAGGAGTGGCAGGCATTACATCGATGGAGCTGGACTCAGGAATGAGTTGGTGTTTGACTGGGGTTTTTTAAAGGCTCCTGCTGCCCTCAGCGTGGCATTTTTGTGGAGAAAGGGACTGGAGGAAGGCTGGGTGCTGTCCTTGTTAAACCAGAGAGGGAAACAGAAAGCATGGGGAATATTGACCGGGAAGGAGGGGGACAGGAGAGATCCATTTTTGCCAGATTGCAACTGTCTTGCAGCTTCAGAGGCCAGGAGTGGGGAAGTTTGCAGAGTAAAACCACGGAGGTTTGACAAGCAGGCATTCCCCTGGCTCTGTTGTCAGCCTGCAGACAGGCAGCACAGTTCCTTTGGCACAGCATTGCTGCAGTGAGCTGATGAAGATCTTTTCAGTCCCTGGGCTTCCCGGTGCTGTCATGACAACAGCTACTTTCTCGGTCCTGCTGAAACCCCCTTTCACATTCAGTGAATGCCACGCACAGAAAAGTAGGTTGTTCTCATCAGTCTCCCTCTCTCTCTCTCAGATTTGATTGATTGAGAATAGGGAGGGGTGCTGTTCTTCTACAAGCTTGGCTTATTTTCTATGAACATGATGGATCCTTCATCTTACAGGAAAGGTTTGAGGAGTTATGAATAGCAAACGGGGTTTTAATAGCTCAGAAGACAAATACACTATCTGTAATAAACATTTGTCATTAGTGGCAAACGACAATGAAGTCATCCTGCTGGTTTTGTAATTGTTAAATTAGTTTTGATTAATTTGAGTATGACTTCTCTGTTCAGTGAATGCCCTAATAATGGCAATTCACATCTTTGGATGCAATTTGGAACTTTTCTGAAATTCATGTGTTTGCTTGTGCTCAAGCCTACCAAATAATAAATTCTATTTACATAAATTAATTCTGTACATATCTAGCTGTGCTGTTTGATAAACTTGCCATTACATTAATTTTTCTTATAACATAAGCAGAGCAGTGGGGAGAGAAGATGAATTGTCCAGCTGTTAAGGTTTTGGGAAACCTGGGCTTTGACACCTTCTCCAAGACAGTATCTTGCCCAAGGCTGGCCAGAGTGTGTGATAAATGCCCCCCCTTAAGGATAACCTCTCTCCCTTAAGTCTCTAGCCTGCCAAGATCTGGCAATCATGGAAAACATGTAATCTCACTTGCTTGTCATTTCTAATCTCAGGGGATGTAGCAGGACCCTAAATTTGGCCAGCCTGGGAATTCTGAATGGAGCCATCCAGGCTGCATCCAGACCTGCCTGCAGGGTCTCAGGGCTTGGTCCCAGTCACACAGCCCAGCTCAGCTGTCGTGGCTCCACCAGGACTCCCTTCCCATCTTTACAAAGCATGCTGCAAGGCAGGAGTGGTGTCAATTATGATTTTCATCCCCACGTCAGGCTGGGGCAAAGCCAGGGTATATGGTGATATTTGGGAACCCAGAAAAATACTAGCCTGTGTCTCTGTGTAACTTGGGAATAATATCTCAAGAAATGGAAGGCACCTCAGGACATCACAGAGTCCAATCCCCCACTCCAAGCAGCAACAGCTGGAACAGGCTGCTCAGGACCATGTCCAGATGTGGTTTGAATAACTTCACAAACAGCAATGCCACAACCTCTCTGGGCAATCTTTCCCACTGCTTGAAAGTGAAAAAGTTTCTTCTTACATTTAAATAGGATTAATGTTCTGCATCTCAGTTTGTGACCATTGACTCTTGCCCTTACCAGACACCACTAAGTCTGGCTCCATTTCTTTACTTCCCCTCTCAGATATTTATACCTTGATAAGATCCCCCTGAGCCTTCACTTTTTGGGGCTGAACAGTCCCAGCTCTCTCAGCTGCTCCTCATCTGACATGCTCCACTCCCTTAATTATCTTCAGGGCCCCTTGCTGGGCCCACCACAGCATGTTCTGGGAAGCTGAGAACTTTCTTTGGAAGGACATGGGTTCACAAGGGTTTGATCTTGGAAGGATAGGAGATTCTTTCAAGAAAAAGAAAAAAAAAAAAAAAGCACATGAACTTTATAACTAGATTTCTTCAAGGGGATTTTTGTTTAAATTTTATGGAACATAATTTAAAGAAACCTAAAACCTTTCTATGGAAGGGTTACAACTACAAATTGAAGAAGGGGAGTTACCACAAGCTGAAGAAGGGGAGTTTTAAAGTAATCCTAGAACAAGGAAAAGCTGTTGTAAACTTGTACTCCTTCCAAGCTGTGATTTGTATTTAATTAGCATTCAATTAATGATGCATTTCTGTTTGGTTGTAATGGTTACACACCGGTTTTGCAACATGCAAGATCTTGATTACTTTTTATGGTTTTTGAAAAGAATTTTCATGTGTGCAAAAAAGACTCTGCTCCTGACTTCCCATCCATATTTTTAGGGGAAAAATGGGATTTACTGCCTAATGTGCTTGAATTGCCCCCTTAGTTGGGATGGCCTCCCCTGGTTTTACTGTGAGTATCTGCAGCAAGTGACCTGCAGAAAATAAATGAACATCCTTCTACATGTGCTCAGGCACACACCTTCATTTAAAGCTGGAATCCAGCTCTGTTTTGCATAAGAATGTTGAGAAAACCAATTCCCCAAATTAACAGCATGTAAAGACTCTGTAATCTGAAAGCAAATATTTTAATTATCTCTGGCTAAAATGAATCTAAATTACAGCATTTAAGGATGTTGATTCTTCTGAGACTTAAGAATTTTGGCTGCCTTTACTGAAAAAGAGCAAACTGTGCCAAAAAGAAAATGTACACAAGGAGATTTAGCATACTTTGGGAGGAAAAGAAAGTATTTCTGATAATTTATGTAGATTTTTTAGTCATAAATAAAAATATTGACAATACTGATGACAGAGAAAAGATGCTCTATTTGCTTGTACAGTCCCACATATATTACTGTTTTACTTGTTCATATGATACATTGCCTCAGTAATTTAAATTTTCCACTTGAAAAACTTTCCCAATAGTTTCAAAGAAAAGCACAATGCACCTTTAGCATGTACTTATGCAAGTCCCTGGAAGTCACAAAAACTGAGACATGGAGTGACAGGATTAATATTCAGCTATACCAGTGCAAATGTTCTGAGAGCAGCTTTTGTTTCTGAAGCAAATTCCGAGTTCATTCTCAGTGGTATCTATAATAACTAACAGGATATCACAGCTGAACAGTACCTACTTTAAATTCTGTGCTTATATTTCAGGTGTTGCAGCAACCTGTAGAGCACATCATGAACCATATCACAAGGCCTCCTAATGCCTTGAACTCACAGCTTTTTTTACCTTTCACTTCCAAGAAATTTTCAGGCTTTATTATTTTGCATTTCCTTCAGTATAACTTGACAACAAATTGAGCATCAATTAGTGTGCATTTTAGAGGTTTTATCTACTTGTAAAGTATCTGATTCCTTTCAAATACATCAGGATATCTATGGAACATGGCCTTCCTCTCACTGTTGGTGTTTATAGATGGCTTAAAGCAGAGATGCCCTCATCTCCACTGGGCTGGCTGGAGTTCACCACAAATGCAAATATAATGAATGTTAGGATGAGCTTTTGGATGAGCTCCAGAATGACAGAATGGGGTTTTCCATTCCTGAAGTAACCCCTGGTTCTTCATGTCACCTTAGCAAGTTTTTAACTTTTTTGTTCCGCTTTTCCTCATCCCCAGAGAGTTACATTTGACTGAGCTGTCTGGAGTTTTCTGAAACTTCATGACCTAACAGGAACAGAATGCCATTTTATTTTTTTTTTTTTCCTCTTAGTTACCACTAAAAGCAGTTCCCTGGTCTAGATCATGGCAGGAATTTCAGGGACAGCTGTGCTGGCACCAGAGAAGAGGCAGCAGATCAACAAGACACAAAGCAAGGGCAGGGCAGAGCAGGAAGAAGGTCCGAAGCAGTATCAAGAATTCATTTTGCTGCAAAATGTTTTTCAAAGTCAATGACAATACCAGAGAGGGCTCAACACTCCTGGGAGGGAAGAGGAACCCTTTCCCAACATGCATTCCCTGCAGCCTTCTTCTGGTTGGCCCAGCCTAAGCCTGGCTTGTAGTTTCTCAGTCATGGTTTCTAAGCAGACAGCACAGACAAAGATTAAAGGCAGCTTTAAAAAAGAAAAGAGCATGGAAGCTGAGTTTAAAGGGAGAATTAACTGGGTGCTGCAGGAGAGGGTGGGGTCAGAATTGCATCACGAGGCAATTTCAGCCCGGTCTGAAGGGAAGGGTGAGAACCCAGCGCTGCTCACTTGAAGCAATGACAGATGGCAGCCTCTTC
This sequence comes from Haemorhous mexicanus, assembly GCF_027477595.1. Taxonomy (NCBI): domain Eukaryota; kingdom Metazoa; phylum Chordata; class Aves; order Passeriformes; family Fringillidae; genus Haemorhous; species Haemorhous mexicanus. The sequence continues at coordinate 2,343,077 of NC_082345.1, read as the reverse complement.
CTCCAGCCCTCGAATTGGGATGGGGAAGGGTGGGGCAGAAAGGAGGGAAGGTGCAGTTTCCAGAGGCTGCTGAGTAGGCAGAATGCTGAGCAAGGTGAGTCATGAGGTGCAGGCAGCAGGAATTTCCTGCACTGCTTAAGACGTGCATGGGGAGGCAGGGGTGTCAGAAGGGAGCTCAGGGAGCAGATGCTGGGCTTTACAGAATCTCTCCTGCTATCCCAGCAAGGGGAAGACTGGATGTCACCTTTCCTGTACCTCAGGCCTACTTAATTTTTCTTGTCTCTTTATGGGCCTTTCTTGCTGTATTGAAGTGTTGTGCTTGTATACTGTATAAAATAGTACTATAATGCTGATCGAAGTTAGGGAAAAACCTCAAGAAACCTGCCTTACATATATCTTCTAGTGATCTCATCCAAGTGTCCTTCAAGAAAACCCCACAAAACAGCAAAATTGCTGTGAATCAAGAAAAGAAGAAATACTTCTCTGGAGTGTGCTTGTTACTGATCCTGCTGTCAGCGTGAATGCCCTGCACCCTGGTATTCCTGAGGTAAGAGAATAAAATCTTCATTTCTTCTCCCTGCTCTGCTGTGTCTACAAGTTGTTTGATCTTGAACTAATGGTCCTGCTTGGAATCTTTTGCCTGTGAACAGGCTTCTCCTGGTTTATCTACCAGCTTTTTAAAATGTATTTTATTATTTTGTACTTTGTTGGTTCCTCAACACTAATGTCTGAGCTTTAAATCGTCGTTGTAAGGTGATCATACCAAGCCCATCAGAAACCCTTAGTGTGAACGATTTGTTTTTTCTCCAAAGGATTTCCTAACAAGAAAGGATTTCCTAACTCCTCCTTTGAGCTTTTATCACAGCATTCACATGTAAATGATTTAGATGCTTTTACAAGTTGTGGAATCACCTGTTCTCTGACAGATCTCTTTCAAGAGGTTTGAAAAGTCAAAAAACCTTGGGAAAAAAGGAAATCCAGCTTCGGTAAGCTGTGTGGGTTTGTACGGAGAAAGCTCAGTGAGCAATAATCACTGCTGCTTGCACTTGATTAGGACTTTATTACAGCACTCAAGAGCCGAGCCTGGACGCGCAATTTTGTGTGTTTGAAAACCTGAGAGCAGGACACGGAGAGATTACCACGGAGCTTTCCTTTGATGCCTGCCTGCTGCAGCAGTGACCCCGTTGGTACTGAGCGCTTGCTTAAATGCCAAGCGATTTCCATCAGGCAATAGAAAAGTCCCGAGGTTTCCTTCCCTGACCCTCTCTGAATACACAGATTACCTAACGAGCTGGCGTCTCTACCGCCCTGCTTAGGAGAGCGGAAAGTGGGAGGTCGAATCACTCTGCTCGCTTTCAGTGCCAAACACAAGGAGCCTTTGCGTGCGCACAGCACCTCGAGAAACCCAGAGAGACCTGGGGGAAAAAAAGACATTTGAGCACACAGCGGAGCCGATCAGGACAACTGACATCGGGGTACATAGAGTTCTTTGTGATGACTTTTCTCCTCTTTATCTTATATTCATCGTTTGTGAAAGGTGTTTTTTACCGAAGCCCTTCATGTATTTTTGGTTTCTCATGACTCGATACCTCCCTGATTCTGTCCTTTGCTGCAGCACAGAACTGCAGGAGGGCATCAGTGGGTCGTAGAGACCGGGAATAAAAGGAATTTTTTTCAGCTCCCGTCGTTTCTGGGCTGAGTCAAAGGCTGGGGTGTTTTTGAAACGTCACACTTGGTGTTTGATTAGACCAGTGACTGCAACACGCACCCGGAGCCCCACGCCTTCCTCCGCGGGGAGCAAAGCGCAGCACACTGTTACCAGCAGGAAAGGCAGAACACGGTACAGAAAATCAGGGTTTGGTGACTGTTTTGGTGGAGTTAGGAGCCCTGCAATGCACATCTTGCACAGATGAGAAGCAGCATTGCAGCTGTTCTTGTCTTTTCTTCCCCTCTGGATTTTTTTTTTTTTTAAAGCATTCTTAGTATTTCTACTTTCTAGCTGAGGCTGGCTTCTAGAAATCTGAGGAATTATCATCACTTTTTCATTGCTGTTGGTTTCCAAAATTTGCTTATGCTCCTCTGCGGGCTAAATATGTTATTGGTTTGTTTTCAAAGACTAATCCAGTGTTGAGTCCCCAACCCCCTGTTGCTGTTTCAGCGCTGTGGCTCTCTATTTTGGCTGCTACACCACAGCTTGTTCTTATTGCTGCTCACAGCTACATCTGTTGATGGGCTGGGAGCCATCACCAGCTATGCAAATGCAGGTCCTCGGAGCACCTTCTCCAGATTTTAATCCTACGCAGTTAGCTTCTCCTGGAATCCAGGATCTCTGTGGACATGCCAGATACGCCTGCTGTAACTTGAGCTGGTGATGTTCTTCCTCATGTGCAGAAGGCACAAGGCTTTTCTGGACTGAGCTGTGGTTCTGTGTTTGTTTTTAAAATTCACTACTATGGCTTCATGATTTTTATGTTAAATGTAGCAAGCCCTGTAAGCATTGGCTAAAGACTGACAGATAGAGGATATTTAAAATTCACAAAGAACAGCATTTTATTACCTTTGGTTTATTTACCTGTGATTCAATAGCTTTCAACTACCCTTCTCATCTCTCCAATAACTTGTCAAACTACCTGATTATATCTCTCTATTCAGATTCTACCTTTCTGTTCTACTGCCAATTCCCATCCTATGTACTTTATGGTAAACTTTATCCCATTTTACGTGCTCATTAAATGACCTTAATTTTCAAACTCTGCTCTGAAAGCTTCTATGTGATTGACAGTCATCCTGCTGAGATTTCACCTTTCCCCTTTTATACATCCATAGGTTTAGATTGGGTATTAGGGAGAAATCCTTCCCTGTGAGGGTGGTGATGCCCTGGCACAGGGTGCCCACAGAAGCTGTGGCTGCCCCTGGACCCCTGGAAGTGTCCAAGGCCAGGTTGGATGGAGCTCTGAGCTACCTGGTCTGGTGGAAGGTGTCCCTGCCCAAGGCAGGGGTTTGGAATGAGATTATCTTTAAGGTTCCTTCCAATCCAAACCATCCTGTGATATTTCACCGTCCCCTTTGGTCGCAGAGCTTTTCCCCAGGAGCCGGGAATCCTCTTCCCTGTCAAGAGAGGCTTCAGGCCAGTTTGCTCTGGTTCATTCTCTCTCCTCCCTCCAGAGCGCGGTGTTTTTCACTCCTTTTCCAGAGGCGCTGGAACCCTTTCCGCCTCTCCTTCCTGCCTCGGCCGAGCCGTGCTGTGCCACTCCTGCCCGGCTGGCTCCTCAGCCCCCGCAGCTCTCCCCGAGGAGCCTCGCTTCTCCCGTTCCGTGTCCTCTCCTCCCTGTCCCCGCTCCCACCACCGTGCCCGTGAGGGGACGATTCGCCGTGCCCTTGAGGGGATGCTCCCATGCCCGTGAGGGGACCCGCCGTGCCCCTGAGGGGATGCCCCCATGCCCCTGAGGGGACCCGCCGTGCCCCTGAGGGGACCCGCAATGCCCCTGAGGGGACCCGCCGTGCCCCTGAGGGGATGCCCCCATGGCCCTGAGGGGACCCGCAATGCCCCTGAGGGAACCCGCCCTGAGGGAACCCGCAATGCCCCTGAGGGGATGCCCCCATGGCCCTGAGGGAACCCGCCGTGCCCCTGAGGGGATGCCCCCATGGCCCTGAGGGGACCCGCAATGCCCCTGAGGGGATGCCCCCATGGCCCTGAGGGGACCCGCAATGCCCCTGAGGGGATGCCCCCATGGCCCTGAGGGGACCCGCAATGCCCCTGAGGGGATGCCTCCATGCCCGAGGGGACCCGCCGTGCCCGCTGCCACTGGAGCCCTGCCTGCCCCGCTCTCCGCCGGGGCCACCCTACTCCGGCTCTGCTCCTTCTCCAGTGCCAGCCGGGAATGTCCCTGCTCTGCTGTGGGACACTGATGCAGCCGGGATTTGTCCTGGAGCGAGGCGGGGGAACCGGGAGCGCTTCGTTCCCGGCTACCGGCGCGTCCCGCGGCATTCCCCCCTATCCATGGAGCCAGGGGCTGGGATCACGCCATTCCAGCGGGGCGCCGGGATGCCCGGGGGATTCGAACCGGGATTCCCGGGAGATTCCAGCCGGGATCCCTGAGGGATTCACGGTGGGATGCCCGGCAGACTCCAGCCGGGATCCCGTCCCTCGCCCGCCACCGCCCCTTCGCGCCGGGGGCGGCGGCCGCCGCCGCCGCTCCGCCCTCCCCGCGTTGTTTGTCCCCCGGCGCGCTCCGTAGCGCGTGCGGCGACGGCGGCACGAGCCGGGCCCGGCACCGCCCCGCCCCTCCCCGGCGGTGCGGGTGCGCGAGGAGGGTGAAGGAAGGAGGGGGGGGGGCGCGCGGGCGGCGGCGGCGGGAGCGCGCACCGGCCGCGCGGGCGCGCACGGGGCCGCGCGCGCACGCCCCCGCCGTGCGCACGCCCGCGGCCGGCCCCGCGCGCGCGGCAGCGACTCGCAGGCGCCATGGCGGCCGTTCGCTGCAGCGACATGGCGGAGCCCCAGCGGCGCCTTCCCGGGCAGGCGGCGCCCGCCGAGGAGGAGGAGGAGGCGGAGGTGGCGGCGGAGGTGGCGGCCGCCGGTGGGGCTGGATCCTCCTCGTCGTCGCCGCCGCCGCCGCCTTCGTCCTCGGCCGCGGCGGAGCCGGAGCCGCTGCTGCTGCTGAACGGCGAGGCGGAGAGCATGTCGGAGCCGAGCCCGGAGAGCGCCAGCCAGGCCGGGGACGGGGAGGACGAGGACGAGGAGGAGGAAGAGGAGGAGGAGGAGGGCGGCGAGGAGGAGGAGAGCAGCTTGGTGGGCAGCAGCAGCAGCAGCACGAGCAGCGGCTGCTGCAGCGACGAGACCCGCTCGCCGAGCCCCGGCGGCGGCAGCGAGGCCGACGCCAAGGAGGAGCCCAAGGGCCCCCGGGGCAGCCAGGAGGACGGGCCGGGCCGCGGCGGCGGCGGGGGCGGCAGCAGTTCCAGCAGCGTGTCCAGCGGCGGCGACGAGGGATACGGCACCGGCCCCGGCACGGGCGGCGGCAGCAGCTGCGGCAGCGCCACGTCGGGGGGCCGGCGGGGCAGCCTGGAGATGTCCTCGGACGGGGAGCCCCTGAGCCGCATGGACTCGGAGGACAGGTCAGTGTCCGGCGCGTCCCGGGGGCCCTGCCCGGCCGCGTCCCCGCCTCGGCAGCCCCCGCTGCCCGGGCGCCGCCCCGCTCCCGGCCGCGGGGCTGTCACGGCAGCCACAGGTTTCTCCGGCCAACTTGGGCCGGGCCCCCGCCCCTGCTCCTCGGGCCCCCGGCTGCCCGGCCCTGGCCGCGGAGGAGGGGGCGCTCCCCGGCCGTCGCCGCCGATCCGTGAGAGCCCCGAGCGGCCCCGCCGGGCGCTGCCGCCTCCTCCTCCGGGGCCTCTTTCCTCGGAAGCTGCGGATTTTTCTCAGATGGTGCTTTCGGGGTTCTTCAGGGCTGTGTCTTGCGGCGAAGCGCAGGTGGGGTGTACTGAAGCTTCGGGATGGGAAATGCGTCTCTGGATGCGGTTTTACCTGCGCCCGCAACAGGGTCTGTGCTCTAGACGGAGAAAACCGAGTGAAAGCCTCTTAAAACATGAGGGGGGGGGGGGAAACCCCGAGTTTGTTGAAATAAAAAGGAGACCAGCCTTTCCTGCATTACGTGTGCCCAAGTAATAATCATGCACGGTGTGAAGTGAGGCTCAGAGTCATCTTTGAATGAGTTCTGTAATTGTGAATTTCAGAATCTGTTAGGATGAGTTCTTGAGCTTTTGTATGTTAAAGGTATACATTTCATTTTACCAAGATTCTAGCTCGGTTCTGGTGAAAAGGCACAGCTGAATTCTCACCAGTGGTTGAATTCGACCATTCAGGTCTGTTTCAGCCTACTGAGTCAAGCATTTCAAAGAACATGGCTTATGTAGTAGCTCTCCTGGATGTTGTGTGCAACAGTTTACTTGAAAAACTGAAAATAGGATGGAAAAAGGACGTAAAAACAGTGTGAAAGTGCTGTATGCCCCTTGTTAATTAATCCTTTCAAATAGTTTAAGAAACTCGGACAATTTTTCTATATGTTCAGCAGAAAAAGTATCAGACTTCCCTGCTAGAGTTACAGTTAAATAACAATTAGAATTTTATTTGTATTTTCTTAAAATAGTTTCACTGTTAAGTGTGAAGAATTATGTGGTTTGGTCCAGAAATGTACTTTGAATATATGTTAGATCAAAATCTTCGTAACTGTACAAGTACCCATATTTCAGAATGAAAATGGGGCATGACTAGACCTAACCTCAAAGATTAAAACCAGCCCAGCAAACCCCTCGTGAGTCAGTTCCCCAAAACCATGTAATTGGCCTAAAAGTCTTAAGAAGACAGAAAAAATTCAGGTCTTTGGTTTCCATCAGACTTTTGAGACTCCTAGAAATCTTGTTTTCTTTCTTCTAAACTTATACGAGTGGAAAGGGGGTGTGGATGTTTGGGTTTGTTTGTAGGTTTTGTTTGTTTTCTGTTTTTTTCAAAGGCTGAGATTTTACATGCAATTGACTAAGTATGGGAGTAGACTTCTGGAAAAGCACCAGGTTCATACGGGGGCTTTAAGATAACAGTTTCTTGTTTCTCAAAGAGTGAAAGTCTGAATCTAATCCTGATCTTTTCCAAGTGTGTGTCGGGGTTGAGGAAATAACAGAAATAACTTGCAGGGGTTTTCTGGAAGTAGCGTCATTGTGCCTTGCCCTGTGCCCTCCAGAGCTGGTTGCTACTTTCTTTCTCTGTCATTGTTCTCGTGGTCCTCTTGCTGTAAGTGGTTAAATCCACGTGTGTGTGTCCTTGCTCCTTCCCTTTACCCCCAGGAGTGGGACTGTTTGTGTTTAGTGGTTTAAATAAGGACTGTGCCTTGTTTTTAATCTTTGCAAAGTTTTCTTTTGACCTGCCAGGATGAAAACTTGGGGTGTTGAGAGTGCATTTTGTGCTGTAATTCCAAGGCCTGTTTGTTGAGTTGGTGGGAGAAGAGCAATGCTACCAAGAGTGCCATTTGTTATTCCTGGAGTTGGAAAATTTCGTTTGGTGTGCACTCTTTGCTGCAGCGTGTTAGAATGCTTTATTATTTTTGTCACATGTAGTCCAGCACGTTGCTGGCTTGACATTGTGATCCAAATGATTGCTGCTGCTTGGAAGGCAGCCACAGCATAATCCTGTACCTTTCAGATGATCACACAGGCAAGCAGAGTGTTGCAAAAGGTAGGGATGTGCTGAAGAGTTAGTGTGTGTAAATTGGAATAGTGAAATATCAAGGAAGAGCTGGAAACAGTTTAGACTTAATATATTGAAATCCTGAAAGAATAAATAATTCGTTGATTTGATCACCTCTGAATTAAAAAGTTAAGTTCTGTGACTATTAGAGAACGGTATTTTGTCTGTGAAGTGTTGTTTTATATGGGGTAGTTTATTGTACAGTACTTTGTGACCTTTGCTGAGTCCCTGTGTCTCCCAAGTCCTGAGGAACTCGGTGTCTGACTCTCAGTGTGGTGTAAAGTAAGATTCCCTGGGGAGGGAGTGGGGAGAAAAGGGAAGAGATGGAACTAACAGGCTTGACTTTTCAGACCCTGGGTTTAGCCCAGGAAGCTGGTAGGAGAGTGTACTGGGTAAAGGCTCTCCTGCTGTCAGCAGGTTTGGTAACATTCAGATCATGCCCCTGGGCTTGGGATTTTTTTTCTTGCTTCCTCTTTAGAAAATTTGAATGAATTAAAGGGTGTGGTAAGAGGGCCTGAATTCCGTGAGTGATCAAATTCCCATTTCCTTGTGCATGTTCTTTATCGTTCTCCACGTTGTGTTATCTCTGATTTTTCCTTTAGTGATGTCAAATACAAATGAAGCAGATGAAGAGGAAAATCTTGCATATGGTCAAAATAGAGCTACTGTTCAACAGCTTCTGTTTTTAACATTTTATTGTATTTTAAGAGTATCTGCTGACAGAAAAAAATACCTTGTAGGAAATTGGTCAGTGTTTATAATAACATGAGAAATAAATATAGAGGTGACTACTGATGCTCTGAAATTTAGGGTGAATTTTAACCCTCCATTTCCATGCACACAGATAGACTTTGTACTTTGCTACAGCATGCTTATCTTCCCTCCCAGAAAACCCAGAAAGGACAAAGCAAAGCCCAGACTGACACCTAGGATGAATAACCAAGGTGGCATTTTCAGCTCAGCAGGAGAGTTCAGTGCAGTAACTCTAGGACTTGCAGGTATCTCGTTGATCTGTTGTAGTTTCATTTTTTTCCTTGGGAATTGTGCTAAGTTCCCACTGCTGTGCAGGAGTTTGTCTGTGACTTTTGTGAGCAAGCTCAGATCAGCTGGCTGAGTAATAATAGTCTGCATTCAAGCCTAGTGATCCTCTGGATTTACAGTTGGAACAAAGACTATTATCAGCACGTGAATGCTGCTCATTTTCTTGTGCTTTCCCCAACTTGAGACCTGTGCTGAAAGGATGGATGTGTTCCTCCAGAGTCCTCTGGCACTGCTAGTCTTGCTGCAGTGCTGAGAAACATTTGACAGGACTCAAAAAGAAAAAATAATGGTTCAGTTAACTCCAAACATTGAGGCTGGACCTAAGCAAATGCATGGATTGGGTATAAACCAGCTGAGCTGTGTGGTGGAGATGCATCTGCAGCTCCCTGCTGTTGTTACTGCTGAATTATGATATTTTCTTACAAACAGTTTACTGAAATAATTTAAATATTGTTTACTGGAACACTTATTATGGAAATATATTTAAATCTGAAATAGTTTCATCATCAGATTTTGTTTGATTTTGAAAGCAGTGGTAGGTCTTGCAGTTTGAAGTTGTTGAGCAGAAATTCAAATAGTAAATCTGTATGAAGAGCTTTTTTGTTCACCCTTGTGGATTTGTCTTGTGTCCTAGAAGTTACCCCTGGTTTACTATTCTTACATTATCTTTACCCCTCTTAGCAGTTTATCCTTTGCTCCCTCCTCCTCCTGGCTGGGCAGGGAGCATGCAAAAGGTGCATTGAAGCTGCAGGATCAGCTGTTCTGCTGCTGAGCTGGGAGTGCTGATTGATGTGCTCCTAGGCCAAGTGTAACAGGTTGTCTTTGCACCTATGTAGTAATCTTTCCCTCAGGCTTAGCCCTAAGTAATGTCCATCTCAAAGGCAATTTACATGAAACTTTTAAGGCTTTATTTTCTTCTTCTTTTTTTTTCTTTTTCGGGTTTTTTTTTTTTTGGGAGGGGGATAATCTTTTCATGTTTTTTGTTATTCACCATCGAGTCATTTATTGAGATGCCCTGACTCAAGGAGTACTCAATAATACTCAATGACAATTTATGTTCTTAACCACATAAGGCTTGCAAAATACTTCCAGGAATGTTATTATTCTGTTCCCATTTAATAGATGAACAGTTTGGAAAACACGTTTCAGATAAGTTTTTCGGTAGTAAAGTTTTCTGTGCTTCAGATAGTGATGTTTTTTCATTTTACTGAGTGAAATGACAGTGTGGAAATAATGGGTTGAAAGAAAAGAGGTTTAGACATGAAAATTCCAGGCTCTAGTCTGAGTTTTTTTAAATCTCATGTAAAATGAAGGCTTTGTCAACCTTTAAGATGTATGCTGATTTAAAAATATTGGATTTGATTCTAGTCTTTATTTTGTCTATCTTTTAAAATCTTAAAAGTGAAGAACTTTCAAGATTGATTTGGCAGTGGCATGCCAGTTGTATGAGTGACATTTCTGAAGGCAGAACAGTAAATTTGAAATACAATCCTGAGGACATGTGGTACTAATAGGTGTGTTTCATGGATCCATGTGACCAGATTAAAAAGTGCTCCAGGCCTCTCTTTGCTGCATAGTCTCACTTGTTCCTATGCAGGAAGTGAAGAATCATTCATTAGCACTTATGGCAAGGTGGTTAAGTCGTTAAATTTTTGTTTTTGTGTGTGTAATATTGCCATGTCCCAGTGAGCTATACAGAAGTTTACCCGAGTTTCAGAAATTCTGCTGAAAATGGTATTTGCAGTATTTCTAACTGCATTTATTGTTGCTGTAGTTATTTGCTTTCAAATTGCAAAATAAACCCCTTGTTTCTGTAATGGTTATGTTCAGGCCTTTCTGGCACGGGAGAAAATAGCTTTTGATGGGTAGACAAAACAGCCCAGATATTTTGTATGGTGAGTATCTTTATTACTGAAGCTGTTGGTTGGTATAATTGAGTGGTTAACATGAGGTCTTTTTGTGAACTAGATGAAAGAGCTTGGTATAATGAGCTGTTATAGTTATTGTAGTAAGATGTAAATATACTTCATAGAATTTGAGAAAAACATTTTCCTATTCAGTGTAAGACAGAATTAGTTTTGCTTTTATGTAGGATTTGAACGTCCACACCGGTCTGTGTGCATTTTGTGTTAACTTTGGGACATCATCAAGTCTGGTAACTTCTAAATACAAGGTTTAATAGATGGGTTTTTTCAGGGAATTTCCTAGGCAGTAATGGAAAAAACTGTCTTGGTTTTTCCTTTTTCTCCCCCTTTTTTTTTTTTTTGCTTTCCACATTTCATTTCCAGTGAAGTTAAACAGGGTGTCACAGGCAGCCTGAGCAGCCGTTTGGCAGAGATGTGACATCACATTGCTGGAGCTGGTCACAGATAAAACCAACTCTTGGATGATGCAGTGGAAATGTTCTACCATACCACTTGTGCTCAGATCCTTCCACAGCTTTCTAGTGCCTTTCATATATTTACATACTTTTTTAAAACCCCTGCCCAGCTGGAGAGGAACTGTGGGGGAATGAGCAGCACTGGGAGCTGGTGTGGAAGTCAGCAGTGTGGAAATCCACCTAGAACCCCTTGCCTTGGGTGGTTGTAGAGCAGTCTGGTGTTGGCTGGGAAAGTGGTGCACGGCAGAGCAGGGAGATGAAAAGCAGATGGAGCTTTGGAGACGGGAATGGAGGTTTTCTGGCAAGGGGAGAATGTGAGATGCACACAGGAAACTTCTGGGATGAGAGGGAATGAGATATGTCTAATAGCCTGAGGGGAAGAAAGAGAACTTAACCCAAAGAAAGTGAAAAATTGGTCTCTGCTGTAAAGTAGCCAAGTAATTGCAGGGAGTCATTGAGACAGGTGGGAATGTAATCTCCAGTGAAGTTGTGCAGGAGACAGAGCAGAAGAGGGTGAGGAACTTCTTTTTATGAACAGTGAGTTTTATCCACTCTCCCCATTGCTGTTACAAAATTACAATGTCATGACTTGCAGAAATACAAAGTGGAAATTTTGTAAGATTCCTCGAGGTAGAGATTTCTTTGGCTGTCTATCCATGTAACTGATTCTTTTTTGTAACTACATGCTTTCTGTCTGGGATTGTTCAAAAAATATTTGTTTTAGAAAATGAAATACAAATATTCCATGTTGTGCTGGCTGCTTATCATTGGTTTTGTGATACTCAGAGATAGTGATTACAATTGTGGTTTTGCAGCATTCAAAACCAACAAAGAACCAGGGAAAAATTTTGAAGCCTTTTGAGATGCTGAAGTACTTTTTTCCCCCCTTAAGAATGGTAAAATGTAAAGCAAGAAAGACCTGGGATTTCTTTTCCCATATCTAATTTTCTTCTCTGTACTAGAATTTACATTCTTAAATAAATTTTGCTGAACGTCTGTTGCTAATGTTTAATGAATACTTTCTTTATTTGATAGAGGTTACTTTAGTTATATGCCAAGATATTTGATAGAGAAAAGCAAAAGATTTATGATTTTGAAAGTCCTGTTGTCATCCTGGTGCACCATATAGGAATGCTGTAATTCAAACAGCTTGTATAATGTCAGAGGGAGAAAACTGCACCTTGGTGGTTTGAGTTGAGACTTGTAAAAAACTTACTGTTGGCTCATACAGTGGTATTATGATTTATTAAATATGCCTAAATAAGAACCTAGCATAAAGAATTTCCACTTACTATTAATGTCATTCCATGTAGCCTTTTGTATAAACTACTAGCTCCCCTGTAAAATTGCAGTACAGTCCTTATTTTGAGCATTTTAGTTTATTGTGCTGTAGTAGTGACTTAGGTTTCAAATGAAAAAAAATCTTAAAAATGCAAAGAAAATATTTTCGATATGTGCAAATAAAGAAATATAAATATTTCTTTTTCCTTTGAAATAAAACTCCTTTTGGCATGCCTGTAAGTAGACTTCCTTAGGTTGTCTTGAATGCTAAGTTACAGCTTAGACAGCTGGTACAAGTGGAAGTTAATTCAGTGTCCCACAGAACAGGAGTCAAACCTTCATTTATGACCTTTTTGTTATGAATTAAGTCAGTTAGTGGAGTTGTACTTTGCTGGTTTCTTTGCTTTTGATGCGTGGTTAACACTTGAAGGAACAAGTATTCACTGAGGTAGAAATAGACAAGGCTGCTACTTTCTACAAGGCTATCCTAGCTGTGTATTTTTTTCTGGTTTAAGTTGAATTTAACATGATGATAACTGGAACTTTTTAGATCTGCTCTGTGAGTTTGCATCTTTCTTTGGTCATTTTATGTTCCATTTGTTTTCTGTGTTCTGGGATGAGGGGGTATCCTGAGGTTGAGAGAATGGGAGGGTAATACCTACAGCAGATGAAATTTCCTTGACACCACACCTGAAGGCTGTTATCTCCCAGTGCTGATTAGACAACTTCATAGTGATTATGGCTCTCCAAGTGGGAAGCACTGGTAAAAGAATAAATTATTTCTGGTGCTTCTTTAGTGAGTGTTTTTCTCTTTTTCTCTGCTTTTCCTAAGCTGTGCTACTAAACACACTCCTTTATCAGTAAAGACTGAAAATTGTGAACCACTTGTTGCTGTTCTCTAACTTTTCAGGGAGATTATCGAGTTGGAGATAACATGGTTCCCAGAAATGAAAGGCAGTTTTATTTGTATCTTTAAGGCAGAATTGAGTACAGTTTCTTGATTTGTGTAATCCTTTTGAAGAATGTCATCTTTGTGCTGTCATATCACAAGGCACGTATGTTTAACCTGCTCTATTTTTGCACTGCTCCTCGGATATTTTGGCATTCCAAATTTCCTCCTTGTATTTCCAGTTTCTCTGTGTGCTTCAAATCCTGTGATGCCCTGGGTTTGTGTTATGCAAGTATTATGAGCTCAAATATTCTAGGAATAACAATCTAAATAATCAAATTAAGTGATCCAGGAGAGTTGAAACAGCTCTAGAGGTGGTGAATCATAACACACTTTCTCAGTCTTGTTTTGTTTCCTGTGCATGTTTGTTATTTTAAGTTTCTTCAATTTCTCTGTCTCAAAGAGCTTTCCTATCTTCCCTGGTTTTATATTATCAGGCTGAAGTGTTTGCAGTGTTCCCTTTTCTAGGTGTTTATACCTTATCTAGACGTAGCTTTACTCTAAAATAAGCTGCTGCTTCAAAAAGAATTTAAAAACAAGTTTTGAATGTTACCACTTGCCATGCTGTATAGAATTCTCTCCCTTGACTATTTTATTTTCTGCTGTGTTGCTTGCTCAGTAGTCATATAACAATAGATATATTTAATGAAGAATTTTGCAGTCTTGTTTTGAAGATGGATTTATGAGCACTTTTTGAGTCTGTTCATTTTGAGAAGCTTTTGTTAGAATAACATAATCAATGTAAAACACAGATTTGATAGGTTTGATTTCCAGAAAAATGCTTATGTGATTCAGAAGCACAAGTGCTTCCAGGTGAGTGGGTGCTTTCTTCAGTCATGCAGCTCTGGAAGTGAAGGTCTTTTTTTCTTTATGTTGTCTAATGTTGCTTTTACTTATTTTTGCCCATCCTGCCTTGAGAAGAGCTGTGGAGTCAGTTCTGTCTGTCTGTCTGTCTGCCTGTCTGCCAGGGGCCTTTGTAGGTGTCATGTGCCAAGAGAAGGTTCTGCCTTCGAAACACAGTGGTGGACTTTCACTTCATGCAGTCCTGGTTTATTTTTTTGATCCAGGTATTCTGATTTCTTGCTGCCACGTGAGTAGTCTTTATCTTTGGCAGCCATTTAGTGTTCTGCATTCTCTCTTTGCTCTGTTGGTCTGTTTCTTTTTTTTCCATGGTGGTTTATCCACGTACACCATTTTTTCTGTTATTGGTGGTAGGTTTTCCTGAACTCAGCAAATGATCATTATCAGTCATGAAATTATTTTGTATACTTTGTATATAAAGGTTTAAATTTAAATGGTTTTCTCAGCAAAATCAGCCAGAAAACCCCCTTAGATATGCAGGTAGCTGGAGTTGCTTTCTGTCTCCTTTGAAGATTCTCTCTGGGCTGGTTGCTGTTCACTGAAAAGGAACTGTAAGAGCTCTAAAGCATAATGGTGTTTTCATGCCACAGTCAAACTACATCCATTAAAGTAAGACAAACAGTTTTGCTTGTGAAACATAAATGTTTGGTTTAGGGAATTAAATTGATAAATTACTGAAATTTAGTAGGAGGAGTTTATCTGTTACCAATCTAGATGCACCATAAAATACCAAATTGGCCAAAGATGGGCAGAGGAACAAAAAAAGGACAAGGCAAATCTCAAACTTTCCTGCTCTGTTGCTGGCTCATGGTGATTGCTCATGTTTTGAGAGCTCTGTTTTAATCTTACTTTTAAATTGGCATGATTATTTGGAGAACATACAGCCAGAAGATGAACTGAAATCTCCTTGGCCACCTGTGTCTAATTGCCATGAACATTTTATTGTGTACTGGTACCCCCATGCAGATGTTCTGACAGTAGCCTCACAAAGACATTGGCATTATTTGCTTAATACTCATTGAATGTCAGCAAAAATTAAATCTTACTACAAAAACATAGGAATTTATTCTTCCTCTGCTTTTGTTTAGGAGTCAAAAATCTAATGTTACTAATTTAATCTGTTGTACCTGTGGCTACTCTGTTTGGAATTGATGGAGATATTTTAAAATAGGACAGGTGAAAGATCCTCCTCTGAATGATGGGAGCTAAGGATTAATAATTTGATAAATTTGAAGTTTTGTGAGAATTTATTTTCTCTGGATCTTTGATTGCATTAGGAAGTAGTGAGCACAAATTGCTTTGAATTTGGTGGTGTTGAAAAGCTGCTGTTTTTGTGGAACTTGTCCTTTGGCCAGAGCTGTACACCACAATGTTCCACCTCTTATCTTGGAAAATAATAGGAGTAGTCGGTAAAATCGTGAAGTTTTTGTTTTCACTCTTGAGTTTTCTTAGTGAAATGAAAATAATGAGGTGCTGGGGGATGTCACTAAGCATGTCATTATTATTTTCTTTCAATGTTTCTGTTTTGACTTGGTGTTTGTAATTGAATGATTGCAGTTGGTGCTGTTTGTTTTCTTTTGGGATTAGTACCTAGTTGTGATTTAGTCTTGCAGGTGGTAAAAGCTTTTCTGTTGATTTCTAGGTTTTAACCCTTGAAGTTTCTGTGAGATGGGACTGACTGTCATTCACAGTTCCCATTATTCAGAGGGTGTTTTATCTGACTGTAACAGTTCAGTTTTCTTTCTTGAGCTTCCCTCGTGGATTGAACCAATGTATCTGCAGCTGTAAGAGGAAATGACAGAGTATTTCACTGACTAGTAAAAGAGAAAGAAACTAGCAGGGTATTTATTTTTGTTTGTGTTTTTAATCCATAACCTGTTTACTTATTTCCAGTGAGGTTTGTAGCATTTGGTTTCGGAGGCAATCTGCTGGTGTGATGTTTCATGGCTGGGTTATCAGTGTATTTCAGAAGAAACTGTTCTCAAAACTTGCAGTAGTGGAGTGTGCAGCTGGATGGCTGCTCAGCAGTGTTGCTGTCAGCCACCCTGCAGCGTGTGCTCGCTGCATTTGCCGTTCATTTTTAATTTGATGCTTTCCAAGACGAGGTTTTCCCGTATAGAATCTGTCAGGATCGTTTGGTGTCAGCTGAATTCAGCTGGGTCCTTTGGTCACCTCGTGCAGGGAACATGTGGACTCTGGGAGCGGCTCTGGTGGAGGTGCTGTGCCCCAGAGGAGCTCCTGTTGATCGGCCTGAAGGGCTGCTGGTTGACCCTCGGGGCTGCGGTGTAAGGCCCATCTGTTAGGGCTGCATTTCGCCTCAGGGAAGGTTACTTCAGTTAAGGTCTACAGGGAGTATGTTTAGCAGACATTAAAAGTATAATAGCAAATTGATTGGGCTTTTGTGCATGTGTTCAGTGCCTGGCTCTGCTCTCGCTTCAAGTGGATGGTTGCTAATGGGACTTGGTGGAAATTAAAAACGAAATTATTTTGCCATTCTTTCAGGTTTTTTGGTGATATTCCTTCTCGACTCTTACTCTCTGTTGTTCTGAAAGATTAGTAAAATCAAGGAAAGAATAAATTTTGGGCATTTAATTCATTAAATTCAATAGAATGTTTTTCTCACTACTGCAAGTAATTCAATCTCCTTGGAGAGCCATGTGTGTATCAGCAGTGATGTGCAGTATACCATTTTATTTAATGCATTAAATCATAGTCTCATTATATTTTTATTCACATTTAAATGTACACAAAAATTAGGACCCATGTGTATAATATGTAGTTTAAAACTTGTACATTTTAGATTGTGAATAATTTGGATTTCGTTTTTTTCTTTATAGAAAATATCCACTTTTACAAAACTCCAACAGTGGCTTAATTTTGCTCAGATCCTTAAAGGAACAGAATAATCCAGAATTTAAAGTGCTTGAAAAATGCTTTTGTTTTCTGTGAAGTGAAAATTACTAGCAGCTTCTTACAAGTTTTTAGGTGCTATTTTTTGTTTCAGGATTGTTTTAAATAGAGTTTGAACTGAAGTAACCAGCTAGACACATTTGTGTAAGCACTAACCTTTTAACATGAAAGTGCTGCTAAAAATACCTTCATGATAATGAAGATGGTATTATTTCTAGCCACAGGTAAAATAAGTACAGGTAAAAATAAGACCTGAAACAATGCCTTTGAGGTAATGATTCCTCTATTTAAACTGGCATGGTTTTGCTTAATGAACACATTTTAAATGTCAGTATTGTTTCAAAGCTGTTGATCTCTTGGTAGAGGGAAAATTTGTAGGAGGAGAGAAAAATGTCTGACCCCTCTGAGAAGATTCTGTGTTTTCAGTTCTACCTTGCTGCGTTTGGCAGGCACTGCCAGCGTTTGCAGACTTGGTGAAATGAGGTGTGGGTTTAGTAAGGCATTTCAGAAAGGCATTCAGTTCCTGCCTCTAGACCTGTGATTTTTACATCAAGTTGATTCAGGTGCTCGATTAGGTTGAAAATAGGGACAACATAAGCTCGAAGATCATGTTGTGCTTGCTGTAACAGTTCTAAATTTTAGTAATTAGTCAGCCTTTTGAATGGAGCTTCTTAAAAACTGCTATTGTGTATGCAGGCTCTCTCCAGCAGTGACTGTTTTTGATGCTCTATTGTTTGGGATGACCCCTGAGCTGAACTCTCTGAAACTCAAATGTCTAATGTTCTTCATCAGGCCATGGTCTATAGATCCATTACAATGGAGCTGGAGCCTGCCTACAGCTTGGGAGCAAACCCAGACCTGTCTGTCACTGGCAGGAGGGGAATGCCACAAGCGCCTCAGTTCTGCCTCAGTTCTGCTCGTGTCATTCTGCTTTGATAGTGGCAGGCAGGCTTCAAACAGATCCCCTGCCTGCGAGAAAGGGACTTAGCAAAAGGCAGAGAAACTTTAACTTAGCTAAAAATCTATTTCAGTGTCTCTGTTCTATTACCAAGATGTCTGTCTTTTTCTTACTTTGTTTTCTCCTCTTATGCACATTATTATCTTCCCACTTGTAGGCTTTATGGATTTGGGGTGAGAAAGCAGAAGGGTGTCATTTCCATTACTACCTTCCCTTTGTAAAGGGACCTCTCCCTCTGTGAGATCATCCCAAGCAGACAGAAAGTTGTATTGGCTTGAAAAGCCCCAATCATAGACTGAAAGGTGCACACACTTTTTCTGTAGTCCAAGCCCATCTTGGGCTGCGTGTTTGTGCACACATCGTATTTGTTCTGTGTCCTGTCCTCACGCCCTTTGTGAAATTCTGAGAAACAAAAAAGTGGGTGAATTGGCGTGCTCTAACAGACACAGTGTTGCAGTTGTCTTCAGAGACTTAGTAGCAGCCACAGCTCTGACTGTAAAACTTATCTTTCTGCTTCATCTCGAAATGGGCAGGTCAAGAGACCGCCCAAGTCAGTGTCTTTGATGTTACATACACTGCAGACTATTCTCTGAAAAGCTTCCTGATATTTTCTCAGTGTAAGAAAGACCAGAGAAAACTACACACACTTGAGCTGTGCTGGGCACTGGTCTTTCACAGATTCTCTTTGCAGCCTTTACCTCTTCAGTGAGGGATGGAACTTGCTAAGTGAGGCAGAAACTTATTCTAGATTTCTTGGTACTGGCAGGCACCTGATCACCTGAAATACACTGGTTCTAGAGGCACAGAGGAGGAACCAAAAAAGTATGTTACATTTTTATTTCACAGATTGTTACTAGAGAAAGAATGTGCCAGGGCGGTGAGTTTCTAGAAGGAAGAAGGGCATTTTGTCTTAAATATTAAGCTGTTATTGCTCAACTGGATTAGAGTTAGATATTTTCCCATTTTTAGACAGGATTTTGAATAGCTTATAGAATCATAGTTCAGTGTAGCACTTATTTCTCAGTTTCCAAATTCTATATTCTACTACTTGGTTTAAGTGCTGTGGGCAGCCTTTTTTTATTCCAGTTCCTCTGATACAAAATGTTGATACCGAGTTAATCTGTTAGCCCTTAGCAAACACTTAGGCTATTAAGCCTGAACCCAGCAAACATTTAAACAGTAATGGCTAAATTAGCTTGTTACTGGTTTCTTATGTCATTAATAACCCCACTTTATGATAGCTTTTGCTGAGATCAGTTGACTTTTACATGTTTTTCTCCAGAAAAAGGTAGATAGCTAATAAAAAACCACAAAGCCTAAGCTTTGCATTCCTTAGGCTGTAAAATTGGAGACCCGTGATTTTGTGTCAAGGTATGTTGCACTGCACTGGCCATGTGAACTAAACTGTCTGCTTTTGGCTGATAATTTTCAGGGGGTTTTTTATCTATTCTTAGAGGAATTAAGTGGATTTCATGCCTGTGGAATGGAGAAACCACACACACACACAGGCCTGTGTGAGGGTTCACTTCTCCCCTGCCCCAAAATGCTTTCAGAGAACTTGTTCAGGGTAATGTTTTCTCATTGCTTTCCCACTTGAGACCAGACTGTAAACCCAGGGAGCTGTTGAATAGCCCTCATACTCTGCCTGTGGTCAGCAGCACCACACATCCTCTCAGTCAGAATTCTGCTTGTAGTGTTTGTGGGGTGTGTGAGAGCAGCCCTGATGCTGGCTGTGGGTGTAGAAACCCGTACAGACTGGAAATAGCTTTGAAGCTTGAACTCCTCCTTGAAAGTGTTTGGGAAGCAGTTTCCTTTGGTACCTTTCAGCTGTGGGAAAGGCAGGGTTATTTATGGAGCTGAGCTGGTGTGAGGCAGCTGTTGCACGGGTGCTGTGTGTGCAGTGCTTTGCCATCCTTGGCTGAGCAGCTTCCTGTTGGGAGCACTGATCCGTGTAACAGCGCTGTCTGTGGCAGAAGTGGTTGGGCTCTGTGCCACTCTCTGTGTCCAAACCTACTTCCAAGTGTGGCTTTGAGAAAGCTGCATTTGGATAGCTTAAACTGAGGGGCAGGTGAGGTGGTGGCACAATTAACTGTAATTAATTATTCAATTTTTCTGTCATTATGGGTAAGTTTTGGTTTCAGAGTGCAGTTTTACAGGCTTTGTTTTTGGGATCATTTTTTGGCCTAGATGTCAGTTGAGGAAGGAGAAGATGTCAGTCCCATAATTGCATCTATTGTGAGCCTGGCACGGTGGAAAAATGAGGATTACTTGCAACAGGTTTTGGAGATAAAGCTTCTGACAATTTTGTACAGTGATCCTGAAGTGCTGTTCCAGTGCCTGTAGTTAGTGGCTCTTAATGCTCTTGGGGCTGGGAGCTTCAGCTCAGGGCCAGTGGAATACTTTTTACTTGCTAGTGACAGGTTGGGAGGTTGTATGCCATAAAAAGAATCAAGATTACTGGAGGGGGAAGGAAAGGGGGACGTGGGGAGGGATCATGGAAAGCTCTGTGTATTCAGGGTGTAGAAAAGGGAAGAAAGTAAAAATAATGGACACATGGAAATTTTCTGTGTAGCAGCAAATAGCCTGTATGACTTCCACGGACAGGAGCTATGCCTTCTAAATAGTTAGACCTTGTTTGAAATTGGGAGGGGTGGAAGAAAGGCATGTGGTGTTGGTGTAGCATTTAGGAGCTATGTATTTGATATACCTTCATTAAAGCAAAAAGTGTTGAAAAGATATCTGAAACTTTCTTTTTAACTTGAAAGACAAAGGCCGAAATAGTTGGTCAGATTTAATAACAGACGGAGCTGTAAGATGATTTTTAAGGGTTCTGTGGTTGGGATTTGTTATGTTGCTGGTATCTCTTGAGATAAGTGTTCATGAAACCAAATTACTCAGGGTAGTTAAAACTAAAATTTATAACTGGGAGCATTGCTAAAGGGAATCTCTTATTTAGACTAAGGCAAGTCACTTTTTATTGATAAAAGCAGTGGAATCTACATGGTGGTGAGAATGGGAAATCTAAACAAAGCAAATATCTGTGATAATTTAAAAATCTGTCACAGAAAAAACCTGCTAGCATTGTAGTGACTCAGAAAGATACAGATAATGTGAGAAATCACTGGTAGAGACTCCTACAGCAGAGGAGCAAAATGGTATCTCCAGATTTTGACTATTGGTGTTTTTTCTTTCATTCATCTCAGTGTGTAATAGAACAATACTGGGCATGTAAACAGTGATGGTAAAAATGAGGAACAGCACCTGTGCCTTAAAAGCAGAATGGTTTAACATGTCCCACTTGTACTGGGAGGATCTGGTGGAGGCTCTCCAAGGTGGTTGGGGTGCTGAAGCAAATCCAGAGCACGGAGAGGCTGAGTGCATGTGTTCCTTCAGTTTTGGGAGGAGGAGGGCAGGGTTTTTCTGTGTTCTGATAGGGAGGTTTAACAATGGGGGAGGCAGAGTCATCTCAACCCTGCAGCTGCCAAGGATGAGAGACAAGAGACAGAAGTTGCAGCACTGGAAATTCTGATGAGATGTTGGGAAACTTCCCTCCTCCCCCAGAAAAAGGTTAGTCAGCCATTGAGAAAATTGTTCAGAGGTAGCAGAAACGCCAGCTTTTGAACAGACCCATTAACAACTCCACTGGACAGGACCACAGGCAGGCTGATCACACTCGTTCCCATTTAAGCAAATTTGACCACCTGGTCTGAGGTTCTGTCAAAAATGAGCTGTTATGTGCTGCTGTGGCTTTGTGGAAGAGAAAAACTTGAAGGCCCTCATGGTAACTGAGCAGACAACCAAGATAAAAAAAGGTGTTATCAGTAGGTACTTAGTGAGGAAGAACATCCATCTCCACTTTTTGCTTATATAGAGAAAGAGCATGACCTCTGCAAGTTTATTCTGGTCTGTTTGATGCCTGTCTCTGTATCTGCCGAGGTACAGAGCAGAAAGGCTGATGGAAGTGACCCCTGCTGGCCGCAGATTTCCTCTGCTGATTCTGGCTTCTCTGGAAACGTTTTGCAAAACCAAAACAAACAGTTCAGACCATGCACATGAGGGACTCTGTTCTGGGCCATGTGGGAGTGCCTTAAACCCTGGGTACAACTGAAGTGCTGTATTCTTTATAAGGCTCTAGTGTTGGCAGGGGATGCTGGACTCAGTATATTCAGGCTTTTCCACTCCTCCCTTTTGTTCCCAGTATCCAGAAGAAGTTACACTGTTGATAATAGTAGCTGTTTCCTAACTGTACATTTATTAATAAAGCAGTGAACCACAATAAATAATAAATTTGTGCAAGGTTTTCTTTCCAACATGTCTAAATATATCTGAAAAAAAAGACTACAGTTTGGATTTGCTCTGTTAACATGCAACAAGTAAAAACTTTGATTTAGTTTTGGGATTTTAGTTTTTTGTCTTGCAACATGAGCAGCACTATCATGGACGTAGACAGCACAGTTTTGTTTTGCAGCATAAACTGCACTATCATGGATGTAGGCAGCACAAAAGAGCTACAGTTTGGATTTGCTCTGTTAACATGCAACAAATACAAACTTTGATTTAGTTTTGGGATTGTTTTTTTGTCTTGCAGCATAAGCAGCACTATCATGGACGTAGACAGCACAATTTCCAGTGGGCGTTCCACGCCAGTGATGATGAATGGCCAGGGAGTTGCTGCCTCCTCTGCCAAGAGCATTGCCTATAACTGCTGCTGGGATCACTGCCACGCCTGCTTCAGCTCCAGCCCGGACCTGGCCGACCACATTCGCTCCATACACGTGGATGGGCAGCGAGGAGGGGTTGGTGTTACCTTTGGCTTTCCTTCTTTCTCATTTGCCAGTTTTTTGCTCTTGAATGACAGCACCAAATTTTGTGTTTCAGAATTCCTTTTTTCTAGGTAGTGGCAGCAAAGTTAGTGGCCTCATTTTAAGAATGTAGTCAGTTCTTTTCAGTAAATTATTTGATACTACCAGGGTTTTGATAGTGTGTTGTTTTCTCAACATCCTGAAGCTGCTGGTGTGTCTTGAAGTGCTTACACTTGAATTCATTTTCTTAGAACTCAGTGTACGTGTTCCTGCATGTGAGCTCAGGTGAAGTCACATCTTAATTACTGTAAGCAAAAGAGTCTCACTACAGGTAAAATCCATCCAAAATGTACAGTAGGGAAGATGTAAGACTGACTCAAGAGTACAAAGTCTTAACAAAACAGCTCTGTGTGTAATAATGATGGCAAGTTTGCCTTTTATATAATTGCATCTAATTTTTTTTTTTTAAATTGAGTTGCATATATAAACATGTAAATTCCAGTCTAATCCCTGGTCAAATGATAATTGGTCTCAATTTTCATGTTTAAAAACATCTTCTAGTAGACTAATTTCAACTTTGTACTTAACTACCTCCCATCTTCAAGCTCCCAAATTACCTCTGATGTCTGGAATATATCATGTAAACTGCCTTTACATCCAGCACAAGCAATCTGCCTGCTTTAGGCACTGTGTGTTGCAGCTCTTCAGTTTCTGGGAGAGATAATATCAGTTCTCAAAGTAGAATAGTTGTTATCTTTTGACTTTTTGCCCTGCCAGTTCTTCAGAAGGAAAATGTTAGGCTGTTGCACTTTATCTTCAGTGAATAAGAAACTTAAATAAAATGCTAGTTTGCATTACTTTAAATAATTTATTATGTAAATGTGTCACCGAGACAGCTGTGACTCTGGCTGTATTTAGATAATATTTTTTGGCATGATTGAACTTTTCAGCTTCATATCTGATGGCTTTTTTCAGTCCAGTATCTGAGCAGAATCATCCATCCAGTGGAGTGGCTTTTTAGCCACCCATGAGATGATTTCTGAGTTCTGTCCAGAGGTGTGTAAAGGTGTTACATGAAACCTGCATGAAACAATGAAATAAATGAATAAGGTGTGTTTGGATCTTTGTTATCCCATCCATTACATTTCTTAAAAAGGGGCTGGAAGATTTTGTAGATTTTGGTTTTTTTTTTCCCCCTGTATTTTCTTTCTTGTCACTTACATTTCATGTGACATGATTCGTGGATATTTTTATTTATAAAATACTGGACTGTATTTGTATATTAGAAAGAGGAGGTTGTTGGAAGCACAAGGTGTCTAATAAGTGTTGCATTGAGCTCACATTTGAATGCCCCTAGTGGAGTTAATGTTTTGGGAAGTTCCAAGGCAGGGCTGTGGAAGGGGGATGTGTCCTGGTGGGTTTGTTTCAGGGATTTGTCTGCCACCTGCCGGTGAGGTGTTCAAGTGTGCTGGAAATTGTCTCCTGCTTTTGATGGGATTTCAGACCTTACTTAACTGCAGTGGCTCTAAATGTGAAGAAAAATGGGGGTTAAGTAATTGCTTATTGAGAATGGAAAGGAATAGGATAACCATCTTTTCATGGTAAAATGTACTTTTTCCAGCTAACACCTAGGTCATGGCCCCAGTCCAAACCAGATACATCCATGAAGAGCCTGGGAAGCTTTTTGACAAAACAGTTTTGCTTTTGAAAAATGTTATTTCAGAAATATTTTGGGTTCAGCTTTTTGACAGAGGTTCCCAAGAAGCCTTGTGTAGACTTCTGGCATGTGGTTGCAAACCCAGGTCCTTGTATTTCCCCCACCTGTAGGTTCCAGTGACACCTTTGCCAAGTGCCCTGCAGTCTGCAGGTGCTGCTGGAAATGCCAGCACGCTCATGAGCTGCTGCAGAGCCAGAAATCTCAGCAATTCCAGTTCTGTGGCTTTGAGGGGATCTCAAAACTGAGGAGTGGCAGACCCCAAAGGTTCAGGGGCTTGGGCCTTGTGTCAGTGGGTCTGGATCAGTCCCAGCCACTGAGGGGTTTCCAGCTTTGTCTCAGTAAAGCTGGGTTATGGATCTATTGTACAGCAAGAACGTAGAACTCCTGTGGCTGCTTTTTCATTTGGAAAATAAAATCTTTTGAAGGTTTGAGGGGGTTTTATTCTCCAAAAGAGAACAAGAAACTGAAATCCAATTAGTTTCCTGCATTTCTGAAAACCTGTGTTATGAACAGTGCTGTTCCTGGGAACTTTCTTTTGCTGTGACAAATTAGGGCTTTACCTCCCTTCACCCACAGACCTGTTGAGGAAATTCTAATGAAAGGCAAGTTCATTGAGCTTTTTTATTCCCTCAGTTACAGATAAACACAATGAGAGGAGAGAGAAAAGCAGCATGAGTGAGTTCTGCTCCCCTTAATGCACTATTGTGCACGTGATTGTTCTGTACACTGAAATCACAAAACAGCCCATAGATTTTGAATCCTGTGAGAATTGGTAGCGTCCTTCATCAGGAATTGAATGTAAGGCCCTAACTAGAAGTATCTGGTATTCCAGAATACAAAACTCCAATATATAGACTGCATTGCAATTAAAAGTTTTTACTTTTTCATGCTCAAGGAATAAAATTAATTGCTTATGAGAGTAAATTATTTTATTTATATAACTACTACCCAGAAAATGCAAATTTTTCATTTAAAAATGTTCTGACTCCATATCTGGTGGATACAGATGCTGAGTGCAAACACCAATGCAGCAGACCCTGTTGCTCTTGATTGTGTTTATCTGCAGGAGCATCTGTCTGTTGGTATTTTCTTCCAGTGACCTCTTCTTCTTGAATACTTGGGATTGTAATTATGTTTTCCTTGGTGAGATATGAGAAGTGTGTTTCAAAATAAATGGTCATTGTTCAGAATTCTTTGAAGTGTTGAGAGATGTTGTAAAAACAGCCTTCTTTGCTAATGTGCTTTTTATTTACTATTCTCTCTGACTTGTGTAAACTTACCACATTTTTACTCTATTAGGTGTTTGTTTGCTTGTGGAAAGGTTGCAAAGTATATAATACACCTTCAACAAGTCAAAGTTGGTTGCAGAGGCATATGCTGACACACAGTGGGGACAAACCTTTCAAGGTAAGGCTCGTTGTAACATACATTATCTCTCATTTTTAGAAAAATTCTCTTTATTTTTCTTAATACAATATGTCAGTTGAAAAATACCATCACTGGATTGAGCTGAAGAAAAGTGAGCTGAGCTTTCTTCTTTGCAGAAATAGTGCCCAAAGGTCCTGTTCTTTTACAAAAGCAGATGAAGAAACTCTTATTGCTTCTCTGTCCCTGTTTCTTTTAATCTATGAATGGCAGGGAGTGTAAAAGTCAATAGTGCTGAAGTTCAGGGGCTTTGTGCATTTTGAGGTCGAGCTGCTTACACTGTACCAGTGAGGTATTTTCTCTCACACTTTACACTTCCACATTGAGTTTTGGATCATGGCTGATGGTGCACATTCCTGCTTGAGTGAGAGAGAGCTGCTTTTGTTAAACTCAGTAGAAGCACTGGCAGTGACTGTTTATGGTTCATTCTCTGAACAGAGTAAGGAGGTCAGGAATGCAGGACCATTGACCTGACTGTATTTCCTGCACAGTATTTTCTAACTTTCTCTTTCTTTCTCCCCTTAATCTGTACCTGCAATTCTAGGTATAGTAGTGTTTCTCATTCCCATATCCACCAATCCGTTATTAATGAGTTGCTTCATCCTCTTATGGATACAGTTGGGGCAGTTCATAGCTGTCAGTCCTGGATCACTTGATGGTAAGTCCCACCCACACTACTTCAGACTGAAGTTCTTCCATGTAGGATATGAAAATGAAATAGGATTTGGGGGTCTTTTTTGAGTTTAGGTAGCAATTTATGCCTCCTTGTCTCCCACCCCTAACCTCACCAAGTTTTAGTCCCTGTTTTTCCTCTCTTCTCTTTCTCCTCAGGTAATATCTTCCACTTTGTAAAAAAAAATTATTTTAGGGCAGCTTTATTACTAAAAATACTTTTCTGTTACAGGGGTTTCTTTCTGTAGTTACATTTTCTATATAGGTTTTAATAACAGTTATGACAGAAAACAAAACTAAATTGAACTCAAAACCAAGAGAGTAAAAATAGTGCATTGCATGTGAAAAAGATTTTTTTACCAAACAGATTTTTTTCCATACTGAACTGTGTAGTTTAGACTGAAAATTTCTGACTCAAAGTAACCACAGGAGAATGAGTTTTAATGTTATCATACCCTGTATTTGAAGGGATGAGTTTCTTGGAAGGATAGCATAAGAATCATAGATCCCTGCAAGTTTGCAGATATTGTTGTTCCAGGAATTAATCTAATCTTAAATCCTAATCTCTGATTATTATTAATAATAATAATAATAGTGGTAGTAGTAGCAATAGTAGTAGTAAAGAAAGCAACCACCAGTTCCAGAGGAAACTTGTACCTTAGGTTTTCTCTATTTTGGAATGAAATATTTTGTCTTCCTCAAAGTATAATGGCAAGCTTTATTCTTGGATGAAAATCTTTTAACAGCTTAATCTGTGTTCTGGTTTGGTCTGGATCAAAGAAACTCAGTTGTAGAGACATTGGGTTGAAGAGGTGGGCACAGCTCAGGAACACCAGTAGAACTTCTGAGTGTCAGCCTTACCTAGCAAAGGCAGGTGACACCCTAGATTTTTTGGCTGGTTACACCTAGAGCCCTAAAATTGCCCACAATTGTTTTTGATAATAATCATCTTGTGTTCAATATCTGTTGTTTCACCAGCTGATTTTCTGTCCTTTCTGGTCCTGCTGAGGGAGAGAACAAAACACTGGAGGGTTGCAGTAGTTAATCATCCTGGCTCAATGTGTGTCACTGCAGCATTTTTTCGTACTGTTGTCTGGAGTCCCTCTGTTTGTTTTTTATCCCTGTATTTCTCAATCTGTTCCTGGGAGCTTTGAATGGAGGATAATTGTGGTCTGAGTAGAATTTTGTAACATCTTTTGTTCCCCTGTCATTTATGCTGAAATAAGCTTCAGGGCTCACATGAGGTAGCCAAGTATGTGAGTGTCTGTGATGGCAATCTATTAATTAACTGGCTCCCTTCCTTCATTTGCTGCTGCTTTTTTTTTTTTATGCTAACTTTTGAAATCTACTCTCTGAGACAAAAAACACTTGAAGTGTTGGATATTAGTCTTGACCAGTCCAAGAACAGCCTTTTATTAATTGTTTTGTGGCAGCCAGTCAAAAGTGGAGCCAATGTGTCCATTTTGTGCATTTAGCTTGTCTCATAAATCTTAATTGCTCACCTTTCAGGGAAAGCCAGATTTTTTGAAGTCAGAGTTGGTTTAGAGACCTGTTCTTGATAATTGCTGCGGACAAAATATCTCCCAAAACCTAAATTGCAAATGAAACTTCAGTTGCCTCATGAGGGTATACTTGAATCCCAGCATAAAAGGAAGGAATCTGTCATTTTAGAAAACTTGCAGAAAGAAGCCATTCAGTGTTTTAGTTAAAAAATAATGTTGGCATTTTTGAGGAAAGCTGTAAGAAGCAGTAGTGGAAATAGTACAGCTCTATGCCATTGTCAGAAGAAATGCTATTTAGAATGTTTAAAAGAAAAACAAATAATCTTAGCTAGGAAAATGACAACTAGAAAATTGGAATTCTTATTTTTGGAAAGGTAGATCAAGCAGTGTCCAGAAGAGAGTAATAAGTATATCACAGATTGATATATTCTTACATTTCTAGTGAAAAGAAGAGAGAAATGTAGTGAAAAGCATTGGGGACTGTCTCAAACTAAACTCTTTTTTGCATAGAAGGATTTATCCCTGTCCAGCTCCCCTTTTGCTTGCAAATGGGCTCATTGTATGTAGTTGCACATTTTGGGTTTAATTATCTCTTTTTGTGATACCATGGAGTTGTCCTTTGACTAAAAGCTCCATTCAGCTCTAAATGAGCTGTTCTGCTTTCCTGTTGGAAGGTCTTTGTGGGTTTTACCTGCCCTTTCCATTCATTCCTGTCAGCCATGTGACTGTGCAGTTCATTTGTCACAGAAATGGACCCACTTGTAAATTGCAAAAGCAAAATGGTTCACATTTTCATGAGTTTATCCTTTTTTTTCCTGGTTGTGTGGCTTAGTCTGTCCCTCTCATCATGAATATTGCAGTACCTGTGTCACAGAAAAGGTAAATTTCCTTATGGATACCTATTTTTGAGACTGTTGTTTTTCTGTGGGGCAGTATCTTGGTAGTGTACATCCAGCTCCTCTCTGAGTCACTCCCTTCACAGTCTGATTTTAGCCAGTCCTTTCCATATTTTTTTTGCCATTGTAGATATTCATTGAATATAGGTATTCTCTCCAAAGACATTTGGTGTGCTCATCTTTGTGTATGATTTTACAGACAGAGTTGAGAGAGAAAACCTTCAGCATTACTCTTTTTTAGATCTCTTACTGCCCAATTCTGCAGCTTCTTAGAAACCAGTGGAATATTGTGGATTATCACCAGCATGCAGGGCTGGTCCTGTTGAGGGTTCAGCAGCTTGGCTCTCAGACCTCATAGTCAGGATGTAAAAGAATAATCTGCTGAGTCAGAAAACATCCTGCTTTCAACAAAGTGCCCTTGGCACCTTGAAAAGAAGTGAATAATAAGATATTCCATCTTCCTTGTCCTAAACTTGGCTGTTGCAAGTATTGGAATAGTTAAAGGAGTTGTGACAACCTGCATTTTCCAGCATGGTTTCTGGTGTGCAGGGGCAAAATTAAATTCATCAAGTATTACTTGGCACTGAAGGTTACTTGAAGACACATCAAATGAGCTCTTAGATGTTGAGCACAATGAAGGGACAAATGGTAGATGAGCACGAAATAGTGGGAGTTTTTTTGTAAAATAATTGCATAAAATAAAAATAAAGTAAAAATAATAAAGTAATAGTAATTGCATGTAGCATTAGGAGTGGGGTTGATGATCTCAAAGGTCTCTTCCAACCTAAATGGATCTAAGGATGCATGTGGGAGTGCTAGCAGCTGCTTCCACCCATGGGTTCCAGTGGATGTGCTCTTCATGTTCAGGAGCAGGCATGCAAGGTTTGCTCATGTGGGGTAAATGTTTCTAGTAGCAACAAATGGTAGTGCACAGGTTCAATGCAGGCTTCCCCTTAGAATGGGGGAGGAAAGTAGCATTAAAAATGAAGTTTGGAGCTTCCTGTAACTTCCAGAATTCATGAAGGGGTGACTGCATACTCTCAGTAGAGTAATGCTTGGTGAAATGTAGAAAACACAGGTGAGCAGCTCCAGCCTTCATTGGCAATCCACGTCTGTTCCTCTCTTGACAGAATATGTTCTGTCCATTAGAGCATTGCAGATGTAAAATGTAAAGGCACTCTGCCCAAACACTCAGATGTTGAGACAACAAGAAAGTTTATCTAGATGTCTAAAATATTTCTGTTAGATTTACTAGAAAAAACTTACACATTCAGTAACCCAAATAGGAGATTTGGTTCTTTTGAATTTAGAACAAAAGCCTGCATTGCTAGATACTTTTATATCCTGTTTGTTAAAGTCATTGGTCATTACTGCCCATTAATAATGGTGGGTATGGGTACACTGGAGAAATTAAACTTCTTACATGTTTACTTCCTTTCTCTTGAAGTAACATATCCACCAATCCGGACCCAATCTGTTGTACTTCAAATTCAGTGCAAAATTTTGAGATTTAGGTTTTGGGGGAAAAATGAAAAGATTGGTTCAAAGTTGTGCATAATAGTTGAGTTTGATTTATTAGAAGGCCTCTAGAGCTATATAATTATCTGGTGGGAAGCTGATTTGGTGTGACTTACCGTCCAGAGATCCTGAAGTGACAGCCTGAACTGCTCCTTTATCTTTGGAGAGAAGAGACTTTACCCATTAGTAACGGATTGCTGGATATATTATTTTAGAGAAAAAAAAGAACAAACAGGTAAGATTTTTTCATTCTCCTCTTCTACTATTTCCTGTCTACTGCAAAGGCATTTTCTGTCATCTTTGTTCTATCAGCTGTTGATTATTTGAAGACATGATCAGGTAGTCTCAAAGTACACAAGATAATTTCTACCAATATTTTGTACTGGGGCTGTAGACTATTAATACACTTTCTGGAAAAAGACAATTTCTAGTTGCAAGTAGCAGATATTGAGAATCTAAGGATGTTGGTTTGGGGATTTTGAAAGTAAAACTTGAGTAGAGCAAGAAAAGTTAGCAATAGCTTCTGTAGATAATCCATATAGAATATTTGGGATTGTTTGCTCTGTACATGGCAAGAAAAAAGTTATGACATTGTGAGTCAACCTCAGTTTGTCATAAAACAATGTTTCCCATCTGACAAGAAGTACAATTATGGTTTGAAAAGTTTTAGAGAAGTGCCTGACACATAGTTTGTGCTTTTTTCACAAAGGCATTGCCTTTTTTGATACCATATTTAACTTGGAATATGGTAATACATGCACTGTACCAAGGCTTTAGGTTATTTTTGACCTCTAGGAGGCTTTAGTAAAAGTAAAATTTCAATTTCTTTGTGTGACTGAATTTCAAGATATGGGCTGGTTTTGAGCTTTTTTTTTTTTTTTTCCCCTGACAGTGTTTGTATGATCAGAAGGAGCTGGAATCTGAAGTCAGGAGCACATTAGTGAAAGTTAATCCTAAATTTAGATTTTATGGCTTAGTTTTGTAAAGCTGCTTTTATGGGCAAGACAGATATTTCAAGGACAAAAAAAAAAAAGAGAGCAGAAAATGTTTAAACTGATGCACACATGCATTGTACAGGTATCTGTTGATTGTGAGTTAAATAATCTTTCATAAAAACAGGTGGTTTGGGTTCAAGGTCCACTTGAGGGGTTAAGCAGTCTAATCTAGTGGATGCTGGCCTTACCCACAGCAGGGTCTTGGAACTGGATGACTTTTAAAGGACCCTTCCAATCCAAACCACCCTGTGATTCTGCAAGTGTAAATTTTAATGTTCAGTTTGAATTTAAAGTAAGGAAAATTGTATTGGAGTTACTGCAGTGTAATGAGATCAGCATCCAGAGTGTGTTGGGACTCCCAGGTGTGCTGGGATTGCTTCCATTGGAAGCCACTCTAAGTAGACAATATTGCTGTTGTTTGAATATGGGAAATCTTAGGGCAAGGTTAAAAGGCATAGGGGGGGATGTTGGTAGAAATCTTCACAATTCTTAAGATGCTTATTAGTGGGGGAGACAGGGAAGAAAAAAACAGTTTGAAGGTTCCTCAAGCTTTTTGTCAGGGAATTTTACATTTGAGTTAGTTCAGTACTTAGAGAAATTCCTCTAGCTCCCCCTAAGAATTCTTCCCCTTAAAAAAAACACAACAAATGCACCAAAAAAAAAAAAAAAAAGTTAAGAACTTTCATTTTTTGCCTGTTACTGTCTTGAAATCTGTGTACATATTTTTAGTCCTATAGCAAGTATTAAGCAGTTTGTCCCTTTGTGGGCACTGTATTTTACTACTGATCATGGAAAACCACTTGCTAAGTCTGAGGCAGAAATAGACTTCTCAGTTCTGTTAGAAAACAACACAGTTGGGATTTAGGGGCAAAAAGTGGGGCATGTGGAGTTCTAAAGCTGTTTTCTTGTCTTCCAATCAAGAAGAAAAATCAATCATATGGATTCACAACTAATTGCAGTCAGTGATGAAATGCATATTCTAAAATTACTTTTCTATTACCCATGTAAGCTCAGAGCACAATAGAAAAGGGTTGTGCTTCCCTCTCCAGTGGTATAATTAAATAGTTCTTTTGCAAGTGAAATAATTGTAAATATGAATCAGACACTTATAAAAATACCAATAATTGTAGCCAGTACAAGCTTAGTTGCCTCTGTCATTGTTTGTATGTTTCAGCTTGATTATTGTTGGATCTTATTTTTCTGTTGAGAGAGGACATTTTCTTTAAATGAGAACTACCTTAAATGCTCCTGAAGTAATAGCAGCATCCCAAAATGAATGTATCAATAATTGTTACTACTGCTTTACTGAAGTAAGTTTTAGACAGAACTGTAAGGCAGCTGTTCATTGACTTTTTACAGCTTTTACACAGAGCCTTAAGCCGTTTCAAATTTCCTGTGGGTAAGGATGGTTACTTCTGCCTTGTCCCAAGAAAGGAGGATGTTACTGTTAGAGATGGAGAGCATTGGAGAGCTGTTGAAACAGTAACAGTGTTTGGAAAGGCGAGGGAATGTTGGTCCATGAAGAGGGCAGTTTGCCAGTGCATTGTTTGAGATTATTTTAATGCTATACAATATAAAATACAGTATGGCATAAAAGTATTGTACCACAAAATAATTATTGAGAGTTAAAAACTTCAAACAAGTCATATTTCAGAATATGTTTGGTTTTTCTTTTTAAGAATTGCATGGTCATTAAGAATTTGGTTTTGCTTTAGTGTGTTGGAAGTTGAGGCAGAAAAGTCACACCAAGGTGTCTGAAGCTCCTGTGCCACAGAACTGATGCAGCTGTTCTCCTTTTTCTCACTAGTGTGTAGTTGGTGGGTGCAATGCCAGCTTTGCATCTCAGGGAGGACTTGCCCGTCATGTGCCCACACACTTCAGCCAGCAGAACTCTTCTAAAGTTGCCAGCCAGCCAAAGGCCAAAGAGGAATCTCCATCTAAAGCTGGAATGAATAAAAGAAGAAAATTGAAGAACAAGAGACGGCGATCACTACGTAAGTGTTTCACAGCAGTTCTTGAAAGGTTTGTCTTGGAGTGAAAGTTCCTCCTCACTCTGGTGGTTTCTCTGCAGATTTGAATCTGGTGGAGTTGGGTTTCTTCCCATCACATTCCTTGTGATAGGAAGAAAACAATTCCAGATTCTGTTTGTGTTCCTTTTCAGGGTAAATCTCTGTGTGTCAAGGAAAAAAGATCAGTTTCCTGTAAGCAACAATTGGAGTTGCCAATTGAAAGAAGCTTTTCATTTCAGAGTTGCTTTTTGTTTACTGACTCTGTTACTGTTGGAAAGGGTTCTGTTTAATGCTAATGAGATCTGAAGTTCAGACAGAGATTGCAGATTCATATAAATTAGAGATAAATGCATGTTATATAAGCTCTTTTTTGAGCACAACATTTCATTATGTTAATGACAGTTTTATGAGCATAACCAAGATCTAATTTTGGGCAGAATTGACTTGCTATGTTTTTTTAATCTATCTCCACATAGTTGATGTTCATTAATTTTATATGAACCAATGTGCTGAGAGGTGTGATTTGTCATTTAAAGTGAGAACTGTTTCCTCTAGCAAGAAATCACCACTTACCCAGCACCTCTTCTAGTCCATTTGGATCTGGTAGTTTGATTCCTGAGTTGTCCTAGCCTTAGACTAATAAAACATCAAATTTCTATAGAGATTCTAATCTACAGGAATAGTTAGGAAAGATTAGGCAACTGTTGAAATATTTTACTTTGGGTTATAATTGCTTTGGATGCAACTCTCCAGTACCAAACTGATCATTTGCTAATATTAAAGTGTTACTCTGCCCCCTGCATTTTGGAAGAGACATTAAAAAACCCCATTACATTTTTTTCTGCTGGTATGTCAACAGCTGAAGAAAAAAACTACATGTATTTTTACTGATGGTGCAAAATCCATCTTACAGTATTGGAAAGTAGCACAAGGTACCTTTTTTTAGGTTTTATTCCTCAGTTTTATCTCTCCAAAGCTCTTCTGTAGCAGAACATGTAACTGTATCCATCTTTCTCTCCCTGTGAAGAAATACAGTTTCCAGTTATTCAAATGGTACTGCAGCAGTGGATTCACATACTGGTGGTCTTAGGTGATTACTCTTTATCCCATGATTGTGATTTATTCTTAATACCTCACCTGTGTTTTAAGGAACTTTATGAAGCAGTGGTCATGTTTCTGCCTTGCATGCAGACAAGCGTGTCCTGGGAAGTTACATTATCCTCTGGAATTCTGAAAAGTTTCCTTAAAAATTCTTATTATTCTTAAAATATATATGAGCAAATTGTATTGTGAAACACATCTTAAATGTAGAGATTTTAAGAATTCCTCTGGTTTTGGTTCAAGATTTAAAGAAATTAAAAAATTGTTTCTGCCCTTTTCAGAATGGGATTTTCAAAGAGCTTTCCCATTCACTGTGGAAATCTGGGTAAATGAGAAGGTTGCAGAAGGGAAGGCTGATCAGTGAAGGGTTATGGGCTCACCTTGCAGTGTCTTTTTGTATCTTAGATGTAATGAGAGAGACATCTTGAGATAATTGCACATTCCTAAAGGATCATCAAGATTTGCTGACTGTCACACAAAATATAAAGGTCTGAGACTGGTCACTTGAAAATTCTCATTTTCAGGAGTTCCTGAGTTGCATGTTAGCTTGATTCTCCATATAGACTTTGTTAGGTGGCTGATTTAATGCATCTTAATAAATTTTCACCCCACTATATGCAGAAGTAGTTTTTCAGATAGGCATTTTATTAGTAATGGATAAACATCATATTATTTCACTTACAAATTTCAAATCAGAGCTTCATAATTAAAGCTTCAAATCACCTGTTAATATGCTTTAGTTGTAATAAGAACTTGCTGCAGAAGTTATGAATGAATTTATGGCAAAAAATGGAAATAATAAATATTGTGGGAATGTTAAAGACCAGACTGCAGTATTTGAATGGTCTGCTGTCTTGATCAAGTGTTGCACAGGAAGAAAAATGACAGCTGCTTGAGCAATTTCTTATCTTCTTGCCTCTTGAGACAAATGCAATGCTGGCTGTAGACTTTTGCCTTGGGGTAGAAATCATCTCTAACTGAATTGGGAACTGACTACTGTAATGTATTTCTCCAGAGGGTATGTGACCCAGAAATGGATCCAAAGTTGATGGCATTTTCTGAAAATGCTGAGTATTGGCAGCTTTCTTTCAAACTTGGTGTGGATTGCTGTTGGTGAACTGAAGGTGACAAAGGGCTGATACAATCTTCCTTGTCTTTGTTTCTTAGCTTGGTTTTAGTTAAAGAATGAAATGTGCAAGTTTGTGTGTTTTGTCTTTACAAGAAGAATGGGGGGAGGCAAAACCCTTATTCAAGAAGCCAAATAACACAATTAACATCATAAAGTATTTTCAGTTTAGAGTATATAAAGCTAAATACCTCAGGGTTTATATTTAGATATTTCTGAGTGCCCAAAAGGAGAGATGGAACCAGGTTCCCTGCAAGTTCTCTTCTCTTACAAGGACTTAATGAGATGGAAGTAAAACAAAATGCCATTTAATAGTGGACAGTTGTTTAAATCACTTGCAGATAATAATTTGACAAAAGCTGGCAGTTTTTCAGCACAAAACAATTTGTCTCTGAAAAAAAAAATGTTGTCAGTATGTTATTTCTACCTCATGGTTTTATGAGACCCTGGCTTTTTTTAAAGATGTAAGTGGATTACTAAATATTTGTTGACAATTAATGGCTGATACATGCTGTTACTGAAACACCCCCTTGTATAAATTCTTAATAGTTTAAGTGCAGCAAATTTATACATTTGCTTCCTCTCTTAATAGATAAAGGTAACACCTTTTTGTGAGAGAATGTATCATGAAAAAGGAGACTTTACTGTTTCTATATGTGATGAGACTACAATCTTCTAACTGATGCTTTTTAAAGAGAATTTCTACTTTTACTTAATTGGTTTTTTTAAGATCTTGCCATTTTAAAGTGTTTTACTTTTCTTTTGTCCTGTGTTTTTATTCTTCTAAGTTTGAAAATCAGCCTTTTATTATAAAAGCTTGTTTTACTGGTGGCACCCTTTTAACTCGTCACATTCATGGTGCTGTAGAGATCTTATTTGTCTTAGAAATTTTGATGTAGAATAATTCAGGATTAGAGTCCATGGGTTGCCTTCTCTTCTGGGTGGCCTTTTTTCATGTTCTCTCACTCATGCAGAGGGGCTTTTAGAACCAAATATATTGCAAGTGTGCACTCTAAAATAGGTCACAGTATTGCTGTGCCTTGACTACAATATTGTCACCTGCTTTTTCATTGCAAAGATGACACTGCAGTTATTAACAAGCATGGTAATCAAGTTCACAGCAGAGATAAGAGATAAAGAAGCTTTCTGGTCATGAAATTTGCTGTAAGACTCTGTTACTTCTGTAGGGCTTGGTTTTCATTTGGTGGTTACTGGCGTGGTGATGTAATTTATTTGACTTAAGGAACTGATGTGTGCTTGGAACTTGCATTATTAAGCATGAAGGAAGATGCTTAAATCCATTTCCTCCAAATCATTTTGGGGTAAAGATGCATAGAAAATACTAGAACTTAAGAATAATTTAAATAATTCACACACTTTTGAAAAATTCTGTCT
This sequence comes from Haemorhous mexicanus, assembly GCF_027477595.1. NCBI lineage: Eukaryota > Metazoa > Chordata > Aves > Passeriformes > Fringillidae > Haemorhous > Haemorhous mexicanus. The sequence continues at coordinate 2,306,308 of NC_082345.1, read as the reverse complement.
GTTCTTCTCAGTCTGCTGAATGTTTTCCACTGTAAATCCTGGAGCAGTTTGTTGCATAAACCTGAAAGCAAAAATTTGTTGGGGTTTTTTTTTCCTTCTTTCCAACCTCCCTCCTTTCTCCCCTCAGATTTATTTATGAAATATTTATATGCTTGCATCACTGAGCACCTGCAGCACGAGCTGGGGTCCTGCATTGCCACTTAGAGTGAGAACTGATTGCAGTGAGATGATTGCCTAATTGGCAGTGTCCAGCTGGGATGGAGCAGGCACAGAACAGAATGTGCAGATGAATGCTTACCAACAGTCAGCCCCAGGAGTGCAGCAAGTGCTAGCTCCAATTTGTACTTCATTTTGAAATAATGGATACAGGAATATAGGAGCTGTTTTAAAGGAAGACAGCAGAAGTTTGAATCACTGTTTGTGCAGATTTCAGGGTAATACATAGTTGATAATGTAATACCAGTTTCTATTCTTAGTTTCAATTTCAGTGTGTTATTTAGTAAATTGCTGCTCTCAAGTAAAGCTTAAAAATGTGAATATTTTCATTCCGACTTTTCTGCTAATGTAACATAGTTACAGTTTTATATGGTATATCTTAAAACTTTTCTGTGAAATATTTCTAATACCATGCAACTATGTTCTAAATAGCAATTATTTTTTAGTTTAAGTACTTTTAGTACTTTTAGTGTAGAATTGATGGACTTGCTTTTACGCCCTAAATCAAAATTCAATAATCTATTGTTCAAGAAACACTTAACTATAAAAATCCTTTTCTAAAAGGAAAAGGTCTTTGTAATGCCTGCTGCTTTTCTACTGGTTGTAAAATCTCAGATGGGTGTTAGTTGTGCTTTCCTCATTATAAATTGAAGGCAATATGTGATGCATGCAGCTTGTGCTTCTTGGGTAGAAAATGTTTGCAAATAGTCCAAGAACATGGAATGACAACTTGTGCATAGAAAGAAATGTGTAATAGTGTGGAGTTTTTCACCTGACTGTTCAGCATTATTGCAATTGATGAGTGGATGTGGTTGCATTTTTGGAAATGGCTGTTTCATTCACAGGGAGTGTGTTTAGAGCAAACTTGAATTGTGCTTCTCTAGGAATAAATTCTCCCTCTCAGTAAAAATGACGTTTGCTGTTCTCTGACAAGGTAGTGCTGCTGACAGAAGGATAAATGATTTACTAATGACACTTCAGACCTGTTTACGTGCTTGAATGTGTCTGAATGCTTTCAGTGTGTTGAACACTAAGGATCTCTTTTTCTTTTTTCCAGCAAGACCTCATGACTTCTTTGATGCACAAACACTGGATGCTATAAGACATCGAGCCATCTGCTTTAACCTCTCAGCACATATAGAAAGTTTAGGAAAAGGCCACAGTGTTGTATTTCATAGTACTGTAAGTATTTATATGAGGAATTCTGTTTGTTTACCTGTGTGTCTAAAAAATCCAATCTTTAAGAAATATTTCTGTTTTCCTCTTTTTGCTTTAGACATTTAATCAGAAATAAGCAATAGTGGCTCTTTGGTATTGTGGAGCTGTCCACTGCTGTTAGTAAATGAACTTTTAAGAGGTGTTGGTGGTAGTTGTTCTGGCTCACAGATTGAGTGGATTGCAACATTTCCTGTCTGATCCATTTGGGGAATGTCTAACAGCCATTTTGTGTTGCAGAAGAAAATTGGTTCTGTCTTCTAAATAAGAACACAGTTCAGATGGCATTTCCATGGTCATGAGTGACAGTGGTCATTTATCACAAGAAGTATTTTTGGTGTATAATTGAATATGTAAAGATGCTCATCTGAAATATGTGTTTATTCCCTTTTCCCCTCCAATTTAAAAGATAATCCTGAATTAATTTTTTCCCATCCCCATTTTTTCTTTCAATAAACTTACCACCAAAATGTTGGGGAATTGCTGGAAGGAGGCAGGAACCAAGTGAAGAACTTGTATTTGGGTAGGAAAGACATCAGTATTAATTTAGAGGAGTTTAAACCAGGGATAAAATACTGAATTGGGGTAGAAGGATCAGAAGTTAAAAAAGGTTGAATAACCTCAGGTTTTCTTAAGCATCTTGGGAAATGAGGGCATGTGAAAGTGGAGACTTGGCTGAAGAAAAGAAGTAAGAGATGGGACAAAATGGGGAGGGATGGTTTTAAATTGGTAGAATAGTCCAAGCAAGCAGTGCTGGCTGACATGTCTTCAGCTACAGCTTAATCTTGGTATGGGATTCAGACTCTTGAACTACCAGTCTCTTTCCATAAATAAAAGATGATTTTATATACATGAAGCTTATTTCACCTTGTTCTGCAAGGGTGATGATTGTTCTAAATAGCTGTGGCCTGTATTGGAAATCTTTTCCAAATTATTTCTGCTGAACTTTATGTACATTGTGCACCAGCTGCAAGTGGAGATTACAGGTGGCTTAGCTGTTACTATGTTTAAATCTCATTCTAGTTTCCCTGGCCAACGTGGATTTTACAATGCTGTGAGAAAAGCAGATTCTTCTCCAATTCACAGCTTGCTTTAATCTGAAAGGTGATGCAGGCAGTCTACTCAGTTGGGGAAGAACAGCTCTGGCTGTTGGAATAATTCCTAAGGAGGTGGAATTAGAGGGAGGAATCTGCTCTAGAACTGCTTCCCATGAACTTGAAGGAAGTGGTGAAAATCCTTGTAGCTCATCTGTGCATGTGTCCCTTGAGATGGTGGGAGGTTGATTAGATCTGGAATTGCTTAGACCTCAGTTGTGGGAGAGCATGTACCTGTGGGAGAGCTGCTCTGGGCTTCCAGCCCCGTGCTGCACCTGGCTGCTGTATTTTGGGGTGCTGGCTTGTGCTGGACATCAGCTTTGTTGGTGAGACTTAGCCTAAAATCAGCTTTAAAAAGAGAAGGAAGGCAAGGAGCTGTTTTGTCAGTGTTACACTGAGCTAACCTCAGATACAAACACTCATTTTGCATCTCTTAGAGGCATTAGGACCTGAGATCTGAATGGTGACTGGCTAAATGCCATAATAAGTTTGTGTGGTCCACCCTCAGATGAAGAAAAAACGTGCAATTAACAGACACATGAATTTGAAAAATAGGAAGATGAAATTGCCATGCTGTCTGAGAACAGACATGAATGATGTGGCTTTATTGTTTTACTCAGCAGAAGAATAATGTCAGCACAATGCAGTATATTTCAGGGCAGATATTCTAGTATGAAGAATTTCTGAGCAGTCACTGTAGATCCCTTTCATGTTCTCTCAAAAGGCACATCCTTTCAGTTATGTATACTTTTTTAACACAACCTTTTCTTTGTAGATATGGAGAGATTTGGAATGCAGTTATTAATAAAACCTTTCTGAAGAAATGTGCTTGCTGTGCAGAATATACCTTTGACCTGATTATGTTGGGATGTTGGGTTTTTTTCTGTTTCCTTTTTTTTTTTAATTGAGTCAAATTATTTGTATTTTAATTCTCTGAATTAATTAATTAATTAAATGTCTACTTAATCTAATTAACTAGACATGCCAAGCATGTCTACTTAAACTAAGGAACTAATATTACACTGATTGAAAAATGTAACTTACATGTTACCCTGTCATGCCACCTCCAACTTTTGAAGTGGCTTCAATTAATTCTCTAAAACATTTAAACACTGAACTGTTCTCTGGTTTCAGCTTTTTCAGGTATTTCAGGTCAGTGGCCACATGTATTTTAACTAGTTCCATTCCAATATATTGAAACCTTGTAAGGCAGGAAATGAATCCAGTGAGATGCCTGCAATGCACACAATTTACAGTGTGAAATTGTTTTCTTTTTCCAGAAGAGGTCAGCAGAACTCTGTGTCTGATTTGAGACCACTTTGATGCACATTTGCTTGGAATTTCCATTTTGTTTCTGGGACAGTGCAGGAAATGTAGAGAGTGTATTAAAAATATTTCCAAATAAAGCTGGATTAAGTGGACACCTTCTGGCTGAATTGTGGTTTTCACTTAAAAACCTAAATGGACTTAAGTTCTTGGCAAAACAGTTTTAAGTCTTCAGAGCATATTTATTGCAGACACACAACTTTCAAGGAGTATAACATCTTGCTTTCTATGAATGTCTAGTAGGACATGAAGAACAACAACTTTTGAGGAAAAAAAGCCCTGTAAATTGGTTTTAATTATGGTTTTGCAATTATTTTAGGTAATAGCTAAAAGAAAAGAAGATTCTGGCAAAATAAAACTCTTGCTTCATTGGACACCAGAGGACATGTGAGTATTTTGCTAGTGATGCATTTTAAATGGGGAAGGATTTGCAGTGGGATCAATGAACTGTTACCAAATTATTTTGTGCCTTAGAGTATTTGTGTTAAAGTTAATATTTTAAAAATGCTTTCAAAATAATTTAGAAATTTATAAACAATGAGTTTATTGATTTTTGCTTTCACTTTCAAGTATTTGGGCTCTAATACCAGTTCAGTTAAACTTCCATCTGTATTTTTAATGCATTTTGTCACAAGTTTCAATTCATCATGAGAGACAGAAACTAAAATATTCTTATAAAATAGGCAGGTTTTTTGATTCCTTTTAGGGCAGATGGTAGTATTAGATCTAACAGCATTCTGAAATTTCTCTTTTTAAAATGAATGCAGATTATATTATTTTACAGATAAAGACAGGTAATTTTATTTTAAGATAAGCTTTAAGAAGTATGCAACGCTGGGAACATGAAAAATAAATAAAAGAGAAATTATTTTTAAAATTCAGAGTCGAATGAATTTTTTGCTCATGCAGGTGAATTCAGTATTAGAATTTCTGCATTGGAGAGAGGTTGTTCAGTCATGTTAAGACATTCCCAATGGAATTTAGATTTGGTTTGTCAGGTCAGAGGAAAAATATGTTGTATATTGCTGTTTGCTGCATCTTGATTGGGTTTGATGGGTTAGCTAGAGTGGGTGTTTCAGGCACTGAATGATGTGGTTTTAAATGACTCACTATTCAGTTCATCTTGATTATTGCATGGAAGCAGAGGAGATGCCCAGGTGTCCTGGCACACACCATCAGTCTGTGTTACCCTGTCAGGGCACTCACACTTCAGACAGTGAAATGCACTCAGAGTGTTCCTTTTCACTCCCCTGAGCTGCTCATCAGCCTTCCCCATGGAGCTGGCAGTGGTGATTGAACTTGTGCACTGAGTCCTCCTGAGAAACTGCCCAGGTTCTCCAGGATGCCCATTTGGTTAGGGTTTTGTCAGGAAAAGTAAATAGAAGTCTTGAAGTCATTTCCTCTCCAAGAGGGAAATAACTTCTAGTGGGCTGGGAGGGTTGGGGTTGTTCTGTTGGTTTTGGTTTTTATTAAGAGCAGGAATTTATCTAAAACAAAAAATCAGCTTACTGACTTCTTGTCTTTCTGTATATTTCAAATCTCTGCATGTGAAAAGTTTTCTTTTTTGCTCTTTGTATCTTGAGCATGTTGCTCACTGAAAATGTGTTCCCAATGTTGGTTGTCCAAAAACTGATTTTTGGCTTTATTTAAAAAACTTCCATGATGTTTTCCCACCTTTCAAGATCCATGAGACTTAGTGAATAAATGGATTGCCTGCTGAGTTGTTCTCCCTCCCCCTCTGCCCTGTTGTTTTTAATTTTTTTCTTTCTCCTTCATCTGAAAGGTTTAATTGGAGAAACTCCTTTGCCTGCTGTGTTAGAGGTTCTGGGTTTCATTTTATGTTTTGAATTACCCAAAAAATTGAATTTGAGTTGCAGCTAACTTTCATGCAAAGTGAAATCTTTGCAAAATGCAGATTCAGTGAAATAATTTGCAAAAGTCTGCGAAATTTGGCTTTGCAGAGAAAGAGCCACTAAAATTAGTTTTAAGTATTGGGCTTCTCAATTTGAAACCCATTTCAAAGACTTAGACACCTTAATTACAAACTCCTCCCCCAACCTGAAGTTAACCTCTACCTTCTAGGACGTGTAGAAAATTTTTAAAACCCCACCAAAAACTCAAAGAGGATAATCAAACAATTAACTACAGCAAAGTTGGAGCATTTTGTCTTTGAAACCTTTGAGCTTGGAGCAAGGAAATTAGTGTAACTCAAAGCTCAGTGCCTGCAGTGTATCCTGTCCTTTAATTGAGCAGAATCAAGGAATTGCTGCCAGTGAAATAAATTATTTTCAAAGGTCTGGTTGTGTTTTCTGTTACCCATTTTCACATGAAATTGTTACAGTGGAGAATGCAGTGCCATTATCTTTGTACACTTGGAATATACTTCTGGAATAATCTAAATTCTCTTCAGTGTCTTTTCAAACTGAAAAACTTCAGAGTATAATGTGTAAAGATTGGCTGCCTTTCCTCACTCTGGTGAAGATGCTTTTTAACCAGGGAAATGTGAAATTTGCTTCATGTGTGCTAGTTTACCACATAATGTTATGGTGAGAAAAACAGTTGATCTTTTTTGAATATTTTTATTTTATTTATTTATTCATAGTCTGCCTGATGTGTGGGTAAATGAAAGTGAGCGACATCAGTTAAAAACTAAAGTAGTTCATTTATCAAAACTACCAAAAGATACTGCCTTGCTTCTGGACCCAAACATTTACAGGTAACATCTTCATTTTGCAACTTTCTTTACTTGAGTGTAATCTTAAGCCTCACTTAACTTTTTGACGTTGGAAAATCAGGATTGCTAATGTATTATACACCAGATCAGGGAGCCTTGGGTACTGTACACGTCCAGGAGTTAAGTTCTGAGGTCTTAAGTTATTTCAGAATTACTTCTTGAACTAAACTCTAGTGACTGAGAAACGGGGAATGTGTGTATTTACCAAGTGTATTTTACTTTTTTGTGCTTGGTGTACAGAAATTCTAGTAAAGGAGGTACATACAGTGGAATCCTGAAAGATCACTTCTGTTAAGATCACATACTGGTTTGTATACCAATTTTTTTAAAGTCCAAATTTATCTTTCCATATTATATTCAGCTGTAATACATGCAGTATTACCTTGAAACTTGTACTTGTGTTCAAGTACTGTTATTTTTTATTACAAGATTCTTTATAGGGGGACAAAAGGGAACAATTCATCTTACTTGTCTTTAAGCTACTTTCACATTTCTGTTTTTAGGCCCTCAGATTGGCTTCTAATCCATCTGGTTTCTAATAATTTCCTGATTCTCCCCCCCACCCCTTTATTACTGCTCTCCCATGATTGTCAGTACCCACAGTTCTGTGTGTACAGTTTTTAAAGGTAATCTGAAATGCTTAATTCATTCTGAAATGTTGAGTATCCATAGATCCATATGTGATTATATTAAAAATCCATGAAAAATTGCTTTTGGTATGAAAGTTTGTCATAACAGAAGTTCAGTGTTTCAATGTTTTTCCTTAACATCCAGTGACCAAGAGTCTCAAGGAGTAAATCAAACACTAATCTGAGGTCTCTCAATGCAATAAGCCTTTCAGTTCACCTTTAATACTCAGTGTATTTCACTAATCAAATTAATGAAAACTTGCTTTATGATATGAAAACCAATCCTACTGTATTTGCTATCTTTGTAAGTGTGTTTTAAGTACTTACCTTAGCCTATGAATCATTGCTATTAATGGTAAACTCATAAAAATTGTTATGGTGAGATTGGATTGTGTGTTTTCAAACTGCTCAACACAATGACTTTTAGAATCTAATTGAGGTGTTAAAATTTTATATTGATTACCTTTGCTGAGTTTGATAGATTAGTTTGCTTTGAAAAAAAAAAAATAGCCTTTTAAAATAAAAATGTAATGATCTCTGGATTAAGCCCTTGGAGAAAAATTAGCAGACCTTTCTGTCTCTCCCACATAAAATTAAGGTCCCCACATGTAATGTTGTGCTCTATTTTTAGCAGTATGGATCAGTCTGTGATTGAAATGAGCTTTTGGGACCAGCTGAGGGAGCTTAATGATGAAAATTTAAAAACCAAACTTTAAAAACTAAAACTTCTTTTCAAGAGGAAAGAGTAGTTAAAGAAATTCAGTGTCATGCTAAAATGCCTGCTTTAATAGGAAGTTTGAAATAATTATCTGAGATTTACACTTTAGTGAGATCATCTGAAATGGCTCTTGGTTTTAACCAAATGAAAGTAGACTTTGTATAGTCATGATTTCATAGTGCATTCAGCTGACCAGTGTATACATCACAGGGTCTTAATGTAAAGCTGTACCATCTTCTTTTACAGAACAATGCCCCAGAAGAGGTTGAAGAGGTAAAAACCAAGCAAGTGGGGACACCTGCAGTCTTAGTCACTGACAATGGATTTAGAAATAAAGTTGCACATTAGTCAAATCCCATCTTTTTTTTTTTTTTTTCTTTTTTTTTATTTTGTTTTTTCTTTTGGTTTCTTTTTTTTTTCCTTTTTTTTTTTTTTAGAGAAATATTTATGCTTAGTGTAAACATTCTGTGAATGAAGTTGATGCTTCCGTGGAATATATTAATATATGACTGTATATCCACATTTTCATGGAATGGTACAGTGGGAGACTGAGCAAACACTCTTCTGGCAACTTAGTGGAACAACTAAAAGGCTTTGCATGCTTGCTTCTTTAAGCTGCTTTTTTCTTTAGTGAATACAGTAGTCTATATTTGATGAAAAGAAAAAGTAACCATCACCATTTCCTCCCGATTCCCAGGAGAACTGTTAACAAGCTATTGGGCTTCCTGTCAGTGTTAAGTGAACCTAACACATGCCAGACAATAGAACAGCTACCAAGGGATGATCCTGTTGCCCTTTGAGTATGGTGGATAGTAATCATTCGTCATTTGTGATCTTGTGTCCTTTTGCAGCTCCCTAAAATATGTTGGATTATGGTGTTGAAACAAATGTTGATGGAATGCTTGTCTTTTCCAGTCAACTCTGAATACATATAGTAAGGTGGCAGGATGTTCAGAGTGTTGCAGTCTGTCTGACCCCTTTGCAGGAGTAGTGTAGTGTGTTCATCAGGTCTGCTTTGGTGTGATCTGTAGCAGTGGAGGGGTTTGGGAAACCTCGGTGTAAGCAGTCAGTGTTACTGGTGATTTATTTTGCTTTTTTGACCCTCTAGGATCCCCATTCACTTGTAAAGTATACTTTATTTGGCCTAATGTTTTCTAGATGTAAAGAAAATGGTATTTTTTAAAAAAAAATTAATCTAGAAATTCAATCCTTTATGCACCAAAGTTGGCTTTGAAAAGGAAAGTAAAATCATTTTCTTGCTTAATAAGCAAGGAGCCGTGGATTTTTTTTAACTGACAAATAGAGATGCGTCTAACCTGTTAGTCTTTGTATGGAGACAAAAATGTTGCATATAGATAATAGGACATTGCTTGTAAATATTTCAGCAGATTTGTAATATATTTTTATATTATGAAATGTACTGTAGATGTTTTTCTAGAGGCATGAAAGTTAAAATGTATATATTACGGTAGAAATAATATTGAAGGATATTGTAATTCACTAGTGCTGCCAGAAGAATTGTTTAAAAAAAGCACCTTCCTTAACAGTAAAAAAACCTTCTTTTACATACCTAAGGGACTATATACTACTGTTAGTATCTGTTGTAAGAACAAAAATACATTGAACATCCTTCCCAGAAATCTTAGAGGGATGAATAGTACCCATAATTAATTCATGGCACTCCTTTCTAATAGTGAACACAAAATTAGTTTTTTCCTTACTGTCGGAAGGAACTAATATGTAAAATTTGTATGGATATATGCAGTCAAACTGCAGAGTTAGTCCTCCTTATTGGGGAGGAATTTACTACAGTGAAACTAATAACCAGCAGTTTTTACACTAAATTTTTATTAAATAGATTAAGACTTAAAGTAACCCTTTGGTTGCAGAAGTGAGCACATCCTAATGTAATACAAATGCGTTCTGCATTGGTACTGACACGAGTCTTGCTTAGCTCCAGTGGGTTAAAAATGTTACTTATATACACAAAAAAATAATCTTATCAAGGATATGAAGTGCAGATTAAAAGCACCACTAATATAAGATGTTCTGGAATGGTTGTTTAATAAGGGTATTATTCATAAAATCTGTAGTGACGTGACTTTATTTTTGGAAGAAATGCAGTGTTTTGTTTTGTGTTTTTTTTTTTTTTTTTTTTTTTTTGCTTGAGCACTTCACCTACTGCTTTTTCTGTACCTATAAAGTAATCCATAATCTTTGTTTCTTTTTTTTTTTGAATTTGTTATAAAATTGCCAAATAGAAGTGTTTCAGATATAGTTTGTATTTGTATTTTTTTAATTTTATTGCTTCATGAGTTTCTTGTAAGTCATTTATAATTGACAGATGATTGTAGACCTTGCCTGAGTATTTTTTCTAATAAAACAAAGCAAACAAACCTCATAAGTGTCAAAATTGTACGATTTCAATGGAGTTTTCAAAAACAAATATAAAAATGATGCTGTTTCCTCTGTAAGTTGTAACACACACCTTTACAGAAGGGGGAATTCATGGATTCAAGTAATGTGGTGTTCATGTAAAATGTGACTTCCCCTGGGTTTGAGAAAACTATTACCTGGTGTTCTTATGGCAGTTTCTGCTTTGGGAGGAAAAATCAGTTTAAATGACAAACATCTGTGGAGAAATGGATACTCTAGAGTTAATTACACTTTCCATAATAGTCAGAAGGTGAGTGGACATTTGGCTGGTGTTGGCCTTGTAGTTATGGAAGTGGATTGCTAAAACTATTTATGCTTGAAAGTCATTTGCACTCTACAGATTTTGGAATTACTTGGTGCTGTTTTGTTCCAAATGCCAGTGTGTTCTCTGAAGCTCTGCTGCAGGTTTTTGTGTTCCCTTGGGTAGATGTCACTTGTGTTGGAATACCAGGTAGGTGGAACTGCCACTGTGTGCTGGGGGGGCACTGATCATGCTTTTGTTCTGGAAATAATCTTATTCTTACTCTTGAAAAGTGTTTCTGAAATAATTGGCCTCTCCCCTTTTAAGTAATTCCATGTGCTTTGTTTTGGGATGTAACATTTAAAGGTTTCTCCCTGTCTTTCTCAAGAACATTTTCCAGACATTTACAGATTGCATTCTCTCCCAGCTTGAGTGTTTATTTTCTTTGTAGAGAAATGTCAGCTCCTTGAAAGTCACATTCTCAGGAGTTGTAGTGCACACAAATATCTGTGTTCAAACTCCCTTCTTTTGGAATGTGTTGGCTTGACTTGAACAGTTTTCTAAAATGGAATAAGAGGATTTTTGAGTGAGGGATTGGGTTTGGGCTTGAAGACCAGCTCTGCCTGTTAAGTGGATGGAAATTCTTGTCTGGGAAAACTGGCTGGAATTTGGGCATAGCACACAGCTGATTGTTTGATACTAGATCTTACTCTGTTTGCTAATGCACCTTAATAATCAGTTTATTAAACACACAGCAGAAACAAATTGGTATTTTTTTCTTACACTTCCTTTGAATAGAATTTTCTCAAATTACTGTGGGTCTTTCAGATTTTGGCCAAAGTGTGCAGTAGGTTGCACTATATTTTTCCTCTGTAGTCCGTGAAGTAATTATATAAAATTGAATTTCAAATTGAATTGCACATTAATTCTGGACTAGCTTCATTTGGAACAAACAGGTGAATTGTGTTCAAACATGCATTGTGTTTAATAATCGAAATTCAAGTGGTTGATTTCTGTGCCCTTCAGCTTTTCAGTACTGTGTATGAGTTAATTAGTGCAGAAGACTGGTCTTGTTTAATACTTCAGTCTGAAACTGATGGTTTACTCTCACTTAATGCTTTTCTGCCTTGACATTTTAAGTTTGTGAGTGAACCTATCCTAAGTATTCTTCTATCCTAAGTATTTCTTGTTGTATTAATGTATGACAGGTACAACAGAAAAAAATCCTATAATAGGAAAGTTGGCATTTTAAAAAAGCAGCTGAATGAATGGCTTCTTTCAGCCATTGGTGTTTATTTATTCCAAGCAAAGAATATTCTGGAAAACTTTGTTGAATCAACTTTTATTAAAAATTCTGTGTTGTGTTTTGGGGGAGGGGGAGATGAGCACCACCTGCACTACTGCTGTGAGCAACACAAAACCTCAAAGTAATTTAATTTGTAATTTCTGAAATGACATAAAAATAGGTACCAGTTCTGCAATATAGCAGCTTGCTGTCCTCTCAGGGGTGATGGCAGGACTGGGAATTAGTTGTCATTCACAGGGCTGCTGGTGCTGAGCTGTCCTCATGGAGTGACCCAGCCCAGGAGCCAGTGTTATCCTGGCTGCAGACCTGGGTAAAGAAGGGAAGAAGGAGATGCTGCTGTGAGAATTCATGCTACTGTGCTCAGCTCTAGACTGGAATGAGCTGTAGGCTAGAGATTTAAGGCTCATTTCCCCTTCTCTCCCACATACATCAATGCACTTACCTCTAACTCTTACCTAGAGAAGAGTTGAAATCAGGATGTGTCTGATGTCATAATTTAACTTAGAGTGGAGTAAGGAAGTGTAGTTCTAAGAGTATGAATGAAACTGTGTTGATTACAAACAAAAAGTGGGCTGTTGGTTGTCAGCCAGTTGTGGATAAATTCAAGTCCTGCAGTTGTTTGTGAAGATTAATGTGCTGTGATTGGTGGTACATTATTTGTTTTTCCTAATTCTGAAACTGGCCCTTTGAACTTTAGTAAATCCTCCTTGGTAGTAAAGCAACAAATACTAAGTAATATGATAAATCTGTTTATTTCTTCCCAAATGAGAGATAATTGCTGATAATATCCCCTTGGCTTGGCTTGTGTACAGGAGATTTGAGTCCTGTCTGGATGCTGTTCAAAAGAATTGTCAGATTTTAATATCCTTGGTGTTTTGCCTGTGTGTGTAGCCTCAGTGGAGGATGAGAGATCCCCACAATGATTTACTGTGAAGAACTGCCTCTGGTTTGAGGCAGTCAGTAGCCCTTCTGACTAATCAAGGGTGCCTCAGAGGGTGAGACTGGGAGGAGAAGATAAACTTGGGGACCTTGTGAAATGATAAAGAAATACCCCTGTGGTCTGTTGGGTCAGCTGCCCTGGTTCTGTCGTGGGCACCCCACAGCATGAGCTGACCTGTCCCTGACTGAGTGTAAGCTCTGCTCAGCAAAAAGTAAAAAATCAGTGTGGTACCAGCACATTTGGCATCCCAAATCCAAAACAGCACTAGGAAGAAAATGAACTCCATCCCAGCCAAAACCAGGATCTAGGGCTAGAAATTGAATGCCCCATGCAGACTCTGAGATCTCCTTTTTGTCCCTGTCATTGCCCAGTTGTTTTTTTTGGCTTGTTTCATCCATGAAACGTCATGTCTGTGCTCCTGTGGCTCGGTGGGATTTGCACAGACACATGGAGTCTGGCAATGCCTTGTTGATTTTAGGAGGACATTGTTATGGATATTTGACTTGTCTACCTCTGTTCAAATCTCTTGTCTGAAACCCAGATTGTGAAATCAGGGGGAATGGAACACGATGTTGCTCGTGATTCCTTTAAGCCAAAATGCTCAACATGAGCCACTTAAACGTGTCTAGGCACTGAAGTATATGTTTGGATTTACATAATTCCAAGGCCAAAAAATTAGTAAATGTATTGTTTTGGGAGCAAAGCCTTGGAATGTGAGATTCAAGACTGCCCCTAAGCAATAAAAGCATTTTAAACAGTTCCAATTTTAAACACTTTGCAGTTTTTACTTCCTAGTGAAAATGAGGCAGGGGCTTGGACCCTGCTTGCTTGTTCTTTCTTCTTGCCATAAATATTCTCTCCTAGAGCATGGAAATAAGTCAATTACACTTAAAACTGTTTATTGCAGAGCAGATGTGTGCATACAGCAACTGTAGCTAAAAGCCCAAGTATTTAATTAGCAGTTGCCTGCAGCTGGATTCTTTCTTTTTATACAAGTGAGGAGGTAGGAAAGCAGAAGACGATGTCAGGAGACATTCTGCTGACAGTGAGCAAGTTCATGTGTAATTACTTATTAAAAATTTTCCTCTGCCTCCATCCTCAGAGCCATCATGTGGTGTTGCTGCCTTTCATTGTGCTGTGCAGCCGTGCATGAATTCTGTGTCCTTGCTGCCCAGACACCTGTGCTGCCTCAGCCAAGTAACATTTGGTGGGGTTCTGTGGCCTTAGGAGAGATCTGAAGATAGACCTGAAGGTTTTCTAATAATCCTGTGCTCATCTGGTAGTTTTGTTCTAGCTGTTCCCTCTGCAGTTGTTGAGAGTTTGCCATTGATGTGGAGACTGAAGATTGGTGTTGTGGTCAGAGCTCAGAGTGGGGACAGACTTTCCTCGTGGGCAGAGCTGTGAGGATTTGCTGCTGGAGGTGTCACATAGGCTCTGCAGGTGAAATCCATGCTGGTGGGAGTTCTTTGTGTGGTTTACATCTCATTGACTAGTTACAAATAGCTTTTAAAATGGGCAGATGCAGATAAATGTGTGTATGTTGTAAAAATTTCAGGGAGCTGGTTTGAGGATAAAATGTGGCCTCTGTCTTGAAATAAGCTGCATTTTTTTAAAATTTTTTTTATTTTTTTTTTTGTTCAGAAGTGAATTGCTGTGGAGGAAAGGTGCAAACAAAACCTTACCTTGGCTGATGCCTCATCTGGGTAATTACTATAAGCTGTACAAACTGCTCACAGTAGTTACTGATGTATTTCTCTCCTTGTACCCTTTTTTTTTTTCTTGGCTTTTATATTTGTTAATTTTAATCTTAGAAGGTATTTCATCATTTAATAACTATTATATGCATTCCAGTGGGAGCTGATTTCAGCAGTAGAGGATTCAAAGATATTTTAAGCTGGAAGACAGTAAATATCAAGTAAATACCAAGACATGCAGCCACACACTGTGCAGTTTACAGCAAGTACCAATGATGTTCCTGCCCCACCCCACTGCTCTCCCAGGTGCTCAGATCCCACATGTCACAGTTCATTTCCACTGTGTCTGTGTTTCAGGATCAAATCTAATTTCACAGTGGTCTGTAACCAAGAGGTGGCAGCAGCCTACCACACTAAACTGTGCAGAAATTAATAAATCCCTTGGTGCTGAGGCTGCTGAAGGTGTTTTGCTTTTCTAAACCAGCCTCCTTGGGTGCAGTTTGGTTTCTTGATGCAGGATGCAGTTGTGTGTTAATTAACTACAGCTCTCCTCACTGCTTTTCTGGTTGGTCTGTGTCTTTCAGATGTTGCAGAGGAGAAGAGAAACTGCCTTCTCTTTTAATAAAACTGACTCCCAAGACTGAAAATTCTTGAAAGAAATTCTGTTATTACCCAAGTACTGAAAAGATTGAACATTATCACATTTTGTAAAACGTATCTGGGTAATTATGGTACTTTCTTCTCTGATTGCTTTTTCTTTGCCAGTGATGCCCAAGATTGCACATTTGACTGCCTGATTATTTTCCTTAAAGGAGCATGGCAGGAATTCTGTATTTTTTGTTCAAGTAGGTTGCATATCAAATGCAATTGTTTAGGTAATCAGATTATTGGTGGTTGGGTTTTTTTCCCTCCTGAAATAAAACATTGAGCAATTTCAGCATGAGCTAAAAACAAACAGACCCAAACCAAACAACTTTTATGTTCCTGTAAATTGCAGAGCTTTTCAGATCACTGTCCACTTTGTGAAAAATGCTGCTGGAATCAGAACCATGATTTCTTCTGTGTCTGAGTAATCCTTTCATAGGAAAATAAATTTTTTGCCTGTAAGATGGGTAACCATGTACAAGGCAGGATTAAAGCAAACTTCCAAAACTCACAGCTGCAGTTGCCTTTAGAATTGTCTAGTAGTATTTGTAGAACTCTTAAAAAAAAACCCTTTTCCCAAAAAGTGGTGTTACTTGGTTTGCTTTCTGCTGTGTTTCTTGATTGGTCTGAGGTCTCTAATGGCATCTGCTGTTTTGTAGCAGTGACCTACATAACCTTTATCCTTTAGTGAGTGAGAGCTGCTGGGATGTGGTTGTGTTCCCAGGGAGGAAGGGAGTTGGTTGCATTGCTGCATGAGTGGTGCAGGCTGATGCAGTGAGCACAGAGCTGTTGGCATGCCCGGGGAAGTGGGTGAGTCACCATCCCTGGAAGTGTTCAAAAACCATGGATGTATTACTGGGGGCATGGTTTAGTGATGAACAAGGCATCTCTCTGTTGGCACTTGGATCTTAGAGGTTTTTTCCAACCCTATTCCCTGTTTCTGTGATGTGCAGTGTCTCTCTTGCTTATGCTTAAAGCCTGAAATTCAAGCTGACCTCAAAAACTGTCTTGTGTGGCTGCCAGAGGAAGGACACAGCAGTGGATAAGCTGTGCCCACATCTCACCCAGGAACTGCATCCCTGAGCCTTCTCTCATCCCAGACCCTCTGGGTGGTGCTCTCATTGAGCAGTTGCCTGGAGAGTGGCCAGGTTCTCACCACTCTGTGTGGATTTCCAGGGATTCCTGAAATGTCATTGCCAAGTTTCTGCTGCACTCCTGGTTAGTCTTGGGCTCTTTGCACTTTCAGGTAGAGCTCAGTACACTGTGTGCAGTGGGGTGATACTTTCCAGTTTCTGGACAACAATGAAGGCTAAAAATACATGAGATCAATGGCAGATGAGTGTGAAACACAGGCAACCCCTCAATCTAGACATAAATCTCACTATTGCTATGGCAAGGACTTGCAAGGGGAAGGTGGGAAGAGGAAGGGTTTTTGCACAGCCTCTTTTCTCTGCCTGCAGCTCCAGTTCTTGATTTGATGGGGAGTGGACATTTGTTTGTTGGGGTCTTGGTGGGGAGGGCTGGCAAACTTCTCATCTAAATAAGAATTTGTTGAGCGAAATTCCCTGTTGTTGTTCAACTCAGAAGCTATCCAAAATGGGTGCAAAGCACTGCCAAAGCAGAAGTGTAGATTTGCTTGTTCTGCCATCATGTGAAAGGCAAGGGATGATTATAAATCTAGAAATCATGGGATAGGGGTAAATGAATCACAGTTGAAAACTGGACTGAGATGTTCTGGGGGATTTTTTGCTGTGATAGAATTTTTTTTTTTTTGGCAGTGATAGAATTTTTTTTTTGCATTTGTACAAATTAGGTTGTTCTCTAATGATCCATGGGGTTTTGAGGGTTTTTTTGATACTGGCAAGGTGCTCAACAGAAGCTGCAGAAGAAATCAGATTGTCTTGTTTGTAATCTATGGTGCAAGTTCTTTTTTCTTTATCTAAAGCTTTCTAATCAGCATCTTTGTCTAAGTGGAAGGTGCATTTACTTTCCATGTGGATTTCCTCCCTGCCCCCAGCAGCAGTGGCATCACCTCATAATCTTTAGGGTTTGAGTTGTATAACTTGGGTCCTATTTCAGGTTCATCCCTGAAGTGCCTCCTGAATGTGATTTCACAAATGCTGAGTAACAAAGTCACAGATTGCCTGTGTACCACAAAGCCAAAGGTCAGCTCATGTAAGGAGTGATGTGAGTCACAACAATGTGTGTTCCATGGTCCTTTGTGTGTTTCTGTCAACTTTATAGTGAGATCTGTTGTTTTGTGGTTTGCACAGCTAAAAGGAGCATGTCTTTCCTATTATTTCTTTTCACAAACAAATCCACTGGTTGTCATGCTGTACACATGACAGTAATCTGGCAGGTGGTGGTGAGTATGTCACCAGGTTCTGGCTGTATACTTAGGGAAGGTTCAGGCTTTCATGGAGCTTAGGAAACTCTTGAAATTACAAGTCAGTTATTGCTGTATCTTTTTTGTGCATGGTCACCATTTGTTTTCAATTATGGATAACTTTTTCCAAAGCTGATTCCATTCCAAGCAGTGCCTAAGCATGAGGTCAGTGAGGAGAAATGATTTCTTGGGCAGGTTTTATCTTTCCAGTGGTTAATTTATCACTTCTGTAAATAAAAGATAATCTGAACTCTGCATTCTTTTGTATTTCATTGTTATACTCGAGCCGTGCCAAAGAGTAGCGACAGGCAAGATATTTTGCAGTCCTATAAAGAAAAAAAAATTGCCAAGTGATAATCCCATTTTTTATTCCAAATGGATGAGGTGAACCATTTCATATCCACCATAATTACAGTTTATGAAGCAGCCAGCTCAATACACAAGCTGCCATCTGCACTTCATCAGTTTCTTTTATAACAAGGGGCAAAGTTTTAGCTGTCAGTGAGACAGATGATGTGCATTTTGAGTGATTGTGTATTTTAAAAGTATAAATCCAAAAGTCAACATCTCCTTCTGTTCTTGTGTGCACTTTCTTCCTCTTTCCTCTTTTGAAAATCAGTTGGCTTCAGTTTGGGAGCTCTTTTGTGGTCATACCACAAAAGAAGCTGAGCCGATTTGGGTTTGGTTTGGGGCCTTTTTGGTTGGTTGGTTTGGGGTTTTTTTTGACAGGAAAGGAACAAATGGTTCCCCGGGAAAAAGCAAGAAAGGTGCTCTGGCATTGCCAGTTTGCTTCTATTCTGACCTTTGTTAGATTTCCAGTGCTTAAACATCCTCCTTATCTGGAGGCTTTTCAGGACAAATCCGGGGTGGGGATATGTAGGGGGATACAATATAAGAAACTAAAAGTAGTATAGAAAGCAATCTTACCCCTAAGGAGTTGCAGCTGAGCCAATTATTAGA
Source organism: Haemorhous mexicanus (assembly GCF_027477595.1). Taxonomy (NCBI): domain Eukaryota; kingdom Metazoa; phylum Chordata; class Aves; order Passeriformes; family Fringillidae; genus Haemorhous; species Haemorhous mexicanus. The sequence goes on along the minus strand of NC_082345.1, from coordinate 2,287,768 downwards.
GATTAGGAACAGGCCTGACTTTACCAGGCCACAGCTGTAGCCAATAATAAGAAGAGTGTTAGAAAAGAGAGGATTGGTTGGTTGAGAGGGAGCTGGAGTCAGTTGGCTACTGGGGGAAGATGGAAGAGTCAGTGCTTGGAGGAGCTGCCTGTGAGAAACATCAAGGAGGTACCAAACTCCAGCAATATGGAACCTTTGCATTGTAATAACAACAAATGGCTTATATTGTATCCCCCTACAGGGGTAGAACAGAAAAATCATTTCACATGCACCCTCTGTTAGTGTCCAGCAGTTTTTTCTGTGTGGGTTGTCATGATTCAACATCTACTCTACAGTTTTCCATTTTTGCCCTGCAGCTGCAGTTCTCTGTGCTTCCTCTGACTCCCTCCCTCTGGGGCCAGCTGTGCTGGAACTTCCCAGGACACCAGTGAGCACCAGGGCTTTGGAGGCAAAGCCCTGTGTTCTGTTACTGCAGGGTTTAATGAACTCCCTGGCACTGATGCCTTGTGCAGGCTGCCCTAGAACAGGGAATAGACAGAGTTACAGAATAAAGCAGGGATTTATTCAAAGTTTCTCCTCCATGGATGCACCTTGGGCAGCACCAGAGCCCAGCCAGGGCTGCCCCCAAGATGCCCCAAAATGCACGGCCGGGCACGGGGTCTCTCCCTGGGATCAGCTCTGCTCCATTTGCACCTTGCAGTTCATTGTCCCAGCCCAGCTTTAGCCCAGGCACTCCCACCCTGCTTGTTTTTCTCTCTCCAGCCCACGGGGTTTGTGCTCCTGGGCTGAGATTTGGCTCATTTGTCCTTGGTGCCCAGCTGGAGCAGGAATTGTTTTGTCTCCCTGCTCTGGGCACAGAGCTCACCATGCCCTGATGTGAACCCAGACCCACACACTAAAGCAGCACAGAATCTGAAAAATAGAAAAGCTCAAACGTGAGGCATCAGCAGTAGGTTTGTACCTTTTCCTGGTGTTGGCAAACACAGGGACACCTCACCTAAGCATATGTTTGCCAAAGTTAATGGAATTTGGTCCTGAATTTAACATCACCAACTGAGAATGGGCAGAAAGGAGGAGTGAAGGAATATGTTTCTTGCAACCTCCTTCATAATTGCTTGAAACTTTAATTCTGCTGATCAACACTGGATATCAAAATGTGTTTTCCAGCTTCTGTTCCATGCCAGCACAAGTGGTACACTATAACAATCAGACTCCCTGCTGCTTTTGAAAAATGTTACAAAAAAGTAGCCACACACACCTAACAGGTGTTGAAATGCTACAGAAGTGTGGTGTGGGGGTTTGAGTTGATGCACAATTGAGAAGTCTGTGTAAAAAGTAATTGAGACCCTCACTTGGATATTGTTCTGATGGTCTACATTTGACATTTTTTATTTCTATTGATTAATATACACAGCTTTTCCGCCCTTCTATTTTCTAAAATATTTTGATTAAAGAAAATCCATTTTATCTCAAGTCTTCTACAAAGGAAAGGGTATATTTGCTTACTGTTCAAATGAGCTTTATCAAGAAGTGACTAGAGAAACTTAGGGTTTTTTCCAAGTCTATCTGCTGTGTACATGAGACCAACTCTCTTTACTGTTCAGGTTAACCTAATCCTACCTGAGGGAATTAATGTGTAATCACCTGGGTGCTCTGGGGTGAATCTGTTGGACAGGTAGTCTCTGAAGATGGACTTTTGTCAGTGTGTCTGGGTCTAAAAGAGTGAATTTTCCCAAGGTCTTACACTGATGCAAGGTGTGAATTCCTGTGTATTCCTGTAATTCGATGTGCAGTCAATCTTCTGCAGTGGCACCAGGGCTTTTCCTCAGCTGGGAGGAAAAGGACATCTGAGAAAGGACATGATGCCTGGCTGGGATAAAGATACAGATCCCTTTGTGCTGGTTATGCAGCCAGGCTCTGTTTTTCTCAGTGTAAAGTCAGCCTGTAGTTCTAATGTATGACACCAAACTATATTGGATGTCTTGTTTGGATGTGTAGATTTTTTTAAAAAAGAACACTTTTAGAGTTAAAGGAGGAAACAGTAAAGGTTTAAAGGCTAAGGAAATCTCTTAGAGAAATTCCTCCTCACCCTCACTGAGGGGGAAACATGCCCACAAACCACATTAGAAAGGCAACTTGTCCTGTTGTTAATGCCTCGTTGTGCCCCTCGTTTGTCCTGCTAGTCAGGGCACTCTTAGTTACCTCTGCATGAACTTCTGGGTTCTGGCATGATTGCTGCTTTTGCTGCATTCCTGGTCTGTTTAATGCTGCTAGATAAACGACCCCAAATGACTCCAGCCTTCTGGACCTGTTCACTATTATTAGCAAGGTTCCATGAGAAACCCAGGGGCTGATGCATTAAGCAAGTCCTTCAGTAAACACAAGTTATCAGGAAGTCCTGTTTTAGCAGCAGAGAGTACAGCATGTCTAGGGCTGATGCTGGAGTTAGCTGTGCTAGAATTTCTAAATGAACAAAGTATTCACTGTGCTACGCCTGTTTTATCAGGCAGCTGCCTTTGAGATGATGACGTGAAAGGAAAAAATTCTGTAAGGTTTTTTTTTTTTTTTTTTTCAGCTCAAGCTTTGTTTTGCAGCCCTGAGATAGTGATAGATTAACTAGGCTTAGCCTGGAGTGTGTGTGGAAATGAGAGACAGCAGGCTCTCATGCATGAGTAAGAGTACATGTAGTAATGGCCAGCAGGCTGCTCCTGCTTGTAAGGCAGCAATAAAACATGAGGCACTGGAAATTGCATCTGCCTGTAGTACACCAAACCACAAGGTCAAATAAGGTTTGAAGCCAGGCTGCAAAAGAGAAGCTGCACTCCAGCATGCTGCTGTGTGAGAAATGTCTGTCCCTCCCTCCTGGTGATTCCTGCCCTATTGATTGCTCTGAAAGCACAACACACAGCTTTTCTTTGTGGCTAGGCTCTCAGAAGGAGGCACAGGGTGAGTGGGTTTGTGTGGGAACCCAGGGCACTGGGAATATTCCTCTGTCTGCTCTGGGGTGCCCTGACCCCCAGGGCAGCACTGACTCTGACCCTCACTCATGGAGAAAGTTTCCTAAACTCTAGAATAGACTGGAACCCACAAAAGTGTGAAATGGATTATAGAGAGCAGTGTGGGTGTGTCACTGGGTGAGAAATTGAGGGTCTGGGATTTTTAGAGGGTGGAGGGCACAGGGTGCTGTCCTGGGTTTCTTCTTCATGCTTCTTCTTCCTTCTTCTCCGTGGGTTTGGGTGGCATTTTGTAATTGGGCAGAAAAGTCCCCATTGCAGCTCTGTGGGATCAGTTATGGGGTTAAAAAGGAAATAATCCAGGTGTCAGCTCTTAATTGGATAATTTAGCTGTAAAAGCCCTTGGAACAAGAGATTGTTGGGCATTTTTGTGGTGCTTTTCCAGGGTGCTGAGCCTGGTGTGGACAGCTATATAAGATAATAATAAACAAGAAGCTGAAGACCAAAAAGATCCAGTGTGTCTCTCTTTCCTGACTCAGAACCCCTCCAGGAGGGTCTCCCCAGACAGAGGAGCCCCCTGGGAGGGCCCAGCCTGAGTCCCTGACGTTGGGGAATCAGCAGGTACCTGACAGGTTTGGGTGCAGGCACTTTAACCCTGCTGCAGAGCATTCAGGCATCCAGCTGGGGTTTTGTCACCTCACCTTGTGGCAAGCACCAAGCTCCAACTGCTCCTTTTACTGTGGGCAAAACATGAGGAGCTGGTGCAGAACAAGTGAGAAAAGTGTGAGACTGGAGGTAGCTGGGTGTCACCTCAGCATTTTGGAAATCAAGAGCTAAACTGAGGAGAGTGTTTTCAGGTAGCTGGGTTTCATCATCCCCCCAGTGAGGTGATATTGTGTTATTTTATTGAATATCAGATGTGCTGTACTGGGATTTCCAAAACAGCCATAAATCCTTAAACTGCTAGCAGTTAAAGGTATGGGTCCCTTTAGCCTCACAGGGTAATAGAATGTGGTTGATAGAATAGAGAACAGGCTGTTCTGTATTTATTTACACACAATATTAAACATATATCTCTTATCAATACAGAATATATGTGCTGTGCTTATCAGTGTCTTTTCAGCACTTTGATGTAGGGACAAATTCAGAAAATCAATGAGAAATTAAAAAAAAAGGTTGAAAATGACACTCTGCAGGAGAGTCAGCTGTGCTACACAGCAAAACCAAATTTTCTAAGTTTGACTTTTCATATTTCTTATTTATTCATAATTCTTATTTACTAATTCTTCTTATTAAGAAGCTGTGGGTTTGTTTGGGTTTTTAAATATTTTGTTGGTTTTTTGGTGTTTTTAAATTTTTCGTTGGGTTTTTTGGGTTTTTTAATTTATTTTTTGGTTTGGGTTTTTTTTTAAAACTGTAGTTTAGTGTAGACATCTTACATGTTGAAAATGACACACTGCAGGAGAGTCAGCTGTGCTACAAAGGAAAACCAAATTTTCTAAGTTTGACTTTTCATATTTCTTATTTATTCATAATTCTTATTTACTAATTCTTCTTATTAATAAACTGTGGGTTTGTTTGGGTTTTTTAATATTTTGTTGGGTTTTTGGTGTTTTTAAATTTTTCGTTGGGTTTTTTGGGTTTTTAAATTTTTTGTTGGGTTTTTGGGGTTTTTAAATTTTTTTGTTGGGTTTTTTGGGTTTTTTAATTTATTTTTTGGTTTGGGTTTTTTTTTTTAACTGTAGTTTAGTGTAGACATCTTACATACTACAGAGTGCTGTTGGAATAGGTGTGTTCCTAAATATGATCAAATTAAAGCTAAAGTGTTACACAGCTTTTGCAGCATTGGAAGTCCACAGCTGCCTGATTTGTTGTGAATCCTCCTGCCATGAAAACCTCATTTCCTGGAGTTTTCCTCTCTCCTGTGCCTGCTGAGCTGCTGTCAGACAGCCCTGAGCTGCAGTTGTGTGTCAGACTGCTCAGCCCCAGCCTAGGTGCAATCCTCACTGGTCAGAGCCCATGGCTTTCCCCATTTCTCTATTTTCCAAAGTGTGAAGCCATTGTTCTGTAAAAAAAGAGCAAGATGAATGTTTTTAAATTAAGGGCATGGCATGATGTGATGTCTTGGAGAGAAAGTACTTATTTTTCTGGTGGAGTACCAGAAGCTGATTTTTATAATTGTTTATTCTGTGCAGCTCCATTAGTGATGTTTTATGTAAGCTTTTGAATGATGTAATTTTATTATTTGTAACCAGGTGGGGTTTTTTTGGGAATTTGTGTGGAGGAGAGGCTTTTCTCATAGGCACCTGAGACCTAATCTGCAATGAGGCTTTAGGGCAGGCCAGCACCTGTGGGGACCAGCAGGATCTTCACAGGATTGTGTGGCTGGGGGAGATGGAAATGAGATCCTCCAGAATTCTCTCTCTGATGAGTTGAAGCAGCTGAAAGCAATTGTAATGACAAGTAGACAGGGTTTATTCCAGAGCAGGGATGCAGCAGGAAAGGTGTAATTGGCAGGCTCATGGCATTCAGTCTCAGTGAGTTAATGTGAGAGATGAGCTCCATGTAACCCTAAGGGCTGCTCTTATAAATCCAGCTGAATTTGCAAGTCAAGGTCTGAACATTAAATCTGTTGTTCCTGTTTTATCTGAGGGACTTCATCCACCTTCTGCAGTGCTCTGGGGTGGGGATTTCTTCTGTGATGTTGCAGTTTTTAGCTGTGGGAGTGGGAGGTGAGCCTCTAGCCCTGCAGAGAGAAATGTGCTCCAGGGAGCTCTGTAAGTAGGCTCAAAAGAAGGGTGGTGCCATTTTTATTCCTGAGGATTTATTGATTTTTAATGTATCACCAGTTACACGTGGGACATCAGCAGAGAACTGTTTAGGACCTGCCTGTGTTCTAGGCTTTGCCAAGAGCATGGAGCAGGTTCCAAAAGGAACTGCATGGAACCCTAGGCAGAGTTCCCTGGGTGTCAGTGTTTGTTCTTACATTTCTTGGCAATCTCTGATTTTTGGGCTGTCCTGTTGCAGGTGGGGGTGGTTCCAGGCAGGGCTGCAAGCCCTTGTTCAAGCAATGGTGATGATGAAATCGTTGTGATGAGCCCTGCCTGCAGCCTGAGGAGCAGGATCAGCATCACTGCAGCCTGTGGCACTCCCCTCAGGCACAGCCATTTTTCTGGAACTCTGTCAGCAGGAAATGTTTCTCTTTTCCAGATGTGCCAGGTGTTTGGCACTTGCAGATCTGCAGTAATTGAGATTCTCTAGTGGGGAGCAGCAGAATGTCCTGGCCAATATTATTGTAGGCTTGGATCTTTCAAAAAATAGAAGGGGAAAGTGCCAAAAAGAATCAAAGTGCACTGGGCTATGCCCCTTTGCCCAGAGCAAATTTAAATTTAAATGTCTTCTTTCATTCAGCTCCTTCCTTCTTGAGTACTGCACTTGCTTTTCACTCTTGCTCATGTTCTGTTTCTTTTTCCTGTCTTTTTGGGAGCTATCTCCAGTTTTCATGAGCATGATTTAGTGCTTTCTACTGTCACAAAAATAAGGCTGGTTTACAAATTGGGCCACCCAAGTGTGGACTGATATGTCAAATATGATGGTGTGGGAGGTCTGGGCTTGCTGCTTTTATTTATTTATTTGTTTGTTTATTTATTTATAGCTTTGGAGGTGAGTGTAGCTCCCAGGAGATTGCCAGGGCTCTGTGGAATGGGAAGTTAATTTCACTTCACCCCCAGCTATAGTGGATGCAGGTCCAAGAGCTTTGGTTGCTCTTGATCCAGCTGTGACTCCAGTTGTTTTTCTTTCAGTCTAGGAATTATTTTTTTTTTTAAGCAGCTCCATGACAATGATACCTCTGTTTCATTCTAACAGGACATGCCAATAATTCCATTCTTCAGATGAACAAAAGAGGCTTTTCAAGAAAAACAGTTGTTCAAGTGGAAATTGGTGTAGGTGTGCAGGAGCCCCCACTGCAGCAGTGTTGTGCTGTGGTCTTCTGACTGTTGACCTCCTTTGGAGTGCATTTGTCTCCCTGTGCTTCTGGTCAGGATTTGAGACCTTTCCTTTTGAGCCCAGCAATCTTGACAGCAAGCTGAAGAGTCTGAGTTTCTCTTCTGCTGCTCTTTGTTTCTTCCTAAAGCTTCTTATCAATTTTATTTGGTTGGTTTTGTTGGGATTTTTTGGTTTTGTTTTGTATCTTGTTCGGTTTTGGGGTTTGGTGGGGGGTTTGTTTGTTTTTGTTTTGTTTGTTTGTTTTTTAATTCCAAGTTCTGCAGGGAAACAGGGCTACAGAGAGTGAGATCCCAAACAAAGCACTGCATTCATTAGGCACCATCTCCCAGGGTAGAGAGAAGTTTGAACGTTCATTCCCTGCTCCAAAACCAGGCTCACCTGTTCCTGTTTGTGCTGCTCCAGTGTCTGGAGGAAAGGTAAATGTTTGTAAAGAAGCTAAAATGAATAATGACTCCAACAGTGGCTACAGAAGCCATCTGGGGAGCAGCCACCCACCTAAATATTGCCATTTTCTCCTCTGCAGGGTATGTGCATAAAGGCAGTGCAGATCCTGTAGGAGACTTTGCTCCTTCTGTGACAAGGGCTGAAACCCACCTGGGTGGTGCTGCAATGCCTGGCATTTCATGGCACCTGAGCTTTGTCACCAAAAATCATCCCTTGATGACATCTGGGCTTGTAGGGGAAGGGTTGTGGAGGAATAAAGACAGCAGAGGATGGAGGAACCCTCTCCTGGGAACAGAGGGAACCTCTGGGAGCCTCAGTGGTGGCATGGATGAGGTGCTTCCCTTGTGGAATGGCTTTGGGGCACTGCTCACAGCCCTGCCTCTGTGCTGCCAGGTGTTGCCCCCAGGAGGATAGAAGTGTTTCTAGAAAAAGAAATAAAGGGGTTTACCTCTCCCTTCCCCACGGAGGAGTGGCTCTCACCCTCTCTGTCTCTCCTGGCTGCTCCCAGCGTGCTGCCCCTTCCCAAAGGCAGCGTGCCCAGTGTGGGATGGGTGAGAAGCCAATGCCAGAGCTGGTTTGGGAACAGGACTGTTCTCCTTCCCATGGCAAGAGGATGTAGTATTTCTACCTGACTACTCTGTTTTCCCATGCTCTGGAGGAGTCTGGTTCCTTTCTCTCTGCTTTTTGACGTGGTTTCCTCAAACCTGGCTGTTTTCCTTCATTTCAGAGGGAGATTGCACAGGAGGAGCTTACATACATACTGAACATATATATTTAAATTCATACATGTGTCTATCTGACTGGAGATACAGGTACACGGTGGTTTCATGTCACATATCCTCAGGAATATTTTTTAACTCTGAGCTTCCAGGAAATTCATATATTTCACAATGACACAGCCACAACTTACCAGAGAGCAAAATTATTATAACAAAGTGTCTCTCTGCAGCTACAGGAGCAGGTGGTTGGCAGCATTTTACAGTGGGAGAGTAAATAAGATGAATTTGTGTTCTCACCTGCTTGTGACTCAGGTGCTGTGTGAGTTGGGAAGACAATTCTCTCACCTGTCACACCTTCTCTGTTCATTCACCTGACATCTTCCTGAAGGAAAAGCAGTGAGTGAGGAGGAAATAATTCACACTCAGACCCTGGCTCTCCAGGAGTCTGCAGGAATTTGTCCAGACCTGAGCAAAAGGAACCACCCTGCTTAGCCCATGGTTTGGAAGTGTCCCCAGGAATCTGCAATAAGCTGAAGTTTGTTCTGTGCTGTGAGGGAACCAGAAGAAAACCAGCTAAAGATGGTTTATTCCCATTACAGCCATTATGAAAATTAGTGCTACCCACTGTGGCTGCAGCAATCTGGTCTTGTCTTATTAATCCACCTGCTTGTCAGGCTTCAGGACTTGTGAGTAGTAGTAGAGCTTGGACTTGGTCTGGTTCTTCTCTTCCAAATGCAATGGTGTGAGCACAACCTGGTGTTGTTCCCTGTGGCACTGAATGTGACACCTCAAGGCTGCTGATGTCCACAGTGGGGTTGGCTTTTGTGGCCCTAATGTGCTCCAGAATATTATGGGGCACCAGCTGGAAAGCTTGTGCAAGCTCTTGAGCACTTCTGTGGTCTTTGTACCCCAGCTGAAGTGCAGTTCCTCAGCCAGTTCTGGTGAGTAGCCTCTGCAACTGTGGCTGCTCTCACTGCCCAAATATTTTGGGAACTCAGCATTCAAGGTGGTATGTGAAACTCTCTCCATCAGACGTGGGTGGTGCTCTTGGTGTCCTGGGAAGGGCTGGTGTCAGGTGTGTAGAATGATGTGTGGAGCTTCTCTGTGGGATGAAGCAATGATGCTGCTGGATCAGATAATCCATCCACCACTGCATCTTCCATCTGCATTTCACTGTGCAGGGTTCCCCTGGCTCTGAGGGATGTGTGCCCCTTCTCAAACCATCACCTTTTACCACGAGGTAACAGAAGTTTCTTCCAAAACCCAGAACCTGCCTCTGCTGCTGCACTTCCAAGGGCAGTGAAGTTTAATAAAAGAGTCAGGCTCACCCTTGGTGCCTCCTTCGTGGGAGGAGGAGGCAGAGGAGAACATGAGTTTGCCACGTGATGGACAAGAGTTCTGCACAGATTCTGGGCTCCCCCAAGGTGAGGGACAAACACTGGTGGTGAGATCTGTCTGGCTGGGCTCTCAGTGTTACTGCTGCCAAGCTGAGAGACCTTTCTTTACTCTGCAAGCCCTTGGGGCACCGTGTATTTTGATTTCAGACTACTGGAGTTCAGAGAAAACAGCATCTTTTATGGGGTCCACAGGATTTACTTGGATTGTTGCAACTGGCCTGCAAAGCTGCTGTTATCCTATTCTCAGATGTTTCTGGGGTCACTGTCTTAGCTTTCAGCACAGTCACCAGCTGAGTTAGAAATTGGTAACACCTGAGTACACAGAAGGCAGGGAAATGCTGAGATGGGAGAAAATGTCATGGGCCTGATGCTGCTTGGTCTGGGATGGAAGCCAATTCCAGTGGGGGTGAGGAGCTTGCAGGATCCAGTCCTGAGCTGTCCAAGAGCATGTGCAAAGCTTTGAAGGGGCACTGGTTTAGGCAGTTCTGTTCCAGAGTGGATTTGTGCTGTGGGGCTGTGCTCCAGGCTCCTCTGCCAGGTGAGGATAACAGGGAAAAACTGCCTGCAGAACTGTGGGGGTACCTGGGCCTGCAGGGTGTGAGGCTGAGCTAACACCCCCTTGGTCCAAGCAAAACACATCAATCAATTTGAACTTTTTATTTTTTTTTAATAAACCATCCCTTTTCTCCCCACACTCTGTGCAGAGGGGCTCAGGGCAGCACTGCTGGCTGGAGACCTCGTGGCTGCACAGCCACAAAGCAGAGGAGGTGGCAAGCAAAGCTTTGTCAGGACTAAAAATCCAAACCTCGTGGGTGGGTCCCAGCCCTGGAATGTCTGAGGGATGCTCTGGGCTGGGTGGTGCCATCAGCACCCTTTGCAGTCCTCACGGTGCTGCCCCAGGAGATGGGTACAGCCCTGGCAGCACATTCCTGCTCCCAGCCTTCCTGCTGAGCCTGGCCCAGCTCTGTGCTCTTGTTTCAGGTCTGTCTGCAGGGCCCCAAGTGCCTCAGCCCTTGAAGGGTTCATTTGTTAAGGCCCTGAGAGCCTTAGTCCAGTTCTGCTTCCTGATCTCCTGGCAATTGCAGAAGAACAGGAAATGTGGGAGCAGAGCTGCTCCTCTCCTGGCAGACAGGAGTGCAGGCAGTGAAGTTTGATCAGAGCAATTTCCTCTGTTTCCCTGCATCCTAAAGGACAGCAGGCTGATCCCTTTTTCAGGCTGGGGAATTCACCTCAGTGTGCCAAACTCAGGGCTTGGCATGTCTGTGTCTTAGGGAGCTGGCCAAGTGCCCCTGTCTTAGCAGGATAAAGCCCTTGCTTTTTGATTAGTTTTTGATTGAGGGGAAAGCAGGGCCCACTTCAGACCAGTGGGGTGAGTGGGGTGATGGCTGTTCATGATCATGGGCTTTGAGTGGCCTCTCCCCTGGCTCAGCCCCTCCTGGAGCCTGGATGAGCAGCTCCTGCTGGGTTTGTAGGTGCCAGAAGGGCTCTTTGGGCTGAAATGAATTTCACCCACATGATCTGTGTATCCTCTGGCAATAACCCCCCAGTTCATCAGGCTTTTCCTCACCCTGCCCTGCAGTGGGTGGATGTTTGGCAGCAGGCTGTGCCTTACACACCCCTGAATGTCAGCCCTGACCCTGGAGGTTGATGGGAGCTGCAGCACTTTGGGATTGAGTTGTTATTGTCTAACTGGCCACGTTGATTGGTTTTTCTTGGACTCTTCATCAGCTGCAGTGTTTGAGGTGTAGATGACTTCAGTTTGCTTTGAAAAAATAGATGTTTTGAATTACCTATTATCTTGCACAAAGTGAAACTATTTGCCCAACCCCGTGGTTGCCTTAGAGACTTGCTGCAAACAGCAGATAGAAGCATGAGCTTAAGATGAGGAATGTCCAAAGGACAAGAATGTGAGTGTTGAAACCAGAAAAATGAAACAACATGATTGCAACATCTGTCAAAGGGTAGGAGACTTTGAAATATTTCAGTTTTATTGTATGCTGGTTACAGGCTCTTGGAACCTTAGGTCAGCACCTGGCATTTGTGTTTCTTCCTGGAGGACCTGAAGTGTTTCAGTCAACATTTAATCCATCTCTTCCCCTCTGAGCCTTGTTTGAAGGCAGGAAAAATCTGCTTGTTTCAGACAACATGGGGAAAAAATTAGTTCTTAGCATTTGGGAAATAGGAACCCAAACCCTGGAGTTCAGTCTTGGATTCCATTTGAAATCATGGTTTCTAAAACTATAATCCTGTTAGTAGTTTTGTGATTTGTATGTAAAAATTAAAGATCAGAGTTGCTGTTAAGCTTTCATTTAAAAAAACTGTTAAAGTGGTGATCTAGCATATCCTGCAAGTGTATAGAAACACAGTTTGTTATATAGGCTTGTCAGCCAATTATTAAAACATCTGGGAATCATTTGATACTACATGTTGTAAACAGAACATTAATGGGTGCAGCAGTGTGTGGGCAACTTAGGATCCCCCTCCTTTGATAAACATTGCCCAGATGGAACTTTTATGTTCATGCATTTCCCCACATCTCAATTGCTTCTAGAGAATTCCCCAAAGAATCTGGATCTGCTGGCAAAAATCTGTTGAAGTGGAGCCTTAGGTGTTGTTTTTAAAATATTTTCTTTTAAAGGCACCAGAAAGGAGATGGGTTCTTTTTTCTGAGCCATAACATGGGTGGTGCATAACCTTCTGTTTTTCTGTCTGTGGGTACAGAAGTTGTGTCTTTCTGTTGGATTCCATGCTTAAAACAGTTTAGTAGCTGGTCCTCCCCACCTAATGAGAATTTTGGGGTTTTCAATCCAAGTTAATTCTGCAGGATCTTCCTCTTCTGTCCCCACTGATCTCAATATCCTAATTTCACGTTGTGTGCTTTGTTTTCCTGTCTTTCATTCCATTTTAGGTGTAGGTTACTTCTCATGAATGTCAGGACAAAAAAGTTTCTGGGCTTCACTGGGGGAGGAAACCACTGGTTCAACTTGTATCTCAAGACAAATAATTGCTACCTGTGGAATAATTTCACAGATACTGATGAATATTCTGGGTTTTGAGCTTCAAGGCTTTCCAGAGTACTTCACATGGTGAGTAATTGGTGCCAAACAACAGAAATGGGATTTTTCTTCTGAGCAATTTTGTTTTTCTGTGTGTTAGAGGGAGCGATCTGGGTTTTGTTGCTTGACATGCTGAACCTTCAAAATGAAATAAAGGTTTGTTGTGTTGTCAAGGCATCCAGTCAGCAGTTAGGAAAGAGAGCAAACCAAATCAACTTCTAGAGACAGGAAGGTTTTGTTACTGCAGAGGCCTATCTGTGCTTGAGGGTCTGTCCTGTGCAAAGCCAAATTGCTTTTTTATTTCATCAGTGTTGCTGCAAAACTCTGAAGTCCTATTGGTACACAAATTATTCATGTTTTCAACCTCAATTTCACCTGCCCCCTGTAAACAATGGCTGTGCCCTTGCAGATGAGAACAGAGAGATCTGACTTCTCCCTGCTCTGACCCACCTGATTTCTAATGGGATTTCACAGGATCTGTGTCCTGGGACAGCCACGAGCAGGGCTTGGAGCTGATGATAAGGTAGAATTCAGTGAGTTACTGTACAGGTGCAGAGCTCCTGTTCTGAGAGTCTAAGTAACCAGGTACATGCATAGCTGCTGCACTGGAAAATAATAAAAAAATGAACCAACCAAGCAGATGTTTGGTCTGTTCTGTTTTCTGCTGCTTCCCAGATGCAATGTTTCCCTATAGGATGCTCATCTTGGAAATCTTTGATATGTGCACACTTTTTTTTTTTTTTTTTTTTTTTTTGCATAAGGAACAAGCATGTGAGCTAATTCTTTACATAAAAAACCCAACCAACTTCACTATAATTTATGTGAGACACTTTTGTATGTACATGTGCCTTGTTTCTTGAGAGAGAGAAAATAAGACCACCTGGTAAGCAAACATTTAAAAATATTGTATTCAAACATCTCTGTATGTGTGTGGCCATAGATAATATCCTTTAAAAAGCTCCAGAGGCCTCTGTATGTACATATTTAAATAAGAAACAAACTGACATTCAAGTCAGGAAAACTTCCTAACTCCAAGAGTGGTGTTAACCTGCCCCACTCTGTGTTTTGTGGCTATGCACTTAAAACCACAAACAAGAGTTGCTATGATGTGAAAAGCAATTGAAAGGCAGCACCATGCTGTTACAAAATCTTAAATTTGTCCAGCCAAAAATGGAGAATTTTTTTAATCTTAATTTCAGTCTTAAAGTCATTGAATTACAGAATGTTTGTAGGGAAAAAAAGCAAAACAACTCATCATAAATCTCTGCTCCTGGCAGGAGAGCTGGAAAGCTGTGTATGGCAGAGAGGATCCCAAAGAGAGCTGGAGGGAGCACGGGCAGTGCAGCATGGCCAGCACAAAGGTGCCACTCAGGGAGCTTCAATTTCCTGCCCAAAGCCAGGCATGGCCCAGCCAGGCAGCCTGGGACTGGGGATTCTGCCTGTGGTGCTTCCCTTGGTGAGTTATGTGCCATTCACCTTCTCTGAAAAATCCCTTCCCCCAGGAGTTTTCTCCTGAGAAGCTGAGAAACCTCAGAGAAAAGGGAAACAATTCTTATCTCATTTGCTTCTTGATGTTGTGCTCATGTGGAATGTGTTTGGAGATTGTTCACCCACAGGGGATTGTTCCATTGCATTCTGCTGGGAGCTGTTTTCACTCTTTGGCCAACCAGAGCCAAGCTGTGTCAGGACTCTGGAGAGAGTCAGGAGTTTTCATTATTATCTTTTTAGCCTTCTGTCTGTATCCTTTCTGTGTAATATAATGTAATGTAATATAATGTAATATAATGTAATATAATGTAATATAATGTAATATAATGTAATATAATGTAATATAATGTAATATAATGTAATATAATATAATATAATGTAATGTAATATAATATAATATATTAATATATTATATTATATTATATTATATTATATTATATATTATATATTATATATTATATTATATTATATTATATTATATTATATTATATTATATTATATTATATTATATTATATTATATTATATTATATTATATTATATTATATTATATTATATTATATTATATTATATTATATTATATTAATAAATGAGCCTTCTGAGCACATGGAGTCAGATCCATCATTCCTGCCTTCATCATTTGCTGAGGCATTTCCCTGCACATCCAAGAGTCAGAGGATGGCAGCCCCAGCCAGGAGGCTCTTCTGGAAGGCTGTCTCTGAGGGAGCCAGGGCTGGCTCTGCACTCCCTCAGGGAGCCAAGGCCACCTCTGTGGGAGCTGTGGATCCAGAAATGTGCCTGTCTTTTCTGCACCCCCATGACTGCAGAGTGCATGAATGAATTGCAGCCACCATTCAGATACAGCACAAATTCATAAATGGGAGAGCAGCTGGGGAAAAAAAAACAGAGGGAGGAACATGAATGGCTCAAAGAGCTAAATACTGCATAAAAAAAAAAAAAAATAGAGAGTTGATTCAACCTCAGGGAAGAAGAGAGCAGTGAGCTGTGGGTTTTGCATGGTTCCTTGGTTTGCTGTGCACAGAGCATTGCGTGGCTGCCCAGCAAATGCCACATCAGAGGAGTTCTCAGTGCTCTACATGACATCTCCCCCAGCACAGCACACGTGCAGGGCCCAGTCACGGGGCTTGGCTCCCTCAGATGTGTTTGCTGCTGGCCCAGCTACAAGGAGCACAGCACTGATGTCTGTTTTTATGGGATTCAGAGCTGTACAACACCCCCTTCCCCTGCCTCTGTGCACACCTTTTTTTTTTGCATAAGGAGTGAGCATGTGAGCTAATTCTTCACATAAAAAAAACCAACCAGCTTCACTGTAATTTGTGTGAGACAATTTTGTAAGTACATGTGCCTTGTTTGACTTTAAGTAATATTTACTTTAATTTTACTACCCTGCCTCTGGTCTTTTGTGTTTAAGGGGAATTACTCAGTCTCTGTGTTTTCTTTCTCCTGCTGCTCTCCATTTCTCTGCCCCTGCTTTCTCCAGTATCCATTCTTCCAGTATCTCTGTTTGGTTAACCAATTGTGAAAGCCTCAGAGTGCTCAGATGTTTCTATTCATACCCAGTGACCTTTTCATTCATCTCTTTCCCTCCCCTGGTCAAACACGTCCCTGTAGCCTCTTGCTGCCTTGCTCCATAATGTGTTTTATTGCCCATTGGGCACAGGGCTGCTATTATTTCCACATTTACAAGTGGATAATTGTCCCCATCCCAAAATTTATGTCTTTCTGCTTTCAGATTTTATAGGATATATCTTCCCTGTAAATGTGTCATTACAGTTTGGGATTTCTTTTTTTTTTAAGACCTTCCAAAATCATTTAATTCATTTAGAGTGGCCTGTGGCCCTCCAGGGTTGTGCTGGAGCTTTTTGAATCTCATCTTGCTCCTGAGTGAACTCTTACAATGTGCTTTCTTTTGCTGGATTCTTCCCACCCCTGCTAGAGGCACTAGCAGAAGGGTTCTGCCCCAGCCCTGAGCCTCTGCAGATATGAAAATCAGAATTTCCAATTGCCCATTCCTTTCCCATGTCAGTAACCTCCCTTCTCCAGGGACCCTGCTCCTGCCCTTGGAAAACAGGGATGTGCACTGGGGAGCTGTGCAGAAGGAAAAATGGGATTACAGTGCTTGGCTTTTTCCTGAAGTACTTTATTAGGTGTAACCCTGACCGGCTTGATGATCGAGGAATCACGGAGTGGAAGTGGGATTTCATCCTCTGCTCTCTTTGTCAGCACCCAGCATCTTCCACGGGCTGCTTTTGGTTTTCTTTGTGGCAAAGGATCACGTTGAGCCAGCACCATCTGAAGGTGATGGGCCAAAGTTGTTCCTGACTCTTGCATCTTAAAGCACACAGCAGGGCTGCCCTGGAAACCAGCTCACCAAGCAGTGAAGTAGAGACAGCATCTTCCACCTATCCCATAATTCAGTGTATCAGCAGGGAAAAGTGAGTACAAAGTGCACAGAGAGAAGATATTTATTTTAATTTTACTACCCTTGGGGTGGGGTTATTTTCCAGACAGAGATTTGACAGCAAATTTTTACTGCATCTCCTAACTGGCTTTTCCCATAAAACTGTTTCAGGTTTATTCCTCAAACCTGAGCTGCCACTCTGCTGCACGTGGGATGGAGCTCCCTGGCTCTCCTCAAACCTGAACCAGTAGAGACACCTTGCAGCAGCAGCACTTGCTAAGCTCTGCTAAGGGGCTACTTCCACTGCCAGCTCATAAATCAAGTTATTTTTGGTGCAGCTCCCAATTCAATGAATTCAAGCAAATCTTTTCTCTTTTTCAGCTGAGAGGGTGGAGATGATGCACAGGTCAGGAATAGGTTAGCAGTGGGCAAATGGTGAAAAGTGAATGCAGAACAAGCAATAGAAGGCAGTGTCACAGGGAGAGAGGAGCTGGGCACTCCTGGGTGAAAGTAAATAAAAATACACGCTTCTGCTTTTTCTGAAGGAGTGTAAATATTCACCCTAAGGTTCTAAATCAGGTGTGAGGCAGGAGCAGGGGTAATTCAGCACTGCCAGGTGTGAAAGCAAGGTAAAGAGGAGCAAAGCAGAATGGATTTGGTGCCACTTGGTGTTGGGCTGGAGCAGCAACAGTGGCAAGGGCACTGAGAATTTACACCCCTGTGCTGTAGTGCCTGGAAAAACCTCACTCACCAGTCAGCTCCATAACAGAATGATCCTGTAATAAGCAAGAGAAAAATAAAATAAAACCAAAGTTCCAGGCAGCACAAGATCAGAGAAAATTAGAAACAATGAAAAAAGTGTTTGTCAAACCTGATAGGCCAGGCCAAGTCACAAAACCCCTGACAAGCCCTGGCTTTGATAACTCACAGGCTGTGAATTCTGTCTCCTGGGCCACAGAAGAGCAAAGAGGAGCTCAGGTCTCTCTTGGGTGGGCTGTGGGAGCTGCTCTAACCAGGCTGTTGGAACACCTCGTGAACCTGCTGGAGAGGAACCTGGGCAATATTTCCCTCTGCTCTTCTCTTCCCCCTGAGCCACACTGGCAGAAGGACTCCTGGGTGCTGACCCAATGTCTGCTCCTTTTCTTGGACTGTGGACTGTGGAAAACTACAGGTTGTGGAGTAAGTGTGATGCCCTTCCCATCCTTTCACCACAGAAAAATACCTTGGCTGTGGGAGCTGACCTGAAAAACCCTTAGGAATGATGGGGCTGGGGGAGCAAGACAGTAGGATTAGCAAAATGAATTTTCTGACTGTAGCCTGGAAAGATTTAGAGACCCCAACAGCCCTTTGGAAAACAAGAAATGGACCTGCAGCTCTGCCCCTGCCTGACCTCATCCCAGAGGCTTGTTCAGCATCCTTGTGCCTGGCAGCTGTCCTTGTCATGTGGGCTCTGCTGGTGGTCTGGGCTGGTGCTCTCAGAAGCAAGCATTCCTTGAAAATAAGTTTTCTCTCACCTCTGCCAATGTCCTGCCACTCCCTGACCCAGCCTTACCCAATTTCTCAGCAGAAAGCTATTCAGATCAACAACTGGGCTCTCATTGCTTGCAGGTCCAGTGGAGGAGGCTGAAATGTTGGCTGAGTGATTCTCAGCTGGATGTCTCCTTCCAAGCCCCTGAAAGGCACAGCCAGGGCATCAGAACTGACAGCTATTGTCAAACCACAACCAGTTTTCAGCAGAAACTGCATCTCCCAGCTCACCACGGAGGTGAGCTTAAAGTGCAGAGTGATTGTAATGCTTGCAGTGAAATTCACACAGCAGTGAGCAGTTGCAGTTTGACACAGATAAAAATTCCTGTCTGGCACGAGGTGCTGAGCCAAGGAGCAGTGCAAACGTGCCTGAGCTGCTCAGGTGGGTGGGAGCTGCTGTCTCTGAATGCTCCAGACATCTCTGAGCACAGGGCTCAGCTTTCCATGTCACTTCTGTGCTCTGAAAATGTGCTGAGCTTTCTCAAAGAGCTTTTGGAGAAGGCACTAAGTCATGCTGAATATTGCACAAGCTACTTTAAGATGCAAACTCCTGGGAAGTTCAGGTATTCTGTCTAAGATAACAAGGAAAATACCAGATCTGTTAATTTTTCATGAGACTTGCAAGGGATAAAATTAATATGCTCTAAAGATAAACCAGCATATTTTGCTTATTTTCCTAATAAGGCAGTGCAAGCACTTTATTTGCAGATATCTCAAAGTTTTGCAGGTTGGCAATATTCATGTTCAATGGACATATTTTATCAATATTTTTAGATTTCCAAATGATTTGTGGGACTCTGGGTAATTTTACCCAGTCAACTTCAGTGAAAGTAGCATGAGAAAAATCTCTTTTCTTAACAGAAAGGAAAAGCCTTGATGGAACATGGATCTGAAAGAGAAGAGAGGAGGGAGAAAAAATGCTCCCCTCTTGGAGAGTAGGAAAAACCTACAAGAGGAATGGCAGTATTTGAGTTTTCTCTGAGGGAGGTGGGTTCCAAGGAAATGTCCTGGAGCTCAGGTGCCTCAGGAGAGCTGTCCAAGCCTTGTGGGTGCCTGCCCAATACAATCAGAATTGTCAAACTCCCTCTGAGCTGTGACAAGCTGCTGTGGGGCAGAGTCCCTGGCTGGGTCTCAGGTGGGCTGTGCTGTTGCAGGGACAGGGCTGTGAGGATGGAAGATGGGCTGGGAGGAAGCACAAGGACAAAGCAGCTCTGAAGGTGAACCTGCTGCTGTTTGGGACAGTGGTATTCCTGGAAAAATCCCCCCTGAGGAGGCTGTGGGAGCTGGAATGTTCACCAGGGGTGAGCAAGGAAAGGTTGGGTGCAGGGGAGGGGTCCAAAGCCTTCAGGTGGTGCTGCCTGAGTGTTTTTCCTCCAGGACAATGGCAAAGGAAGTGGAGAGAGTCCAACAGCAGAAGAGAAACAGAACTCGTGCATGTGAGGAAGCTGTGGCTGAAAACCAGGCAACTGTGAAGGACAGAAGCATCTGAAGACAAAATGTGTGACAAAATCACTGACTTAAGAGAAGCCAAGGCCCAGGAGGGGTCTGTGGTGAAACAATGTTTCCAAAGATGTTACCAAAGTGAGCTGTGGTAAATCCTCGTGTGGCATTGCACAAACTTCCAAAGAGGAATTGACCAAAGTTTCAGCCTGGCTGAGCATAAATTGCACAGATTTCTCCTGTGAGAATCCCTGCACAGGCATCAGAGCAGCCATCAAGCAGGACAGGAAACCAGTTGTACACTCTCAGGTTTTCTTTAGCATCTTCTACCACAACCCACTGAGGAGCATTGAGCAGTGTCATGTGCCAAGAAAAATAGCACAGAGGTCTGAGGCTGCTCCTGATTATCTGCTTCAACAACTGCTCCATTGCCAGCACCCAGATGAAATGCATCCTCTCACCCCCAGTGAATGGCATTGTTGGGGACTTCATGGTGAGGAAACTCACAGATGTCCCCTGAGTCATGAGGTGGTTTGATAACGAGATACTGCAGCAATTGCATGTGGTTGGAGAATATCTGTGATGGGACAGCTCAGTCAGGAACAACCAAACACAAGGGAGCCATCTAAAAAAAGAGGGAGTTGGTCATCTTTATTTTTCTTTTTTTTTTTTTTTTTTCTACAAATGAATTTAGTGAGAAATCAGAATCTGAACTCTAGAAGACAAAGGCAGAATAAAATGGCTCAATTTGCATAACTTGGCAGTCACATCCTCATGAAAACGTCAGAGGCTGGCTAAGGCAGGGCTGGATTTGGCAGCTGAGGATTTGTTTTTGGGAAATCTGCACTTTAAAGTGAATCACTGAGTCGTCAGGATTCCATTTTAATAAATGCATTTGAAAGTTTTAGGACTTTTAAAAGAGCAGAAGGAGGTCTGAAAACTGCAAACTGCTACAATAAATTTCTAAGAAATGCAGGGATTCAGCAACTGTCAGCAGCCCCTTAGGTTGGAAGGAATGTTTAAGAGAAGAGGTTGGAAAACTGTTGAGAAAGAGTGGCTACTTTGAAAGTCTTAAGTAACTGAGTAATGGCCAAATAATGCCTGAGAGAGCAAGGAACCTAGAAGGCATCCAGAGGTGCTAATCAGAAAGTGGAAGAAAAGTTCTCTGGGACACTAGAAAAAAGGCTCAATGTGGAGAAACTTGGTGAATTCTTCTTTATGAACAGTGGTATCTGATACACTGAATTTTAAAGTTGGCAAACACACAGTTATCTACAATTACAGAGATTCTTGGTATGTCTTTTAAAATACATCCACAGTGAGAGCTAAATTCTATTCCAGGCATCTCTGATATCCTGGGAACTGAAGATTAAATGTGTAAGTAGAAGCTTTTTTCTCTGTGGTTTCAATAAACCAACTGTTTCATGTATAGAACAATGCTGCTCAGCTGTGAACACTCTCAGTGCCCTGCTGAGAGACAAGGATGAAATTTTGCCAGGAAATTTGATGGGTTCTGAAGAGAACTTTTAAAATAACTTCAGTTTGCTGGTTAAGGATCCTCACTTCTGCCAGCAAGGCCTCAGCTCTCCTTAGCTGAGTGATGAGCACAGACAAAGGATGCTCATCTTCCATCTGTGACAATGGAGCTTAAAAAATTGTGTATTAAAGATGTGGGTGGCTTCTGGCAGGTATGGGAGGAGGCAGAAGGGTCACTGCAAGATCAGGCTTGTCTCCTGCTGCAAGGAAGGAGCTCTGGTCTGGTACACAGACAGCACCTTCCTTCCTGTGCCACTTTCCTCTAGAGCAAATCAATCTCCATGCTGCTCCAGAGCTCTGGGGTTTTAGTTTTTATTCAGATTGTTTGCCTCTCCATCTATTTTTGTGTATGTTTTATTGGCAGAATATGAGGCACAAAGAACTCCCAAACTAGTGCAAGGTGTCTGGGGAATAGAGCCAGCTGTGAAGGCTGGACTGGATGTTACTCCTGAGATCTGCCACCAAACCTGGACCAAGGAGGATAAGGAATGCTGAATTTAATACCTTGCACTTCATTTATGTGTCTGGAGATGCCCAGAACTAAACCAGCAAGGCAGTGCAGAACTGGGACAAAAGGGCTTTTGGACTGTGGAGAATTGACTTCAGGCTGGTGGTCCCAGCACATCACAAAAAAATTTATGGCTCTCCTGCTTGTGAATGCACCTTTTGGCTTTCCCTTTGCCAGAATTTCCTCTCCCTGAAGCTCAGCTTGCAGAAAAGAGCCCCGAGGTTGCAGCAGGAGCAGCACAGGAGCTCATCTCATTTTCTGTGTGTTGCCTCATGCAGCTCCTTGTGTTTCTGGTCCTGGCTGAGCTTCCACCACCTCTCACTGCTCCCTGTCAGCCCCACAGCCAGCTGTGCCCACAGCCTCCAGAGAACAGCTCTTCACTCTCAAAGGGTGCATTAAATCCCCTCACACAGCTCTGCTTCTCCAGCCCCAGCTCTCTGACAGAATGGAGAAAAACCTCCAACTCCAGCAGAACAACATCCAGCCCCAGCTGCAACATCCTCATCTTCTCCTGGCTGCTACAGGGAAGCTTAAAATTTTCCAGAATTTAATGAAGTACATGGCAGAAATCTTAGGCATGCTCTAGAAGGGTGTCCAAGACAAACAAGAAAACTCTTGGAAATATTGTGCTTGTCAACACAAGCAGTGCAGCCATGCCCATCTGGCATACACCTGTATAGACCTTGACCATGTCCAAGAAAAGCAGAAGGAAGACATCAAGCTCCTGCAAAAGCTTTTTTTAACATGTTTTTTTGCTCCTGTGCCTGACTGCAGGGCTTGAGGGAACCAAGCAGATCCACCCTTGATGCTCTCTGTGGGGAAAACACATCCTTGAGGCATTTGGTATCAGAGTGCTCATCCTGCACTTTGAAAAATGTTAGAGCTCGATTAGGTGATAATGTTTTTATTAGAAAATCTACCTGTGTGGCTCCTGGAAAGCTGCTGAACTCCCTGAGCTGCAACAAATCCTCTCCTGCCTTGTTTGTCTCTGGGTTGCACTAAACACAGCTGGCACTCCAGCACAGGCAGTGCCTTTCCCTGATGCCATCCTGAGTCTGGCATTTGGGGCTCCTCGGAGTGATCAGTGGAACAGCTGAGGACATCTGTCTGAGGCTGTTTTGTCAGTGGGCTGTGTGATGCCTTCTGCATCACAACGTGCTCTCAGGCAAGTTCTGCAGGGCTCCTGTGTCAGGATTCCTCAGAAGCCAAACCAAAGCAACAGGAAACTTGTGACAAGGAGCATATTTTAGTGTGGTGCTAAACACATCACCAGCCACTAGGACTCACAGATTTAAGGTGGCAGAAGCACAAAAGGCCCCCTGTGCTTGGGATGGGCCTTCCCACAGGTGGCAGGTTTTGCTGGCAGCACTAGGACAGTTTTGCACTGTTTTTCCATTCTACTGTTCTTGAGATCTGAGGAAGATTCCACCTTCCTTTTTGTGAAGTTCTCTCAGGCCTGTTGATCTTTGCTTTTATAAAGGTCAGATAAATCCACACAGCTTATCCTGCAAGCCTTTGGCTGTTTTCTCTCTCTTTTTCTGTTTTTTTTTAAGATTCTCTTCACAGGAGGAAGTTAGTCATCATCTGTGCTTGGACCTTTGATGGAGGCTCTTTCAAGGTGCAGAGGTTTGTCTTTCATCCCTGATATTTCCAAAGGAGCCCAGGACTGCCAGAGTTTGAAGCTGTTTGTGCTTTCACCTTTTGGGTGATGATGTCAGTCCCATTCCCTCCACCTCACCCTCGTGTACCTGAAAGGTGTGAAGTGCCTGCCTTGCACTTCCAATCCCATCAGCTCACCTCCTTCAGTGACTCAGTGCTCATCTGAACAGCCTTCTAATTCAGGATCTCTGAACCACTCACACATGAGCATCTCTCAGAAACCTCAGCCCTTCCTTGGCTGCTCTGTGGAGTTTTCTTCTCCCTTCCTCATGGATTAATTAGCCATGCAGGTGGATAATGGCCTGTAAATGCAAGTAACTATTAAACAAGAACTGAGAAGACAGCCCTTCACTGTGCCTGGGTCCCCCTGCATTCTGCCCCAAGATATCTCTGTACCTCTGCATTTCTTTTAACTGGCAGGAATTTTTCAAACACTCCTAAAGACTGAGTCATCAGGGATCTTTGAGGATCAGAGCCACCTGAAATAGAAGAGATCTGACCCCATGTGCTGTGTGGGAGATGGCTTTCTCTTCTTTTGTGCATCATAATTGTTGCACATACTGAATTCTGAGAATCCTGACAAGGTAAGGCTGGAATTTCTCCATTGTGAGACAGATAGCTCTGGTATTTTGCCCTGCTGGCAATTACCAACTGATTGATGGCTTCACACACCTCACCAAATCATGTCTTTCAGAACAATGAGAAAATCTGGTACCTGGTCCCTTGGCTCTCATGTTGTAGTAAATGAGTTGTTGCTGGACTGAAGGTCTGATAAGAGCTCTGTACTGTTCCAGAATCATGGAATGAATCATAGAATGACAGAATGCTTTGGGATGAAAAGGACCTTGAAGATCACTCAGTTCCAGCCCCCTGCCATGGCAGGGACACCTCCCACTGCCCCAGGCTGCTCCAAGCCCCAGGGTCCAACCTGGCCTTGGAACTGCCAGGGATCCAGGGGCAGCCCCAGCTGCTCTGGGCACCTGTGCCAGGGCCTCACAGGGAAGAATTTCTTCCTAATATCCAATCTAAACCTATTCCCTGTCAGTTTAAACCATTCCCCTTGTCCCACCACTACATCTCCTGGCAAAACCTCCCTCCCATCTTGCTCACTCCTTCTTGAGAGCACCATGCAAGAGTGCAAATACAGCCATGACTGGCATTCTCTACCAACACAGAAGTAATGGTAATATTTGGGGAACTATTTGAAACCATTAATGGATTTAAAAGGGATGAGACTGAGGATTTCCATCCTTCATGAAGGACATGCCTTGATTGCTGTTACCAGTTACTGAGCTAAGGTAAGTTGTTTAGAGACCTTAGTTTTATATATTTCTGACAGTTTTGAAGGAAGGGGGGACACAGGGACCTTGTCTGGTCAATTCACAAAAAGTACAGTCCTAGAGAAAAAGGAAACTATAGAGGAAGACACAAAAATTTGAGTGTCTGAAAAGGGTAAAATAAGTGGGTTTCATCAGTGGCAAAAATTAAACACAAAGGGAGGTTTGGGCAAATTACTTGGGCCTGGGAAATCTTTAGGACAGAGGCTGTTTTTATTGTTCTTTTCTCTATTAGAGCAGCTCTTCAGTTCTCCCCTATTGCAAACAAAATGATAGTTACAAACAAAAAGAGCTCTGGCAGACTGTCACTGCAGGTAAGAGCAGGCAGGGATAATGTAATCACAGGGGTCACATATCAAAACTGATTTACTGTAAGCACTGCAAGTGTGGGGTTTGGGTTATGGAACCAATGATTTGCTGCTTGAAGGCAGAGAGTGAAGTCCTCTGTGCTGGTGGGCTGTGGGTGGGCACCTTGAGTCAGAGGATTGGTTTTGCTCTCCTTGTGTTCACAGGTAAATGGAAGGGGTTTGATGGGTGAGTAAAATAATTTTCTGGAAGAATCCTATAACTGCAGTAGATGCAAGATGTCACAGAGGAAGATATACTCCCATCCTGTAGAGAAATTCCTGCCTGAGGGGGTTTTTTAGCTGTTGTCATAATTTTTATCCTTTCACACATGAGCTGTTCCCTCAGTGTGTGCTGGTGCTGGAAGTCAGGGCTGCTCTATATGGTACACTGTAAGAGCAAGGTGGGTTTGCACCTGAAAAAATTAACCTGCCTTGCACATAAATCTGCTAATCTGTTAATGGCATTAAGATTCAGAAACAAGGAAAAGGCAATAATAGTTCATGTTCTGATCAATTCAAGAAACTGTCTGAGTTTTGGTAGATCCACAGAGTCTGGAGCAGGGTCAATTCTTAAAGTTCATCTTTGAAAAGTGGAAAATTGAAGCACTTGCTGGGCATCCAGATGTTCTCTTTATGGGTTCCTCTGCATGTGCTTCACTCTGTGAATGTGTTTTCATTATCAGCCTCAGAAATAATCCTGTTAGTCCTTGCTGCCCTGGCAGTCCTGGCTAGGAAGGACTGGGGCTCTGACAAGCAGCAGTGCCAGTGCTCCAGTGCTGATTAGCAGAAAAGCTGAAGAGGTAAAAGAGATTATTTGTTAGAGATGGTTTTTCTTTTCATCCTAGTGGCATCCACAACTTTCAGCAGGAGTTGTTGGAGCCCAGCACAGCTGACCAGGCAGAGTCCTTGGGAATGCTCCAGCCAGGAGAGCTGCTGCCTGCAGAGCCTGAGGGGCTTGCCTGTGATTTGGAGACAGCAGAGAAGCAGCAGGAGCTGTGACCAGTGCTTTCTTTTCTTTGGCTCCTGCTGGGCCCAGTGAAGTTATTAGTACTTTCTTCAGAGGAATGAGACTCCTGCAAGGTTCCCTCCATGCCCTGCTTTCAGTCCACAGCCCTGGCCTGGGATTAGTGGCTTGCTTTCACACTGCTTGCACACTGGAGTTGTTACAGCTGTGAGCAATTGCTGTTGGCCCTGGCAGCCAGGGCAGAGCTATTCTTCACAGCTGAACTGAACAGAGATCCTTTAAAAAACTTGGGAGAGATCTCTGAGGTCAGCTCTGAGCAGTTGTTTGTCCTGACTGTGAAAATAACTCGATTGTAAAAAAACATTTATGACACTTTCAACTCTATCAGGCAGTATGTGTTGTCAAGATTATTTTGAAAGATGGAGGATAGACTGGGGATGGAAATATGCTTATTTTTCAAACAAGCTGAGATTAGAGCAAGCACTTACAGCTTTGCAAATCAAAGGAGCCTGGGACTTGCATCTTTGGAGCCCCTGAAGGGCAGCACTGTCAGCCAGAGAGGAGACTGGCTAGACCAGACAGCCCAGCCCCACTCTGAGCCTGATCCCGTGCTGACAGCATCCTGCTGGGCTGAGCTGCCTGAGCTGTGTGCCATGGATTGCTGCCCCTGGGAGAGGCACAGCCTTCCTGCCCTGTCCCTGTCCCTGTCCCTGAGCAGGACTCAGCCCTGCCTGTGGCCCTGGCATGGAGCTCTCTGCACGGCCACTGCTGGCAGCAGCTCTGGCTCCCTGCAGCCTTCTCTGGGGCTCAGCTAGAAATGGCAGCTCTGGCCCCCCAGTGCCCCTCACCCTTTCAGCCTTTGGGGGATGGACTCACAGACTGAGCCACAGCCTGACTGCAGGCTTTGACCAGCACAGCCTTGACCAGACCCAGTTTTAGGGGAGGGAGGAAGAGAAGAAAAAAACCAACAACCACCACTGCTGATTCTGGCTTTGATGGTGTAAATACCACTGTGCTGCAAAATGAAAAACTAAACATGCAGCCTAGATAGCTGACTTTGAAATGTGTGCTGGTGGTAATTGAGTTTGTGTTTTGGTTTTTTTTTTTTTTTTTTTAATTTCCTTTTTTTTTCCCTTTGAATGTGATTCAATTAAAGAACCTTTTTGACCAAATTTGGAGAGAATTGGGTTAAGGCTTTTGAAGAATGCCTTTCTGCTCCAGCTCTCAGTGAAATCCATCCAAATATATGAAACAGAAAGGTTGTTGATATAGTTTTTTTGGAAGCTGAGTTGTATTTTCTCCCCAGTTCAGGCTGTTTCCTTGAAACTTGATTTCTGCTTGTTGCTCTTCTCACTGAACCTGAATCCAAAGTAACAAATATTATTAAAAAAAAAAAAAATAAAAAGGAAGAATTTCAGAGTCTGTTTTCAGTTCCCTTCTGTGGCTCCCAGAAAAGCACTGTGCCAAGACTTCCTGTGAGCACTGTGTGCCTGGACAGCTGCAGAGCAGGCTGGGGCAGGAGAGTCCTGTTACAGGCTTGTTCAGGAGCCTTCCTGGGCTCAGGAACTGTGGAAATTGATCCCAGCTTGGCTGTGCCAAGCTCCAAGTCCCTCAACAAGCTGCAGGATTTCCTTCCAAAGTTAATATCGAGTTTAAACAACTATTCCTCAGCTTCTACCTTATTGTTTTGCTGCTTTGGCTTAGATGTTTTTCACTCCTTTTCATGTCTTTGGTGGCAACACCAACCCATTCTCTTACACCTCCTTCTGCCTTTTATGGAAAACCCTTCAGCTGCAATAAACTGGGCCTTTTTCCTTTCCTCTTGCTGTTCTTGTGAGCCTCTTCTGAGACATTTCAAGCATCAGTGCTAAAAAGTTCAATAAACCAGAACAATAGTGGCCTTCCTTCTGTGCTTCCCTCTTGCCAGTTGTACTCAGGGCTGCCAAGATGAGCCTTTAAAGCCAGCCCTGAATCTCACCAATCTCTCCATCTGACATTTGGTTCCAGACAGTGTGCTGTGGTTTGGGACTATATATTGTGTGTCTCCTTGACTTCATGACTAATTGCATGTCATAAACATTGTTAGCAGAACAGTTTTGACAGCATTCCATGAGAACACTCTGCTAGCTCTCCATTATGGCTCCCTATAGCAGAAGAAATGATTTACTAGAGATAACTGATCTGGATATTCTTTTTAAAGTCTGTGGCCTGATTTTCACTCTGTGCTTCTTCACCTTTTTTTTTTTTTTTAATTACTTCAATTGTTTTAGAGATTGGCAATGTTTAGACTCAGTAAAATTTCTTAGCAGTAAAGGACTCCCTCTGTCTCTATGGTTCTGCTTTTGCCTTGTCTTCAGTGTGGTATCTTCTGCCTGATCTGCATTTCTATTTCAAGGCTTCTTTGTTTGAATTTTTTCTCCCCCAGTTCAGATTTTAATTTATCTTAAATTTAGCTTTTTAAACTGACATGAGTGTGGTTGGGTTTTTGAAGGGTTGGATTTTTTTCATTTGATCTCTTGTAGATGTATGATCCCCATGCAGAGCAGGGG
Organism: Haemorhous mexicanus; assembly: GCF_027477595.1. Taxonomy (NCBI): domain Eukaryota; kingdom Metazoa; phylum Chordata; class Aves; order Passeriformes; family Fringillidae; genus Haemorhous; species Haemorhous mexicanus. The sequence continues at coordinate 2,259,415 of NC_082345.1, read as the reverse complement.
AGGAGTTTTCCACATTTTCCATTAACAAGTCTGCTCCTGGGGAACAACCACCTCCTCATGATGATGAATCCCTGTCCAACAGAACCCCTGCCTTGTTAGAGCACCTCTTCTAAGCATCCTTGGCTGCTGTGGGAGTCCCCAGGTTAGGATTTGCAGGTGAAAGGTGGATTAGGTTGCTTCCAGTGCAGCCTAGAATGGATTAGAGCAATAAAATATAGATTTGCTTCCTGCCAACAGTTCCAATTCTAAATCAATTTATTTTCCATCCACTCATGCTGAATAGAAGTTGTGAACAGCAAAGCAAAGGAGTTTTGAGAGCTGTTAGTAAAAGGTTAAAGAACCTTTGTCTGAGCACAAAACCCCTAATAAACTCACTGCAGGGAGCAGAAATGACTTTGTGCTCGTGTCACAAGCACAAAATATTGCCAGCATCCCTCTTTCAACCCCAGACAAAATCTGGTACATTGAGAAAGTCACTGAATCTCTCCCAGTGGCACCTGGATTCATTTTTAGGTGAAGAAATGGTGCTGGATTTTCCAAAGTTTTGGATTAATGTCCAGATACAGATAGTTGTGTCTAATCATCCAGGTTTAAAGCTTCTAATTTTAGTTGGTGATCCATATGTGAATTTCTTTGTCTGTAAAATCACAGTTATGTGTTCTAGCTCCAAAAATGTCTCTTGTGTAACTTCAGAGTGTCACCTGGGTGGGATAAAATCTGTGTCTTGGTGTCTGTGGTGCCTCACAGGATGGAGCCCTGTGGCTATGGAGATGCCTTTGCTGGCACCTCTAAACAGCTGAATCTTTATTTATGATATAAAATATGTGTCTGGGGTTTTTTTAAACCTTGGCAGTGTTTGAATGCAACATCAGAAAAGTTATGGTACAGTTTATTTTCAGTGATTGCTGTGATGTTATAAAATAATGTAGCTCCTATAGCCACTGTCACAAGAGGGTTACCTTGGGCTGGATAACACTGAGTTTATTTTAAGTCAAGCCTTATCTGGTTGTGCCAAAAAGCTTTAAAAATTAATATCCTTCCAAGCATAAGAAGCAAAAAGCTGTTCTTGTGCTCCATTTATTGCTGCCTGCTGCAAAGGGAAGAGGTAAGAAACTAAAAAAAACCCCAGGTGCTGTAATAAAACTACTGTTCATTTATACCAGCATGGTACTTTTGAGAATGAGGGGGAAAAGCTCTAGAGATGGGTTAACATTTCTTCCATGTGTTGTTAGAGGGGGTCTGGGTTTTCTTTATCAAGGCTGAGCTCTCCAAAGCCCTTATTTGTGGGAAGAGAAATGTGTTCAGGGAAAAGAGCTCTGCTGAAAAATCCCAGGATTGCTTTGGATGGAGGAGAGCTGTGAGGCTGTCAGCAGCCTTGTTACTGCTCCTGGCATGGCTCTTGCTGTGATTCTGCACTGAAAAACACTTCTTCTGGAATTTTAGGTGGCATCTGCAGAAAATGCCCCCAGGCATAATGGACGAGATGCCCAGAACTAATTATCTGCCACACAGAGGGAAGTTTACAGCAGCTCCATTTTGAGTGGGTAATTCCAATTATTTGGGGACATTTTTAAAGCACTGGCACGTTGGATGGAGGGAGGGGGGAAGCCCAAGCTCAGCTTGTCAATGGAATCTGTTGATGCTGGCATCCAGTGGTGTAGATATTAACAGTGGGATAATACTTGTAATTCATTTAGCTTGAAAAACAAAAGCAGCCAGAGGAAGGCCAAGGTTTACAAAGAAATGAGTCCCCAAAGATAAGTTCCTCACTTGATATTTATTTACTTAATAAGGACAATTGCTTTTTAAAAGTGTCAAGTACTCAGCAGCTGCTATGATTACCAGCAGAACTGGTAGCAGAGGAAATAACTGAGCATGGTGCCATAATCATTAGGCTGGTTTTGCTCAAGGTAATCTGTGCCTGTGGTCAGAAGCAAGCCAAGCATTCAGGCTGTGGGTTCTGGCCCAAATCAGCCTGCTCCCTGATCTAAAATATCCCAAACCCCAGAACTGTGAGTTACAGACAGGAGGGGAGCAAGGGCAGGAGGAGGAAGAGGAGTCAGCTCGAGGAGGTGACACTTCTCTGGTGGATTTGGGGGCTGTACCTGAACTGTCCCCACCCCACAGGCAGCAGGGACAGCACACACTGGCTGGGGAAGGTCACCTGGCAGGGCCACCTGGGCTCTGTGCCCTGGGCAGGAGGGGTGGCACAGGAGGTGACCCTGAGGCTCCCCTGAGCCTCTGCAGGAGGTGTGGTGGTGTTTGAAGGGAGGAGAATCTTGACTCCACGTTTCAGAAGGCTGATTTAGTATTTTATGATCTATATTCTAGTAAAAGGAAATGATATATTAGAACTATACTAAAAGAATAAAAGAAAGGATTTCATCAGAAGGCTGGCAAGGAATAGAAAGGAGTGATAATAAAATCTTGTGAGTGACCAGAGAGTCTGAGACAGCTGGGCTGGGATTGGCCATTAATTAAAAACAACCACATGAGACCAATCACAGGTGCACCTGCTGCATTCCACAGCAGCAGATCATTATTGTTTTTCTTTTCCTCTGAGGCTTCTCAGCCTCTCAGGAGAAAAATCCCAGCAAAATTTTCAGGAAATGTGTCCATGACAGAGGAGGAGGCAGGAGCTGGGGACAGATTGGACACCCATGGCCAGTTTGGTGTGAGCTCAAAGTGCAAGCTTGCTGTGAGGGGCCTGAATCAGTTTCAGGTGACATCATACTGGAGGAGAGATTATATTTAGAATGTGTGGTAATATGTTCTGAGACCTTCCATATGTTAATTATGCATGCTTCAATATATGGCTACAGGAAGCTTGTGAAATCAAAGGAAAATTGCAGGTAGGGAAAATATTTTCTCTAGAGGAACTTTAAACACAGTTCTGTGAAAAGGTTTTATATTCCACAACCAAATTTATTTTTATTTTAAAGTTGGTTGTTTTTAATGGGTGAAAGACTTGCATCCTAAAGACTTGCATCTTTAAAGTCTGAATATTCAGGTTTAGTTGGTATTTTGTGACAAGAAAGTATTTGGTCCATATTTATCAAATGTAGTGGTTTTGTTGAAAAGCAGAGAGCAAACATTTCTAATGTTTTAAATTACAGAATGTGTTTAAAGACTCAAAGACCTCAGTGGAGTTTGTCAGCCAATGCTGAAAATACTGACTCTGAAACACCACAGCAGCTTAGTAGATATGGATGAGCTGTTAAAAAAAAATCACAAACAGCCCTGCCCCTCCCAAACAACAAAAAACCCTTTTGTAAACTCACATTTTCAGTGTAAGTAGCTTCCTGTCCTTCTGCCCATCCTTACAAGGATCTCAGCTGCATAACACCAAGTACTTGAAATTATGGATGCTCCTTGTGATAAGCAACTTTGTGTAGATGATTAGTCTGGACCCTTGAACTAAGGCAAAGGGAAAATTAAATTAATTAAAAGCACATTATTACCTTAGGCTGTGCTGGGACTGGGGTAGACAACCTTTAGGACTTTGCTTTAAAAATCTTTGTGAGTTTAATTCACATGGATTTCAGCTGAGCATCTGTGGGACAAACTGACCTGCAAATCCTTTTTTTTTTTTTTGGCTTTAATAGCAAGTCATTGTCTTTTACAGAAGGTAAGGTGGAAAAATGTCTTTTCTAAAATAACTGAACAGGTTTGCCTGTGGACTGAACAATTTGGTTTGAAACCACTGCAGAAAGGAGCTGCTGGAAGTTGTGGATCAGTTTTCTTTTGTTCCCAGTCTGCCAGGACAGATTTCATAACAAAAATTGTGAAATCTTTGCATAATTAGATAGAATCTGTTTGAGGAGCCCAGTTGAGACAGTGTGAACAAAAGTAAGGTCCTGAACTACAAGATGCTATCAAAAGAGATTTCCAGCTTGGGATGCAATGTGTATTTTTCTGTAGCAAGTCTACACTTCTCTCTCTACTACTCCTGCCCAGCATTGATTGGAAAGCCTAAACTTCAGCTGAAAAAGTCTTTTAACTGAAAGTATTTGACTGAACAACTTAAAACTTTTTGAGAAAAATGGTTTCTACAAATCTGCTTAAAGCTGTGATTTAGTGCTGGTCACATGGCAAGGTGCCAGGGCTGAAAGATGTTTTGGGGAAGAATTTCTCTTCTTTGCCTCTTGATGAAGCATCTCCTCTCCCCCAGATAATTTCTGTGTATGTGTGGGACTGAACTGCTCCTCTGGCTGCAGCAAAGAGCACAAATTCTCCTTGGAATATTTTATTGAAGTGGTTTTTGTAGTAAAATCCAATGTGGCAGTGTCCCACCGTTTGAAATGTGAACCTGCACCTTCACATTTCACCCAACACTGCCTTTTTTTCATCTTCCAAAGATCTGCCAATATCTGACATTTATTTCACTGCCATGGTGGCACAAAAGGCCCGTGGCAGCCCTTGATGTCACTGGAAGATTTGGGACTGTCTGTTCTGAGATGGCAAAGGAAGAAATGCAGGACAGCAATTCCATCAATCTCACATTTTTGTGCTCTGCTAGTTTTTAAAAAGAGATTTTTTTTTTTTTTCCTCCCCATGGATAAGGCACAGAACAGAACTTTTCCATAACTTTACTAAACCAGATCACAGAATGGGCTCTTGCCACCCTGGTCAGGCAGGAGGGGCTGCTTGAGTGTCCCTCCAAGTCCCCTTTGGTGAGAAAGACTGGAAAAGGCTGAATGCAAACATCAAGGGGGTGAGTCACCCAGAGAGAGAAATTTATGCTGCTGGTGGGGAAAGTGAAAAGGGAATTACAGGGGCAATGCACACAGAGTAGAGCAAAAGCTGTGACTAAAATAGATGTGAGGGGTGTTTGGTCTTCAGCTAAGGCTTTGCACCAGGTGCTGGTAACAAAATCTGCAAAACCAAAAGGAAGAATCAGTTGGGATAATGCTGGAATAACCTCAGCTGGACACCATCACTGGGGCTGTCAGAGAGAGAGCAGCAGCTGGGGATTGGTATGTGAAATTCAGCTCCTCACTTTAAAGACAGTGTTGTAGAGTCCAACAAAAACCAGTGCAATTAATGATGGCTTAGGTTTAGTTTTGGTGGGCATTGAAGGCCCAGAAAAAAAAAAACAGGTATAGAAATTAACTCTGAAAAATAACTTCAGACAACATGACTGAGTATAAATGCAAGAGTTATCAGAAAACACATTTTCCTTCATTTTATGACTCCATTGTTGTAGTGACTGGACAGATGACTTTCTTTACCAATATCACATTTCTTCTCTGCCTGTTTTTTAGAGTTCTTCAAGAGTTTGCCCAGAACTCTTCTCCCCCAGGGATGCAGTGTGACCTCTTGCTCTGCTTTAAACTCTCCAGGGCAGTTCAGTGCTGCCCCTCTGTGCTCAGGTTTGCTGTCTGAGTGAAAATGATGTGCTCAGAGTTGTGGAGCTGTGCATCCTGCAGCACTGCTGCAGCTCTGCTCTTGGAGGTGCTGCAAGCTGATTCCTTGCCCTGGGCACAAGTTTCTCAGGAGACAGGTTGGGAAGGTTTGATGCTTTTATTTTTTAACTTTGTTTTTGTCATCTCACAAAGAAGGGATGCTTATGGGAGCAGGGGTTTATAGTTTTGCCAGTCTGAATAAATAGAAAAGCCAAGAGATGACACCTTGGGCATATGTAGAAACCCAAAAACTCTTACAAGTGGAAGTGTCCCCTGCTACAGGCCCATCCTCTGCTTCTGTCTCTAATCATTTTCTTGTCCAGATCACAGCATCTTTGAGCACCTCATGTAATGCAATATATGATAGATCTGACTTATAAAAATATGGTATATACATGCAAATAAAAAACCATATATCATTTATGTGCAATGTATATGTCATGTTGGATGAAGAGCTGAAACAGACTCAAAAAATCCCTTTTCCTGTTAGAGAAAGGAACAAGATTCCCTTGGTGTCTGTGTGCAGTGCAGAGGGGAACTCAATAGCCAGTTACTGGTTCACTGCATGACATTTAAAATCAGTATAATGACACCAAAATCAGCAATCAATTATCTGTAACAGTGACCTTTTCTTTGCTACAGAACTATTTTGAATATTCATGGCCAGGATCTTACTGAGAGGAAGCTCTGCAGAGGATGGGGCTCCTCCTTTGATGCTGTGTGCTGGACAGTGAGTTTCTCCATAGAAGGAGAAAAAGTTGGTGTCCCTCAGAGAAAGCCACAAGACCTGAGTGCAATGCTCACCTGAGAACAGGCTCACCTGAGAGGAGAAGAGAATCAAACCCTGCAGTATGTCACCACCTGCCTGCTGTCTGCAATTAGATTTGGATATTTTCAGCAGGAGAAATGATGGCTGAGGGAGTTTAATTCAATTTCCTTCCCCCTCGTGGTGCTGGGATAGCTCACTGAGCTCTTTCACTCTTGGCTTAGAAAGCCAAATGGTCTGACTCACTGGTGAGGCACTGAAAAATGACCCAAACTTGGTCTCTGCTTAGGCCCCCAAAGGTAAATAATAGCACCAAGGTGTTCTGAGGATTTGGGAAGAAACTTGGCTTGGCTGCAAGGGCAGTGGAGACAGCAGAGGAAGCAGCACATCATGGGTTCTGATAAAGATGGAAATCCTTCTCAGATAAAGATGGAAGAACACCTGTGGCAAAGGCAGCAGGGAGGACCCTCAGAGCTGCTGCAGTTGTGTCCTGCCTTTGGACTGGAGGAAAACTCCTGCATTCCCTGAACATCCTGGCACTAAAGGTAAGGATTTTCCTGCAAACAGCACAAGGGCAGCTCCAGCCAGGCAATACAAATCTCCCCCAGACCCTGACCCTAGGAAGTGACACAGCTCTGATGCATTGAGGCACTGGATTAGCTGGACAATGCTGTCTCCCTCTCTGCTTCCCAGTGGACAGGAATTGAAGTTATTAATGAAATTAAAGTTATTAAAGCAATTAAATTAAACTGAATAATGCTAAACACGTTTTTAATGCCCTCTAAGACCTGTTTGGATGGTTCTGGCTGGAGGAGCTGCTGTCTTGTCATTCCTGTGTGATCAGAGCCCTTTGTCTGTGTGCCTCAAATTGTGTGTCTAATGCACACAGAGCAAATAGGATTGTCCCGTGGCAATGCTTGGTGTTATTTTGGGTTTGAAACTCCTGTTATTTGGGGTTTTAGAAAATTTGAAACTCTCCACTTCGGGCTGGCTTTGTATTGCTTGGTGTTGATGCTCAGCTTCAAAAAGAGGTTTGGCTAAGGGAGACAGTGCATAGCTGAGTGCAGAGTCACAGATGTGCACAGTTGGGCACAATCTGAGGCTTTCCCAAATGTGCTCTCATTCCTTTCTCCAGCTCATGTGTCCAAATGCTTCTTGAGAGAAGTCTAGCACCAAACATAAGAGGAAATATTTTCCCTTTTCAAGTTTGAACCTCTAAATGTTACTGTTCTCCCTGAGGTCAGCACAAGGTTTTTATTTCTCTAAGCAGGATAGAAAATTGCCAGTATTCCTTTTTTCCCCCTCATCTTCACAGGATTTATCCATGTGCAATCACTGCTGATTGGAGTCTCCCTTTTCAGGCACCCAGCTGTGCTGCCTGAGTGCTCACCCCAGCCTGCTTGCCAATTTTAAATGCTTTACAGGGTCACGTTTTTATTCAAGCCAATGTGAATTGCACATCACTTCAAATGTTCCACTTCAAAACAACAACGACAAAAAGTCCTCACGAAAAACCACACCAAAAAAATCCCCCAAAATCCCAAAAAATCCCCCAAAATCCCAAAAAATCCCCCAAAATTTAAATCTCCTAAAATCTAAAACCCCCAAAATCTAAATCCCCCAAAATCCCAAAAAATCCCCCAAAATCTAAATCCCCCAAAATCTAAATCCACCCTGTTCCCCAAGCCCCAGGCTCAGCTGCTCTCAATCTCTGGCATACCCCTCTGCCTGTCATGAGAAAAGATGCAGCTGAACAGGGACCAAGTTTGGCCTCTCCTGAGAATTTCAGGAGTTGGGTTGCACTTTTTCTCCTGGAATATCTCCCCTTTTCTGACATGGCAGAACTCTTTTTTCAGCCTTCACCTTTGGAAGCTGAAAATGCTTTATGGTAAGGCATTTCTCCCGACCACCTTCTGCAGGAAATAAAAAAAATGTTTTCTCATATAAAGAGTGAAGTTGCAGAATTCTTTGCCCATGTTGAATGCTCCATTATTCTGCACAGAAGCTTTTTCTGTATTTATATTTTTTTCTCCATTGAATTGAAAGCTGAGGTACTTTCATGAGCCAGCCATTTATGAGCTTGGGGGAATCAAAGTGAATTTTGTGGCTCAAGAGGAGACCCAAGGTGTCCACAGGCTTTTGACTACAAACCAGGGAAACTGCAGCAGTTTTAATTTCAATTGCTGTGGCTCAAGTTGCCACATCTCTCTCTTGGAAGATTTTCTTCCAAGTTTTTCTCCCCTTCCTGTGTTTGAGTGATGTGTTCAGATTAGGCTACTGAGGCTGCAAGAAAACAAATGTATGTTTGCATGAGTTGTCATTGTTGGGTTGGTTTTTCCTTTTGTCTGAAGGCATGTGACAGTTTTGTCAAAATCAGCTCTTAAACAGCCTCAGTTAAGAAGGCTTTGGGTTCATCAAATACTAAAACTGATCTTTGAATAATAACAAATGTAAACTTCAATTCAATGACCTGCTGGGAAGCTGACAAAAAGTTGTCATGGGAACCACTAACACCTAGATATGGGTGGAAAAAAGAAGCTTTCATTCAGAGACCAGAATTATTTGCAAAAGAATCTCTAAGTTTCTGGAACATTTTTCTACTCAGTTGTGATGGTAGGGCTGCCTTTAATTTTCATAAATGTATGTGTGGATTCACAAACATACACAGATGAGGAATGTTGTGCTTTGTGCTGGATGAATAAAAAAAGTTCTGGAACATGAAATTGCTGAGAATCAATGAGAGATTAAGGGAGGATTTTGTTGGCCTCTTGTGTTTGATTATAGTTTATCCATTTTTGATAAAATGTGTTAAATTCTTGTTAAACTGAGCACAAGAGAGAAAAATGTGCATATGAAATAAATTTATGGGCAAGATGTAGAACAGAGAGAAAGTACCTGACAAGCCTGGCTAATGAGGAAATAAAATGGCAGCAGAACTTAGGAAGAAAGGAAGGCTGAGTTTACAGCCTGTATTTTAGATACTCTTCTTTTGAGTTTGTCTTACTGGAGTAACTCAGCAGTCAATTTAAATATGTAGTACAGATCTAAATATGGTTTTATGCAACAATTTTTTTTTTAATTCAAATTTTTCAGTTATCTAAAGACTGTGCTGGACAATGATAGGTCTGTGTCATTTAGGTAGACTTTTAAAAATGTCACCTTCTCTGTCTTTACAGAGCTCTTTCTGATGCCTTGTGCAGACTGCTCTAGAGCAGAGGCTGGGCAGAGTTCCAGAATAAAGCAGGGATTTATCCAAGGATCTCCTCCATGGATTCACCTTGGGCAGCACCAGAGCCCAGCCAGGGCTGCCCCCAAGATGACCCAAAATGGCCCCAAAATGCACGGCCGGGCACGGGGTCTCTCCCTGGGATCAGCTCTGCTCCATTTGCACCTTGCAGTTCATTGTCCCAGCCCAGCTTTAGCCCAGGCACTCCCACCCTGCTTGTTTTTCTCTCTCCAGCCCACGGGGTTTGTGCTCCTGGGCTGAGATTTGGCTCATTTGTCCTTGGTGCCCAGCTGGAGCAGGAATTGTTTTGTCTCCCTGCTCTGTGCACAGAGCTCACCATGCCCTGATGTGAACCCAGCCCCACACACTAAAGCAGCACAGAATGTGAAAAATAGAAAAGCTGAAACCTGAGGCATCATTTCAAGGCAGATATTTAGGTGTCACAATATTTTTTGGAGCACAACAAACTGACATTTCTGCACAGAAGAGTCACTCTATGTTCTCAAAAGCCTCTTTCTGCCACTGTCCCTGTGCAGTGCAGAGTTTTTAAGTGTTGCTGAGCTGCTTTTCTCACTGATACTGAGCACTTCCAGTGGGACATTGTTTACTGTTCCATGCTTGCTCTTGGCTAGGGATCATGATGTCACAACCCTATGTCTTAATTAAGCAGAATTCACAGTGCAGGGTTTAGGCTGACACTCTGCTTTCATGTCAGTGCTCTGTGACTCAGTAAAAATCCCAATCCAACAGTGAAAAATCCAAATTGGCAAGATGCTCACTCTTGGTTTAGCATGACAGGCCCTGCAGAGAGGGCTAATGAATAGAGATGCAGACCCCTAGGTACATGGTGAGAGCTGCTGTTGACTCATCTTAGTGATTACAGAGAGAAGGAAGGTTTCTCCTCCATTCTGGGTTTCCCAGTGAAACTGCAGATTAGGAATGACATAACTGGGCCAGACCCACCCAGGGCTCTGTGCTTTCTGATGGAGACAGCAGTGGCAATAAAAGGCAGCAGAGAGGAACCAGGAAAAGTCCAAGGTGGTGCCCTGGGGGTGGAAACCTTGTGTGTCTGCAGCCTGGCCAGCAGCTCTTGGCTCATGCTGGCCCCAGGGGGTGACAGTGCTCCCAGGGGTCCCAGGATGAGGGAAGAGATGAGAAGGTTGACTCCATGTTCAGAAGGCTGATTTATTATTTTATGATATATATTATATTAAAACTATACTAAAAGAATAAAAGAAAGGATTTCATCAGAAGGCTAAGCTAAGAATAGAAAAGGAATGAATAACAAAGGTTTGTCTGTGACCAAGACAGTCTGGACAGCTGGACTGGGATTGGCCATTAATTAGAAACAACCAGGTGAGACCAATCCCAGATCCACCTGTTGCATTCTACAGCAGCAGATAAGAATTGTTTACACTTTGTTCTTGAAGCTTCTCAGCTTCTCAAGGGGAAAAAATCCTAAAGAAAAGATTTTTCATGAAACATGTCGGTGACGCTGGGGGGCTTTGCCAGTCCCTGCAAGGTGCTGCAGGGCTGGGACCTCCACCTGGGCATGGGCCAAACCCTCACCCAAAGGAGTCAAGTGCAATTCCTTCTCCTTCTGAAACGTGGATCATGGCTTTTCCTTGAAATGCTGAGGGCTTTTGTTAAGCCTGTGGTAGAAATCAGTCTTACAAAAGGCTCCTTGACTGCTCTGCCTTGTTCTCTTGGTGCTGGATGAAACAAATAAAAGTTTAGTGAGGATTTCAAGCAGATAGCCCCCACTATTCTTTTCACATGAGTGGTTATATACTCATGTCTGTTTAGCTATTCATTGCCTTGCCCCTTGGTGCAATTGCTAACTGGAAACTAATTCATTCCTATTTTTATTAAAGCAAGTGGTGCTGTAATGACCAGCAACAGGCTAAATCCAGGGTGGAAGAGAATTACAGCTGGAGCCAGAGGGGTTTAGGAGATCAACATAACATTTTTGGTGGAAGAGAATGATAGTTTATTAAGATATGAAGCAGGATTAATGCTGTAGATGACCTTAAAATACTGACTAGCAAAGAGCAGAGTGGCAATTGCACATACATGTGTAGCTGTGTTTAAAGGAGATGATGAAAATGTTATAAAAGACCCTAAATATGGATTGCTTGAGTTCATATAGTTTAAGGTGAATGTCAGCTTACCCCAGAAGCAAACAAAACTGAGCTGTGTCTCCCGTTCTGTGAAAATTAAATGAGTTGGTTTTTAAAATTGAAATTTGTGACAGCAGATGTGACAGAGTGTAACCATGGTGCTGTGACAGACTCAGCAGCCTCTTGGGTTGGTGTCATGTTCTTGGAGACTCTCAGCCATGGACTGCTGCTGGGGAATGCAGTTTGCCTCCAGCAGATTTTTCCAGACCTGTAGGGGCAATAATGACATTTTTCTCCAAGACCTCCCCTGTTAACTTTATAAATTCTCATTTTTTTGAACATAAACTCCAGCAATCATTGCTCATGTGTCTTGGTCCAGCTGAGGTGTGTAACAGGTCCTTGCCATGGCTTTTTGTGCTAACCTTTTCAATAATTCCCAGCAGCACTGAACAAAACCAATCAGGTAATGCTGAGGTGTGCTTGCATCACCCAGTGCCAACAGCACAGCACTGTAAGAATGGTGTGACACTGAATTTCCACTCACCTTTTCTTACTGCTGAGCCTCAGGCTATGTCCACTGAAATCTCACTTCCATGAGTCTTGATGGATTAAAAAAACCCCCAATTTAATGCATTTTTAATAACATGGTGGTGTATTTTATGATGGTGTTGGTTTAGTTCTGTTAGAAATAAATCAATTTTTATTACACATTTAACACCAGTGGTACCTAGACTTGTGCTATCAGGTGTTTTATAATAGCTATGCTTTAGTCCTGTGAATGTTTTTATTTCTTGTAGGCACATCAAGTAATCACATGCCCACAGGCATTAAGGCTTTGCTGTGCTTTAATCCCAAAATGTTTTCCCTAAGTACAGGTTTTTTTTGGTGCTAAACTTGCAGTGCAAGGACAAGAAGCCTTTGGTGCTCATGTTGGATGCAGGTTGGGATCTGGTAAGACTTGCCTTAGCTTCTGTGAGAGATTTTTAACCATCCCTCCAGAAAACTCAGCATCCTGCACAGCTGAACTTTGCCTCTACATGAAGAAAATATCCATTTCCTTCATAAAGAAATAAATAAAAAATATACAATTTTTTTGTGAAGAAATAAACAATAAATATCCAGTCTTTGTGAAGAAATAAACAATAAATATCCATTTCCTTCATAAAGAAAGAAATAATAAATATACAATTTTTTTTGTAAAGAAATAAACAATAAATATCCATTGTCTTTGTGAAGAAATAAACAATAAATATCCATTTTCTTCATAAAGAAATAAATAATAAATATACTTTTTTTGGTAAATAAATAAATAATAAATATCCATTTTCTTAATAAAGAAATAAATAATAAATATCCAATTTTTTTGGTAAAGAAATAAACAATAAATATCCATTTTCTTCATAAAGAAATAAATAAAAAATACCCATTTTTTGTAAAGAAATAAACAATAAATATCCATTTTCTTCATAAAGAAATAAATAATAAATACCCATTTTTTTGTAAAGAAATAAACAATAAATATCCATTTCCTTCATAAAGAAATAAATAATAAATATCCTTTTTTTTGGTAAAGAAATAAACAATAAATATCCATTTTCTTCATAAAGAAATAAATAATAAATATCCATTTTTTGTAAAGAAATAAACAATAAATATCCAATTTCTTCATAAAGAAATAAACAATAAATATCCAATTTTTTGTGAAGAAATAAACAATAAATATCCATTTTCTTCATAAAGAAATAAATAATAAATATCCAATTTTTTTGTAAAGAAATAAACAATAAATATCCATTTTCTTCATAAAGAAATAAATAATAAATATCCAATTTTTTTGTAAAGAAATAAACAATAAATATCCATTTTCTTCATAAAGAAATAAATAATAAATATCCAATTTTTGTGAAGAAATAAACAATAAATATCCATTTTCTTCATAAAGAAATAAATAAAAAATACCCATTTTTTTGTAAAGAAATAAACAATAAATATCCATTTCCTTCATAAAGAAATAAACAATAAATATCCAATTTTTTTGGTAAAGAAATAAACAATAAATATCCATTTCCTTCATAAAGAAATAAACAATAAATATCCATTTTCTTCATAAAGAAATAAATAATAAATACCCATTTTCTTCATAAAGAAATAAATAATAAATATCCTTTTTTTTGGTAAAGAAATAAACAATAAATATCCATTTTCTTTATCTCTTGATGAAGGGACTGGAGGGTAAGGACCTGCTGCAGCAGTGCTCTGAAGGACTTGTTCAAGTTTCAGTGCCAGGCAGTTCTTTTGAAATGTGAAGATTAAACCAGTGGGGTGAGTAGCAGACTCCCTTTGACTTCAGTGAGCCAGGATTTAATCTAATTTCCTAATTAAATGGTCCTGTTCTTCAGCAAAGCATTAGGAAGATAAATGCTCAGTGATTGCTTTGAGTATTTCCAGTGAAATCTATTTGCTCAGGATAGCACATTTCACATTTCAGGGCAATAACTGCTTTTGTGGTTTCAAACTGTGCAAGAGATGAATATGAAGGTGAGGCAGTACATTTGTGGGCTTTTCTCTCAAGGTAATGACTTTGGACTCCCTTGTTGGGGTGAATAATTTCCTTCACTGGCTCACTTTCCTGTCTCAGACTCTTGAAATCAAAGGTGGCAAAAAGGTATTTGAAATATTTCTGCAAAATCAGCTCTTAAACTAACATTTTAGTCTTTTATTCAGGCCTAAATATAATTATTTAGAAGATAAAAGCCTGGGGAAGAAAGATCTGTCTCTTGTGAACAATTTTGCCATTATTCTTTTTGATCTAATTGGCCCATTGCAAAACTCCCCTATATTTGCCATTAAGAGGAAGAAAAAGAACTTGATTTTTCTGCTTCAGGGAGAAAAAAATATGATTTGGCGGCCTCTATTCAAATACATAGTTTTATTTATTTGCAGTTGTATTTCTACTTTCACACTAGAAAATGATTTTGTGTTTGCAAAATTAATCCTAAAGATTTGAACAGGTTTTCTGAATGGGATGAATTGTGTGTTTTAAATAGAAAACCAGAATAAAAAAAACAAAACCAAAAGTCCCACTGCCACAAAAGAAAGATCACATTGTCACTGAGATGTGGGTCACAGCAGGATATGCTTCATATGTTTAATTGAATCTTTTTATGAATGGCACACTTTCATGCATTTCTCATTAAAGGAAATGTTGTGTTTTCATTTATCAGGAGCTGGGAGCAAGATGGTAATAAACAGATTAAAAGGTGTGATTTATTCAGCACCAGCTGCCAGTGCTTCTGACCTGTGAGATGATACCTTGTGAGAGGGATTTCTGAGGGCAGGAGGGCTGGAGTTCATCTCATGTCCTGAGGGAACATCTCCTCCAAGGTCACGCTCTCCTGCTCCACAGACATCTCCACCCCACGGCCCCTGGGGGGTGGGAGAGCCATCTGAGCCCCACTGGAGGGGTTTCTCCTTTTCCAGGTCCACACCAAGCTGGGGAGCACAGCCCAGAGATGTGGATGTGGTAATCACATATCCTCTGAACAGAGGGAGACATGGTTCTCCCAGGAAAATCCTGGGAAGCTGTGGAAAAACTGTAGGAAACTTACAAGGAGAGAATCCAAACAATTGCTATCTCTCTTTTTGTAAGCATTGTTTAAAGATATGTTTCTCCAGAGTGAGCTATTCATAGTTCCCTGATAGTGGAAAAGAAGATTCCTAAAAAGACCAATCAGGTCTTAGGTCCACCACTGTTTTGGTAAGAGCTGTAGATTTCTGTGGGAACCCAGGGCACACAGGGAATATTCCTCTGTCTGCTCTGGGGTGCCCTGGCCCCCAGGGCAGCTCTGACTCTGACCCTCATTCGTGGAGAAAGTTTCCTAAACTCTAGAATAGACTGGAACCCACAAAAGTGTGCAATAGATTCTAGAGAGCAGTGTGGGTGTGTCACTGGGTGGGAAATTGAGGGTCTGGGATTTTTAGTGTGCTGTGGATGGAAGCAAGGTGGAGGCACAGGGTGGCATCCTGGGCTGCTTCTTCATGCTTCTTCTTCCTCCTTCTTCTTGGGTTTGGGTGGCATTTTGTAATTGGGTGGAAAAGTCCCCATTGCAGCTCTGTGGGATCAGTTACTGGGTTAAAAGGGAAATAATCCAGGTGTCAGCTCTAAATTGGAGAGTTTAGCTGTAAAAGACCTTGGAACAAGAGATTGTTGGGCATTTTTGTGGTGCTTTTCCAGGGTGCTGAGCCTGGTGTGGATGGCGTGCAAAACTCTATATAAGATGATAATAAACAAGAAGCTGAAGACCAAAAAGATCCAGTGTGTCTCTCTTTCCTGACTCAGAACCCCTCCAGGAGGGTCTCCCCAGACAGAGGAGCCCCCTGGGAGGGCACAGCCTGAGACCCAGAAGTCGAGGGATCTGCAACAGGTACCCGACAGATTTCTAACAATGAAGAGCCTTTCATGCCTTTGATGGAATCTCTGTGTCCCCTTTGGCTGTCCCTGATAGCCCTTCAGTCATACCTGGAGCTCAGGTGGGTGCTCCATCCAGGATTCCATGTCCCAGCAGAGGTGCTGGCTGTGAGCAGCTCCCACGGGGAGCCACCCCAGGCATCCCTGCCCCACATGGCAGTGCCTTCCCACTGGGAACTCAGTGGGGTTTTACTCCTCCCAGGGGCCCAGAGGGAAGGCAGGGCTCCAGCAAGACTGGCAAAAGCTTTTTACCTCTACAGGGATGGGGTAGGATTTGTGCTGGCTGTACTGACACACAGTCGTGCAGGCATGCTTTTAGTTTATTTAGATGTATTCCCTCTGGTGGTAGGACAACTTCCTAAAAGGAAATAGCATCTGATTTGGACAGATGTCTGTCATTGTAATTAGAAGCCTTCAAGTGGTTAAGGACAGCAGAAATGGTCAGAATCAAAATATTTGGGCTGCCTCCCATGTGTGTTCTAAATCAGGCAGAGCCCTTGCACAGAAATGTGAAATAAATAAGCACACCCTCCCTGGGGGCTCATGCACACACAGATAGGAAACCATTCTTATTAGGGGAAAGCAAGCTGTGTTTGGCAAATCCAGAAACTGAATCCATACCAAATTAAAGCAGAAAATGCATGTATCCCCCTTTGTAACATTAGCATGAGTCCACGGTTTCTTTTCCAGTAACATCCAGAATTGGGCCACAGTTTCCACCCTGCACTCCTGATTTGAAACCACAACCATAATCACAGGAGAGTTTTACAAAGGTAACGTGTTTGGCTGTGAAATCTCAGCTCTGCTGCTTTCTTTTATCTTGTTTTATCCACGAGGTCCTCAGCTGGTGCCATTTCTTATCATGGAATAATCTCTTCTGTGTCTTGCAGGGGAAGAATAATCTCTGCTGTCTCTGTTAGCCAAGTCTCCAGCAGGAAGAGGGAAGAACATTTCCGGAGGCTCTGGAGCAGATTCATTGCTTCTGGAGTGTTTTCTTCTCCCCAGACATCATTCCAGGCAAGCACTTTTCCCTCTCCAAGCCCCTCTCATTACCCAGGACTCCCTTTCAATACTAAATTCACATTAGTCAGTGTTTATTCAACTTTCCAAGTGTTACAGGAGAAGGGAGAATTCTTTGCCAGCTATAAATCTGGGATGTGGAGACACATGATGCTAATAGCCCATCACATCAGCTAATTAGTAGGTGATTACTTTAACCTGGAAGGAAAACTTACTGCAAAAACTTTTCTGTATTCCACTTGTTCTCACCATGCACTAAACCTGACCTATGTTACTTCCATTTTATTTCTTTTTTTTTCCTTTTTGCTCTGAGGTTTTAGGAGGGTTTTATCTTGGGGTTGCTAAGTCTGCTTTGCTGCTTTTCCATATCTTGTTTTAAAGGGTGACCTGACACAGGATTCAGTTCATCAGTTAATGATTAAAAACCAGGCTTCTCTCCAATCATAAATACATAAATCCTATAAATGGGGTTTATTCTGATCTCTCTTATAGGAGAATTATTTATGCAAGCTCCCCTAGCCTTGATACTGAATTCAAATTGCCTGCAAGTACCTGCAAAGTTTGAATTAACACAGCAGAAACCTTTTTCACTTGACAAGTGAATTTGGTTTTGAGTTCAGGGTTATTCCTCAGCCACACCTGCAGAAGGCTGAACAATTTTGGTGTTTCAGGTCCTGCTTTCTCATCACATCTCCTTCAGACCTCAAGCAGCACTGGCTCACATCCTGCCAGAGAGGATTTGGGCAGGCTGGTCATCAGGTCACTGATGAAAACCCAGAACTGCTGAGCCATGAGCAGGCAAACTGCTCTTGTCCCACATGCCATGCTCTGACTTCACACCTCTCTTCTTGCCATGGTTGAAATGTGGCCTGCAACAGGTAACAGATCTCCCCATTATGGGGTTTCTACAAGAAAAGTTATTTCCTCTGTATTCATCCCTTGAAATTCTGAAATCTCCATGTTTGTGACAGAGCAAGGAGCTTGGGTGTCTTTTTGTCCCGTTGGAGTTGAGCAATGGAATTTTCTGTCTGATGAAAATGCAGGGGTTTTGAAGCAGCAGCTGAGGTTGTGTCTGGTTTTGAAGAGTTCATCCTGCAGCCAACCCCCAGCCAGCTCTGGTTCCTGTTTCATTCAGGGCTTGAACACTCCAGTCCTAATTCTTCAGTTCCTTAAATTTCACCCAGGCATTTACACCTGTAGGAAGTGGGTTTAACAGGCTTTGCAGCTCTGGTTTTATGCCCTTCCTTGTACTTTCCCCAATATAAATAATACTAGAACAGTAAAAGCAACAGAATAAATGCCCAGGAGAGGTGGGGTGCAATAGGAAACCAAGGTGTGATTCATTTTTCAGAATCAAGATCTATTCAATCTGGTTTCTAGGTTCTATTCACTTGGTAAGGGAATAAAGTAGACTAAAAGATTTTTGAAAATCCATTCCAGAGAGGAGAATGAAGGACTGTACCTGCTGACAGGGGGTTTGGGTTGCAGAACCCAAGGTGTGCACCATGTGCCAGGAGCTGTGATGGGTTTGGTCAAAGCTTGAATGGCAGGAGGGAATGGCAGGACAGCCTGAGCTCTGCAGGCAGCTGAACTCAGCTGTCAGGCTGGTGCAGGAGAGCACTTCTCCTTCCCTCTCTGTCCTCAGGTGTTCTGAAACCTGAACAAGGTTTTCTGGCACCTTAGGGAGCTCATGCTCTGTTCCTCCACAGTGTAAAAATCGAGCAGAACTCATTAAAGTTAGAATAATTAGAGACTTCTGAGCAGCAAGTTGTGGCTCTTGGTGTCAGTGTTAGTGGAGAAAATGTGCCCATTCTGCTGCCATGATACATTTCCAGAGCTGTTCCTGGGGCTTAGGCAGTTGGCACACTCTTAAAACAAGTTATCTGTGATAGGGACTTGACTGGGCAGTCATTTCTCCCCCTGGTTCTCACACTCTCAGTGCAGCTGAAGTGATGTAATAAGCATTTTAAATAAGGCAGTGCTTCAACAAAATTATTTTGGTTAAGATGGCCCTGTGGAGGGAGATCAGTTTATGCTTTATGCACTCATGGCAGCTTGCCTCACCTGAAAGGCTGAGGTCTGCAGTTGTGAAGGCTTCTGGTGGAGTTCAGGGACCTCTTCAAACACAAGTGGGCTATGGCAATTTCATCTTGAAATTAATAAAATTTGAATAAACAGTGTCAAGGACTGCCCTGCTCAGGGGAAAGGTGCACTCTCCAGGCCATCCTAACACTGCAGAAATAATCCAGTGCCACAGCTGGCACCCAGAAGTGCAGCAGCAGTGACAAGGCACATCAAAATCTCTGATCCAGGAAGCTGATGGGAGTGCCCAGAGCCCTGCCCTGTATAAAACAGAGTTCTGCAAGAACAGCTTGCTGATTTCCTCAGTGGAAGCTGTCAGAACTCCTGTCTGCCTTGGTCCATGTCTGCTGGAGCACACAGCCATGCCCCAGCCCCATCTGTGGGCTCTGAGGATGAAGTCCACACGTTTGTGCACCCACAGTAGGAGGTAATGGAGCCAAGGTGAACTGGGAGGGGCTGAAGTGCACCTGCCTTGCTTTGATGGAGAGAAGGGTAGGTCTGAGCCAAAGGGGTGTGCTTGGGGTCTGGGCACGTGTCCTAAGGGTCAGACAATTTTAGGAGGGACATCATGACATGAACACCACCTTCTTCTTGACTCCAAGGCAAGTTAAGCAGCCAGCTGAAAGTCCTGAGGAGTCTGAATGTGCCAGCTGGTCAATGGATGGATGGCTGCTGGAGATGAGTCCTGCTCATGCCTCATTAGAGCCCTGCCAGCTGTGCCTGCATGGCTGAGGCCTTGTGAGACCCAAGAACATCTGGTGCTCATCAGGCTGGGAGCTTTTGCCTGATGAGGAGCATGCACTGCTCATGTGTCTGCCAGGCAGATGGCAAGAAGTGATGGTAGGAAAGCTCCTCTGGGAGCCCCTGGTTAAGGGAAGTGTGTCAGAGTTGGTTTCTGAGCACTGCAGGCCACGTTAGCTGCAGGAACTCTCTGCCCAGTCAATTGTTTCCTGAGGCAAACTGTGTCTGAACAAAGCAGACCTGTGAGGTAGCTTGTTTTGGTCCTGCCTCAATGGGATGGCTGGCATGGATATCCACAGAAATGGCTCTGAGGTTATTTTCTGCAAGGGACAATTGGGACTGAAACACTGGAGCAGGGAACCTTAGCCTCTTCTCCAGCTTGTTCAAGAAAGTGGTTGTGATTAAAATAATGAATGAAAGAAAAGGGCTTGGACTTCCATTGTAGTAATGTTCTGTATTTCACCAGACCCATTAAAGCATTGAGCTCCAAATCTGTTCCTGCTGGAGCAAATAGCAGACCTTTCACTTGCTGCAGGCAGTCCTGGCTCCCTGGAGCTTTGATAAGCAGAGAGGAAAGACTCAAAGTTCAGCATCTGGGGAAAGAAGCCCAGATTCCTTTCCTGGTGAAAAATAGCAGTGGAGCAGCATTGTTCCTGTGCTTGCACCAGCTCGTGGAAGTCACACAATATTCCCCTTGCACAGCATCATTTTGCCTGTCTGTCCTCTCAACCTGCCTCTTGCAGCTGCCTGGCCCAAATCCCAGCCCTTCAGCAGGAGCAGAATGCTGCAGTCTGCCCTTGCCTGTGTGTCAGGAAACGTGAACATCAGCCTCCTCCTCAACAATTTTGTTGGCTCCCATCTGCTTTAGGATCCAGCTCCCCTGCTCTGTTTAAAAACTCTGGATGTCAGCACAGAGATGCTGCTCAGCCTGCTCTCGAAAACAAAATGCAAAGAGAGGAAAGAATTTTGTTGAAATGTGTTGGTGAATATTACAAGCTGGGACTTGTGTCAGCCACTGTGTTCTCCATGCATCTGACAAAAACTGTGCCTGACTTATCAGAGGAAACCCCTGTGATCAAAATGTACTTCAGCTGCTGGAAACCATTGTGATTTTCCTACTGCTCACTATTTACACCAGGAGAATGAATCCTGATTAATTTTTGTTAGGTACTTACTGTGATTGCTCAGCTTTCTCAAGGGAAGAGCGAGGTCAAGAATCAGTTTGTGGAAGGATTTGCTTTTTTTGAGATGCTTCCCAAAGGTTTTCATTGCACCTGGAATTTGTCAGCCATATCCTCCTGGGCTGCGTGGAGAGAGCATTATGCATGAACTTTTGGAGCTGGTGAAAGAGGATGCTCCAGGATTAGAGTCTTAAGCAGTCCCCAGGCTTTTCTTCCTGTTCCCTTTTCCCTTCAGACCCCTCCCAGGTCTGACCTGAATTTCTGTGGCAGACTTGTTCGTTTGGAGATAGACAATGACAAGTTTGTTTAGTTAAAATGTTTATATCTTCTGAGATAAAATTCACAGCTTTGTCCTGATCAGGTAATATTAAAACTCTACAGCTCAACTAAACTTAAAAATATTTATAGCTTTCTCCTTTTGGCCCAGAGACCACCTTATCTAAAACAGATGGGAGCTTATCCTTGTCTTTAGATTTTTTTATTCCTAATTTTTATGCTTATAAATGAGCTATCAGAATTTAATGAAATGAACCCCCTTTCAATAGTGGAATCTATCCTGCAGAGCAGTAAGAAATAAAACTTCCCTTTAGTCTTATTCAATGAATAAACAAGCAGAGTTCAAGAATAAACTCTTCTAACACATTGATGTGAGTTTAGAGAAGTGGGGATTTTGGTTATGATCTTTGGTTTTCCTCTATTTTCTTTTCCTTTCAATGACATTGGAGTATTAAATCTTGGACTGCTTGGAAAACAGAAGTTTTCCTTTTTATTTGGCATAGAATTCAAACAGGGGGTAACGCTGTCAGAGCCTGGAGGTGGATAAAACATTTCCCAGATTTTATAGAGAGCTTGAACTTGGGATTCTGATTTCCTTCATTCCAAGGAAAGAAGCCAGACAAGAAGTTATATGCACAGAAATATTGTAGATGTATTAAAATATTTGTATGGCTCTCATCACTAGTTTCTGAGTGAATAGGTTTGGACCTGAATTTCAGCTGCAGTCAAGAGTCTGGAACAAGGCTTTAATTTAGGGCCATCTCTCATTCTAAATGGCTTCCGTGGGTTTATGACCCTGCTTGGGTTTTTTTTTTTCCTTTCCTTTGGAAACTCAATGCTTTTCAGACCCTTTAGGCAGCACAATGATTTAAATTGGCAAAATATAGAGTTATTTGTAGATAATGAACCCGTGGATATTATGGGGAGCTGACACCTGTGATTGTCAGCCTTGACCTCCAACCATTTTTGCTTTTAGTGAAATCTTTGTGAAAGCTTTGCCTAGTCAAAGATCTCCAAGGAAAGGCCAAAACATAAGTAGATTATTAGTGAGTGCACTGTGGAAGCTTAAAAATAAAAATTGATTTCTAATTATAAAAGGGGAAAAAAAATATATATATGGCATCTTAAGCTTCAGGATTAATTGCCTGGGGTTATGGGAAAATCTGAAAAGGCAAAAAGTTCTGTGTTGCTTCCTGACATTTGAGCAAACAGGTTTTTGCAGCTGTGTGTAATTACAAGAAGTTAGAGGACTGTTTATTTAACAATGATATATTTATAAATTTACTAGGAAATACAGCATTAGTCAGAGAGGCATTAAAATATCTGTTAAGCCATCCATTATAATATCTGCAAACTGAGCCCTTAAGAAATGCTGTTCTTCCGCAGTGTTCTTCCACACAGTCATTTTTCAGTTTCCTGTAAACACAGCTAGAAAGGCATAATCCAAGGGGGAAGTTCATGGAGGTTCACACAGAAACGGGGATGTGCACCCTCAAAGTTTATTTCTCTCTCTGATATAAATTTAACACCTGTTTGCATGTCAGGACTTTGAGGTTTTGGTGGGTTTGTGTCACTTATGTTGGGAAATCTCAGTATCTCCATTCCCTATGGGAAAGCTGACCTCTGGCCTGATAAATTCAGAAGGCAGAGGGGAGATTTAGATGCCCAGACCCAAGACTGAGCTGCACTTGCAGTCCTGCAGCCACATTTGTGAGTGAAGATTTTTTGTTCCTGCGGAGTCATGCATGTCCCGAGTGACCTCTGCAGTGCTGTGGGAGATGAATTTGCTGCAGTGCATTCCCTCTGTGGCCTGGCTCCCTCCAGGACCCAGCCAGGGATTATCTGTTGGAATCAGCTCCATGTGGAGTGCAGTGACAGCCTCAGCATTCATGAGGAAAATGTGTGGAGAAGGAGAGTTTGCACAAGAGTCCCGTGCTAAAGAGCCTGTGATGGTGATGTGGTGCAGCCCCTTCCCCAGGGCACCATAATCCATGTGCTCTAGATGTGCTTTTCTTGAAAAAGCTGCCCCAGCTCAGAGTTGATGTATTGAAATTTTCTATCCCTCCTTCAAAAGTTAAGTTCTGTTAAGTTAGAGAGCCCAGGGAACTGCAGCCAGTGTTTCAGAGTCACAGGCTAGCATCTTATGCACTCATGTTGAAACCAGAAGATGGAATTGACTTTTAATATTTTGCTTGGGTAATCTGTCTTCTTTCTTCATCTTCTTGAATTAATTTAGTGGTGCTGAAAAGTTCTGAAATTATTTCCTGGACTAGATTAATTATTTAAGACAATGGGAGTTGTTCAGTTGACTTCACTGTGAATTAGAACAAGTCATTTATTTAAAGGCAAGACACAGCACGAACAAGCAGTGAAATCAACTCTCCATTCTCTTGTTCCTCCTACCAGACACACTTGTAAGCTCAGCTTTGACCTCTAATCATGGAAACAGATTGTTCTCCAGACCTTTTCATTTTATGGTGATTTGAGAAGAGGTGACTGGTGATGATATGCACACCTTCCAACTGAAAACTGGATTAATATCATGAATTCCTCTCTACAAGTTCTATCAAATGAAAACCAGAGTGTATCATGGAGTATTTAGAATAGATTTTTTTTGTTGTTTTTCTGGTTTGAAGGAGTTGTATGGTGTGATGTTCATAACCACAGAAAACTAGAATAATTTAGGTTGGAAAAGACCCCTTAGATCATCAAATCCCCCCAGCACTGCCAAGTCCACCACTCTAATAATGTTTAAATTGCTTCCTTTTGTGTTGTAGATTTTAGAGGTGGGGAACAAAACACAGGCTGTGATTGAAAATGGAGAAGAGTGGGATGAATTTGTTTTGCTGCACATTTTATTCTCAGTCCTGCAGTGCATCTTGCCCCTCCATCAGTATCACATTTAGTCTGGGTGGAGAAGGCAGCCCTCCACCTGACACACTGCCCTGGGCCATGGCTAATAACCTTATTTCTTATTTCTTTTGATACCAGCAGCTGTGGTTAGAAAATCAGCACTGAACAATGCTGAGAGGGGAGAAAATCCAACCTCCAACTCTTTATTTTGCTCTTATTCTTTTAGGTTTTGCTAAGGAGGGGTAAAACAAATTGGAGTCAATTTTATGGGTTATCTTTATGAATATGTCCTGAGGCTTTTGCCTCTTGCTGCTGTGGCAAATGCTGTTGGGAGGGGACACTGCTCTCTACTAGAACACTCCTAATTTCCCAGGGACCTCAAGTTTCATCTTCTTCACTTTGTGTTTCATTTTATTCACTTTGTGTTTCATTTTATTCACTTTGTGCTTCATTTTATTCACTTTGTGTTTATTTTATTCACTTTGTGCTTCATTTTATTCACTTTGTGCTTTATCTTACTCACTTTGTGCTTCGTCTTACTCACTTTGTGCTATGTCTTACTCACTTATTCACAATGTCTTGGGCAAGCATGGTTGAATTCAGACAAGGAGGTTATTTAAATGGCATGTTCTGCCTTAAAATTGTCTGCATTTTCTCCTCCATTACAAACATGAGGATGCCTTACTCAGTGACTACCCTCACCCTGCAAATCAACCTGAATCTGATTTTGAACTTTCCAGCAATTTTAATAATAAGTTAATTTTAATTTTTAAAATAATATGTTAATTTGGGTTGGACTTGATGATCTTGAAGGTCTCTTCCCACCTAGTCATTCTGTGAATTCTGTGGGTTTTCATAGTGTTAAGAATCTTTTGATCTCACTCTGCCTCAGGAGATGATTTTCATCACTGGTCTAGTCCCTCTCCCACTGAAGTTAAAAAAAGGCTTCCATTAAACTCAAGAGGAGACAGAATTTAATCCTTTTCAAAGCAGCACCTGGTTTGTAGACAGAAGAGCTGCCTGGACCCTCAGGTGGGAAATTACAATTGAGATTTTAGTTTGCTAATAAACCTCTCTGGCTGCAGTAACCCAGAGGACAGCCTGCATCTCAGTCTTCATGGTAAGGAGGGTTCAGCTCCCTACTTGTCTGATGCTTAAATCTTCTGCAAAATGAATTTATTTGTCACTTTCAAAAGCAAGAATGCTGTTTTGTAACTCTTTCTTCTCTTTATTCTCCCATCTTTGCATTCAGTGCAGAAAAATACTCCTGAATAATGACTCCAATCTTCTCACAGTGGTCCTAAATTGGCTCTTTATTATTTCTCTGCATTTTCCTGGCTCTATACAGGAGAGGGGAATGTAGAACACGGGGTGGACTCTTGAGAGGTTACCCTGCTGACAGCAGTATTTCTCTAAAGATGCATTTTTACAACACATTGAATCCACACCCCAAGTTCACAAGGAGGACGTATTAAACTGACTTTCCCTGTAGATTCCAATAATCTTTAAAATCATGGGCAACCTGAGCTTTTCAATCCTCTTTGGTACCCAGAGCTCCTGCACCTTTTACAAAGAGTTAACATCATTATTGCTTGATCTTGCTGCTTCTTTCTGGCTATTTCAATTCTGAGCTCAGTCATGTGTGCTCCACAACTTCCCTGTCAAGACAGGGGATGAGTTTTGCAATTGGCATGTTGTGATGAGACCATTTGGGACCCTACTGAATATATTCAACGGGCTGGGGGAGATGAGAACTGTTTTGGATTTGTCTGAAGACATCTTTGGAGCCATTCAGTGGAAACAAAACAAAGCAAGGGGGAAAAAAATTTTGTTTTCAGCGCTTCAGTTGCGACATTGTTTGCTTCAAAATGAAGTTTTAGGTGACTTAACTTCAGGCCCAGCTCCAAAGAGAAACATCTTGATTTAGGAAAGGATATTTTAGCAAAACCTTTAAATGATTTTGGTGCACTGTTCCCTCTTTGTGCCTTTTCCCCTGCTGTGTGTCTGCAGCTGCCAGAGCTGTGGCACTGGGGCTGCAGGCTGACCTTTCCTGCTTGCCACTGCATTTTTTGCATGGTTCAGCTTGCACTGGCCTCACACCACACCAAAGGGGAAGAAAGCAGAACGTGGACAGCCAGTTTCCCTCAGTGCCTTCACAGACCTTGAGTCCTGTTTGAAGCCACCTCCAAATGAAATGAAGATGGAGCCTAACAGAAATTGCATTCAAGAAAATTGTCCTGGGAGAGATTTAGAAATTCTTGGCTTGAGAATGTAGCCCTTTTGTAACTGTTGGAGATGAAGGGGTTAAAACTCTTCTGTGCTTGTTTTTTGGTTTCTGCCTCTGTGCAGGTCACTGAAGGCAGTAGGAACACTCAGCTGGATGGAACACTGGTTCCAGCTGCTGCAGCCCCTTCTGAAATCACCCCTCTGTAAGGAGCTGGTTATAATTAGCTGTCCTTTCTGCTCTTTGGGAAGATGCTCAAACAGAGCCCCCAGCACCACACAAGAACAAAGGGCTATCAGTGGGGAGTGCTGATGGATGCAGTTGCTGGTTCAACGGGGCACTTGTGGGAATTTGCCCAGGATTAATTTTGATTTCCCAGCACATTTGCAGGTGAAACATATTCTGAAGTGAAATAAGAGGTTAATCATGAGAAGGCAGCTGACTGCTCTAAGCAGCAGCCTTTTTCATCAATGCCTCTGATGCAAATAAAAACCCCAAACAGCCCTAAAACTAAATATAGCCTGAAAGTCCTCAAAAGCCAGTCAATAAATAGTAATTATCTCTCACAGCTGGAAGCATGTTTTGCTTTGAGTGCAACCAACAAACTGTGCTTGACTGTGTGCTGATTATTTCAATCAGGTTACAAAGGAGAATGCTATTTTGGAGCCCCTCACTTGGAAGGTGTTCTTGTAAATGTGTTCTATTTCCAAACCCTTCCCTTCCTGCCCAAACTGCTGCAGACCTGCATGAGTGGCAAAGCCTGATTTGATCCCAAAGCTGGTTTGGGATTCAGACATTGCTGAAGGGCAGAACTCCCCCAGATCTCCTCCCTGAGCCCCCCTTGCTGCTCCTGTGCTCTCCCTGCTCTCAACAGAGAGAGCAGAGCAGAGCAGGCATTCAGCAAGGGCCCACTCCTGCCAGGTTCCATGGAGAAATGCCACTGGGGAGGGGGGAATCTCAGTGTTTGGGAGGGAGAGAAAGGAAAGAAGAGACAAGAAGGCAGCTCTTGGAAGAGGAGATAAAAACCAGACCTGCCCATGTTTCATGGCACAGTGATTTTTATTTTTATTTTTTTTCAGACACCTCACCAGCCCTGGAGAGTGGCTTAAACTGTGAGATCCTGACAAACTGATCCTCTCAAAGTGGCCAAACTGAAGAACAAGTTTGGATCAACTCTCAGAATTAACATGTCAGCAATCAGGTCAGGAAACTGAAATTCATAATGCTCCTGTGATGCACTGTCCTCCTTCCAGGCAGTGAAACTGTGTTGCCCTACCAAACACCCCAGAGCCTGTATTGCACTACCTGGGCTGGCAGGGATAATTCCCATTTCAGCAAGAAATGGGAATTCTTTTCAGTGTCATCTTGCAGTTCTTGGGACCTGTTTTAGAAACTACATTATCTTTGAGGCTTTGTTTTTGCCTGCTAGAATGATGGTTTTCTTCTGGAAAATGACATCAATTCTGATGCTCAGTCTCCATTTCTGACAGCATCTACATATCCACTGAGTATTTTTCTCAGTGCATAAATAAATTATTGCCAGGCTCTTGTAGGTGGATGTGGACTCCATGTCCATACTTCAGACTGTTACAGACCTCCCTGTGTGCAGTGTGCTGAGTTTTGAAATACATTCAACCTGAGGTGCTGCTGCAGCTTTTAGGTGAATATTTCACATATTCTCATCTTCCTTCTTCCTAAATGGGCTGGTTGAAATCCTCACATTGGTTTTGGTATCACTGGTAAATTTGAGAAGAGGCTGCCAATTGTTTTAGTTATTAATTAAGCAGATCTCTGTTTTACTAGGACAGCAGGGACAAGGAAGAAACATTGAACTCCCAGGAGGGATATTTAATGTTATTTGGTTTTTTTTTCAAACAATGGACTCTTTTTTTGGAAGCCATTTACATTTTCAGAACTGATGTTTTAGGATGCTGAATGTAGCTTTGCAAGTAAAAGGCTGTCATTGAAAGGACTAAGAGGTGGTGCCACTTACAGTGTGCACCTGGATTATCCTTGAGAACCATAAAATTTGCTCTATTTAAGTGGTGCCCTTTTCCTTTTCCTTTTCCTTTTTCCTTTTCCTTTTTCCTTTTTCCTTTTTTTCCTTTTCCCTTTTTCCTTTTTCCCTTTGCCTTTTCCTTTGCCTTTGCTTTTTCCTTTCCTTTTTCCTTTTTCCTTTTTTCCTTTTTCCTTTTTTCCTTTTTCCTTTTTCCTTTTTTTCCTTTTTTCCTTCCCTTCCCTTCCCTTCCCTTCCCTTCCCTTCCCTTCCCTTCCCTTCCCTTCCCTTCCCTTCCCTTCCCTTCCCTTCCCTTCCCTTCCCTTCCCTTCCCTTCCCTTCCCTTCCCTTCCCTTCCCTTCCCTTCCCTTCCCTTCCCTTCCCTTCCCTTCCCTTCCCTTCCCTTCCCTTCCCTTCCCTTCCCTTCCCTTCCCTTCCCTTCCCTTCCCTTCCCTTCCCTTCCCTTCCCTTCCCTTCCCTTCCCTTCCCTTCCCTTCCCTTCCCTTCCCTTCCCTTCCCTTCCCTTCCCTTCCCTTCCCTTCCTTCCCTTCCCTTCCCTTCCCTTCCCTTCCCTTCCCTTCCCTTCCCTTCCCTTCCCTTCCCTTCCCTTCCCTTCCCTTCCCTTCCCTTCCCTTCCCTTCCCTTCCCTTCCCTTCCCTTCCCTTCCCTTCCCTTCCCTTCCCTTCCCTTCCCTTCCCTTCCCTTCCCTTCCCTTCCCTTCCCTTCCCTTCCCTTCCCTTCCCTTCCCTTCCCTTCCCTTCCCTTCCCTTCCCTTCCCTTCCCTTCCCTTCCCTTCCCTTCCCTTCCCTTCCCTTCCCTTCCCTTCCCTTCCCTTCCCTTCCCTTCTTTTCCCTTCTTTTCCCTTTTCCCTTCCCTCTTTTCCCCCATATTCCTATTTACCCTCCTCCCTTTTCCTTTCCTTTTCCCCCCCCTTTCCGTTGTTTTATTTTTCAGGATTCACATAAGGAGTCAAATCTCACTTTGTCAAAACCCCAGAAGAGCAGGATAGATGGAATGGGATGGTCACAGGTTGAGGCAGCCCTAAACATGGCAGGACTGTGATTCAGAATGGTCCAGGGCAGAAATCCCTCCCAGTCCAACCAGGCTCTCCCAGATCAGTGTGGAACAGCCCAGCTCGGTGTCATTCAGACGCTCTCTCGAGGTTGCATTCTTGGCAGCTGCAGACTTTGGCTGGTTGTTTTGTTTTTCCAACTGTATATGGACTTCTTTTGTTTCAAATTAATCTCCTGATTGGCTGCAGATGTACACCAGAATGTCCTTTGTTTAGTGTACATTTTCAAGTGACTAATGATTAGAGCTGGTTGGAAACTTTTCCGTTGCAATGATTTGACAGACACTTGTGGTTCCAGCAAAATTGATATTTTCTGTGGAAATGCATCACTTTTTGCCAAGGAGGAGAAAAAAACCCCAAAATTCTTTTTTTTTTTTCTTTTTCTTTTTTTTTTTGTCAAGTCATCCTGAAATCCATGGTTTATTTTAGGTCAGCTGGTTAAACAGTTCAAAGCTGTTGATTGTTTCAGGGCACTACTTAAGAGGTTTTTTTTTTTTTTTTAATGACTGCTTATATTTGCTGCTCCAGGCTCCATTAATCAGCCTTCATCCATCAGTATCTCTGGTTGGAGGTGGCAGGACAGCAATCTGGGAGCTCTGGGAGCTGGGATGCCTTCAGAGAGAGAAAATATCCCACAGAAAATCATGGATAAGAGCACAACTCCTGTGGGGGAAGTGAAGGAGCAGCAAGTTTGCAGTGACAGCCTGGGAGGGGTTGGGGGGCTTTGTGTGCAGAATGGAGTTGTGAAAAACATGGTTTCCTTTGGAAAGCATTGCTATCCAGCCCATAATTGATAACTGTTAATAATTTGATGTTATGTAGAAGGAAAATCTTATTAATGAGCCTCCTGTTATCATCTGTAGTTTTTAGCACTTTATTTCTTTTTACAGAGGTGCTTTTGTGCTCAGCTTTAAGGCTTAAAAAACCAAAACCACAATAATCATAAATGCTTTTGCCTCCTTTAATTTGAATTTTGAGGGTATTTTTATACAGCCTTTAAAATTCCCTCAAGTCTCATTTTTCAGTCCCCTGCCTACAAGCACAAAGGCTTGAAACCTAACCTTGCACTAAGCAAATACAACATCATTAAGTAATTACTTGTTTTCAGGAACTGTGATTCTAAGGAAAAAAAAATAACATTACAAGACTTTCACTGGTGCATTGAGAACTGGGTAAATAAGGGATAACAACAGTGGAACTCTGATTTTTGAGCATGACCATAAGCCATTAAATGCTCACAAAAGTGAATAAATAAGCTGCCTATTGTTGTATTCCCCCACGATTTGAGACTTGATCTAAATAAAGTCCTGATAAACATAATAGACCTCCTCCCAGCTTCTTAAACATCTGTCCCAGCATCATGCAACTGGAGCATGGAGGAAACAGAAGGGATGCACTAACCAAATGCAATTCTTGTGGAACAGATTGGTAACTGAGGGCATGCAGGATTTAATGTTATCTGAGTACCCAGCCCATGCTTAGGCAGGCACTAATGACCTCACTTAATTTCTACAATATCACTCATTTGTGGGGGAATTAGAAAAAACTCTCCTTTGCACCCAGTGGTGTGCACACACGGGGGCTCTCACTTATTAAAGGCAATTTTACCATTAGAGAGCACCCAGAACCTGTGAATTAGCCCCATAATGGCAGGAACAGATGTCACTTGCTGTTGAATGAGCAGCACTAAACATCAGGGCTGTTCTGTGCAATGCTGCCTCATGCTTTCTGACAGCCAGCCCCACCTCCCTGAAGCCAGCCTGCTCCTTAAAAACCTTTTCCCAGTGTTTGTCTGGCCAGAGGCAGATTGCAGTGGTGACAGAAGGCAGCCCCATGCAAGTCCCAACCCCTTCCATCCCTTCCCCAGGCTGCCAGAAACCCTGGGCAGGCCCTGCTCACTGCAGTCATTCCCCTCCAGGGATGTGTCAAACAGAGAATCAGAGTCAATTCTCCTGAGGCTGCTCTTGGACCAAGCCACATACAGACCTAATCCTAATTACATAATTTTCTCTTGTCAAACATCATTTTGCTGGGGCAAGATGTTATTTATGTCTCACAAGAACGGGATTTTTAATAAGCACTAGGTGAATTGAAGGCAGGGTTGTGGAAGGACTCTTGTTCCCACAGCTGTGATGTCAGAAAAATCATATGAAGGTTTGTACAGGAAGGGTGAAAGGTTTGAAAAGATCTATTTTACTGTGATTCCAAAGAGAAAAGTGAAAACATGGAAGTGAAAAAAGGGGGAGCAGTCTGCAGGTTCCAGGGCAGATATTGCTGCTGCTTTGGTGCTGGGAACCATCCTGTGGCTTTTGTGAATTCAATCAGTGAGCAAGATAGGCTTGGGAGGGTTGAAATGTGATGTGTGATAGAGGCATGCACTGTTGGCTGCACATCACCAAAAATGTGCAAAGGGTGAGCTGATAGCTGGGAAAGTATCTGGGACAACCTGGTGGAAAATCAGCCCTGCAGTTCAGGTCCTTCAGCATCCTCAACACCCCTGGAATGCTGCTGCAGAAGGATATTTCTATTTTTTCCCCTTCCTCACAGCTTCACAGCAGAAAGTGTACAGGAAAATTACCCCCAAATATCATGTGAGAGCTTGGTACTGGGCAGCTTTTAACTGAGGGGTGCTGGGGTGTGAGAGATTCCAAGAGGTGGAACTGTCATTCCCAATCTGCTCACACAATTACATGGATCTGTGGTAGTCTCATCATCCAGATCTACCTTTTGTGTGCAAGCCAGGGTCAAATTGCTTCCCTGATGCCCTTAAAAAGGCAATAATTTTATTTTTCAGGCTGGCCTTTGCAGCACTATGACATGGGATGGGAGGTGCTGGAGGTTTGCTGACCACACAGACCCTGTCCCCCCTCTTGCTGGGTTCAGTTCAAGTGATTTTGTGAGGAAATAATTAAATCAAGTGCAAGCATCATGTTCTCTAAAGGAACAGCAGAAAGCCAGCACAGTATTTGCAAACCATATACTCTTGCTGAGCCTCCAGCTTGTTCAGAAGGGCTTTTCTGCTCTAATTCATCTGATGTGCTGTGGTGAAATCAAGCAATTCTCTGCTCCTATGGCCACAAACAGGGTGGCCTTGGATCACATGTGAGTTAAGACACTGAGTTTTTGGGAAACAATGGATTGATCAAGATAGAAGCATTTTGATCCTGTCCATTGAGCTTCCAGCTCTGCAATTGGCAGTCATAACTCACAGTCACCATGCCCTCATTTCTTATTTTGGAAAGCTCAGTGTCCCCTGCAGGTCCTCAGGGCTGAATGGCTGGAACACATCTTTTGATTCCAAGGGAAATTTGCAGGCGTGGTCTCTGGGATTTAGCCTGTCCAGGATTAGGTTTTTTGCTGAGGCATGTCACCAAGGGACACTTGCATCACACCTGTCCTTATCCTTGCTGCTGGGGGAAGAAAACTCATTTTTTCCTGGTGGCACACGGCTATGCTTGGTGGGTGCACATGTAAGATCCTGGCTGCTTTCAAACTGATTTACTCTGGGACACTGCATCCTTGCAGCACACCTGTCCTTATCCCTGCTGCTGGGGGAAGAAAACCCAATTTTTCCTGGTGGCACACGGCTGTGCTTGGTGGGTGCACATGTAAGATCCTGGCTGCTTTCAGACTGATTTACTCTGGGACAGTGCATCCTTGCAGCACACCTGTCCTCATCCCTGCTGCTGGGGGAAGAAAACCCAATTTTTCCTGGTGGCACACAGGTATGTGCAGGTATAAGATCCTGGCTGTTTTCCAGCTGATTTATTTTATAATACATGCACAATTTGCATCGTAGTGTTGGGAAGACACATGAGCCTCCAGCCTGCTGACACAGCCACCAAACCAAGTTCTGCATTTATTTTAGTGGATCCACTCTGGTCGCTCAGCATCGCTGGCTGTGAGCTCCGGCTGGCGGGATAAACCCAGCCCCTTCGGAGCGCTATTTCTGCACACCTTTAGGACAAACCCCGAGCCATTCCCCGTGTTTCTCTCGCAGTTTCAGTGGGTTTTCCACGGTCCGGGAGCCGTGTTCCAGGCGGCCCCACGAGAGGGCAGCCGGGACCCGCCGCTCCCGGGCGCTCCGCTCCTTGTCCGGCTCCCTCCGAGGGACTGACGGGCTCCAGCTGCTTCATCCCATCCCGGGGAGCATCCCGTCCTTCCCCAGGGGAGGATGCGCTGTTTGCCTGCCCACCTGCATCTCTGCCGGCTGCAATCCGCCGTTGGTTTGTAGGGGACCAGCAGGGGACAGGCGGCCCTGCAGCAGCAGCCTGTTCTTGTGCGTGTCACTTCACAAGGGCAGCAGCTCTCCTGTAAGGCTGGGCAGCTCAGAGGAATAGTCCAGCTTGCTAAGGCTAAAATAAAAAAAAAAAAAGCTGAGCCCCTCTGAATTTCTAAGTTAAAATTATGTTTATTCTCATTTTAGCAGGCAAAGTTTAAAGATTTGCCTGGTGGCTCTGTCATAAGCGCTGTTGGTTTTGGCAGTCGCTCCTTAACTGTGAGTTTGGGTAACACATTTTCAAAAAATAAGTATAAATTATAGATCCACACATCTCTCACGAGAAGCTGTATATCAAAGTCTTCTACTTTTTGTTGTTTGTTTGTTTGTTTTTTCTCCTTTACCTGTGGTTGAAAAGCACAACTGCTGGAACCAGAAAGAAGTCAGAAAGATTCACCAGATTAGAATCTGCAAGATCCCTGTAATTTCTTGGGAAGGGATTGATGAAACCTCAGAGGAGCTGCCTAAAGGCTACAAACTTAATTAGCCATCAATCTGCTGCCAAAGTGTCACAGAAAGAAATGCCTGGATGGAGAGCCATGGAATGGTTTGGGGTGAAAAATTCCTCTCCCTCTCCCTCTCCCTCTCCCTCTCCCTCTCCCTCTCCCTCTCCCTCTCCCTCTCCCTCTCCCTCTCCCTCTCCCTCTCCCTCTCCCTCTCCCTCTCCCTCTCCCTCTCCCTCTCCCTCTCCCCTTCCCAGGACTGGTGCTCCACCCCTCTGATCCTTCCTTTCTGCCTTGAAATAGTACTCTACAACAGGAATATTTTCTTCTTTAATATTCTTACTGGTTTTTTTTGGGAATTTTTTCATGACTTTTTTGTTATTTTCTTGTTGTGCTTTTTTGTTTGTTTGGGTTTGGGTTTGGGTTTGTTTTTTCTTTTTTTCCCCACAAGGAATGTTTTTTAGATGGCTTACCTGGCCAAGATGAATGTCAGAGCTGAGCACTGTAATGTGTTAGCAATGAGGAGGATCTAAGATACTTTTTGTCTCAACAAAGGAGCAAGTCAAACATCATGAGTAAGACACCTGCTGTTGCTTTTTCTGATCTTTTTTTTCTTTTGCTTGAAGTTTTTGGAAAAAACCTGACAGTGGCTTTAAAGCTTTGGGAGACTTTGTAACTTCAGAAAGAGGAAGGTAAACTTTGAGGCTATGAAAGGCTGCAGAAACACAGCAGAGAGTTTAAAACAGTGAATATGTTCACTGAAGGCAAGATTGACACTAAATCTTCCATGCTTTTCCTGTGAGTTCCCTGGGCAAAGCCTGTCTTTGTGTTCTGCAGTGATTTGGGCAACACCAGAGGAAAACCAGCAGGGCTGGGACTGTTTGTGATCTTGTGACAAGCAAAATCAATAGCAAAACACAGGATGTTTCCAAAACTGGCATCTCCTCCTTCCCCTGACCGGGTTCTTTTCTTCTGATTGTTTCTCCAGGGAAATTTCTACGCCCATGTTTTTGCCATGGCATGCTGTCACTGTGGAAATTACTGGGATTTCATACACCTGAAGAGATTATGGCTCTGGATAAAGAGGAAACAGTCTGCCAAGCAAACAGAACCT
The DNA here is from genome assembly GCF_027477595.1 of Haemorhous mexicanus. Classification (NCBI taxonomy): domain Eukaryota; kingdom Metazoa; phylum Chordata; class Aves; order Passeriformes; family Fringillidae; genus Haemorhous; species Haemorhous mexicanus. The sequence continues at coordinate 2,224,149 of NC_082345.1, read as the reverse complement.
TTTGTGTTGGGAACAGAGGAGTGCAACGTGAGCTGAGGATGCAGAATCTGATTTGTGGTGGGAATTTTCCCAGAACTGGAAAGGCAGGAACTCAGGATATGGTCTCCAGGTCTGTTCCTGACCCAGTCCTAAGGATGATGGATATGGCAGGCCATGCCACAGTCATCTATTGTCTGCAAGTTTATTTAGAGGGAAAAGAGGAAGTGAGACAGATATAAGTGATATCTGACATTTTCCTTTGAAAATGAGAAATATTTGAGATGACTGAGATTTGATTTCTCACATGAATTGCTGTTTTGCCTTCTATATTCTCCTTTTGTCTTTTTCCCCCACCTCCCTAGCTGAAAGTCTCTAGAAATTCTGTCAGAAGAAAAACTTTGAAAAAAATTCCAGAAGTGTTCACATCTACATGCAAATGAAGGTGGTGAGAGTCAGTTGGCATGGAAATGAAGAAAACATGTCATCTGGAATAAATGCAAATATCTGTTTTAAATGCCAACCTTAACTATTTTGCTGCTGATCAAAAAATGAAAGAAAACTGAGATGCTCAATGGGGGAAGGAGAAAAATTTGCATTGGCTCTTGTCTTTGTGAAGCCAGTGAGAAATACCTGAGTGGATAGCTACCCTGAGTTTTTGCTGATGTTTCTTTATGGAGAATGGAGAAGAGAAAGGAAAAATACTAGAGGAGAATGGTGTATCCTTTGGACAGGATAATTAGTGGTTGACACCAGGAATCTGAACACAGCATCCAAGCTCAGCAGAGAAGCCAAACCCTGACACTCCTAAATTCTGCTGAGAGTTCAGGGTATAGAAAGTACACCTTTCTCTCAGCTGAGTTGGAATTCCAGAACTCAGAAACAAAAAATCACATATTCATCTGCAGCAGCACCTTAAGTGGGTGAATTGAAGGAAAAGATGGACTTGAATGATAAAAGCTCTTTTCCAAGCTGGGAAGATAAAGTGTGTTGTGTTTCTCCTAAGATATTCCCATTACATTCAAGTTACCACTGCCTGGACAGGGCATTGGGTAAAAGGTTTGGAGATGAGAAGATCTTAGCCATGATTCATGCTTTGTAGTACAGTGCAAGAATTAAAATTATCATCATTTCTGAAAAAGAAATAAGCTCAAATAATGATTTTAATGCCCCTATTAAGCTTTGTTTCTATGATATACCTCTCTACAATGGTTTTGGTTGCCTCCTGGGCTGCTATTTTGTTAATTAATCATAGTTTAGTTGGTTTTTGATGTTGTTATTATTATTGTTGTGGTTGCAAAACTTTGAAATATAACACAGCGAAGAATAATGAGCTGCTGTGAATAAGGCATGAAGGTTTCTTGGTTTAAATCATATTTGGAAGAGTGACTTTGGCCCATGAGCTGCTATGACCTGAATTTTCACTAGAGAGGGTTCATTTTAAGGTAGCATGAGAACTAAATGTTTTCTTTAATGCTGGCAAGATACTTGTTTTAATTTGCAAGAACCACCTCACTGCATTCTGAGAGAAAACTTTCTTCATTATCATCAAGATATTTTTATTTTCAACATTTATATATCTGCAATAACCATGTGTGTTTATGTGCATTTAGAAGTTAAAATGTTATTTCTATTGTGAAAATTGGATTTGTTAAAAACCAAAAAAAGCTCCAGTAGTCCATGAAAAAGCAGTACCAGTAAAGAGCATCAAATACACATCAAGGACATGTTCTTGGATGAACTTTTCCTGTGCTGCTCTTATGTTGTGAAAGGTTCTGACAGTTGTGAAGCAGAGAACAGATGAGTTTCCTGTAGTCCTGTGAGGTGTCATGGACCACAGCATTTCCTCTAATGACAGCTGAGCACGTTGGTGCCTTGTGGTCAGTGTGACTTAAAAAGGAGAAAATAGAGATGCCAGGTCCTTGTGCACAGTCATTAGGCTGTTGTATGAAGAGAGAATTATTAATGAGAACATGCTGTGTCACTGAAGTTATCAGAGGTCTTTGTTGGGAGCTGGGTTTGGTTTGTTTGTCTTTTTATTTTTAATTCCTTTTTTTTCTAAAATGCTGCCAGGAAAGGAGATGTTCTGGTACATGGATAATGAGGCATTGCATCAAAATTATTTCTTCAGCAGAAGTAGTTACAGTAAGTATTGCCAAGAGTGGTGAGTTATCTGAAACACTTGATTTTTAAAACAACACCTTTTCCCACACCCCCAGAGTTGTTCTCAAGAAAAATGCTGTGGTTCCACTTGTCTGCTTTACAAAAAACCCAGGATGCTGCCCTGAGTTTCCCTTAGTTCAGATGAGGATTGAGGAGCTTGCACAGGCTGCACTGCAAAGCATCTCCTTGATCAAAACCTTGCCATGCTGAGCCCAAAAACTGCCCTGGGAAAACTGTGGTTCCTATGGAGTGATCTGTGTCAAAAAGATATTTTTGTGGGCTCAGATCTGCAGGCTGAGGTGTGCCAGGAAGCACAACCAGGGCTTTGCCAGTTTCCACCAGCTGACAGTGAGGTTTGGGTGACATGGGGACCTTGTACCCTGCACCAGGCTCCAGGGCAGACAGGCTGCTCCTTGGAGCTGCCCCTGGGTCACGGAGTCTCGGGGCTCCAGCTGCTCAGGGTGACCCCCAGATGTGTCACAAAGTCTCTGTTCCCAGCCTGGCAGTCAAAGAAGGACTCAGAGCTCTTCAGTTCTCGGTCTCAAGGTTGTTTATTGATTTTTATCTATGAAATTCTTCTCCTGCCCAGCTGAGGTCTGCTCAGCAGGACAGACAGAGGCACTCTGCCTGCCCCCAGGGAGGTGTTAACTTTTTACACTAAAATCTACGTGTACAATATTTACCATAACTTCCCAATCCCTCTCACCTGTGTTAGACAGTGAGCTTCCACTCCAAACCCATCCAAAAATGCCAAAATCACAGTAGAACATGGAGGCCAAGAAGAAGAAGGAGAAAGGCTGGACATGCTTAGATTTTTTCATCTTGCCTTCTGAACCTCCATTCTAAAAACCCTAAAAAATCAATTTTTCACTTTGTGACAAACTAATTATTATTCTACTTAAACTCTCATGGCTTGCAGATCCTCATCTAAGGTTGGTGATTTGCTCCATGGGTCATAATCCAAGTCACAGGGGTCTTGGGCTCTGTGCCAGGGTCTCTGAGCCCCCTGGCAGGGGTCCTGGCAATCCAGGACAGCCAGAGGGATGTCCTGAATTGTGACAACATTCTGCAGCAGGCAGGCCTTTGGAATCAGCAGCAGAGCTGAAGGAGGGATGTGCAGCTCATCAGGTGTGGAAGGGGTTTTACAGGGACCCCTGTGAGCCAGAGGGAAGTTTGACCAGAGGATCCATGTTTGATCAGAGGATCCATGTTTACCCCTGAAAGAATTTCCTACCAAGGTCATTCACACAGAAACCAAGAGAAGAAGAAGGATAAATAAGAGAAACCTGCAACTGCCTGTTGCAATCAGCACTTTGTTTGTCTTTCCTGACCAATGAGTAAAGGGTAAACTTCTGAGTTTTGTCAGAATGTGTAAAAAGCATGCATGCTGTAACAAAAACAGTTTGAAGCCTTCTGAAAATGGAGAGTTGCTTTGTACTGTCTCCATCTCAAGAGAGGGGAGAGAGGGGCAGCAGAATCAGGTCAATCACTGGCATTTTTAGCAGTGGAGCCTGGAGGGCTTTTGAGGCACAATTCCCTTTTTTTTGGGTCTGCAGCTGGCTTGGCTTGGTCTCAGCTGGAAAACATAGGGATGGATCTCATGGTAGGACTTGTCCTTGGAGGAAATGATTTTAAAAATAAGTCAAGGTAGGATCACAGTTCAGAATCATTATTTTGTAATAAATTTCCCATAAATGCCTGGCTTACATTTTATCTCATGCTAGCTTTGGATATAGAAGAAATGAAATAGTGTGGAGGCAGGTTTGCTGTGCAGTAAGAATGTCCCCGTGGTGGGTTCCAGCCAAGCTGTTAGTTACAGCCATTCCCTATTATCAGACAAACTCTTCCAGACCTTCTCTCCTGAGAATGGCAAAGCACACAGATCACCAGAGCTGTCCATCAGCCCTTTCATTATTAATTTCTGGTGCTACTAAAAATGTTTTATTCTTTGATCAGGAATTGAATGTGATGAGCTGAAAGCCGTGGTCTGAATCTTCAAGGTGCTCAAACACCCACTGAGGAACAAGAATTCCTCTTGCTGCAACCTGTGTGGGTAACATTCATCCTGAAAATGGCACAGCAGAAGTTTAGGGAGATAAAGAATTTGTTTGTACTGTGGTCTAAAACACATGAGGAATTGCAGGTTGCAAAGTAATCACAGGTAACTGCAGCTGATGGGAAAACCATTTACTCTTACCTGGCAGCCCAGAGTGTCTAACAGAGAAAAAGATTGTGGTCTTTTTCCCATCAGAAATATCAAAACAAACATTTTGTGTCACTCCTAAACACCTTTCAAAAATGATTTTGAAGAGTTAGATGGGAGAGAGGAAATCTCTTTCTCTGTTTCTTTTTTCAAGGAAGAAAATGCATAACGATAAAGGGATTTTTCATTTTCTCTTTCCCTACTAATTTCTATTTCAGACTTTTGCTTTTTTCAGCCTTTCCTTTAAAAAAGAAGGACAAGAGAGTGGTAAGGAATAAAATATCATAAATTCCATGTGAAATATTGTAAGATTTGCCTTTCTGCAAAATGTGTTTGAAGAACACTTTCAGAGGAAATGCAGTGGGATCATTTTCTTTTGTCCTGTGGTCTCAGCTGATGTTGAAATGTGGAATTCTTTGTTCATATAATTGGAAGAATTAATCAAAATAGCTTTGCCTCATGCAGCATGTGGAAGTCACACATTTCATCCTGTCAGTTTTTCAGTTCTTGCTATGTGAGGCTTTGTGTGTATGCAAAATTTCCCAACTGGTGCATGTTGGTCAAGTGTGTGCAGGGGGTTTTGTGTGCTTTTTTACAATTATTAAAGTGTCAAATTTGGATATCAAAATGAGATTCTTCTTGCTTGTAGCACTGCAAGTACCTGAGCTGATCCAGTGCACAGGAATGCTTTACCTGGGAGGCCTGGCAATGCAGTGATTATCTGTTATTTCCTGTCACACTCACCTTTTTTCTTTGAGGGTAACAACTTTACTGGCAAACATCTAATGAGCAGAGGCTCCACAAAAGTGAACAGCTCCCATTTTCAGGAAGGTCTTTGATTCTTATCTGCTGAACCTGGCAGTTTGAGGTTACAGCAAGGCAAATTTAACACCAAAATGAATTTTGTTGTGGTAGATACAGCTGCTTTTGGCTGAGAGGACAAAATTCTTTAGAATCTCAAATACTATGTAGCTGTCCATAACTAAATATGCATAACTTGGTCTTTAGAGACTGGAATTCATACAAATTCTACACATCAGTCTCTGGTTCAGTCAAAAATGCCTTGAGATCCTCTTGGTCCTGAATAAGTTGCCATGCATACAGCAGAGATTGAGGATGGAAATCAACCATAACAAGTAAAATAAATGATACTACAGCATGAGAGAGAAGAGGGGAAGTTTCTGGCTGTATGAAAAGATGGGTTTTGATAAGGGAGCTCAAGAATGTCCTAGGGAGGGTATCTTACATGCTGAGAATAGCAACCAAAGATCTATATTTAGGACCCCAACAGATTCCTGAGATGCAGCTCAGTAATTATTTTGCATGTTATTGCATGGTCAGAGCCTTAAAAACGCATCTGATATTGGATGCTAGAAATGCCAGCTGTCATGCTGCAATAATAACTGTGATTAATTGTCAGTGCTGGTCCTCTACTGACCTCAGAGCACTTTGTGAAGATCACCAGTGCTGCTGTCCCAACGGGGAAAATGTCCTTTTTTAAAAGAAGCCAAGTTCTGCAGCTTTTTGCTGTAGTTCTTAACCTGCACAGTTTGATTTCAGCTTTTTGTTCTGCTGCAGAACTTTTCCTGCCCATCTCTCCTTACCCTCTCATCAGTGAATTCAGTGCTCTTTGACCCTCAGTGCCATTTTATCTGCTCCTCAGCTCTGTGGTTAGGATACTTCCACATCATCCAGGCTCAAGGAATGCAAAGTCTGATGTCTGTGGTCAGACAAGCAATGTTTAGGCCTGGGTGAATATCCTGGCACAGAGGGAGTGCTTTCCTAATTTCCATCTGAGAGGATGAAATGGGATTAAAAAAGATTCAGTGAAGTTCACAGTGGAGAGTGGCAGCTCCATGCTGCAGAACCTGCTGTCATTTTTATCAGCTGCTGAGTGTTTAAAATGGAAAAAGGGAGTGATTATCCATAGAATCAGAACCATCAGAAGTGCAGCATTTAAGTGGATCTGTATCAAAAACATACAATATATATGTTGATATATTTGGCTCCTGTCAGGGTTTAATTTTTTTCTTTTATAATGAAATACAGATAGTAGAAATAATTTTCCTTCTGTCCAATGAAATTCAACACAGTCTAATTTCACAGGTGTTTTTTGGCCATTAAATATAGTTAAATACAATTTATGAGGATTTTCAAGAGGATTTTTTCCCCTCAGCTGTGATTTCTCAGCCTGAGTGGACTAGTTAGTCTGTGGAAGTGTTCAGGAGTCTACCTGGAAGACCAAGACAATTAATTTTTTACATGTACTTCTTGACATCCCAAAAGTTGTCCCTCAGGGTGAGCTTTTCTTTGGTTATGCTGGGAACTCCTCCGTGTCCATATCACATATTGGGGATTTATTTTACCTGTTACTTTTGGTGGTTCACAGAGTTTATGGCTGCCTCAGTGCCCACCTCCTCCCCCTCCAGAATAACTTACTCTTTCCATTCACTTTAACTGACCTGTTTAGGACCCAGGCACAAAATTCATCATGATGTTTTGGTTCCAAACGGGTGCTGGTTTTCAGTGCTACCTCTGCAGCTCAGCACACACATCCTGCTCATTTCTCCTGTTTAAATATTTGTACTGCATGCTGTTAATTTTTTAAATTGATTAAGGACACAGGTGAGGTACAAATGCTGTCCAAACCTTTTCATTAATTCTCTCTTGTTTGGCTCCCCCTGCTCTTTTGGTGTATTTAGCATTTCTGAAAAGTGTCAGATAAGTGGTGTAGAGTTTTCCAGGTGCTCCCAAACCCTCCTGACAATGTTTCCCAGCTCTTGTTGCAGAGTTTGCTTGCTGAATGGCTTGTTTGTAGGGAAGAGGTTTAGGAGCAAGGCAAAAGGAGACATGGAATTTCTCATCTCATACTCCAGATTAAGCTGAAGTGAATTCTAACAGAAATAATTATTACCATCATCTCCAAGTGTTAAAGAGTGGTCTGAGAGAGATCTGTCTTCAAGCAAACCATTGAATCCACCTTGAAAAATCAATAATTCTTACAACAATCTAGGGAAAATCTCAGTTTGAAGTGACAAATAGGTCAGGAAACAGAATCTTATGATGTTGTGTGACATAATATATTGATCCAACCTCAGAGGAATTTGTACTGGCCAGAAAGCAACAGCCAATTTGTCTGGGAAAAGGAGAAAATTTACAAGGGTTAGGAGAATACGCAAATGGGGGAAAAAAAAGGGCTGTACTTCTGGAGCAGATTTGATGCCAAGTATTTATTCAGAGTTTTCTTTAAAATTTCAGAGCAACTCTCCAATTACTCCTCAATTCCAGTTTGGCTGGCTGTGATCCCTGGTGGACAGTGCAGTTTGGAAGCCATGATGTGTAGTGAGAGAGCATTTGTGGTAAGTTTGCCCCAGTTCCTGGCAGCACTCTGGACACCCAAGGTTTTCTATAAACCAGGTGAGGTTTAATCATCTCTTTGCAGATGTGACTGTCCTGGTTTGCTGTTCTAAAATCCAATTAATTTCTTGTCTAGAGCTCTACTAAATGACAACCTTTAAGCTTGTTTTGCCATAAAGCATATGCCCAATGCACTGGAATAAATTCCATGTGGATTTTAGCTACAATGTTTAGGCTTGTGGATAGTAGGAAACTTTTTATTTTTTATTTTCAAGATGTTGGTACTTCACTTACTTCAGTTAAAAAGAGAAGAGTTGGCTGTAGCTTCAATTTATCAGGTATCACACATTTCACATCTGACTTCATGGGGGAACTGCTAAAACATCTGAAATAACGTTTTGGAAATAATATTCACAATAATAAAATTATTTTGGAAATGATGTCACAAATACTATTTGTGAAATGTAGCTATTTTATGCAAAAATGATTTTTCTACTTTGAAGAAAGAACCTGCAGGTATTTTTCCAGGGGCACAGGTTTGAATAAAGGCATTGTTTGAGGTTTGAACTTTAAAATCCTGTCCTTAAATGCATTTCTCCATGTCACAGAAATCCAAAAGCCCTGTTTTTCATGGGCCCTGTGTTGTGGTAACTGTTGTTAAAATTGACTTTTGAGTAACAACTGTTGTATGCCTGATTTTATGAAGTTCATGTTCTCATAGCTGGCAAAGAAAGTTACTAGACTAGACTTCTGCAGCTAAAGATTAACTCCAGCTCTATCTGAGGTTTGTGTGGAGTGAATAAAGCCATATATTCATTAAATTTCCCTTCCTTACACTGTAAATGGAATTATAAGGATTGACTGCAACGGTCACTGAAAGCAACTAAAGAGAATATTTGTGGGAAGGAAATTTTAAGCTCATAATGATGACTGTTTGGTCTGGAAAACTGATTCTGGAAAACTGATTGAATCCTGCTCATAGGAAAAAATGGAGAGTGGGACCTATATGTTAGTGCAGGGAGGGTGTGATGAAAAATGGAATGCTACAATAGACTTAGAGCAGAATTTTGTGCTGGGAGTCGTGGAAGTACCTCTTGTTTGGGTGAAACATCTCTTTTATTCTTTGTGTTTGTGAGGAGATTTTTTTTTCTTTGTCTGAATCAAAGTATAAAGACTGCTTATGAAGAGGCTGGCTGGAAAACTGTGCCCACAGTTATGCATCCCATGCTCCTGAGGTCACTCACACTCTGTAGCCACTGCATCTGATTCTTGGGAATTACTTTCTTAGGAGGCTGGTCCCAGAAACTCTGAATTTGTGGCAGCAGTTCAGTAGATCACGAGTTATTCTAGAAATGATGACAGCATGTGTAGTAAGATCTACACTTTCAGTCTCAGTGCTGTCTGATAAAGATTGCCTTTAGATTCTGCCCCTGGAAAAATACCTGCAGGTTCTTTCTTCAAAGTAGAAAACTCATTTTTGCATAAAATAGCTACATTTCACAAATAGTATTTGTGACATCATTTCCAAAATAATTTTATTATTGTGAATATTATTTCCAAAATGTTATTTCAGATGTTTTAGCAGTTCCCCCATGAAGTCAGATGTGAAATGTGTGATACCTGATAAATTGAAGCTACAGCCAACTCTTCTCTTTTTAACTGAAGTAAAGTACCAACATCTTGAAAATAGAAGGACTTTTTTTTGCAGAAAATGTCACATTATAACAGCCAGATGCTCCCAGTTAGGAATGTGATTTTCCTGTACTGGATGCTGTCACAAAACACAACTCAAGATCCCTGCCAGAAGCATTTTAAAAACTCAGCTTCCAACTTGGAGCTCTGTATTTTGTTCAAATGTTATTGAAGTTTCTGAATTTCACTAAGTTCTGCTTTCAGAATTTGAAGAAGCCTAACTGATACCTAAGCTTCATGTTTGTCTCTCACTGGCTTGGAAAATATGTTGTAAATTCAGTCACTGCTTGCACTGTTCTGTTCCAGCCCTCAATGCTTCCTGTGATTTCCAAGCAGCAATTGGATTTTGTTTTCCAGAAGTACATGCAAATTAATTTCAAGGACCTATGGGAAATTAAAATAACATTTCTGCAAAACTTGTACTTGCAAAGTTATTTGAACATTTGAAATTACTTGGTCTGCTGAGGAAGATTCAGACCAACTGTTCAATTTTACAGCAGTGGGGTTTGTTCTGTCTGAGAACATCTCAGGGATGCTTTGGATGAGGTGTTTGCAGAACCTCACTGCTTCAGGGGCTGCACCAGCACCATAAAGGCTGAGCTTGGGCACACAGGAACACAGAGCTTGGTTTACAGGAACACAGAGCAGAGATTTATTATTTTTCTTCCCCAGGACTAGAATCCTGCACTGTAACTGGCAAATCTCCTGGAGCCCTGGAGCTCGAGGGAGATAAAATGTCTGTGTGCAAACAAATAAATGCTCACTTTACTCTCCAATGCTGTGAATGGCTCTGGCAACCTCTCACTGTGCTTACAGACAAAGGTAGCCTGATAGGTGCTGATCTCTTATGTCAGAACTTGGTAGAAAATTGTCACCATAGGACATGAAAGGTTCACACTGCTGTTCTCAAGGTGAAAAGGAAAGGGGAAGTTTATTTTCTGACTCCAGCATTTATGGTTTTCCAAAAGTGACAGTGGATTGAGGGTGACAGTGCCACCTCTCCAATGACACTGGACAAACCAACAGTCCATCAGATTTCTCCTCCTCCATAAAAGAATGCAAAACAATGAGTTATTGGCAGAAAGGGTGTGAGAAAGTTTGCCACAATATTGTCAACATCAGAAGGCTTAGAAAATCCTAAAAAATCAGGGGGATAGAAAATGGCAACTACTAGAAGAGTGTTTGTTGGACATGGACACAAAATTTTGAGGGATCCTTTGAAAGGAACACATCTTTTGGAATAACTAAATGCTCTCAGAGTGGTATCTTTTATGAATACATGACAAAAAGAAATGCAAATGGATAACTGTGTGGCTTTGATTTTATAATATTTAAAAGTTTGAAAGGCCCTACTTTGCCCCACAGAGAATAGCCCAGTGCTATGACTTACCACAATAAATGCATCCATCCCTCTGTCCACATGCTATATGTAGTCTTTATAAACTTGCAGCTACATAGTTATGTCTTCAAAACAGAGCAAATTTTTCCCTTGTGCATTTCCCCTGGCCATGAATCTCAAAGTCATTCCTGCCAAACCAGGACAGTGCTGCCTGAGGCAGGCAGGCAGAGTTCTGCTGCAGTGAAAGTTGTTGCTTTGCCTGAAGGATCCTTGTAATCCTCCCTCAGAGTGTGTTGGCTGTCACCAGGTGATTTGGATACCAAAATGAGTTTCCTCTTGCTTGTAGCACTGCAAATACCCTGAGCTGATCCAATGCACAGGAACATTTACTGTGAGTCCTGGAAAATGGCAATGCAGTGATTGTCTGTTATTTCCTGTCACACTCACCTTTTCTCTTTAGGGATAACAACTTTACTGGCAAACATCTAATGAGCAGAGGCTCCCCAAACTGAACAGCTCCCATTTTCAGAAAGGTCTTTGATTCTTATCTGCTGAACCTGGCAGTTTGAGGTTACAGCAAGGCAAATTTAACCAAGTCCAAGTCTGGGAGGCAGAGGGTCTAACAACATATTTTGCCCCAGTTTCCCCCCATGCACACTGAGAAAATCAAGGATTCAGCCTGCTTTGCTGTGCTGCAGGTGAATACCAGCTCACTTTCAGTCCCTCACTCTATGAGTGTGCATCTCCAGCAAAGAGCAGGTGACAGTTTGCAACTAAAATCTGTATATTCAGATTCAGACCCCTCTGGGGAGAGAATATGAGGCTTTCATTGGTTTGCTCATCTGTTTTCCTGTCAGACTTGCCTTCATCAGGCTTTTTTCATTAGTTTTAACATATTTGCTGTTGATAACATCACTGGCACTTCCAGTCCTGTCCTAAGAGGCTTTTAAAACTGCTCAGAGGAGCAGCAATCCAAAAGCTGAGTGCAGATCCCCTTTCAGCCTCTTGTACCTCTTAACCATGTACTTCTAGGGAGCTTCCAGCCTCAGCAGATGGGGTGAGATGGAAATCAAGGATAAAACTTCATTTCCTTTACAGCATTATTGGAAGAGTGGTGTACAGTCAGTCCTCTTCATGTCCAAATCAGTGGTCAAGTTCTGTGAAGAAATGTTCTGCCCTTCTTTGTGCTCTACAAATCTGATTAGAAATGGAGCCCCCATGGTATCTGAAAGGCTGACAGTTTCTCAGAGAAGCCTGATCTCACTCCTGCTGAAACTGCCAGGAAACCTTCCACTAATTTCACTGTCAACTAAATCAGAAACTGTTCTTACCAGGGACTTTGATATTTAAAATATCGATGAATCTGGAGGGTGTTTAGAGACTTGGCATGACAGAAGAGGAAAAAACACAATGGTGACAGAAAAATCCCTGCCCTGAGCAATCTTGGAGCAACTGGTGAGCAGCAAGCAGTAATGGAAGCTTGAAAGGGTTCCTATTGGCAAAAGCAGAACTCAAAATGTTTTACAGTGCACCAGGAATGAAGAGCTGGTTTCTGGACCACAACATTTTAAGACTTATAAAAAGTGGGGTTCCTGGCAAAATGCAGCAGGATATAAAGTTTGCTGTTCCTTTCAGCCTATCCCCAAAGGGACTGATTCTGCAACAGGATTAGTGGCACAGATACCTTTAGAATTCCACAGTGTTTCTCAAAAGTAAATGTTTTCAGGGGCCTGAATGAGTGTGTTTATTCTCAAGGCTGAGACCTAGCCTTATAAAACTGAGCTCTCATCTGAGGGAACAAGCATCAGTGTGGTAACCCATGAACAAAACATGAAAGAAAAAAAGGACAGAACACGTCACTGGACTCTGAGCAGGGAAGAAATGTTAAGACTGTTTACTAAGGCTCCAAGGTCAGTAGTACCTATCAGGAATGACTACTCACTTCTCTTTAAAAATATCAGCTCCATACAAGATATCTAAGATAGTTTTATCAGAGATGGTTTCTGGTGTGGTTTTGGTGACCATAACTTTGTACCTGTGGTTATTCTGTGACAAACACCCTCACTAGTGAGGAAGGTGCTTCTGGTGTCTCTCCCAGTTGATAAATATGGCAACATCTCTAAGAGCAGCCCAGGACACCACTCTCAAAGGCTATTTTAAACTATTTGTCTTGGCTTTGTTGTTTACTCAAGAACATCCATGTTCTTTCTGCCTCTTGGTTACAAAAATATGGGATGGAGAAATGTTTCAGAGATATCCTTAGAAAAATGGTGTTGGCTCAACCACCAGAGCTGATATGTGATATTTCAGTGAAAGGACAGCAGTCAAATTTCCCTTTCAGTAAAGGACACCTGTGGTGGAAAATGGTTCTCACTTATTTGAGCATTTCACTACTTTCACACGTCCAATTTCAAAGCCCTTACAACTGCTCCTAGCAAGATTCAGCTGAACCCTACTGAGTTATTGTGGGAACTCCTTGACTGAAAATGGTTCTTTTTCCCTGCTCCCAGTGAAGGTATTTTTCCTGCCAGCTAAGGATATATTTGACTGACCATCTCATTATGAAACCTTGTTGATACAGGCAAGTTGAAAGAGGTGTGAGAGTGATAGAGACAGAGTAACACTGCTGATAACTTGCTCAAATATTGTGTTTGTTTAACTTTGCCTTTGCTGGCTTGTGTGTTTGAGCATTGCAAAAGACTGAGCACGTGTGAGCAAACAAACTTCTTACTGTGATCTACACTGCAAAGAGCCTCTGTTTGTAAATGTTTGCATTCTGGTTTGCTAACACTGGAATGTTTCCTGATCCTCTAGTTCACACCTTTCCCTTGCTCCTGGAGGCAGGCACTGAGTCCAGCCTGAAGCTGGGATTCTTGCACAAACTCCAGCAGCTGGAGCCTTGACAGTTATCAAATCTTGTGAAATTTCCCAATAACTTGCAGGAACAGTGATTAACGGTTGTTCCTTTCTTTTATTAGGAATATTTTGGGAGGGCTTTGAGCTATGAAGTTGTGCAATTTTTGAAAGTCCTTGTGGATTATGATTAGCATATTCTAGTTAACCAGGGCCAGGAAATTAGCAACATCCTTGCTGTGGCCCCCACGGATCCCCACATCCCCAGTGCCAGAGTGGAAGGAATGAGGTCACCTGAACCTTCCACTCTGATGAAAGGCTGGGAAAATGAATACAAGGTCTCCACGCTTTCCTAGAAGCAAAGGAGTCTGAGTGGCTGATTGCCAAGTGTACCATGCCAAGAGCTGTTGGGATCCCTGACACATTCCAGTGGGAATATTAACAGGTCTGGGTAAAGTCTCCCAAGCTTCCAAGAGCTCTGTGAATATCTGCTGTTTAATGTGTGTAGGGTTTGTGGTCCCCAGCTAGCCGGAAACTCTCAAAACTCTGCAAATACCTCCTGAAACTCTCACCCCCAGACTGCTCTCCAAACATTCCTTCTCCTCTCTTTGAGCATATGTGGTCTCAGAGTCCTGAAACCATCTGGAAGTATCAGCTATAGGCTTCCAATCATCACCTTGTAATAGGATTAGCACCCCATCAAGCCCACAGATGCTGGGCATCTGCTGAAATAGCTGTAATACTTTGAAATAGAAAATATCATTAAAGGGGTGTGTGGAACCTGAACCAAAGCTCACCAAGGTCAGTGAATTCTGCTGTTCCATGTGTCTCAGTGGGTTTGGGGCTAACCCATGGTCAATAATGATTTTGGATCCTCTGACTTTTTATCCCATCTGAATATACTCTGAAGCAGCTTTTAAAGACCAACTGAAGTGTGTTTTGTCCCTTTACACTGTGTGAAAAGACTGAAATAAAATAAAAGTGGCTACCAGAAGTCTGCTCCGGGACAGGACAAAGACACTCTGCAGAGAACCTCTGGAAGAGCCAGAATTCATGTCCTTAGGAAGGCAAGACAGGGGGACACCAGTAGAGACTGACTCCTGCAACAGGGTAGGGCTGAGGAAAGTTCTAAGTTAGGTTTTGAGCCACCTAAAGTATGCTGCAGACAGAAATCCCCTGAGCCAGAGTCGGGGTGTTTGAGAGCTCCCTGTGGTCTCCATCCAGGGTGCTGTGCTCTGGTGATCTCCATGTGATGTGGGATTGGGCTGTAGGGTGAGGCACAGCCAGAGATGGAGCCCTGATGTGGGATTGGGCTGTAGGGTGAGGCACAAACAGAGCCCTGATGTGGGATTGGGCTGTAGGGTGAGGCACAGCCAGAGCCCTGATGTGGGATTGGGCTGTAGGGTGAGGTACAGCCAGAGCCCTGATTTGGGATTGGGCTGTAGGGTGAGGTACAGCCAGAGCCCTGATTTGGGATTGGGCTGTAGGGTGAGGCACAAACAGAGCCCTGATGTGGGATTGGGCTGTAGGGTGAGGCACAAACAGAGCCCTGATGTGGGATTGGGCTGTAGGGTGAGGTACAGCCAGAGCCCTGATGTGGGATTGGGCTGTAGGGTGAGGTACAGACAGAGCCCTGATGTGGGATTGGGCTGTAAGGTGAGGTACAAACAGAGCCCTGATGTGGGATTGGGCTGTAGGGTGAGGCACAAACAGAGCCCTGATGTGGGATTGGGCTGTAGGGTGAGGTACAGACAGAGCCCTGATGTGGGATTGGGCTGTAGGGTGAGGTACAGACAGAGCCCTAATATGATTTGGGATTGGGCTGTAGGGTGAAGCACAGGCAGATCCCAGTGTAGCACTGAGAGCAGTGGGAGATGCTGCCTGGTGCTGACCAGACTGATTTTGACACCTGGGGTACAGGTGAGCTACTAGGGCCATAATGGGAAATAACTTATAAGTGAAGAACAGAGTGTTTTATGCACATGAAAAGCTTTGTGGAAAAGAGAAGGCATTCAGACTTTGCAGTGTTTTACCATGGGCAAAGCCATAGGATTTTAAGACGGATGCAAGTACTGCTTTTAGTGCTAGGAAAGAAGTTAGGGAAAGACTATGGGAGCTGGACAGAGCTGCCAGCATGCCAAGGACAAGCTGGGAGATGGGGCACACCTCCAGCTATTCAAAGTGGAGAGCTTCTTATCTTCTCCTTGCAAGAAGATCAACAAGGAACAGAAATAGAGATCCAAATGTATTCCATTTCTATTCCAAGATCAGCTTGGAATAGAAATGGAATACAAACATGGATATGTGGAATAGAAATGCCTGAATTTCTTGATCTTTAAAACAATCACCTGTCTTAATGGGCAGTGGGCAAGTGCCCCAGTTTGCCTGGTGGCCTGTACAGCATCAGAAGAAGATATGGACAGAAACAATATTGAGCTGAAATGGGTTGAACAAACCAAGCTGTGCTCCACATGGGGTGCCTGCATTGAATTCTGTAGTAAACTGGGATATTTGAGAGACCCAAGCCCTGCCAACCTCAGAGCACAGTGCCTGGATGGAGTGGTTCCATCTCCTGAGTGTGAATAATCCCCCTTGTCTGGGTAAATGAAAATGGCATGAGGGAGCCCAGCTGTGGAAATGACAGAGCCCTCAACCAGCCAGGTGACTTGAGCTCAACTTTTCCTGGTGTTTCCCATTTTGCTGTGCTTTGTTGGCCAGTGTTCTGTCTTGGAATTTTTCCTTGATTGTATCACTGGATGGTTGTCTTTGCATATTATCCACATTAGATCTAGTTTTGTAAATGTATTCACATTTTAGACAAAGGGTTGTGCTTGCATTTTATCTATTCTATACTGATCTCACTGTTATTTTATTAACAATTGTAAAAGAATTTTAACTTGGAATTATATAGCTCTATAATTATTGATATTGTTAAAGTTATATAGCTGTTGGTGGAACTATAGACCTGTTGATTTTGTTCATATCCTGGTGTTTGGCCTTTGGCTTATTCTAATATGCTATTGATATTGTCAATATTCTATAAATGTAAATATAAAGATATTAATGATATGTAAGTTTAGAGAGTGAATCAAGGTCAGCACATGGATGCATTCCAGAGTTAATGGAACCTACAGAGGAGATACTTGTACCATTTTTACCATTTCTTCTGCAGGGGCCCTGGAGAGCAATAGTAGACAAAGCACTTATTTAAAAGAAAAAAAAAAAAAAAAAAGGAACATTGTAGGCACAGAGTCAGTGGTGGTTGGGTGGGCTGTGCCCAACCATCCCCAGTTGGCTCCAGGTGTGCAGGACAGGTGAGCAGCATTGCAGGGAAGGAGCCCTGGAGTGCCCAGGGGCACTGCCCAACCCCAGAGGGCACAGAGGGCACACAGGGGCACTGCAGCAGCAGCAGGGCATCAAAGGCTGGGCTGGGGGACAAGGAGGGCAGAAGCTGCAGCCTGCTGCAGAGGTTTGGTGTTACTGTGTGTGGGGTGAAGCCTTCTGATGTATGGTGGCCCTCTCAACTGCAGTGTGAGCTGTGACAGTGCTCCACCTCCCAGGAGTGCACTGAGGAAAAACACTCCTCAGTTTCTTGGCAGAAAGTAAGTTCAAATTTGCTCTGTAATCTTACCAGAGGCTCATTTCTAACCTTAAAAATTATATTACAGGAGAAGATATGCCATTTAGTATTTTGGATAATCTACCTTAGCCACATCTATAATAACTGACAAGAGTTACTTGTAGGTTCTTTGTCTCTATTTGATAGATTTATAACTTTTAAAATAGTTTTATAATGGTTTGGGTGCTTTTTTTGCCTTTATTCCACATTCCTTTTGGACATCCCAATAAAAAGCATGGCCTGTGTTGAACAATCAGTCCTTGTAGCAAACTATTAACTGTTTGGAAAATATCTGAACTAGTGCCACTTGTCACCAGGAGATGGCCATGGCTCTGTCTTCCAAGAGGTATAAAAAGGTTGTCAGGTATTATTATTATTTGTATTGTTATTTGCCTGCTGAGAAGTGTGCATGAATTTGAGCCCTTTGCTGCATCTGAAACATACCACATAAATATGCAGATGTTGTGGGCTTGTTTGCTTGCAGGTTTTCTTGAAGCAACATGGAGTTTCTACTGGAAAAGAGAGATGAGTCAGCATCTAAATTTCTGGGAGAAACAGCAGGCATCTCTTTTGTTGGTTTTGTCTGTTGAGTTTTTTTTTTTTCTTTCCCAAATTCGTGTTTTCATTTCACCCATCAGGAGATGGGAATTTACTGATGCTTGCTTCCAGATCTGAACATTATCTGAGAACATTTGAATCTCTGTCATTTTTGTGGACCCACCAAGCCTTTAAAGTGAGATTGAGAGCAGCAAAGGGCTGGAGCTGAAAGTCCCATTAAAAATTCTTCAAATGGGACAGCACTTTTCAGCTGACAGTGAAGGAATTTTAAGAGGCAAGCACCAGCTGCTGCACTAATGAAAGAAAGAAGGAGCACATTTGACCTGGCAATTATTTGGGGATTTTATTGCAGTAGAACCAAAGGAGAGCCTGAAAATTCTCATGATTGAGGGAGGGAGTGGGGAGAAAGGGAAAAGAAAGAGGGAATTACATGTGCCTTCAATTCTGATTTATAAACTGGCCTGGGCCCAAATGAAAACACAGATGCAAATTATTCTGTCTTCTCTCTTGGACTGCAAAACTTACAAAATGCAACTCACCTCAGAGTGTTCATGTTGGGCCTCAATTGCTCATTCAGCTGTGTTTTCCTGGAGCAGTTGAAGCTGGTAAATACAGCTTGAGTGGTCACCTTCCCTTGAGGTTTTGAGCCAAGATGGACATATTTACATTTTTAATATGGGTTGCCCATGGGTTGAATTTTATCCTTCTCCCACCTCCACCTCACATGCCCACGCAGCTTTTTGGCTGACACTCCTTCTCTGGGCCAAACCCAGCAGGTGTGAGCCCCCAGCAGAGAAAGGGATGGAGATGCCAGAAAAAACCAAGATTCACATCCCTGCAGAGACTCTCCTGGCTCGTGGCAAATTTCACTAAACTGAGGGTGTCAGAATTTAAGACTGGGACTCTCCCTGAATGACAGAGAGATCTTTTACAAAGCTTGGATCACTTTTCTGGCATAAGCTAGCAATCATTTGAATCTCAGATTTTGGTCTGTTTTTCTCTGTGGTAAGAATGAAAAAAAGGGATTTGAATGAAGTGAGAAAGAACTCAGTGTTCACACTCAGAATGTTCTGAAACAGAATGCTTTCTATCTGCTTGAAACTTCTTTAATTTTATATTATTTGAAAAATAAAAATATTTTTCATCATCATTTTTTTCCCCGGTTTGGCAGTGAAAATTATCTTCCCTTGCAGCATGTCTGCTGCACTGGTCTTGTCAGCCAGGAAATGCAGTCTTGTAATTGGTAAATAAATAGTTCCTGTGCTCACTTCATGTCTAGGGCAGCCATTTGTTATTGTTATTTCTGGCAATTAATTGAATAATTGGGCAACTTGGACAAATCTAAAGCTATACATCCACAATGGAAAAAGAAAAGCCACAGCAAAACGAAAACATGAATTTTTCTTATTCCAGTATTTTTAATGAAAGGTAGCTTTGAAATTAAAAAGTTGAAAAATGCTTGGAGACAGTGACATTTGAACAGTTCAGGTAGAAAAAATTTGAGAATATTTGATAGATAATGAAATCATCCTCTCAGTTTCATGTGACTTTAAATCAAGCCCTACATGCCTGTGGATATTTCCTAAAGTTCTTTTGCACATCTTGTGGCAAAATGAACCTTTTCAAGGGTGCCTGGCACTGGGTTAAGACAAACAGTTTTAGAAAAGTGAGAAGCTGTGAAAGGGCTGCTGCTGTTTAAAGGAACTTTAACAAAACAGCAATTCTCATGCTGGGTGAGATGGCAATTATTTCTCTGCAGTGAGAAATGTGAAGGAAAAAATGGCAGGGGAAGTGAACACAGGAGATCAATAAAAGGATGCCATTAGCATCATTTAGAGATCACATTGTTTCAGAAAGCAAGGGTGGGTTTTTAAAGCCTACTAGGAATAGAAAAGCCACTTGTTTATTATTTCAGTGATTTATTTATAAGACAGACCAAGTGTGTTTGGTAAACTGAAAAAATCTGTTTAACACGCAGTGAGCACTGGAGTAATGTGAACCTTTGCTTTATTTATTTCTGTGGTGCAGCTCTTTTGTAAGTCTTGTCTATTTCCTGACAGTAACACATTATTTGGGGCACACAGGCTGCTAATGATGTTGTACAAATACACAAGCAACTTGAAACTTCACAGTGCTTCAAAGGAAATGCAGTTTATTTTCTTCTTTTGGTGTTTGTAGTTGTAATGATCGTGTTGTTACTTCTTTCATTCCAGGAGGAGCTGATTCCAAGCCCAAGGAAGCTGCTGAGTGAAGCAGTGGTGAGTCTGGATGTCATTAAAAAATGCAAGTATTAAAGAGAAGTGGTTGTGTTAGGTTCTGTCAAGCCATCCTGTTTCTCAGGTTACAACAGCTTGTAATAGGTGAGTAAGTTTGACCTCTGTGAATGCCAGCAATGAAATTGTCAAATTATTCAGGTACTTGTTTGGATGAAATGGAGCAAAAAGCTGAAAAATATCCTGATAGACAGGGAATTAGTTGAGACTGGAAATACAAGGGTAGCTAGTGAAGTGTGAAGACTGGGCTGAGGCTCTGAAATCAAAGGAGAAATCCCACTTAGTGAGGCCTGAAATGAGATGAACTAAGAGGGAGAGAAGAAAAACTGGTCTGTGCCTGCTGAGTCAGGTTCCCACCAGAAAGCCAAAATCCATTATTGGTGATTTCCATGTGGAATGGAGGGAACATACAGTGTCAGCAGAGAACTGAACTGGAGGAGCAGCATGCTCAATTAGTGTTTAAAAAATGTGGTTTTACAGCCATAACTAGATGTTCAGATGTATGGCAGGGACCAGGAGGTAACCATGTAAAGCTGATTCTGACCCTTGCTCTCACTCCAGCTGGGTGGCAGCAGACTTTGGGGATCACACAGCAGTGCTCAGCTGTCCTGCTCCACAGGAGCAGCCCATCAGCTGCTGAAGAGGGTCAGAGCAGACAGATTTCCACCTCTCCATACCAGGTGTGGGGATTCCCCAGGGTTAGGGAGTCTCATCACCCCTGAGAGGCAGACCAGGAGCAGAGGACAGAACTGGAGAGAGAGAAGGAAGTGTTTTGTGGCAAACACATGTGTGTGTGAGGAGCAGCAGGACTTAACCCATCATATGAAAGCATGTTTGTACCACTTTCTTCAACTCTCTCAGTCTACCACTCATCCTCTGACTGATAATTTTAAGCAGGCCAGTTAGACTGGTGCCTCTTTTGCCTATGTTTCTTTCCTCCTCAGTCTATCCCTTTGCAGCCTTGTGCCTTTTCTGTACTACCACCTCTGCCTTGCTCTGAACTGCTTTTCCCATTTGTTTCTGTCCATGAGGGAGAATGAGAGGGAAGAATATGTCACAGTTACCTCACGAATAACAGTGTTCCTGAACTAAAATAATCGAGGGCTGACACACTGACCTTTTCCACAGCTCTGTCTGCCCCTAGCAGCCATCAGCTGCTTTGAAAGGCATTCCAGGGAGACTCATGAAATGGCAGATCCACTGCAAACAGCTACTCTGCCTTTTTTTTTTGGTGCCAGTGATTATTTGCCTTTTTTTTTGGTGCCAGTGATTATCTGCCGTAGCATGGCTCCCTTTCCTGCACCACAGCCAGCTTTCAGCTGATGGAGAAATACCTTCTTTCTCTTGCCCCCACTGTCTGAGCTGTTGGTTGCACTGAGGCATGACTCTGCAGTGAAGTTTGGGCCATGTTTTGTGAGTCTCTGAGGAAATGCTCTCCCCCTGTGTGTGTACCCTGGCTGACATCCCCCGTGAGAGCTCCGGCCAGCGAGCGAGACGTGAGCTCCTTTTCCTGCAGCCTGCTTGGCCATCATCAATCAAGCTGCTCAAATAGCTTGTTTTGTTATAAAATCAGCTTCAGCTAATGTGTGTGTAATTTCCTGTTGCCTCCCCAGGCTCTTTCAAGCCGTGACATGATCTAGGGCCTTTTCTGGTTGCCCAGGCTGCTGGGGGATCTCATGGGTTTTAAAAGCCATGGGTAGAGGAGCAGGGTCTTGTTCTTCAATTCTCTGTGAGGGACAGGCTGCAGGGTGGTCATGGTCGGGGTTTTCCAAGGGAAATAAGGTCCCTTGATTGCTGTGGGGGTTCAGGATGTTCTGCTCATGCACTTTGTGAGGAGAAAACACTCCCTCTGTGTGTCACTTATCTGCCTCTGATGGCTCCCAGGAAAATTAGCACTGACTCCTCTGAAGTGACTAATGAGCTTGCATTAGGATTATTGACATCAGGATCTCTTTTCTGAGGGAAAGGACAAGAAATAATTAAATCATGAAGGAAAATGATGCACCTTTTCTACCTCTTGGAAATTAATCTTGGCAGGGAAAGAAACCTAGGGTGGCAACAGTTGTGTCACTAACCTGGAGACAGAAGGACACAGTGAAGGGAGGACTCCCATCAGTTACAGCTTTACCTCATGGGATGTCTGATTTTTAGTGGTGGGTCATCCTGCTAGAGACATCCCTCTTTAATATTTTTATATCCCTCTTTAATATTTGAATATCCCCCATTATGTACTCCCTGAGTGAGTCAATGGCAGAGCTTCCCTGCAAGAGGAAGCCAAGTGTATTCCATTTATGATATATTCTCTTGCCACAATAAATATTTAATTAATTAGACAAAACAAAATTGAATTCTTGGGAGAAGCAAAAGTCTGTGTTTTAGTAGCATTAAGTAGTAACCTCTGCTTAGATAAGAAAGTGAGAAGAGAGCACTCACACCTGATCAGGAAAACAGAGGCACAAACCTCAGTATCCTCTAGAACCTCTGTTCCTGTGTGACAGCAAAGGAGCCATGAGAACTTCAATTCCAACTCTTAATTTGCTTTGATTTTTCTTGGTCCTCAAAGAAGAAGCTCCTTATTCAACTGTATGGAATGCTTCATTTGACACAAACCAGATTTCCCTCTCTGTCTCTCCCCACCAACTCTCCCCCACCCGACCTCTGAAGATACTCCAAGTGTTTTCTACACTTGCATCATGACTACATTTTTCAAAATGCAGTTTTGATTCAAGTGCTGAACAAAAACCACTTGGTGCCACCCTGCTTGATATAGTCAAAATATTACTTTGGATTAAGCTGGTAGTTTAATTGGGGTTTCATTGTGTTTCAGTCCAAGAACTGATTTTGTAGCTTTTGGATGCTCTCTCTGCATTTTACTATGCAGTGAAATGAGTTGTAATGAATTGTATTTAGTTCATTACTTGTCCCCTTCCACTTATAATAATCTTAGTGCTGCAATAAGCATTAGTCCTAGCATAAAGCACTGCTATTGTGACAACATTGACCAAATCAATCTCTCAAATGAGCTGTGAGATTGTCTTTGTGAAAGAAAAAAACCCAACCAAAAACCAAACTTAAAAGTGGGTTTGGTTTACAAATGTACCACTACTCTTTACTTGCTTTTGAAATCCTATTTTTGTGATAAAAAATATTATATGTGGCAAAGGTGTGATATTGCTGGACAAAAAGGATGGGTCCTCTTCAAAACTTGTCACTTTCTTTTTGTGAGATGAAGTCTGATGTTTTGCAAGGGAGGTAGCATAAAAGGAGCTTATTTTTCTGTAGGC
Source organism: Haemorhous mexicanus (assembly GCF_027477595.1). NCBI lineage: Eukaryota > Metazoa > Chordata > Aves > Passeriformes > Fringillidae > Haemorhous > Haemorhous mexicanus. The sequence continues at coordinate 2,200,832 of NC_082345.1, read as the reverse complement.
AAAGTTTATCTGATTAGCAGTCAAGGAGGCAAGACTTAAGGTGGCATCCAGTAGTTCTAAAGGTGGGAAGATGCCCATCAGTCTTAAGCTTTGATCTTATTACAGTATTCATTTCACATGTACAGCTCCTCTTAGATAAGTCATTAAAAATACAGAGATGGTTTTATATGGAAGTTCTACAATTTCCTCTTAATCTCTCATATTTTTCAAAAACCCACCTTGTCAGCACTGCCTGCAGTGGGACAGGCTAGGTGGGGACACCAGAGGGGGCTGGAGCTGGGTTTGGTGGGCTAAGAAGCCTCAGAGGGGAGCCCAGCCTCCAGCAGAGCTTCACACAAAGCTTGAGAGGAGAGGCCAGCAGAGATGTGCAAGCAGGAATTTGGGGAGTAGGGTGCCAAGCTGGGAATCCTTCCCACCCCCATGGTGTTGGGACACTTCTGCTTCCTTGCTGAGTGTGATGGAGCTTCCCTGGGACTGCTGAGAACAGTCCCCACAGCCACTCACTGGTAGGGACCCTTTTCTTTGTTCTGGAGGTTCTCTTCTCTGTTAGGGACCCTTTTCTTTTTTCTGGAGCTCCTTTTCTCTGTTAGGGACCTTTTTCTTTGTTCTGGAGCTCCTTTTCTTGGTTAGGGACCCTTTTCTTTGTTCTAGAGCTCCTTTTCTCTGTTAGGGACCCTTTTCTTTGTTCTGGAGCTCCTTTTCTTGGTTAGGGACCCTTTTCTTTGTTCTAGAGCTCCTTTTCTCTGTTAGGGACCCCTTTCTTGGCTCTGTAGGTTCTTTTCTCTGTTAATGACCCTTTTCTTTGGTCTGGAGGTCCTTCTCTCTGTTAGGGACCCTTTTCTTTGTTCTGGAGCTCCTTTTCTCTGTGCTTAAAGACTTGTCCACTCCAAAAATGTGGGCTGCTCTGTATGGAAATGGTGCTACTGTATGCATCAAGAGGAAATGGTGACTAAACCAAATAGTTGTAAAACATTATTTATCCTAATTATTCACCAGCTGGTCATTTAAAAACCAAAAACCTTGGTGAGTACGAGCCTGATGCCTGAAGCTGTTCAGTTTAAACCTTTATTAATAATGTTCTCATGGCTTTTTCTTTTAATTCCCATAATGGCCGGATACTGAGCTGCACATCAAAGGAATTTTGGTTTTAAAAGCAATGGTGAGTGCTGCACATTGCATTCACTCCCCTTTGATCACCATCCGCAGCACAAAGAAATCTCATTAATCAATATTTTCTCTATTTCCTCCCTGCCTTTCTGGTAGTGCCAGAGACCTGTTTCTGATTTGCTTTGCTTTGCTTTAAACGAGAGGAAGATTTCTCTGGCTATCTTCTGTCTGAAAGGTAAACTTCCCATTCCTTTAGGAATGAAACTGTTGTAACTGGGACTCCATCAAAGCCTGCTCATCTTGAACGTCAGAGCAGGAATATTGAAGCAATTAGAGCAGCCTGTGAGTCTGTGAGCAATCCATTGGCCAGCATTCATTCACAGAAAATATTTGGTGTACCCTTGCCAGCTGGAGGCAAATTAATAAAAGTCACAGTCTGTTCGCAGACAATTCTTGAGAAAAGTGATAAATTTCCTGAAAAAGCTGTGACTTGCCCATCCACTTCCAGTTGTGACTGGAAATGGCTGTGAGTAACTGGTGCACTGGAAGGAAGGCTCTGAGATTTGGTTCTTTCATTTCTCCCTAAGCAGCCTCGTAGCCCTGCCGTGTGTTTGCAGCTTCACCTCTCTGCATTACACGCACTCTTGGGTTTTTTGGATTTTCTTCATGTTGTGGGTTTCTCTTTTTTCCTCTGTTTCCCCCATGTATGTTTTCTATTTGCCCTCAGTTTGCTGGTGTCAAACATTTTGGTGCATCTGCTGCCCCCACTGAATGGCTGTGCCGGGAAGATCCGACTCCTTGGGGGCGGAAGGGGAGAGAAAGGATGATGATTTTTCCATTCTGTTGAACAAAGCTGGCTTCTGTTGCCATTTTTAACACTCCAGTATTACTGGAATTAATTTGATGCATCTGTTCCTGAATTACCTCCCATAGTTTTTAGTCCTTACTAGACTTCCAAACCAGTGTTGATTTAGGCCTGTTTGTTCCCATCCATATTGCATTCCCATCAGCTCTATGCTATTTTAAAGCAGCTTAATTGCTTTTTCAATCCTTCAATATTAAGGTTACAGTAAATTTCAAACTTCATTACATTGTTAAACATACATGTCTGGATCCTCTCTGGGGCTGTATAAAGCCTGGCCCATATTAACTTCTCCAAGTATGTTGTGAATATTCAGGTTCCAGAGCCTGATCAGGGACAATAGGATGGGAAATCCACAATGTGTAAGCACTTTTTTTATTGGGATTCTCCAGGTCCCAGCTTGAAGCAATTCCTTTTGACTTAAACAGCATCGATGTTGAGAGAGTAAGTGCCTGTTGGTCATAAATAATATTTTCTCACAATTAAGCTTTCCAAGCAGCATGCAGAGTTGCTTCACCTTGAATTTCATGTTTTCTTGCTTAGAGCTGTGGGGAGATAAAGACTTGTTTAGTTCATATATATATATATTTGTGCTGATCTTGTTGAACCCACATAATTTCATTGGATTGGTGTCACTGTGACATCCTCTGTTCTCAGAGCTGCATGTCCTCTGTGATCTTGGGAATGGATTTATTCAGCAGCAGAAGGAGCAAGGTGGGAGAGAAGTGTCTTGGAGATAGAGGTTGAAGTGAATGCTGAAACTTCTGCTAAAAGGAAAAACATCCTGGTAAGAACCAATCTTTTAACATGCTGCTGGGGAGATCCAAACCTTCTGCCTCCTTCAGGTTAAACTGATTTAACTCTCCAGTCAGTATTTCTCCTTTCCCCTGCCCCAGGAAACAAAGCTGAAAACAGAGTGGGAGACCTAAAAACTTCACCTAACCTTGGTCCAGGCTGGGCCATAAATTCAGACCAGCCTTATTTACACTTCTGTGGCCCCTAGGGGTTGGCACAAGGGCCAAGAATAGCTGAAACAGAGCAAGGCTCTGGCCATGCTCCCCCAGCCTCTGTCACACTGGGAACCAGAGCAGGAGAGGCACCAGGAGAGCTGCGCGAGAGGTCCCACGCTGCCAGGGAAGCCACTGGCAGCAGGGGTGCCCTCCCTGCCTCCTTCCTCCTCCTCCCAGCTGACACAGATGATTTACACCATCAGGAAGGGCCAGGGGGTGACAGGAGCTGGTTTTAAATAGGTTGCCCATATCAGGTCTGGGAGTCCAGAGGCAAAAGATTTATTTTAAGCTGAACAGAGGTAAAAGAATTTTTTAAGTTTGCTACCTTTTCCTATTGTTTATCTAGCCAGACTCTTGTGCTCCCCACTGTTAGGCTAAAATGCATTTGAGATCCCTTTTTTCCCCTAAAACTGGAGGTAAAAATAATTACCCAGTCAAAAGCATTTTGCATATGAAATGCTAAGTTTTTCTTTTTATGAAGAAAAGCACAGATTCATTTAGAAAACAAACTGTGAATGAAATAATTATTGCATTTCAATTCTAAAACTTGATGTTTGGAAATCAAGGTAAGTACATACCCCATATAAGCTATTTCATTTTTGGTTTTAGTTTATTTGTACTGCCTTCCCTTTTTATGCATGACAGAACAGCAGTTTCAGATAAGTCACAAGCAGCTTTAAGGAAAGAACCCACACAGAATCCAGTCACTCAACTTTAGACATAAATTCCTTGTCCTTAAAACATTCCCTGAGGGGAAGCCCCTTGAGCAAGTGTGGAAGAAGAGGCAGTAGGGGTCTAAATAAGCATTTCTGCTTTCTGTCTCAATCTGGTAAACCCTCAACTAAGTTGGACTTTTTGGAGCATAAGGAGTTGACATGAATAACTCAATTTTGCTCTTGTGAAAGAGGAATGCTGGTGCTGGTTTTGATTTTGTTTAGTGAAAGCAATAGTGAAAACTTAGAGGTGCTGTTCTACCTGTTTCTTTTCTTCTGTTTTCAACTAACTGGACCAATGAATGTTTCCTCAAACATCACTTATAGTCTGCATTGCTGGGACATCTGAGAGAGAAATTCTTCTTGGTCCTTTGCTACAGAGCATGATCCAAGGTATGCTTGATCTAGAAATTGGTATCCTGGGGAGAAAACTGCAGAGGATGATGTTCCTCTGTACATTTTGTGGATGTAAACCCAGGCAAAACATAGCAATTTTTCTTTTGTTTGTAAAGAGTTGAAAATGCAAGTTGCCTTTGAGGAGTGTTGCCTTTTAACCTTAATCAGGAGGTTTAACCTGAATCAGAAGGTTTGATCCCATTCCTTAGGACCTTCCTTGCATGAGCCAGAAGTGTTGTAAATGCTTCTGTGGGAAGAAAGGAAAAGCAAGTTCAGCTGGCAGCCCCAGGTGTTGGCTCTGCTCATTTCAAGCACTGCTCCTCCACTTTCGTGCCCATTGAATACCAGAAATCAGCATGGTTCTGGCTAAGACAGGAAGAATGAAAATCTACTGTGCCTAGAAGGGACTGAGCCAGGTGCAGGAGGTGAAACAGGCTGAGATTGTAAACTAAATATCTGTGTGTTCATAGTTTAGCAGTAGCTGATTCCTTTTGGCAACAAGTAGAAAACGTGCATATTGTAAGGGGTTTTTTCTTAACTAAAGGTGTCTTGGATGTTTTCCCCTCTAAGAGATAGTCCAAAAGAGTTCCATATCATACTGAGTGGAAATCCTGCTGGTGTTTTCTTTACCATTTCTACAATTTTGGCAATGACCTGGTGTGAAATTAAGTCTGTTTCCTTCTGCCTCTCTGTCCTTGACCTTGCCAGCTCTTCTTGCCATTTCTCCCTCGGCCAAAGCCTGTTTTGTGGCAGCAGCATGGCTGATCCACTTGCAGCTGGAGGAAACAAAATATGGATTTACTTCAGCCCTGCATTTTCAGAAAACTTTTTCTTGACCTTGTGGATGGGGTAACAAAAACCTTTGGCTTCTGCTTCAGCCACAATTTTACCTGGGAAAGTCAACCCCACACCTCATTTCCCATTTTCTATGGTTGCTACTAGTAAAAGACAAAACCACTGAATCTGCTGGAACTACAGGACTGCTTGGGAGTGCCAGGATGTGCAGGGTAACTACAGAGGGAAGTGCCCTCTCTAATTATGGTTTATAATTGCTTCTTGCTCTGCATGGCTGCATTTCTGAGGGCACTCATCAAGGAGAAGCCCCCACTGGTGTGGGTGCAGCTCTGTCCTGGGAAAGGGATGTGGCACTGTGTGCTGCCCTCCAGCTTGGGATGTCTGTGTGCTGTTCTGGCCCACACAGCTTTGCTGTGTAACTTGGCTCTGCTTGGCTATTGTTATTTCTGGTTTACCTCTGTGTAAACCAAACCACGGGGATGTTGAGTTCATCCAGGCTGAGCAGTTCATTTGCTTTACATTAGCACAAGTCATACACAGAGTCCCTGATCCCATAAATCAGTAAATACAGCACTGTTATCTCTCCCAGCTGCTGCTTGATGAGCCAGCATTAAGTGCTGTGGTACCTGCTCTAAATTTTGGATGATGAAGTGGGTTTGGGTATTCACAAAATTAAATTAAACATCTGAACTGTGTAGAAGCTTGGCTTAGGAATTGGTCTTTTTTCTTTATGCTCCTTATATAGTCATAGGAGAGGTAAGTTCATGTTTTGCCTTTTTGAAGGAAAAAACCCATCAAATCCTACCAAACCAGAGAAGGCTTCTGGCTTATATATCCATATTTAGAGATTCAGCATAGAAAGGGTGAACATTTAAGGAGGAATTTATCTGTGCTACTAAAACCTGTGCCCATTTAGCTCAGTGCATTTTGCTGACCAAGTTTGGAGCTGGCAGCAGATGGGGGTACCCAAACAAAGGGATGATACAAGGATCACTTGGAGTAGAAGCAAGTAGCATTTTGGTTTTCCAAGCAGAAAAATGAATGTGTCAACCCCAAACAAGATGAATTGTTTGTTTTGTGTTTATTTTCAAAGTCTGCTGAAATGAGATGGTTATCTCTAGAATTCCACCCACTGAAATCTGTGGGTTCCTGTAGTTATCTGCTCCCATCTTATATTTTTTTGGGAGCTGGAAAGAAAGCAGGGCTTGTCTGGAAGGAAGCTTGTACTCAAGTTTCAATGTCCTCTACTGAGAGTTAGATTCACTTTTTGGCTGTGGAAAGGATCCCCAACCCATCAACAACACTGACAAATTTATTACAAGAGTACTGATTTTTTTTTTTTTTTTTAAATACATGCAGTAGATTCTAAAGCGCTTTTTGTGTAGCTCAGTTCAAGTGGTTAAAGAGAGAAAGCATGAGAAATGTAAATATTGTTGACATGAGCTGTTTTCTATTAATTAACTTATGCATATCAAACTGAATGCTGTTGCCAGCACTTTACATGCAGCTCCCTTTCCCCAGAAGATGGTTTGCCAAACACAACACAGGTTACATGGTGGGAAAATCAATCAAGGGGAGTCAAGCCTTGATCTAAACTTCTGCTGCCATGTACATGCTTGGCACTGGCACACCTGTGAAGATATTTACAGGAGCGAGCAGTTTTACTGTCTCTTGTATTTGTGGGGCTCCCAGACAAAGGCAGGAATGATGAATCTGACTCTGTATTCTTAGAAGGCTAATTTGTTATTTTATGATACTATATTATATTAAGGAATGCTATATTAAACTGTACTAAAGAAAACAGAAAGGATACAGATGGAAGGCTAAAAGATAATAATGAAAATTCCTGACTCCTTCCAGAGTCCTGACACAGACTGAGGGTGATTGGTCATTAAGTCAAAACAATTCATGTGAAACCAATGAAACAATGTCCAACCACATTCCAAAGCAGCAAAACACAGCAGAAGCAATCAGATAATTACTGTTTTCATTTTCTCTGAGGTGTCTCAGCTTCCCAGGAGAAGAATCCTGACGAAGGGGATTTTTCCAGAAAATATAACTGTGGCAACTGCCTAAACACCAGGGCTGCTGAAACACCTCACTGATGCTTTCCAACAGGAGCACTTGGAGGTTTTTGGGTAATAATGCTCAAAGAGGATCCCTTCTTTGTGCCTTCTTGGAAAGCTGGCAATCCAAGCTGGGCAGTGGGCTGGGTACTCACAGCCCTGCTCCTTGGCATCCAGCCCTGGTATTCTTTTGTCTCCATTCTGCATCGTGGTTATCACACTGCCTCAGCATGGGGAAGGAGCAAAAACATTTTTAAAAGTGCAAAGGAAGAAGTTGATTTAAGATAAACATTTACATAACTGGGGAAAATTACCCAGGAAGGACTGGAAATCTGATGACATTCTGTTTACCTAGAGCAGTATTGAAACAGTTTTGTGAGAGATACAAACCAGAACACTTTGTATAAATCACTGTGAATGTAAGGACCTGTGAAGCGAGACAGTAAACACTAAAATTATCAAGCTGGCTCAGCACAGTAGAGCTCCCTCAAGACAATATTTTGCACAATACTTCTACCAAAGCTCTCCTGAGATGGGAAAAGAGCAAGGTGGTTCAAAGCTTCGTGTGAAGAGAAGGTGCCATACACTCCATGTGTAAAACCTTTAAGTTTTGCCCATTCTAACCAAATCTAGGCCTTACCATTCTATAAATGCAGGTCTTTCTGAGACTACCAAATTTGCATTTCACCTTCATTTTGTTCCTGTTAGGTCATCGTAAGATGTGTTTGTACTTCAGATGTGCTTTAGCCAGCAGAGGTGAAGCTGTGCAGAAATCTGGGCTTTGTGCTGAGCAGTTCACACATCTGCTTGATAGAAGCCTGTGAGATATCAGAGGATTGAGATATCTGTGAGATAGCAGACTGCATCTAAGAAATGCATTCTGTTTTATTTAGAAGCAGAGGCTTCGTTTGGATAACCACCACAATATTTGGCTCCTCTTTCTGAAGCTAGTCTGAGTTTTTCATGCCCTCAAATTAGATTAGATGTGTGTTTTCTCCCAAGACTTCACTGTAATCCTAAACAGGTTTTCTCAAGAGTTTGGGGTCAGCTGCAATATTGGAGGAGGTGCTGGCAAGCTATGGAAATGGATGTTTCCTCTTTTTGGCTGGGCTGATCTAGCCAGTCTCTTGATTACAGCATATGGTGGGTGAAAGCAAGCATCAAACCAAAGGCTGGAAAGGGAAGTAGCTAAAGAGGTCTGGGAAAAATTCACAATGGGGAGATCTCAGCAAAAAAGAGGTTGGGGAATTATTAATGTGCAGATGGATTAGAAATTCTTCTCCTATGGGAAAGGACCACAGCAACCACAAAATTCACATTTGCAGTATGAAACACAAGGATCACTTCCTTAAGCAAGGCTTCTCAATAATAACATAAGACAAGCAAATTCATTAAAATAACATAACCCCCCTTCTCACTGCCTGGGAAGAGAGAGGAATAGTTCTGTGCTCAACTTAAGTTTTGTAATAAATACTGTATAAGAACATAAGCTAGATAACATATGTCATGATAAATGGAGTCTAGTCTACCAGGAGGCATTTATTAATAAAGGCACAGTGACAGCCAAAACAAACAGGCCTCCACAGATCTCAAGTTTCTGTTTCATGTTCTGGGTTTGTGAGGGATGTCTCGAGCTCTGTGTGCAGCAGTGAGACACAGAGGCTGGAGGATGAGGCAGGAGATGGATACAAGCTCCTCACTCACACCAGCAGACAGGGAGACACAGGGAAAGAGCCTGGCAGCAGATTAGATAGAGGGAGGGGAAAGGCAGGCTGGTGAAGCACAGGGAGCATGGAAACGTGACAACTGTGAGAGGAGTGCTGGGAGGAGGAAGGATGAATTGTTTGAGTGCTGGAGCTGATTTATTCCCTTTCTGTGGGAATGCAAACTAGCTGCAGATCCCAGTCCACTGTCAGTTCTGAACATCTGGACAGATTCTGAGCTTGCACCCAGACTCTGTGCTCCCCTTCTCTTCTCACAGTTTCTTGCCTTTCTCTTTGTCTCTGATGTGTCCCTGTGGCAGCTGTGTGTTCCTCTAGAGTGTAGTGTTTGAGGAGCTCCCCATGGGAATGTGTTCCTCTAGAGTGTAGTGTTTGAGGAGCTCCCCATGGGAATGTGTTCCTCTGGAGTGTAGTGTTTGAGGAGCTCCCTATGGGAAATGTGTTCCTCTAGAGTGTAGTGTTTGAGGAGTTCCCCATGGGAATGTGTTCCTCTAGAGTGTAGTGTTTGAGGAGCTCCCCATGGGAATGTGTTCCTCTAGAGTGTAGTGTTTGAGGAGCTCCCTATGGGAAATGTGTTCCTCTAAAGTGTGGTGTTTGAGGAGCTCCCCATGGGAAATGTGTTCCTCTAGAGTGTAGTGTTTGAGGAGCTCCCCATGGGAATGTGTTCCTCTAGAGTGTGGTGTTTGAGGAGTTCCCCATGGGAATGTGTTCCTCTAGAGTGTAGTGTTTGAGGAGCTCCCCATGGGAGTGTGTTCCTCTAGAGTGTGGTGTTAGAGGAGCTCCCCATGGGAATGTGTTCCTCTAGAGTGTAGTGTTTGAGGAGTTCCCCATGGGAATGTGTTCCTCTAGAGTGTGGTGTTTGAGGAGCTCCCCATGGGAATGTGTTCCTCTAGAGTGTGGTGTTTGAGGAGTTCCCCATGGGAATATGTTCCTCTGGAGTGTAGTGTTTGAGGAGCTCCCCATGGGAATGTGTTCCTCTGGAGTGTAGTGTTTGAGGAGTTCCCCATGGGAATGTGTTCCTCTAGAGTGTGGTGTTTGAGGAGCTCCCCATGGGAATGTGTTCCTCTAGAGTGTGGTGTTTGAGGAGCTCCCCATGGGAATGTGTTCCTCTAGAGTGTAGTGTTTGAGGAGTTCCCCATGGGAATGTGTTCCTCTAGAGTGTGGTGTTTGAGGAGCTCCCCATGGGAATGTGTTCCTCTAGAGTGTGGTGTTTGAGGAGCTCCCCATGGGAATGTGTTCCTCTAGAGTGTAGTGTTTGAGGAGTTCCCCATGGGAATGTGTTCCTCTAGAGTGTGGTGTTTGAGGAGTTCCCCATGGGAATATGTTCCTCTGGAGTGTAGTGTTTGAGGAGTTCCCCATGGGAATGTGTTCCTCTGGAGTGTGGTGTTTGAGGAGTTCCCCATGGGAATGTGTTCCTCTAGAGTGTAGTGTTTGAGGAGCTCCCCATGGGAATGTGTTCCTCTAGAGTGTGGTGTTTGAGGAGCTCCCCATGGGAATGTGTTCCTCTAGAGTGTGGTGTTTGAGGAGTTCCCCATGGGAATGTGTTCCTCTAGAGTGTGGTGTTTGAGGAGCTCCCCATGGGAATGTGTTCCTCTAGAGTGTGGTGTTTGAGGAGCTCCCCATGGGAATGTGTTCCTCTAGAGTGTAGTGTTTGAGGAGCTCCCCATGAGAAATGTGTTCCTCTAGAGTGTAGTGTTTGAGGAGTTCCCCATGGGAATGTGTTCCTCTAGAGTGTGGTGTTTGAGGAGCTCCCCATGAGAAATGTGTTCCTCTAGAGTGTGGTGTTTGAGGAGTTCCCCATGGGAATGTGTTCCTCTAGGGTGTGGTGTTTGAGGAGCTCCCCATGGGAATGTGTTCCTCTAGAGTGTGGTGTTTGAGGAGCTCCCCATGGGAATGTGTTCCTCTAGAGTGTGGTGTTTGAGGAGCTCCCCATGAGAAATGTGTTCCTCTAGAGTGTAGTGTTTGAGGAGCTCCCCATGGGAATGTGTTCCTCCAGAGTGTGGTGTTTGAGGAACTCCCCCATGGGAATGTGTTCCTCTAAAGTGTGGTGTTTGAGGAGCTCCCCATGGGAAATGTGTTCCTCTAGAGTGTGGAGTTTGAGGAGTTCCCCATGGGAATGTGTACCTCTAAAGTGTGGTGTTTGAGGAGTTCCCCATGGGAATGTGTTCCTCTAGAGTGTGGTGTTTGAGGAGCTCCCCATGGGAAATGTGTTCCTCTAGAGTGTGGTGTTTGAGGAGCTCCCCATGGGAATGTGCTCCTCTAGAGTGTGGTGTTTGAGGAGCTCCCCATGGGAATGTGCTCCTCTAGAGTGTAGTGTTTGAGGAGTTCCCCATGGGAATGTGTTCCTCTAGGGTGTGGTGTTTGAGCAGCTCCCCATGGGAATGTGTTCCTCTAAAGTGTGGTGTTTGAGGAGTTCTCCATGGGAAATGTGTTCCTCTGGAGTGTAGTGTTTGAGGAGTTCCCCATGGGAATGTGTTCCTCTAGAGTGTGGTGTTTGAGGAGCTCCCCATGGGAATGTGTTCCTCTAGAGTGTGGTGTTTGAGGAGTTCCCCATGGGAATGTGTTCCTCTAGAGTGTGGTGTTTGAGGAGTTCCCCATGGGAATGTGTTCCTCTAGAGTGTAGTGTTTGAGGAGCTCCCCATGGGAAATGTGTTCCTCTAGAGTGTAGTGTTTGAGGAGCTCCCCATGGGAATGTGTTCCTCTAGAGTGTGGTGTTTGAGGAGTTCCCCATGGGAATGTGTTCCTCTAGAGTGTAGTGTTTGAGGAGTTCCCCATGGGAATGTGTTCCTCTAGAGTGTGGTGTTTGAGGAGCTCCCCATGGGAAATGTGTTCCTCTAGAGTGTGGTGTTTGAGGAGCTCCCCATGGGAATGTGTTCCTCTAGAGTGTAGTGTTTGAGGAGCTCCCCATGGGAATGTGTTCCTCTAGAGTGTAGTGTTTGAGGAGCTCCCCATGGGAATGTGTTCCTCTAGAGTGTGGTGTTTGAGGAGATCCCCACAGGAATGTGTTCCTCTAGAGTGTAGTGTTTGAGGAGCTCCCCATGGGAATGTGTTCTTCTAGAGTGTGGTGTTTGAGGAGATCCCCATGGGAATGTGTTCCTCTGGAGTGTGGTGTTTGAGGAGCTCCCCATGGGAATGTGTTCCTCTGGAGTGTGGTGTTTGAGGAGTTCCCCATGGGAAATGGTTCTGGGCTTTCTCAGGCCACTGGGGAGCTGCTCCTTGGATTAGTACCTGTGCTGGATGTGGTGCAGTGCCCAGCCCCACCAGCTGGCAGGAAAAGACAAATTCACCTTTCTCCATCCCCTCTTTGGCACTGTTCAGAGCATCAGATCAGTGTCAGGGAATTTAGGGTGCTCTAAGCTTGTTCATCTCATATTTGATTTTATTCAGTTTTACTTTGTTGCATTTTTTTTAACCTTAGGAAGCAGTCTTTACTTTCTTCATTTCAAAAGTAAACAATTGATTCCAGGGCCAGTGAAAATCTAATCCCTTCATAAGGCCTGAAGCTGAGCCCTTTCCAGTAATGTTATGGCAGGTCATTGTTCTGTCAAAAGATTATTAACTTTTCTTGGTGTTAAAACATAAATAAGTAAGTAGGGAAGTTGTACGTGTCCCCAAGGCACTTGCTCAGCTATGAAAATCCCAAGTACAAGTACATTTCTCATTACAGAAAGGAGAATGGGGGTATGTTTGGAACAATAGTAATCAATTTCAGAAACTCTGTGATTTATTGGGCATGGCAGTTTCAGATTTTTGAGGCATGTGTAATACTATTTTCTCCCCATCCCTTTTATACAAACAGATAACACTTTTGGTGGAATTAGGACTCACTTCACGTGATGCAAAATGCTAAAGAAGCAGGGAAACAATAATTCAGAACAAGTTGCTCTGCTCTTCCTGGAGATAGATTTTATTACCAAATATTGACTTTAATAATAACTTTTTATTTTAGATATGGTTCATCACTTTCCCAGAGGTTAAAAGCCATGCTTTTAATGAAGATAAAGATGAGAATTCTTCTCTTTCAGGTCAGCTGCTTTTTGGGTACATGACAAATACAAGTCTCTGCATTTCCTCATTAGGACACACAGAGTCATAACTCCATTTATTTTCCATTTTGACAGTGTTAAGTAGCTGTTATCAATAACATAAATGAAGAGTAATGTAATATAATTATTCCACAGAAATGACATTTGGAGAAGATTTTTCTTTGATGAGAAGGCTTCCCAATCCCCAGGATCCAGGGGTTTCTTTTTCACATAAGAAACTCCCCATTTCAGTACCCAGAGCTGAGTTTGCTGTTGGAGCCCTGGCTTACTGGTGTGTTAAAAATTTTTTGGCACTTGAAAGTAGAACATATAAAAGTGATTGGTGTTGAAGTTTAGTTTGGGGAAAAAAACCATTTCATATCTGATCTCTTCCTCAGCCTTTGCACTTGGGAGGTCTTTGGCTTACTGCAAAAATCAGATAAAATTGGCTGCCAAAATCAAGAGTCATAACAATCCATTTAACAAACTTGCCAGATTTGCTGGAAGATCTAACACTTGATCCTCAGACATCTGCCTTTGCTCTCTCTGTCACTCAGTAACAGAATATTGTGTTCCTGGTTAGGTTTGCTTCTTCCCATACCCAGCAAGGCCATTTTTGTTGTTTTGTGGGAGAGTTTATGGCCCTCTCTTGGTTGCTGTGACTAAGTTCATTCTGACTCTTGTTCACTGTGAAGCTGCTGCCACCAAAAATGATAGCCTGAACTTTTGCCTTCCTTTTTTGCTCTTTAGTTGTCTGTAGCTCACATCAAATCCTGGTTTCCTGCTTTGTCCCACCACAGCTGCTCCCTGGAAGCTTGCTGGCAGAAGGGCAGTTCTTATCCTTGTCACCTCTAAAAAAATGAATTATTTCTATGTCAAAACCATTACCTTTTGGCCACAGGTGGTGATCTGCCACGTCCTCTCTGCTCTTTCTCACTTGCTGCAGCACTGGGCAGGGCAGGCATGATCCCATCAGCCAGAAGGTTGTTCTGGGACAATGAGGCAGCAGAACTGCCTGTGACTCACAGCCCGGAGGAGTCCTGGTGCCACTCTGGATGGGGTCCTGGCATGCCCCCCTCTGAGGCTGGCAAGATGTGCAGGATAATCACTGAGCTGCTTAAGGAGGAAATGTGGAATAAAGAGTGGCTGGGACTCCAGGCTCAGAGAAAGCAGGGCTGCTTTGTTCCAGTGCCACTGCTCTCCCTCCAGCCACCCTGGCAGGGCTCTTGGCAGCTGTAACAGGACACTCACCCTGCTTCACCCCAGAAGGCTGACTCTGCTCTCCACCACATCTCTTCATCACCTAATTGTTGGCTGTGAGCACGGTGTGAGGCAGAGCTGAGCCCTGCTGCAGGGCCATTAACTGAGATGGAGCTGCCTCATCCATAGATGAATGTGCATGGAACCCCAGAGCTGCTCTCATCAGAGGATTTTCCTATTCATGAACCCCTGTGTAAAGAGAGCTGGGTAATTAAGATCATCCATAAGGCTGTAGGATGTTCAAGCTAAGATAAGGAAGGTAACTTGTTTTTTGAGGTCACAAATTGATGTCCTGCTGTGGTTAGGAAAGCATGATCCAGTGCACGTGTTCAGAGCAAGATTTAATAGTTGTGCTGCTGCTCTCTGAGTGCATGTAACAGGAAGAATGAGGTTTTCTGATAAATTACATATTCATTTTGCTCACTGTTGATGCCTCTAATCAAGACTAATGTGCATAAAAACTACAGTGAATCAATGCAGTGCTTGTCTCTAACCCTCTCCTGAATACTGGGAAAGAACAAGACTTTGGGAGATAAACTGCTATGCCTTTCCCTGCCCTCATACTCCTTAGAATTCACCAGTGAAAATACAGGGATTTTTTCTGAAGGGAAAGGAATACAGTGGGTGTGAGGCACATGCACAGCCTCACAGTCCCTCACTGCTTGTGTGACTCATTCTGAGCCTTGGAAAACCCCCTCACCTAAAGCATGACCTGCTGTGGGAAAGCAGAGGGGTTTTTTGTCCCTGCAAGTTCCCAAATGGTACTTATGGAAGAGGATAAAAAATGTGTTTTCAACACATCACCCAATCAATAATCAGCTCTGTACTCCCTCCTGGCTTGAGTTACAGGGGAAGGAGGCATTCAGCAAGGCTCTCCTTGCTCTCCACAAATCTCACAGCAACATGCCATGGAATTGTTCAGGAGAGAGGCCCAGAGCTGGTTCAGGAAGGCATGAGAAGCAGTTTGTTGTAGATTGAGCCCTCTGCCTTTGGAGAGAATCTGGCCTTTTCTTTGCTCATCTGAGGGAGAAGCTGTTGGACAGGGAAACTTCACTGCCTCCATCTCTTGGGGAGGTGCAGATCCTACTTGGAGAGGAAGAAACAATCTTCCTTTTCTTGGTGTGCTGGTCCTGAGATCCAGGAGACAGAGCCTCCCTCCTCCAGGGCAGCATCTGTTCCTGTTTTGTGTTCTCAGTCCCTTCTCTTTGCAGTGTGAAAGTCTCTAGGAGGTTTGTGTCCCATGGCCTGTCCCATGTCTTGGCCAGTTTAAGAGTTTTGTGAAACTGGGAAGAGTATTGCTAGGCTAATCCCCTGGAAAATCTCTCTAGGTGTATCTGAGGAATTTGTTTGGGGTTTTAGATTTGCACAAATGCTCCTGAACTTGTTTTTGAATCAAAATAAAAAATAATGGCTTCTTAAATTTGATTTTGATGTACTGCTCTAATTTTCAGTCTAATAATTTTCTGTCCCCAAAACCACTTATTTACAGTTTCAGTGGAGGCTCGCCAGAGGTTTCTTTGATCTTGTACTTTAGAAAAGGTCATTTAATTTTTGCTGTGTACAATTCTCCACCTGGGAAAAGCACTGTTCCAAGTTCCATTGTGAGAGCTGTAAACTTGGTGTAGTTTGATATGGAAATA
The DNA here is from genome assembly GCF_027477595.1 of Haemorhous mexicanus. Classification (NCBI taxonomy): domain Eukaryota; kingdom Metazoa; phylum Chordata; class Aves; order Passeriformes; family Fringillidae; genus Haemorhous; species Haemorhous mexicanus. Next base: position 2,185,237 of record NC_082345.1, on the reverse strand, counting down.
TTTAAATCTCTGCACAGTGAGGCAGAGAGAAAACCACTGTTCTAAAACTCTTGCATGAGTGTCCAGTTTGAGCCTTAGATGCCTGCTTTGGGATCAGCTGGCATGAATGAGCTGCTTTGGTGAGATCTCTCAAAGCTCAGTTCAATCATTTCCCTGCCCTGGGCTGTAATCAGGGTTGAGTCTTATTCTGCAGCAAAACCCCACCTTGAATGCCAGGAAAACTTCAAGGTGTTTCTCAAAAATAATGAAATTGTATCTGATTGTCTTGTAAACAAGATGTTTCCTGATTTGCAAAACTTACCAGGATGCTGATAAATGGCTTGTCACCCCTTGTTTTTCATGTGTTCACTGCTTGGTAAATGAATCCAATGTTTAATCCACAGGGAAGTCAGGTTTTCATGGGGCCTGAGGTTCTCTAAAGAAAGACACTCTTGTGTAAGATTGTCTGAATAAGCTGTGTGTTCCAGTCAGAAAATGTGCAGCACCTGAGAAAGAACAAATGTTTGCTGCTCAGTGAAACAGAGAAATTTATATTTTAAGAAAAATAAATTCTAAACATTTTTCTTTATGTCTAAATCCAGTAATGGTTTAACAACCAAGCCTGTTCTCATGCCTAGAGAAATACCTTTGTAAATTCTTAGGGCTAGATGCATTGCAAGGCATAAGTGAGAAAACAAGAATGACTCTGTGAAAGACTTTTTTCAGTAATGAAGGTTTTAAGTGAAAGTTTAAGATTTTGCCATAGAATTTTCCATGAATTGTAATGGAAGATGCATGGTTAAGCCACCCATACTGCAACTCTTATTTTCATGTGGAGTTCTACCACTGCTTTTTTCCCCTTCACTGAGGTCTCTTTTCTTTTTTTTCCTTTTTCTGGTCCAGACAAATACCACAGTCATGAGTATGTTAGAAAGTTTCTAAAATAATGGAATGTCCATAGTTTTTCACTCTTTTTTCTGTCCCCTGTGCTTTACCTGATCTTATAAATAGATAACCAATAGCCAAAAGAGGTTTTTATTTTCAGAGGGGACTCCAGGCAAAAGCTGTCCAGGAGATGCCAAAAAGTTTAAATATTTTATTTGTCAGTATCTCATTTATTTGTATTCCCGAGCATCTCTCAGTTCTGGAAAGAGGGAGAAACATCAAAGTACTGTGGAACAGTAATTTTTAATGTCATTCATGCCCTAACCTCAAATGGGAGAACTTTCCATCTAGACAAATATCCTGTCCACTTGGACCTATCCCAGTATGAGGTGCTCTACATTTCTGTGAGAAGCTTTAACATTTTGGGGTTTGTTCTGAAGAAACAATTTAGCATTTTTAACTTCCTAAGCTATTTCAGGACCAAGAAACAGCTTCAAACTGTCCAAGCCTTTTCTAATATTAGATTTTATAGGTAGGTGGATCAGTACCTTTTTGTTTCTGAAAGCAACAGCTTCTAAAGTGCATTTCTTAAGTAGTTTTCCAAACATTAAACTTACAATAGCCAAATCTGTTCAGCTATAAGCAAACAGTACCTAGCTGCACTACATATAATTTTCCTGAATATGGTATATGGTATATAGAACCAAGATTTTATCTGAAGAGTTGTGCTTTGGAAGGAGATCAAAAAGATTTTCTCTTCTGATTGCAATTTTGTTTTGCTTCAATGTTTTTGTCAGGAGGATCTGGATTATCACAGCCGAATAGAAAAAAAACATCTTTTCCCAATGATTTGAAAGCAAAATGTAAGACAAACTGATGTTGTATGAAAAATTACTCCACAAATATTAAAAAGGAAGAAGAAAGGAATACCCTCCAACCAAACAATCAAAGAAACCCATTTTCTTGTTGGGTTTTGTTCTTTCCCTTGGCGATGACATTCAGTGGTTGATTAATGTTGCGTCAGGCCACGTTTTGTTTAGCTCCATAAAATCTTTCTGCAAACTCTCCCCATGCCTTTGTGCTTGGTGACAAGAGCCTGGATTTTCCTGGTGCTGATTGGTGCCGTGGGGCTGTTCTCAGTGTGCTGAGTGATGCTCTGATTGTCCATTCTCATCAGGCAGCAATAGAAGCAAGTGCTTTCTGTGGAGTGTTTCTTGTGCCAGAGGACGTGCATCACTCTTCCAGCAGCTTGGCTTCTCTCCTTCATTGAGAGTCATTTGGATCTGTCCCCTGAGCACGAGCACTCTGTGCAACTGGAGATGCCTCATTCCCTTCTAATCTCTCTCCCTGTTTATACCCCTTTGTACAAGACATGGTTCATTTTCAGAATTTTATTGATCAGTCTCCAGAAATTACATTTGACAGTTTCTTGATTTGATGGATTTTGAATGTTCTAGATTTTTCTACTTCATTTTATTGTGTTATAAAATCACTCAAATTTGCTTCAGAGAGTGGTGCTGATTCATTTCATTATTAAATAGAAATCCATTCTGGTTTGCTATTTATTTTTTTGTTAATGCATAATTTTCTGCTTATTTTCTCTGTATTTCAATCTCTTTTGCAGTACCTGTGATAAATAGTGATTCAAAACTTGAAAAAAAAAATTTAAATGTTTGCTACAACAGAATTATAGAACAGAAAAACCTTCACAGAATGACAGAACAGGTCAGGTTGGAAGGCACTTCTGGAGATGATCCAGAACTTTCTGTTCAACGTAAGGTCAGCCACAGGATGTGGCTCAGGGATGTCTCCAGTAGAGTTTAGTGTCTTCAAGGAAAGAGACTCACCAGCCTCTCTGGGCAACCAGTGAATGATTTGTCTTACAGTAAAAACCTCTATTTAAATGGAATTTTCTGTGTGAGAGAGTCAGACCAGTCTCCTTTATTATCTCCCATATTGGCAATCTCCTGAAAAATCCTTTTCTTCCAGGCTGAACAGTTCCAGTTATCTCATCCTTTTTGTATGACAAGTGCTCCAATTTTTCACGGAGTTTGATGAACTCAGAATGTCTCTCTTGTGCCAATAAACCAGAACTGGGTGCAGCACTGCAGATGTGGCCTCAGTGGAGGGGAAGGATCACTTCTCTTCACTATTTTGTTTGTGTAACCCAGGGTATTGTTGGCTTTTTTTGCTGCAAGGTCACATTCCTGTCTCATGTTCAGCTTGGTGTTTTGATTTTCCTCACCTGTTGCAGTCATCAGGATCCTCTTGTTGATCCATGCAGGATCCATCCTTGATGGTTCTCTGCCAGGACAGACCAAGGCTTGGAGGAGTTACTCCCAGCTCTCCCCTCTCTCCAGGACTGCCTGCCATGGCATTCCCTCAGGCAGATCCTGGAGGAAAATCACGTGCTCACCTGAAGTCCTGCTTTTTGCCTTGTTTCCTTCTCACAGGACCTTGAACTCCATCACCTGTGGGCACTGCAGCAAGGTTGACCCTGACCCTCACACCCCGGAGCAGCTCTTCCTTGGTGGTGAGTGTGGGGTGCAGAAGACCACCTTCCCTTGTTCATTCCTGGATATTCAGGAGAGGAGGCTGACCTGCACTTGTCCATGTTGACAATTTTCTTCAATTTTTTGGACATCTCTGCATTTACTCTCCCAACCCTATACCTCAGCTGATTAGAGCTAGCTGTGGTAAGAACTGTTCTGGCCTGCTGCCCAAAAATAATATTCCATCATTTCCTGACAGGGAAAAAAGTCCTGTAGACTTGTGGCCATTTGTCCTCACATCTATTTGCAGCTCCTTATTTCCCTTGAGAAGCATCCAAGACCATTTGGAAGTTGAATTTTCCGATGTCCTCGCTGATTCCCAACCCTCTCCCCCTCTGTTTCTTGGAAGGACCAGCTTATGAGGACAACTCTCCCACGTTGTTCAATTCCATTATTCACTACTCTGTGTCCATTTTATTTCTACTCATCACCCAGTATTCTCTAGCTCCTCCTTTTCCTGAACCTACTTGTTCTGCCCCCTGTAACACTTACAGATGCATAAACATGTAAAAAGTGGGCACTTTGTCATGTTACAGATTTTATTTAACAGCAGAGTCAGCTATCAGATTATCATTAGGTAATGTGCTGACATTCACATCCCTGAGGGAGATGATTGTGAGCTGCTGGAGGAAAAACGACCAAGATTAGTCTGCCAAATATATGGTAGGTATTAATCATCATCAGACACAGCATTTATTTATTTTTTTTTTCTCAGAAAAGCACTAAACTACAAAGCTTGTCCTTTTGTCCACAGAACTACTATGGTATGCAGTCAGCTGGGGTTTTTTGACAGAATTAACTCTGACAGCATATTGATCTAATAATTTTTGTTGCTTTCTAGCACTCCAATGTTTTCTTTTCTCCTCAGAATTCCCCTTCAACACATAAAGACATGGATTTTGATAAACTTGGGCTGAATGCCTATGCAACTTGCATTATCTCCATTAAGAGATTTCAAATGAAGTTTTTGTCCTCTTTCCCATTATTGAAAAGACCAAAACCTTCTAGGCCTTTTCAATATGTGGGTACCTTCTCATGCTTGGAAATGAGCTTACTTGGCATTGAATTCCATTGAGCTTGGAATTGAGCTTACCTGGCATTACATCCTTGCATTCCATGTTCACTGCAGCATACAGAGAATTAAAGCAAATATTCCTGTGTGATGTTCTTGAACTTAAACCAGGACTTGATGTCTTGAGCCTAGTGAGATTCAGATCCCAAAATGATGGATATTAGCAAACTGGGGTTCTACAAGACTGACTTTAAACTCTTTGTAGAACAGTCTCTCTGCAACCCCCTTAGAGATATTAGTGTATTATTCTGAAATTTAAATAAATACATCAAGAAGAAAAAAGATGGAATAGAGAATTAAGACGGTTTTTACATCATCTAACTCAAATTTTTCACAGGGTAGATTGAACCAGCAATGAATGCAGCAGGTGACTCCATTTTCTGCTTCTCATTCTACCCATTTTGCCCTCACTCCAGAAATCAGTCTTTTTCTTTAGAATGAATACATCAAGTGTTGCACATGGTGTCAAGGGGGGAGCTCTCATCATGCTGATCCTGGTCTCAGGGCACGATGCAGGTCACAGTGCAGCTGGTGGCACCAACAGAACACAAAGGAAAAAAGTGTTTTCTTGTTATCTACCAGCCTTAAATTTGTGATGTGTTCAAGTAAATATTTGTGTAGCTAACAGATCATTTAAGGCTCTGCTATGGGCACCTCTTAAAACTGAGAAGTCAGTGATGTTAACAATTTGCCACTAGGATTTTGCCAGGAGTCACTGAATAGCACAATTAAATTTGAAGTGTTGCTTCAAGGCTCATTTCCTTTCAGGAGAAGATCAGTTGTCAAATAGAACAAGAGCTGTTCTAGAGAAACAGGACAATCAATTAGTGACTAGCTGAGCACTTTTAGCCAAATGCTTTTATCCATTAATATATTTTTCCCAGCACAGTTGAAGAACGCTGCTTTATCAGAATAGTTAACGATGTTAAACTTCAGAGTCCAGATAAATTTCTAGATTCATTGAAGGGAATATAAAACTAGCAATTTTGGGAGTTTTGCTCAAGAAAGAGAGTCAGTTTCTCCAGTAAATGACTCTTTGTGGATAACATCTTTTTCTGTGCAAAAACTGCAGAACCATTAGCATAATAGCACTGAAGCTCTCTCAGATCTCACGTGGTGCTGCTGACAGCACTGCCATGACTGATACAGCACAGGACTATGTTAAATGCATTAGTCTTTCCATTTAGATTTGCAAGAACTTACAGCTGAAAAGAGGAAGGGAGAGGATGCCCGGTTAAAATTATTTTTCCTTCCTCACACGAAATGCAGTAGGTGAATCCAATGCTGAAATGGATGAAAGTATTAGTGTGTTCCAGTCATGAGCATGAGGTATCACTAAGCACTACCTTCCAAAAAAAATCTTGTGTAGGAGACCTCTTGAGAATGAATTAGGGAGTGTGTGATAACATTGAAATAACAGGATTGGTGTAGCAGTAGCTGGGAGCAGAGGTTGGTTTGTTCTCCTGCCAAATGGATACGTACTGATTTCACTGGGATTACTCACTGCATGGGGACCAAATCCTGCTTTTGCTGAAACCAGTGACAGAACTCCCATTGACCTCAACAGAACCCAGAATTAATGCTCTATTTCTCTGTGAATTATGTTTTCACATCATTTACAGGAGGGAGTTTTTTCTTCTTGGTCAGCGTGGTAGGAGCTTGTCAGAACGTCACGGAGATCTATGAAGTAGCTGCAGACTAATGTCACTGGGAATGAGAGGAGATTCTGACCCTGTTTGTTGGAGAGGAAACTGGAAGTGATGAGCCCAGAGTGCAAGGAGAGCACTAGAACTGGAAAATTTGGAAGCTGCATGGCAGGATCCTAGCAGCCACTGGAGCTTTGGGCTTGCTGCAGTTAATACGTGACACAGAAAGGGAGGGAATTTCTTATCCCTCACACTTTCCCTTTACAATCAAAGCTAGAATGTAATATTTCTAAAGTTTAGACTTTAGGAATTGCAGCAAATAAGTTCAGCTAGTGGCTTTCCTCAGTGAATGGAATGGTATACACCAGCTGAGCTTTTCCTGCTCTCTCAGTTCCCTGGAAAATTCTGAGCCTCGTAATAAGTTCAGAGGTGAAATTGATGGCAGGTCACACAGCTACTGGCTGAGGAGTGCTGATGTGCACTCTGAGAATGGTTAATGGTTCATTTTATTGCACAGCCAAAATAAGACAGAGCTGCAGTGCAGACTCTTTTCCACTTGTACTCTGGGGATTCTGAAACATTTCACTTTTTCCTGGTGGCTATATGGAGCAAAACAAAACATCAGCCAGTAGTTTACATTTTTGCTGCCTGCTTTATTTAGCACCATCCCTGAAGTGACTCTGGGCATTTATAAATAGAGAACTCTCACAACACTGAGCCCATGTGAAAGATGGTGTCGGCTTTCCTCTGTGGAGATTAAAACCAGGATTTTTGTGCCAAGCCCAACTTCGTGGCTAAGTTCAGCCAGGGAGCCTGTTTTCTGTCCCATCATGGGCTGTGCTGTGGATTAATGGTGTGACCTGTTCTGTCAGTCTGTCATTGCAAGGGAATTCACTGGTCTGTGATGTGACAGGTACCTAAAAATGAGCCTTGAATCTAGATCCGTGCAGGACAGACCTTCCTAAGAGAAGGATGCATTGCCAAAAGGACAGACAGTGCCATTTATCAGTCTTGTGTTAGTAAAATTGCTTCTAGGTTAGAATGGAAATATTTAATATCCCTAAAAAGTTAGGGGATTAATCTTACCATGAGACATCATTTATTAGAAACGTTTCTTTCTGAAGCTTTATAATTCTTTCTGCTCTTTTCTACATTCAGTTGTCTTTGTGTCAGTAAAAGACTGAATTACACATCAATGTAAGGAAAACATTTAGGTTCTTTTTAGATGGTTTGTGTTTAACAGCTAAAATCGAAGAGGAGAGACAGCCTAGTGGAAGCTTTGCTTAGGTTGCTCTTCAGCAAAGCCCACAGTTCAGAACTTCCCCAAAGAGAGAACCAACAGCCCCACAAACAATATAAACCAGCCTGATGACATGGAGAAATACCTGATGGCAAGGGCTCTGAGGAAAGCATGCTTTGAAATCCTGTTTTGTGCATGGATGTGGATGCTCAAAACAGGAATCCTTCTTTGAGAAGGGGTCAGGACAGAATACAAATAAATCAGTAAACCAGAAATGCTCGTGGGACCAAATATTTCAGTCTTTCAGGCAGTTGAAGTCCAGACATTCAGGGGAAGTAAGTTAAATAACTGGTGGTGCATTTGAATGAGAACATTCATCTTGTTTGTCAAAGCCCCACAGATATTCTTCAAACTGACAGAAGCATCTGACCACATTTCCCCCTTTCCCTACCCTGAGTGAACTCGTGAACTACTTGGGCGCTGCCTGGGTTCCGGGCATTTCAATGGTTTTGGCTGTATTCTAACATTCAGCCTGGAGGAATTCCTGTTAATTTTCTTTATGCTTTTTATTAAGCTTTTGTTTTGTTCCTTCAGGCCTTTTCTGCGTGTTGAATGGGAAAGCATTTTATCTGATGCAATTTACATTTCCGTAATGGCGAGCAATGGGTTCTTTCTCTGAGAACATACCATGCAAGGATCCAGAGCCCAAAAATTCTTGAGCTTTGTTTTGTTTGGGTGGTAGGTGAGATACTCATGGACCTAGATTTCAGTTCTGCAAGTAGCTTTGGTACACCGTTTGACACACCATTTTTTTAAACACAACATTCATAGGATGAGGGGATACAAAAGCTTGATGCTCTGCATCTGAATTGATGAGCAGCTGTAAGCCCCAAACAGTTTTGGGGCTGGTTCTGTTAAATTTCTGAATGTTCTGGAGAAGGACTGATGAGGAGGAGTGCTTGCTGCTTCCTCAGCAGCAGGTGATCAAGTGAGCAAATATCTGGGGGGTGCTGGGTGTTATTGTTGTGGGAGCCTGCAGGCAGCAAATCCAGAAGTCTGGGCTTCAAGGATTTTCTCTTACCATGTATTATAACATCAGGGGAGCCACAGGGAAGAGCCTGGAAGAGATCAAGGGGTTGTTGTGTTTTTTTTTTTTTTTTTTGTAGAAATAGCCAGCCATCCTCCTGCCCCAAGAATTGTGCAACCTGCACTGTCAAAAGCACTGTTCTTCTGGCTGATTTTCTGGGTAAGCATCATGATGCAAATATCAAGATGGGATCATGCCCCACTCACCGATTTCATAGCTCTTGGATTAGTCTGGCAGGTGCTTATGCTACCTAAATTCATCCTGCCAGATGTCTGTATCACGTGGTGAGGCAATCCTGCTAAGCCTCGTGCCTTGGTGCTAGCACTGACCAATCCACTAAAATTGCACATCAAAGCCTTTTAGTGTCACTTAAACCTTAGTTACCATTTTGCCTGATGAAGCTTTTAAATATGCCCTGCTTCCTAAATTTTATTTTGGACGTGTCAGAGAGCCTCACAAAAAATTTGTATTACAGTTTTTTAACTTGGCTCAGAGCCTACGACCATTTTTTTCCCTGTATTTAAAAAGTCTGAAGACATAGAGAGATTTACAAGTTTGGGTTTGCTTGGCCATTGCTCCTTTTCTGCCTCTGTTTTCATCTCCCACAATGTAAGGCATAAACCAACATAATCATCCTTGGACTGTAAGGAAGATGATCTCAAAGACAGTCAAAAATCTGTTTTGATGCTGTTTAAATGAGAGAAAGATATAATTTTACATATAAAATAATCAAATTATTTTATTTGCCTGAAGCTTTGAGATCAAATTGGGAGAAAAAAATTTACTGCAAACAAAATGAAACAGAAATATATTTTAGCTGATTAAAACTTTGTTTTCTTCCTGCTTCACCTCAGGTCATTAGACAGATTATATGTCTGTTCTTCCCATAAAATAACTTGACAATTAATTTTGGGAACCTTTCCTCTAGGAGAGGTGAGACTGTGTCCCAGGGTGTGAGATGAGGCAGAGCTCTGAGGGGATGGGAACGAGCAGTTCAGCTCAATACATTATGCACCAAATTTATAAAGCTGACTTTGACTTGGGCAGGACAACAGGAGCCTTGTCCAAGCAGCTGTCACCAGGCCTGGCCCTGCTTATGAGACTGGGTTTGCTTTTAGAGCTCCACTGGAGAAGGATTTAGCAGCAGGAAGTTTCCATTTGCTGGGCTGCTGGTGTAATGGATGGTATGGTTCTCTCTTTACTATTTCAGGCTTTTCCTGGCTCTCACAGCAGCACCTTGTAATAGCACAGCATCATTTATTTAGGTCCATGTGAGGAGGAGCTCAGGCTGGTTGTTTATTTATGCTTGGAAGTGGGTTATTTTCTTTCTGCACAGCTTTCCCCACCATAGGAGTGAAGGAACTGACATATTTCCAAACAAGTCCAATTAAATGTTGTGAAAAGTAAGAGGAAGTCTGATTTCACAGTCAGAATACCCTAAATGATAACTTGATCTAGAATTCAAGATACAATGTGGTTTTCAGTGTCTGAATACATCTATTCTGCATAATGGTATAAAGTGTGATTAAATACAGGACACTGCTAAGGACTTTGTCAAACCCACGTTATAGTTTGGCAAAATATACCTTGTGACCTATTATGAACATTTTTTGCCATTTGAAACTATTCTTTCAACTCTTAAAATCAACACAGTACTTTGTTTGAAATATTTAAATGCAGGTTTCCAGCAACTGCAAATTTCTTTTGGTCCCATCTAGTTAGAAAAGTTAGAATCCAGTTAGAAAAGAGCCTTGTACCTCAAAATTAATTTCCAGGTTTGCCACTACTAACAGACCTCAGCATGGTTAGGAATGCCATTAATTTCTGAACCCTTTGATGAATACAGGGAGAACAAAGATCATTAGGTAACATGTTCCACAGCAGGACACATTGCACTGAAAAAGTCCAGCCATCAAGAAAAGATTAATATAAGAACCAACAAAAAGGGGGCTCGAGCTATTTAATATTTCATTTTGTACTTAAGAGCCATATTATTTTATTTTTTGTGTGTTTTTTTTCTGGATTTCTAAACATCTATCCCAAACATCTCTCTATGCTCCTTGAATGTGGTAAATCAATCCTAGAACATTAGCTACAGTATTACAAATAAAATATTAAGTCCTGTATTATATAAAAATTATTTTGTCTAACATGCTTTTGTAAGGTAGGAGTTTATGGTTGTCAGTAATTATGAGTCCACAGAGCTCCATGGCTGTCTGAAATCAAGGTGTTCAACCCCCTTTTCTTAGAGACTTGATCCTGAGAAAGAAGCTCTCCAGCATGTTGGTGCTGTTTTGTATAAAAATTATGATTTGTTAGAAGGAAGAACATCTTAACATTTTGTGCAGAAAGCAGCTGAGCTCCACCTGAATCTGTTGACAGGACCAATTCACAGGACCAGTGTCCTCCAGGGCATGATAGAAGCTGGTGTGGACATTTGGTGCACATCTGCAACCACGTTCAGTTTCCTCCTAAGGAATTCAGTCCATGTGTGGTGAAATAGCTCAGTGGAATTCCAGCTAATACCCAGCAAGTGGCCATGGCTGGGGAATTTAACTCAAAACTGCAGCACAGCTCTGAACCAGAACAAAGGGAGGGTTCATACCTTCTCTCCTCTACTGAGCTTTGCATTGGTACCTTGGTAAGGAAGTTCTGTCTTCAGGACTAAAAACAAGAATTGTTTTTGCAGGCAATATTGCATAGGTAATTTGAAAACCAGCATTTGTTTTCATGGATTCATAGGCTAGATAGGGGAATCCTAACTCTGGACACATCAGGTTTTCCCAGCTAAATCCTAGGACCAAAAAACATTAAAAAAGGAAAACTTTTGCAATTAATCTCAAATGTGCCCTCATCTGTAAATGCAATCATGAGATCTACCTAAATGTGAAAAACTTACATGTCTTCAAATTAGTTTATTTTTATGAATGCAAATGATCATACAGGCAAAGAATTTTTTTAATTGGCATAACTGATACCACTTTTTGTTTAACTTTGTGCAATTTACTTCATTCCCTATTGCAACAAGCATAGATTTTTTTTTTTTTTTTCTCCTGAAATATTTACAACTCAGCCTTTTGGGAATGAAGAGCTGTTGCTTCAACAATGAGTTCTCCAGGTTGCCATGTTTGAAAACACATATAAAGCATGTAGATTCAGTAGGAGGATGGCAAATCAGAGCTTGCTGTATAATTCTTAGTGGGTGTGGAAAGAAAGTGAGGTAAAAGTGTGAAGGGCAAGGTTCATGAAGAGCAAAATGGGGAAAGTGCAGTGGGAAGTGGGATGGAAAAACATCCAAGCTCTTCCTGCCCCAGGGAGTGGGGAAGCAAAGGCTGTGCAGTGAGTGTTTGTATTTGTAAAAGAGGTGACAGGGAATGCTGCCCTGCTCAGTGGAAATGCTGACAAAATGTCTGGGCAGCTCGTGTCTCTGATAGCCATGGAGCTCACTCCTGTCTGGTTTTCCCCATGCAGAGACATTCTTTCCCCTGCTTTACTAGGGCCCTGAGAAATAGAAAAGAAGATGTCATCTCAAGCTGGTTCTATAAACACTGCTATCAGAAAAGACATTTTAAACTATCATAAAAAAGGCCCATTGTGCAACTGGACTCTTGGAACGAGAGTGGCTTATGGCTCAACCATTGTTAAAGGTTAATGTTCCTATCATTGCATTCCTTTTCCTAGTTCCCATAACCAGGCTGTAATGATAGATAAATATATGAGCTATTTCTTTGTGTTGGCAAAATCACAATTCAGAAAGACATAGTTTCCTAGGTTATTTTTAAACTAATGGGCTGGTTTATAGCTAGATGAATAAACTCATCTTTTTTAAGAGAAAAGACTTTCAATGTTCTGTTGCTTTTGCAGAATGTGAGCATTTGTGAACGTTTTTGTCTATCAAAACAGAGTAACAGCTTTATGAAGTCAACTCATGAACTGAAAAGGAATCTAATTAAAACAATAGTGTTAATTTACTGTTGCCAAATGTTAACCAGTCTTGTACTTTCCACAATTATTTGTACTGTTGTACAATAATTTGAATCTCTTTGTCATTGTTGTGCATTGTTATGTTCCTGTAAGGGCTGAATGCTGATTCTGGGGCAGAAATTCTATTTTCTGTTAGCTGACTGAGCAAGAGAATCTGCACATATCTCTTCCAAGTTCTCCCCATGTTCACACAAGGATCAAAGAAATATCTTCTCTGTTTTAGAGAGTTGCTGTGCTGCTTGGTCAGTGCACCAGCAGTGCTTTCTCTCAGTGAAGTACTCTGATAAAATGCTATAAATTCTAAGAAACTGCAGATTGAGGTCTAAAAGTTTTCCTGTGACATGGCAGGGGTAGAGCATCTTAGCCCAGACTTTCTTTAAAAGTCAGGACGGGGAAAATTCAGTCTTCACATTTCCATCTGATTTAGAGAAGATTCTGAGCAGCCACAAAGTTCCTCTAGCCCAGCTCTGCTGCTCTGCTCAGACATCTGCAGAGCTGCTGGGTCTGAGTGATGGAGCTCGTGCATCCTTCCCTCTGTGTTTTTCAGGCAGTTTTTGGGTGAGTCCCTAGCACAGCTGTGCTGTGCTCAGCACCTCTTCCAAAGGGTTGGATGCTTTATCACCACTCCTAGTTCAGGTTTTCTGCTTCAGGGACAAACTGAGAGGAGAAGCAGGCCAGCTGCAGCTACCTCCTATTTTTGGAGTCAGTCTACTGGAACCCATTCTGTGCTAAAAGTAATCCCAAATAATTTCTTTTTTTTACAGGCAGAGAAAACACTCTAGTAACTCTTCCCTGGCTTGTGGTGGTTTTGAAGGGAAGTAAATAATTCCCCATTTCACAATCTCAAGGAAAACACCTGTGAAAGGTAAGCTGATGAGATATTTTGGCAGCATGGCTCCATGGCAGTGATGTATCCCAGTGAACAGAACTTGGGCTCCAGATGGTGTCAGAGTAGATGGCCCTGGTTCCCTGCAGAGATTTGATAATCAGGTTGTTCTTTTTAACTTGGACTGGTAATAGAGTTTAAATCTTCAGCATGGAAATACAAATTTTAACTTTTAAAATTTCCACAAAAAGAGAACAGGGGTGTAAAGGATTTCAAGAAAGAAGTGTATTTGTTTTCACTGCAGGTATTCTAAGAAGATCTTTTGTAAATCTCAAAATTATTTCCAAAAGCGTTTTGAAATTCATTCTATCCCTTCTGAAAGCACAGTGCTTTAATTTAAATCAGTTCAATTAATCTTAAAAAAGTAACAAACATGCAACAAAGGAAATTTTGACTTTAAAATAATACTTTAAAATGACTGCATCTGATCAGTCTATCACATTAATTACAATATAATTTGATTAATTACAATATGATTTGTCACATTACAATATGATTTGTAAGAGGATATGAGCAAATTCAGGTGGATTTTTTAATTCACTTGTCCCATTCCCATATAAAAAGGGAAATCCGTTTAACAGAAAATAATTTTTATTTATTGAATAAAAAGAAATTCAGCCCTAATCCTCTTTAGCACTTAGATATTACCAAGCATTATATTTTTAAAATATACTTAAAGGACTTGTTTCAAGGGAGATCCCCCTGCCCTTAGAGGCAGGTGCTGCAGTACAGCTGTGAAGAATGATCTGCAAGCTGTAAGAGAGAAACTGATTAGGCAATTTTCACAAAAAATAAAACCCTGCCTCCCTTCTCTACCCTCTCTCTTCTTCCAGCCCTCCACTTTAGCCACCCCTGTGATAAAGAACAGCATTTAAAATTGTGTGACACACTCTGAGGAAGATGGCTGGGCTTAATTTCCTGTCTGCATTTCCTTGCCTCCCTATATAACCTTTAATGCCAAAGCTCAGAAGTTTTTTGGCAGGAGGAGAGGGCTGTGCCAAGAGCAGGGGCAGCTCATGATGAGCTTTGGTGTGTCACTCATGTCTGCAAACACACCTTGGGTAACAGCCAGAAAACACTGGGGGGAAAGGCAGGATAAGCATGGATAGTGAAGGATGCCCCTGTAGGGTATGGTCAGGAAGATTTGGTCACGTCCTGAATATTTTTTCCCTTACAATGGATTTGTTGCACATGTAAACTTCCTTTTGTTGTAACACAGCATGAAAGATTGTGGGAAATGGAAAGGCAGAAACTCCTACAGAGGCAGGAGGGTTTGATCTGCAGCTTGGATGGAGGTAAAAATAAAATACACAGGCATTAAGCAGAAAAACCATAAACTTGTGTTTCTGTAGCTGTAAGTGAAAATATGCCTTAAACATAAATCTCACAGACATTAAGCAGAAAAAGAATCAATTTATGTTTCTATAGTTGTAAGTGAAAATCTGCTTTAAGTGAGTGAGAAACTGAACTGATAAGATGGTGAAGGGTTTATAATGTGGTTGTATGGAATAAGCAAAGAGTTTAGGAGTTACACCAGAAGCATCTGTGTGTATGTGTGATAATACCCAATGGCCATTGGGTAAAAGTATCCACAGTGCAGCAGAAATAAGTGAAGGTGATAGCTTAGAAAAGCAAAATACACCCTGTGGTGACTGTCTATTACATTAGAAAGTTCTGTGCTGTCTTGTAACAAAGAACTTGTGACTGCTTTGAGCTATAACCAACTGCTTGCTCCTCTAAAATCTCTGAGAGTGAAGTTTATCTGAGCAGTGAATCCTTCTCAGCCCAAAGAGGTCCCATCCCTTCATCAAAAGCAGTGACAATGAAGAAAGATGACTGGGGATGAACAGATGTGTCTCTTACATGTAAAACTTATTCAAGTCAGAAGAAAAGGCTGCCTTGAGTGTGGAGGCATTGCCACATGGTGGGGTTTTGGGTGCTCACATTTCCAGAGCAGCCTCTCAGCATCCCCTTCATCCCCGTGTGATGCCAGGGGATCTGAGCTCCCATCAGACAGTGCCAATGGCTGTGACTCGTGCTCAGGGAGAGGGAATTAGTGGTGGTTGCACTTCCGGTGCTAATGCTGCTGTTTGCTCTTTATGTGAAAGAGACAGGAAAGAAGGAAAAGGGACAGTGTTCTCCTCTCTAGCAGCTACACAACAAAGTGTAGCTTTCAAAATAAATGACTGGTTTTTTCCAATTTTTTTAAGGGGGGAAAAAAATAATCCTCCCGAGATGCAATCTTGAGCAAAGTACAAGAAGTTCCCAAAGGATGCTGAACATGAGCAAAAACATTTCCAGCATACTTATAGTAATGCTGTGTTTACTTTGTCAATTAATGATTCATGACCCAAAACAGCTTGTGCATTACAAATGGCTCTGCACTGTATTTAAGGAGCTGCAAACTGTAAATGGCAGGAGATGGCTCCACTTTTCTTGCAGCCCTTTGTTTATCTGAGCACCAGAAAACAGAGCTGTAGAGGGGGTGGAGGGTACCACATGTTTATTTGTTTAGTCTTGCAGTGCCTCTGCTCTTTGATGGGGAGCTTCTATACTCTCCATGGGCCTTCTCTTGGGTCTGAGCACAGACCTGGGCCACAAATTGCCTCTATTCCCCTTCCAAGACCTGTTTCTCCATTGCCTCCATGGGCAGAGGGACCCCACAAGTGCCCAGAAGCTGAAGGCACAAATGCAGCTGGTTTCCAGGAGCCATTATAAGTTGCTCATGCAATGGCTGCAGGACAGGGAGGAGGTCAGACCAAGTATTCTGCTGGTGTAAATCTGTCCAGCTTGTCATGGACTTTAATGGAATGGGCTGATTTATAGCAGTTGGGAATCTGACCTGTCACAGGCAGAGATGGAAAGTGCAACTCAGCTCAGTTCAGAGGGAGTTGTGCTCCCTTGTGTGGAACAGAGCTGAGCTCCTGCAGCTGTGGGAGATGCAGCTCGGATTTCCCCACTCTGGTGTTCTTAAAATTATAGCAGAGCTTTTCAATCATGGCACATTTTATTTTATTTTATTGCCATCAGGCCGTCTGAGCTTGGTTAAACACGTGGTTGTAACTTTGTCGGACTTTTTCTAAAATGAATTTCGCCCTGATGGCTTTCACCTTGATAAATTACCTCATAAATGGACATAGGTGAAAGCTGGAATCCTCTAGCATTAGTCTGAAAGAACAAGTTTAATGGTTTTACTTTGCACATAATAGTTACAAATTTGATCAAAGCCCATTGTGGAGAAACTGCCTTCCTTCAAAAGGCCACACTAGGCACACTTGGCCATTGCTGGTGCCAAAAGATCCAAGCTGTTTATTTGCAGTCTTATCTTCAGAACAGTTTGGTTCCCATTCAGACACGAGCCCACAGAGGGCTTTGCTCAGAAAGCCTCAGGCATTCAGCTCCTCTGAGTCCAAGGTGCACACACTCCATGTCTAGGATGCAAAGGAAGAGCCAGTACCTCTGCACGGGCTGAAAAGCAGCCAGTGCTTTTCAAATCAGCAGGTAGAGAGGATGAAGGGCAGCAAACATCTTGTATCTGGAAAGGAAAGAAAGTACACCTTGTTCAGCATCACCAGACTGTGCTGCTCCCCAGCTGGGGCTCAGAGCTCACCTGCGAGCTGTGAGAGAGAAGAGCTTTGAACACAGAAACCATTATTGCTTTAAAAATAAACCTGCCATTTCCTGGCTGTGCAGAATTTGCAGATTTCTTGAATATTAGGATATCAACACAGAGATATGAATCAATAGTTTCAGATAGTGTCTGCAAATCATCTTTTCCCCCAGCAATTTTTTTTTGTTCATATTGTTATCAGTTTTTATGAGCATTGAGTGTCTTGTGAATGTCAGCTAACCAGGGTGATATAAATCTTAGAGCTGTGAGAACTGAAAAGATATTTGCAAGCAATTATGCAATCACTGTATTAAAATAAAACAAATTGGGGCCAAAGTCTGGACATTTGCCTTTCAGTTATGTGATTCTTATCTCTGTCATTCAGTTTCTCCATGGAGATGGTCACTAAAATCTCCTCACAGAAGAAAAGATAAAAGGTCAACAGCAGAGTTAGCCCAACAGTACATTTTAAACTGGTATTGTATAATTTTTCATTATTGAGTTAAAAATGTAAAGCCAAATGATGCACTATTTTAATTGATGCTCTATTTTAATTGATAAGCCTTCCATAGGTTTCACTAGGGACTCTGCTGCATTCCAAGGAGTTTGGATCCAATACCTTTTGGAAAAAAGCAAAATGAGGGTAGCTCCCAGATAAGCAAAAGTTGGACTCAGACATGGAAACTGAACCAGGACTCTGCAGGACACAAGACAAATTTGAGAGCTGAATGGAACAAAGGCCATTCAAGCTGGAGGTGTCCTTTGACAGAGAGTGACCATACTGTGTCTTTTTGCAGACTGGGGCTGGTAGCCTTTAATCCCTTCTGCAGAATTTGAATCAAGGGCTTTGCATGAATTAAAACATGGTATGGGCAAGAGTACCTACAGATATAGGAAACTGGTGAAGAAATAATCTAGTGGAGAAATCCTGTGTTCATATCCTTATTTCCAAAATCTTGTTGCCTTTTGATGTATTAAAATTGCCAATTCAGATGCTTCATCTAGGCTGTCTAGGTAAGTTTCTGTTGCATTCATTGCTGTCATAGAACAGCCACATATTTTGATTTTTTTTTCCTTATAACTTGAAGGCATATTTACAAAGCACATTATTAATACAAATAGTTATAGTGTTATTTATAGCAATATTTATAGCAATATTTATATTTAATTATTCCTATTTGATTATTATAATATATATTTATATAACATTTATATATTTATATATTATATATAACATTATATATTATATTATTCATGTAATAGTTCCTCCATTTGAAGGCTTTGGGTAAACATGAATGTGCAGGCACTGCTGATGATTCTTGTCTTCCAAGTATTTACATTTATGGTCCTGGAGCTAATTTGTTTAAACTTGCAACAATCTGACTTACCTGAGCTGCAGACAATTCTCTGTATCTTTTCTTTTTTGAGGGAGAATTGGAAAATCATTCTTAAGAACTGATATTTTCAGATGTAGTAAGAAAGAGGGTCATGTGATAAGAGGAGGGAAAGAGAATTGCTCGTAACACCTCACAAAGCTGGCTCAGGGAGTATTCATTATTAGGTGGTTGGTAAGTTTATGTGATATTTGAGGCAAAAGAAATGCTTAAGATATGGTAGAAATATTGCCTGTTAATGTGTAAAATGAGGCACTGTGATTCACTTGGGTTCTTATGAGCTGGCACGTTCAGGGAAAACATATTTTCATTGTTTCCACAATTTTTTTGCTGTTTTGAGAACAGAGGAGATTTGATTGTGCTCAGGCATACCCACTACATGTTTTTATAACCAAGCTCATCATTCCAGCTCAGTTTGCCCCTTACTTTATCAATCCCTCCCACTGTGATTTCTTGATGCAAGCAGAGAGTCAAGACCTAGGAACAAACCCCCTGCTGTCACCTCAGACATTGTTTTGGGGTTGTTTTCTCACTTATTTCCATGCTGAACTCTCACATTCATGTTTCTCCCTCCAACCTCTAATGTTCTTTCTTTTTTGGGCATTTTTCCTTGAACTGGTTGAGATTAATAGAAAACCACTGACTGAGGACTCTACCAACACCACTCATAAGAATGCCAGAGTAGGAAAAACAGAGGATAGGATCTTTTGCAACTGAAATATCTGAATCAGTAAAAGGTGTTGGTATCTTCTAGAACCACGGGATTTCATCCCAAATTGCTTCTTCAGCACAGAGTGAAATAACAATAGAAGTTATTTCTTCTTGGGTGAGTCTTTTCTTGCAATTAATTTAGAGGGGAATGGAGGCTTTTATCACCTCTTGGAATGTTTTGTTCACCATTAAGACCCCCTTCTTCCAAATGACTCATCCAGAACCACAATTAGTCTCTCACAGGGGTTTTCTTTTCGATGTCATTTTAAAGAAAGTGATTTATGAAATTGCTCTGCTAACATTATGGAAATGTGCTTTACTGCAAGAGCTCCAGCCTCTCTCACAACACAAAGTGCTGGAGCCAGTGAAGCTCTTTTCAGGGATTTTTACTCAAGGAAGTTTGCATGGGAGCTGTGTTCTCTCTAGGATTTGTTTAGGTGGATACAAGCAGGAAAAGCCTGCATCAGCCCAAACACTCTAAGCACTTTCTCACACAATCCCAAGAAAGAAAACATTTTAAGTTTTGATCTGTAGTAATTTAATAACTTCTAAGTTTGGCATTTGGCAGCTTGCATCCACTGATACTGGTAGGTAAGGGGCTTGGCACACAATGCAATAAAAATCCTTCCCTCTGAGGAAGGATTCACAGTATTAGTGCCATGCTTTTAAATTGCTTTTTAAATTTCATACCAGCTCTCCAGATTTCAGCCTGTTATCATCTGAAGTTTTGGGTCCAGGCTATTTACTAATGGATGCATTCTCTCCCTTTATGAACCTTGTAGAGAGCTGCCATTAAACCTGAGCTGATTTTTTCCTTGTGTCAATACTGGACTAAAACAGAAAAGAAAAAAAAAAAAATAGCATATTTCAAACCCACTAGAAAATAACTTTTGACATATGATAGTTGAAGCTTAAACTAGTTCCTATCTTATCCCTCTGTGTATTTATAATCCCTCTTGAATTCCAGCACATTTTGTTTTGACATTTTTCTCAATAGTTACCAAGACTAATATGAGTAGTTTCAATCCACTCCAAAACTGTGATACAAAATAAAATACACCAAAGATTTAAATGATATAAACAGCTATGTAGTGAATACTTAACCATGTCATGGCAGGAGAGCTTGGGGGCTCACTTTCAAAGTGAAGTTGCCTTCATCTTCACCACACTGCATTTAGTCAAAGCAGTTATGATTGTACACCATGAAGCAGAGAGTACTGCACATAGAAGGCATCCTTAAATGCTTGATTTTGATACTTAGGCAATAAAACAAACAAACTGGGGCTTTTTTTGATGACCACTCTCCTGCAAGAGCTCCTCTGGCAGAACAAGTGTCACTGTGGCACAGCTCCTCTCCTCTCCACGTGGGAGACCCACCACGTTCAGCTCTGCTCAGGACTAAGGCTGAAATCAGTCTCACCAGGTTACTCTGGGGAAGACCAGCAGCTGCCCTGCTGGTGAAAAGCTGTCTGAAACAATTGCTGGTTTTACAAGATGAACCAGGATCTTTTCCCCTCTTACCCCCCCAGCATCTCCCTCTCCCAGACTTCTTTTTTTTTTGCTTAATCTTTCAAAACCATTCCAGGCTCACTGGCTGTGCAGCCAACCTAAGCAGTGCAGCTTCCTGGTCATGACTTCCAACATTCCCTGCCTTTGGAGGGCTGGCACTTCAAATGTGGGAGCAGGAAGCAGCTGCCACCCTAAAGTGGCTGTGGGAAGACATCTGGCTTTTTGCATCTCCAAAATTGGTTTTTGGACCTCCATCTCTCTGATCAGTGTGACATTGTTCACAGGGGTCCCAGGATGAGGGAAGAGATGACAAAGTTGGCTCCATGTTCAGAAGGCTTGGTTTATTATTTTATGATATATAGTATATTAAAAACTCTACTAAAAGAATAGAAGAAAAGATTTCAGCAGAAAGCTGGCTAAGAATAGAAGAGGAATGAATAACAAAGGTTTGTGTCTGACCGAGACAGTCTGGACAGCTGGGCTGGGATTGGCCATTAATGAGAAACAACCAGGTGAGACCAATCCCAGATCCACCTGCTGCATTCCACAGCAGCAGATAAGAATTCTTTGCTTTCTGTTCTTGAAGCCTCTCGCTTCTCAAGAGGAAAAAATCCTAAAGAAAAGATTTTCATAAAACATGTCAGTGATAGAGCAGTGAGCACCAGCTTTGCCTTCAGCAAGGTCTGAGACCTTGCAGCATTGCACCACTTAGGTTAAAAGTGTTAATTGTGATAAAACCCCTCAGCTGTTGAATCCCTTTTCCTGTGGGAAGACAGAGCTGTGCCCAGATGTCCTGATGGACAGATTTTGGAGCTGTATCCAAGGCAAGACTGAATGGATGCTTGTGGACAGCCCTCCTTCAATCCGTTTTATCCGTTTGCAAGATTAACCTCTTATTTAAAGGTCTTCATGGTTAAAGTCTCAGGAAAGTTGCTTGGATATTATTTTGGGGGGTTGTTACAAACCTCAGCTTGGCTCTAGTGCAGCTCCATCTGAGGCACTGTGTCCTG
Source organism: Haemorhous mexicanus (assembly GCF_027477595.1). Taxonomy (NCBI): domain Eukaryota; kingdom Metazoa; phylum Chordata; class Aves; order Passeriformes; family Fringillidae; genus Haemorhous; species Haemorhous mexicanus. The sequence continues at coordinate 2,163,672 of NC_082345.1, read as the reverse complement.
CTCAAGGCCCATCTTTGTGAAAGAGATCTTGATAAACTGGAGCAGTTTGAACAGTGCCATCGACTGAGTTTTAAACAGAATGTTGGGCCAGGTGACACCCAGAGGTCTCTTGGCCTTAAATTATTCTGTGGTCCCCTCAGGGGAATTTCTGCAGGAATTTCTGCAGGAGAAAAGGGATTTAGGCATGTGATTGCAAATGGTTGTACTGTCCACCAAAGCAGGAATCAGCAATATAATAAGATTTGCTGTCATCTACACTATTTTCCTTGAGTTCAAGTCACAGAGGTTTGTATACATATTGATTAAAGGGACACTGTGTGAGGAAGGAATCATTTGTTTATTAAGTCTCTGGTTGATTGATTCTCCAAATACAAGAATTTCTAAAATGCATTCCTAATTTCCTAAGTTATGCACTTGTCTTTTTGTATTTCATTATGGAATTGATATGTTTAGATTGCTCTTTTTTAGTCCTCTTGCAATTAGACCTGGTTATTGCTTTTTTTTTTTTTTCCTATTTGTTTGAAGAACTTTGCAACAATTGCAATTTTTATTTGGTCAAATTTTACAGGAATTTACTTATCTCCACCTTGTAATTTTAGTGCTGTATAGACTCTGAGAGATTGCAGACAGATCAAAATTATTTAGGAGGCCAATGCTTCTGTCAATATTCTTTTCTTTTTTCCTTTCTACAGAAATGAAGGATAAAATATCATTCTAATTGCACAATCCTTTCCCTTCAGGACAGATTGCAAAAGGAAGGGCTCTTCCAAAGAACTTGTTATGGTTGTTTCTTATTTCTGCTGTAGTTGTCTGAGGCCCTGGTCAAAACCTTAGTCCTGTTTTTCTAGGCATTAGTTTAATACATAGAAACAGATCTTGCTCAGCAAATTTATATTTAGGAGGCAAAGCAAATAGATAAAAGAGAAGAAAATGTCTTACCCAGGCTTTTTCAGACAGATTGAATTCTATCTTCACTGCAAAAAGGCAGCACAAAAAGCATTCCTGAAGCAAGATTGATACCTGAAATTAAAATCCTAGTGAATCAGTGGAGCAAAAGTCACAGTTATCTCCATGCAGCTGCAATCATGGAGATGAGATTAGCAAGTATAAAGTGTGCTGCTTAGAATTCTACTTTGACCAAAATTACTTGACATAAACCCGCCATCCTTCTACTGCTCCCTACCACACTCTGTTGTTAATACCTTAGTAAAGGGGTTTAGGGGTGTTTGTGAGGCTTTTAGTAGTTAGTATGAACTCCTGTCCCTGAATCAGTGAGAAGCAAACTCCGTGTAACTCATCCTTACGAAAAGTTAGATGTTTGTTTAAGGTTAAGGTCTTCCTTACCCTGTGAAAGATGCTGCCTGCTTTTGGTCTGTGACTATGAAAATGACCATACAAAGGGCATTTGTTTGAAAAAATGCAATTAGAGAGATCAATTCGTTTCTTATTTGCTTTCCCTCTCCAACTGATTTTAACCACATCTCCATGTGAGATATGTCTAGTTCATTGCCAAAGTTAAATATTGATTCTGACACAAGCTGTCCAGATAAGAGAGGCTGCCTTCCACTGCAAACACATGTTCAGAACAAACTTTCTCATGCATCAGAAACAAGCCAAATTCATTAGTCACATTTCAATTGTATTACAGGTCTTTATAATTTATTCTAGCTCTATTCCATCCTTTTATGGTTCCACTGGGCTGCTCTTCATTGCTACTGCTGACCCACTTTCAATAGTGCATTAAGTTATGTGATTAACATCTGTCACATGTTGTTTGTACTCTCTTCTTCTCCCCAGGGATGGAAGTGTGTGCAGTGAAGTGTCCTGTTAATTTGTTATTTTAAATAAGAATGTTGTTGTGTATTTATTAAAGAAGGCGAGGTCAGGGAATGGGCCTTACTTTTGAACCAAAAACTGAGTGTGTTTGTGATGTGTTTTTCCCTCAGCCCTGATTACAAATAACAGTATTGTGAGCAAAATTAACATAGAGACTTCATTTTGCAGGAGCAATATGACATCACAGGGGTTTTTTTGCACCTTCCATTAGTGTTTTGTTTTTCTGCATTTGTTCTTACAGAAAGGCATGTCTGCTTACCAGTGAATTATCCGAGTCCAAAATGCTTTTTGCATCATAAATTATCTTTTGCCTTTTGTAGCCACACTGAAGATATCATATGGACATACATACATATATATATATATATATATATATATATATATATATATATATATATATATGGTAGTAACAGTATTGTAACCTTAGAAAAATTAGTGCTGCCAGTAAAAAACAATCCTTCATCAAGAAGGATGATGGACACAGTTCTACAGTGCTTTAACTTTTATCTTGTTTATTCTCATTTGTGGTTTCTGAAGCAGTTCCTCATGGAACTTGCCTTTGCTTTCCTTGCTCATTTTTTTTGCCCAGTTTATTTCTGGTCATCTTGGCCTAAGCAAAAGCTAGAAGCTGTGAGCCATTAGCATTTAAAAATGTGAAAACTTGTTTTCGTATTTATGGGGCTGTTTCAGACTGAAGTGTTGGAAACAGCTGGGAGGCTAATCAAAAACGTTCTGAGAAATACTAATTAATGAAAAATTTAGTGGTCTGGATTGCTTTTAGCACAAGAGGCTCATTCCTTGTCAGGTTACTATATCCACGGGATGTTTGCTTTGTTATCCTAAGAGCACTTTCTAAGTGGAGAAAGGAAAGTTTGGAAAAGAATGCATGATAACAGAAAATGAGAAGATTATAAATATGAGCTCTGGCTCTCCTAAACCAAATGGCTAAACTCTAATTAACCTCATTGGGCCCAGGATTTCATCCTGAAGGTTTCTGATAATATTTTTTGAGCTATAGAACATTAGTGTGAAGAAATACTATTATCTGTGCTATACAATAGTGGAGGTGCCAAGAGCTACGGTGTACTTAATGAAATTCAAAAGGATTTCTCTGTGTCACTGAGGGTCACTGTCACCAGGCTTGCCACGTGGGAGTGGTTTTCTCCATCACACTCAACTCTTTGAAGCAAGGACAGTTGTGAAATCTGGCATGTCAGGTTTCAGAATGCCTCTTGCATCCCTTCAGGAGATGTTGCCTTGTCCAGTGTAATTCTCCATCTTTTTCTGGTTTTGCCTGGGACAAGCCACAAAGTGCAACAATACCCACTGGCTTTGATTTGGCTTATCTGATTTTTCAAAGCTGAATGAACAGTTGGACTGCTTGATTTGGGTTATCTGGTTTTCCAAAGCTGAATGAACAGTTGGACTGTTTGATTTGGGTTATCTGGCTCTCCAAAGCTGATTGAACAGTTGGATGTTTGATTTGGGTTATCTGGCTCTCCAAAGCTGAATGAACAGTTGGATGTTTGATTTGGGTTATCTGGCTCTCCAAAGCTGAATGAACAGTTGGATGTTTGATTTGGGTTATCTGGTTTTCCAAAGCTGAATGAACAGTTGGATGTTTGATTTGGGTTATCTGGCTCTCCAAAGCTGAATGAACAGCTGAACTGTTCAATTAGTGAACTGAACAGAGCAAACCAACTGAAGAGTTCCTATTTCATGCTACATTTTTCACCTAAAATGAGACCTCTAACCCAGTGTTGTTATAGCTAAGATTACAACAGGGAGAAGACCTGGACACTAGAGAGACTATTTGCTCCACAAAATCAATTTTCTCATTTAGCAGCCTAGGCTGAGAAGCTGCCATTTGTTCAGCTGCTCTGACAAGATGCCTCTGAGTGACCACATCCTCAGGCAGAGAGAACCAGGGTTAAACCAGCATTTCAGAAGTAAAGCAAGACAGAAGATGGCCTTAAGACTGGAGAAGAGTTTTCAGAACTGAAGAGAACGTTCAGCTCCTGATGCTAAGCTGCAAGGTCACCAGAACTTCAAGAGCATACTTGAATTTACCTTCCTCTTTCATGTCAAGGACTTAGGAGTCCAAAATGAAAACTCTCTTTTGTGCCATAGGCTCTCTTCAGTCTTCCCCTAAGATTCTAGGAATCTTCTGGATCCTCTTAGGCTCTGCAGAAGTAGGAGATGATAGAAGAAGTCTTTTGCTTGGAAGAATTTAGTACCATGGATATCTGGGCTACCCAAAACCCCTGGGCCTCTGTGTCAGGCCGTTAATCAAAACCAGGAACTTTGTGACAACACCTAACAGTGAGCATGAGTTTCTGAAGATGCCTCTGCTTCCTGTTGAATATTATTATAAGGGTAATTTCTCATGGAGTTAATTATGTCTAATGTCAAATTAGAATTTGCCAGTGCTGATTATAATTGGTTGTGTTTTTCTGCACGCAGAAATTCCTAATGCTGTGCTGTTTAAATCATAGCTCTGGATCAGCAGTGGAGAAGGATTCTTTGGAGTGAAGAACTGACAACTGTAATTGTGCAATGAAATAATTGAAGCGTGCTAAGCAATCAAGGAGTCTATTTATAGCCAGAACATATTTCTGACTCTTTTTGCCATCCTCATTTTTTTGTTACCTTACGTACGAGGGAAAGAATCAGCTCAGTTGTGTTGCCATAGCTTAACCAGAAGCAATGAATGTGTTGTGTAAAGGTAGGATCAGTGGCAGCACTGCATCAAACATGTGTCAGAGTGTGGGTTTGGTGGCCAGGTCAGGGCCAGATTCTGATTTGTGTGAGTCAAAGAACTTGGCAAATTTCTTGGTGACATTTCTCTTCCAAGGTGGAGTGTCCTTCCTTTGCTCATCTTCTCCAGGGACAGTGCTCCTCTTGAGCAACGTGGGTCAGCTGCTCCTTGTGAAAGTTTCATCGCTCATCTCAGTCTCAAGAAAGTGACATACTGTTCCTTAAAGATTTTGGCAAAAGCTGAACCTCACTGGAAGAGGGGCCCCCACGTTGTTTGCACAGAGGCCAGGGCCAAACCCATGAATCTGGTTTATGATTCAGGGATTGGAATCTCAATAATCTGGAGGAATTTGTTCTTGGAGTCCTGGTCTTGGCCTACTGTAGCTTCTTTCTTGGTTTTATTTCTTATATATTGATGAGCTCTTTGAGCAGTATAAATCACAATTAATCAGAAAATACATGATCCTGAGTCGTGTATTTGAGTCTGGGGCAGAGAAAATGGGGTTTTGTTTTGTGTTTTGACTGCTACCTGTCCCTGTCTCTGTTGCATGATCCTAAGACAGGGTCCATTTTTCCTGGGAAGGAAGGTGATTATCACTAGTACAGAGAGGGAATTTGTGAGAAATTGCAATGAAAGAGCTAAGGTCATGGTTCGTGGCAAACAGGTGAAATAAAAATATTAGTTACTGCAAAGACAGGAAGTCTTGAGCAGTTAGAAATTGGTTCTTGTGAATTGTTCTTTAGTCTGTCATGTCAATTTTGTGTCACAACTAATATGTCTCTCATGTTCCATTTCTTGTGCTTATTTTAGTCATGGTTATGAACTGTACTGAGGATCCTCTCTAGGATTGCTCTTCCTATCAGAGGTGACATAATTTCTTTGCTGAATCATTTCTAGGTCTCAGTATTTTCTCTTAAAAGTTAAAAATTACCTTTTTTATTGTAGAAGCAAATTCCTGTGCATTTTGCTTCATAGTGCAGTGAAAGTTCTTTTAATTTGGAAGATACTTTAAGGTCTGAGATGTTAGTGAGACTTGAAAATTGTTCAATGTTAACTCAATTTTACTTTAGTATTAGATTAGCATTAGTTTCCAAACACTTTTGCCCCTTTTTAAGTTCTTAGGTTACACATTAAGCACAGCAAGCATTATAGATTTTGCCAGCAGTCTAGATAAGATCTGACAAGATTTGCTATTTCCAAAATTACTTGGAAACAGTCCTCCCTAATCCTCTACAATTCAGAAAAAATAAACAAAAACCCTAAGGTATTTCTGTTTGTCTAGACATAAACCCAACTGGTTTTGTTTTTTTTTTTTTTTTTCCTGCACTAAAACCTTCCACTGCTGCTATTACATTTCCATGTAGAGATTAATCAAGGACAGGTCCCTACTGGTGATTTCTGTCCCAACAATCTGACTGCTAGAGATGGTGGGAAGAAACCTGGCAAGTTTTTTTCCTCTCTGATCTCTCCCATTGAGACAAACCTTCATGGCAAGGGCTGATTTCTGTGCTTAGATCTTCCTCTACCAAGTCACTTGGTTTTCTAGGTTGTGTAGCCCTTAATGTGCCACCAGCTCCTTCCTCAGCTGCGTTTCTGGGCTTCTTTGGTGAGTAGCTACAAGCCCAAGGACAGGAAGGTTTGATCCAGAGTAGCCTTTTGCCCTTTTTCAAACATTTTCTGCTTTGCAGAATGATCAGTTGCATGTGCTGGCTTTTACCTCAGAGAGTTGGGCATGAAACAGAAGAACTGCTGTTCCTGTGAAAGCCCAGCTAGTTGGTGGCCTCAATAAAGAGGAGCCAAAGGCTTGGAAAGCCTTCAGTGTGCACCATGCTGGGTGAGCTTGCTGGGGAGGCTGCCCTGAGCCCCCAGGGTGCTGTACCTCCCTCTGTGGTACCCAGGTGTCACTGACATGTTCTATGAAAAATCCTTTCCTTAGGATTTTTTCCCTCCTGAGAAGCTGAGAGGCCTCAGGAACAAAATGAAAACAATTCTTATCTGCTGCTGTGGAATGCAGCAGGTGGATCTGGGATTGGTCTCACCTGGTTGTTTCTAATTAATGGCCAATCCCAGCCCAGCTGTCCAGACTGTCTCAGTCAGAGACAAACCTTTGTTATTCATTCCTTTTCTATTCTTAGCTTAACCTTCTGATGGAATCCTTTCTTCTATTTTTTTAGTATAGTTTTTAATATAATAAATATCATAAAATAATAAATCAGCCTTCTGAACATGGAGTCAACTTTCTCATCTCTTCCCTCATCCTGGGACCCCTGTGAACAGTGTCACACCCAGGTGCTCCCAGTGTCTCTTTGCATGGCAGCAGAGTGGTGGTGTCCCAGGAGGGCCCTGTCCCTGTGCTGTTGATCCCATTGGGGGTGGTAAGCAGGCTCCTTCACAGCTGGATGCACACACCCAGCACCCACGCCATGGGAAGGGTGTGGATGAGCTCTAGGCTAAGTCATCACTTTGAGTGCAGCTCTAAGGTTTCTGGAAAAAAAGATTTTGTGGGTGATCTGAGTTCATGTAGCATTGAGGGGGACATGCTAAGGAGTGTCCCTTCAGTTAGCCAGGATTGTGGGAATCTTCACCACGAGGGCACTCATTTTATCATGGAGCTAACAAAACAGGGAATCCCAAACAAAAAGCAGTCATAAAGCCAATATAAGTGCCATTATACTGTCACTGTGGGCCTGCTGTGCTTGAGAACAAAATCTTAATCTTGCTGAAGGCTCCTTTATTGGCTAAACCACTTTTCATTGTCCAGAGTTTTCAGTTTCACAAATGAAAATTAGGCAGCGTCATTCCCTTTTCTGCTGAGATGTGCTTTGTTGCTAAGGACTTCAACTGAAGTGCTTTGAGGCTAAAATCAAGCCAAAGCATTTCAGTGTCATCTCTTTGCTAAATCAATTCTCTGATGTTTATGTTTGCAGAGGAAAGGGCCTAATGAAGGAATCAGCCTGAATATGCTTTAAGATGATGCATGCAGATAAAAGATGAATGCTGCCTTAGAAACTGTAAGTAGGATCTTCATCTGCCAACATCCCAGAACATCAGGAGCTTAATACCATGGTGTAGGACATGAGAAACAAGGATTGTATTGATTTAAAGATGCTGATTTCATCTAGATAGAAAAGCTTCATGCCACTGTACAGGTTGGTGGCCAATGGAGCTTTACAAAAACAACAACAACAAAAAAACCTGTGGGTCGTGGTGGGCAACAAACTGGGCAGGATTTGACAGTGTAAGCTTGCAAAAAAGGTCAAGGAAATTGTATTTGGGTTGTACTGGTGAGACTGGAAGCAGATTGAGGGACAGGAGCCTTCCCCTCTTTTGCTCTAACCACTACAGCAAAAACTGCTTCAGAAAAGTCAGCAGAAATTAAAATGCCTTGCTGCCTGTTAGCAAGGAAGATCCTGAGAGGGGCTTGCCAGCATGCAGAGACATTCCAAAATATTGAGCAACTGCTGGCCAACTCCACATTCATCCATCACAATGAACAGAGGGTCTTGCTGATTGTGAGCTATGCATATTTTTGTGGGTTTGGAGCCATCCTCAGCCAATCATTAGGAGATGGAACTGAAGCACCTTTTTCTGACTATTGAGGAATGCTGACACCAACTGAACAGAATATGAATTGATTAAGGGCTTGCCACTTCAAAGTCAAGCCAATAGCTTCAGTCACATTGCTGTGCATGCAGGGATGGAGATGCTTGTAAGCAGTAATGGAGTGTTACCCCAAGTGCTAATGACTGCACCAGTTTTTGTGAGCCAGAAAAAAAGATTCCAAATGCCAGTGTGTGGATTTGACTGCCATTGCCTAGTCCAGATTGTGCTCCTCCACCTGCAGCTGAATTCTCAGTGCTGGAATTGCTCCCAAGCCTTTTCAAGCCAACCATGTCATGGAAATGGCTGCCAGTGATTTATCCAGAGCTGGGCACGAGTCCTTGGCTGGGTGGGGAGGAAGAGTTTGGCCAACAGAGTAAATGAATAGAGTTGAAATAACTTTTATCCAAAAAATCTGATCTGTCTGCTTATGAAGAAAACTTTTTATTTTGCTGTTCTTACAGGAAATCAACTTTGTTGTTGTTGTTGTTTCACTAACATAATCTGTAGCAAATTCAGATAAAATTCATCTGAAAACTTTGCCCAGAAGTTGCATGGGGTGCTGTGGGATCAGTGCTGTGATGGTCACAGCTGAATGTGTGAGCCACCAAGAAGCACAGTGGCTCTCTGGGATATGTCACAAACCAAATCCATTGGCCTCTCCTTGCAAAGAATTGCTGTGTGTTACAAATTGGCTTGAAGTGATTTTTATTGTCACCACGAACAATTTATTTCAGCAGCTTCACCTCTTTCACAGCTATTTTCATGTCACAACTACTGAAAATGCTGTTTTTCATGTCAGAACTGCCATCAGTTCTGGGAGGTTAAAGGGTTTTCCCCAAAGCAGCCTGGTTTGAACTGCTCCTACTGCTTCATGCCTCTTGCAGGGAAGCAGCTGAATCAAATGGCTCAGTCAGAGATGTTAAATAGGATTACAACAGGCTTATTCCTCATTTGTTGGCATAGTTACTCTTATCCAACTGCTGGAGGGAGCCCAGATGAGCTAAGCTTGGGGCAGGTCGGGCCAAACAACAGATCTGCCAACCCTTTCTGCCTGAGTGTTGTGATACAGATCAAAACAAGGGGTGGAGTCACCTCTATTGTTTTTCTTCCTTTGTGTTTGCAGGGTAAACCAACTCAGAACTGCAAGAATCTGTGAAACTGGACCAGATTAAATGTCTTTGCCTCTTATTGATGCAACCTTGCTCAGGCTTGTAGGAGTTATTCCAGCAGGAAGACTCTTCCAAAGTGTCAAGGACCCTAAAGGTCACAGCAGGAGTGCACACAGACAGATAACTCTGTTATCTCTTGGTTTGCAAGGGGGACCACAGGACAAGAAACCAACTGGGATGCTCTGTTTGATACATGCAGGAGGGTTTATCTTGATGAAAAAAAGGCTAATGAGCCAATGAATGTTCTTCCCTGTCTCTCCTGCTGCAGCAGCAGCCCGAGGTTCAGGAGGGTTTGTTCACAGGGGTTTTTGGAGCTGTGATGGATTTTGGTGATGCTCCAAAGGCCACACTCACGTGTGTGGGTGGCTCAGCCTGTGACAGGCTTCTCTAGTGCCATAGGGGAAGAGAGAGAACATATCATGGGAAGAATGATGATGTGCAAGCATTGTCTTGATTTAATTATAGAACTCATCATTTAATGCCTTTGGTGGGTTTTGCAGAGGATGGGATCAGCAGAACTCTTAGGGTCAGGCTCCTGCTGGGGCTTGCAGGAAGGAGAAAGAAGCTCAGAGCCCAGAAATGCAGCAGTTCACTCCCAGAAGATGATTTTGGTGGCTCTGGAATCCCCTGTCAGGTGTCCCTGGCCCTGTGCAGACATCTGAGGCCTCCCAAAAGTTTACCTGCACTCCTTGCATGAACCACTTTCTTCTCCTTCTGAAGTGAGCTTGCTAAATTAGTTTTGACACAGGATATTTGGAGTACAAACAGTCTATAAAATGTTAGTGGATAATGGTCTCTTTTCCCTGGCAGAGGATTAACAAACCCAGGCAAAGCAGCCAAATGTGTGCAGCTGGATCTGAGCTGAGCAGCACAAGCTCTTACAACAACCTGCAGTGCAGAAATGAAATGAAATTTCCCTCCGAGTTTATTGATGTTTCCCATTATGACACAGTGCACGTGGTTCAATTAATTCAATAAAGTTTTAAAATAAAACCAAAATGAACCTAGAATTCTGCCATTAGCTGCCAACAATTAATATTACCTCTGTAGAAGGAAAGTCCCCTCAGTTCCATTCTTGATAATTCAGCCCCAGTAATCAGTAATTCATCTTTATTGCCTCAGTGCCCCTTGAACAAAAACAGAGAATGCAGCAATTTAAATTATTTCTAATTTAATGATGTGGTTTTAAAAAAGGATTTTTATATTGGTGATTTCTTATGACCAGGAAAAAAATCCCTCTGTAGCCTTTCAGGAAATGCAGTATACAGTAACAAATCTCTCAGCTCTATTTTTCTTTTCACAAATCTTCATCTAAGAAGTGTTTTGAGAATTTATGGGTAATCTTTTCCTCTGAATATCATATGCCACAGTGAACATCTGGTTTATGTAGTCTTACCATAACATGCCCACGAGACCTCAGAATACTTTAGAAGCTCCCTGTTGCCTTTGCAAACATGGGGACAAGTTAATGAGATTTTTGCTTCTAATTATAAATTAGTGGTTTTTCTTTGTAGAAAACCAGAGAATTTGTGCTGTATGAAAGTAACAATGAAATAATAAAGTCAGAAATTTCAATGAACTCATTTTTTCTTTATAGAAGAAAATGAAATTAGAGTTGCAACCAACTTTTTACTGGTTTTCAGTTTGATGTGTGTCATGCAAAGTTCCTTATAATGAAAGATATTTCTATATAAAATTGTTTTGGCCTGTTGTTTGCTGTGGCTGTCTTGCTAATAGTCTGTAATACAACATTATTTCTCCTTTTTGTTTGTTTTCCAGTAAATACTTAAATTGTAAAAAAAAAAAAAAACAAACAAAAAAAAAACAAAAAAACAAAAAACAAAGAAAACCCAAAAATGACACCCAAAAGCAGACAAATCCAGGTGAGTTTTTCATAAGAAAGTTTCTTATGCATGCACACTTTTGCCACTGACTCACTGGTGGTGACAAGAAGCTCAGGAAGATCCCTCTGTGTGCCAAAGCTGCCATCAAGGACACCAGGGGGGCTCTAAACCCTCACTGAGGCCCCAAAGTGCTGCCCTGGGGTCCTGGTGGTCACTCAGATCTGCTGATCATTCCGAGCTGGCTGCAGCATGCTGAGCATCTGTTCTCTTCCTCTCCTCCTTGCCCAGGAGTAAAGGTGTTGAGAAGGAGCTGGTTTTCATCTGGATTTTATCATAACGTGGGCCAAGATATTAAATGGGCCTTTTGAAGCACTTCCAGAACCAATTATCTAGCTGGTGAAGAGATAAAAATGAGTTACAGATTGACTTGGATAAGATAAAATGAATTATTTGCATGGTATCTGATATATTCCAGTGCTGGGATGCTGGAAAATAGCCCTAAGCAATGAGCCCTGCAAGAAGGAGTTTCAGTCAGTCAGTTCACTGCTGTCAGCTCCAAATAACTCCTGAAGGAAAGAAAACCACTTGGTCACAAGTTTAGGGAGTAGAATCAGAGGGGGTGGGGAAAAAACCTTGTGCTGTCCTTGCCCCACCACCCCTGCTCCTCATAGTACAGATAATTCTATTGTATACTACAAAATTTCTTTAAGCAGAGGGACATAAATAACTTGAAATGCTGTAAAAATTGTCTCCTCTGTTTTTTCATCTCCTCTCAAGATTATCTAACTTGTTCTTTAAAGATCTCCAGGGGTGGGAATACCCACACAGAGTTATATGCTGCTTCCTGATTTTTCCCAATATTCTTTTTCACTGTCATTCAAACCTATAAATCTGAGCCATGAAAAAAATTAATCCTGTGGGTTTGGGTTGGTTTTTTTTCTACTAGATGGAGCAACACCATTTTCTTCAGCTTTTTCCCATTTAATATATATTTTCTTACGTTTCTATTTTGTTTTTTTTTCCACAGCCTCCTCACTTGTTCCCACCTCTTTCTTGAAGAGTGGAGCTCAGCTCTGGACAAGAGCTGCTGGACCTAAAATACCTGGTGAGATTGTCACTGTGCTTTTGCTCTGATTGCACACCTGGCTGCACTGCATTCCCATTTCAAGGCAGTGCTGCCCTGCTGAAATGCAGCTGGACCAGCAAGGACAGCCTTTGTGTCTTTGCAGAACCCAGGCAGTGTTTCCTCCCTCCTCTTTGCTTTTTTAGCAGAAGAGCCATGTAGAATGTGAAAACTGTGAGATGTTTTGTGTGGGACTGTGAAACCCTGTGAAATATTAGCCTGTCTTCCCAGACCTTCATTTCTCCACTTTGTCATTCCGAATTTGCCCTTCCTCCAGCACAGTGGCAGAAGTTCTCAAGATAACTGCAGCCACATTTCTCTTCACAGAGAAAAGCAAGGCACAATTCTTCCCAAGAATATTTCTGGGTTTCACATTCTCTGAACATCAGAGAAAGGAAAAACAATTCTCATCATTTGCTGTGTTTGTGCAGAAGTAGAATGCAATCTGGAAATTATTTACCCACAGGGATGGGGTTTGGTTCCTTGGCCTGTCAGGGCCAGGTGTGTGTGTGTGTGTCAGGACTGTCACTGGGCAGTGTGAGCAGAGTTGAGTGCTGGGCAGGTTCAGTTTAGATGTGATGTAATATAGTGTAAGATAATATAGAATAGTATAGTAGGATAAAGTAATTATTTAGCCTTCTGGTAAGATGGAGTCCTCATCATTCCTCCCTTCCATGGGGGTCCCTGCAAATACAATTGATAACCTGCTCTGGAAAAAGATTTTTACTCCATCATTCTACAGCTGCTTATGATGATGAAGATGATGATGCCCCTTTTTTTGTAGCCTTGTTCAAAAATTCAAATTTTTTTTTTTTTAAATCCACTCCTTATTTTCTTGTTAATACTGCAAGTGACTACATCCCTGTGTATCCCTGGGAGCCAGGCAGGGGTGGAGCTGAGCCTTTGGGGAGCTGATAATGCAAAGCATCCCATCTTGGCAAGAGGCCTCCTCTGGAAGGCCTTGGCATGTGCCCTGCTCTGTGCCTTGGGAGTGGAGAGAGAACTCTTCCTTAAGAGACACCATCCTGTCCTTAGCTGGGTAAGACACTGCCTGAACTGTGACACCTGCACAGAGGGTGCAGCCCTCAGTGCCAACCTGTCACTGTCATATTTTCTGAAAATTCCTTTTGCCAGGCTTTCTTCCACTGGGAAGCTGAGAAGCCTCAGAGAAAAATGAAAGCAATAATGATCTGATTGCTTCTCCTGTGTTTTGCTGCTTTGGAATGTGGTTTGGACGTTGTTTACCAACTGGTCATTGTTTTGTTGGTTTCATGTGAATTGTTTTAACTTAATGACCAATCACAGCCAGCTGTGTCAGACTGAGGAGGGAGTCATGAGTTTTTCATTATCATTCTTTTAGCCTTCTGTCTGTATCCTCACAATATAATAAATATAACATAACATAACATAACATAACATAACATAACATAATATAATATAATTATAGCTTAGCCTTCTAAGAACATGGAGTCAGATTCATAATTTCCTCCTTCATCTGGGGAGCCCCAGAAATGCCACACTACCCCTGCAAACCAAGCCCATGGGAGGCTCCAGTGACACCGTGGCCACCTCAGGTCAGGTGCCCTAATCTGGATGTGACATTTGTCCCTCTGTGCCCCAGCTGCCCTGTGGCTGTCACTCCTTCCATCTGGAGCTAAGGGTTGCTGGTATAAGCTACATGACAAATCCTCATTTCAGCCAGGCAGCTCTCCAGAGGATCATCCATCCTTTCCCAGCCACTGAGCTCACTTCTGAACAAATCCTTCCCTGAACAAGCTTATTGCATATTTATTCTTGGGCATTGAAGGACAAAGATGACTAAGATTGAAACTGTTAATTTTAGGATTAACAAAGGCTTATATTTGGGTTTATTATGTAAAGTCAGATAATTGTACTTCATGAGTCCCCTGAATGGACTCAGACTTTTCTTGGTTTTGGAAATGATCTGTGAAATGGCAATGAACAAAAGAGCCTCCCAGTCAAATAAACAACTCGAGCCTTCCACTGTGCAAAAATTTCTGTCCAATTAATGGAACAATATGGTATGGCTCTCCAGGCTGGAACTATTATGGAAAAAAGTGTATTAGGTGAGATTTGTTTCCTTTCCCCTTTGTGGGATTCTTCAGCCCACCAAATCAAGGTTCCTTTAGTGTAATTAACCTTTAAGAAGCTTGGTTTGTTTGCATGAGTTGAACTCTGTCCTGCATTGCTGTATGTGAGAAGTTTCCTTCATCTGAAATGTGCTTTCTAAAAATCCAATCCAATATCCCTTATTTCTTTTTTTTTTTTTGTCCCAGGAAAATGGCAAAATCAAGCAGGAATGATTTATGGATGGTCAGGGGAAGGAAAATAAAATGGGTCATGAAAAGAGGAGGAATAATGAGGCTAGAATCATTCCTGCTGTTATGGGTTCAGCAAAAAATCTTGTGACAATTATGTGGTGTTGATATCAAACTGAAATTCAAATTTATTGAAAATCTGTGAACAAAAAGAGGTTTGGCTGTCATTTTACATGGAAAAAATTTGCAACATGTAAAAAGAGCTATATAAGTTCATAAATAAATGTTTGTCTAAGAATTGTCATAACTCCACCTGATAGGAGTTTCATTTTTCATATTTATTACTTCTTTGGATAATGTGTTTCTGAAATTTGGAAATAAGCTATGTTTTTGCATCAGCAATCTTTATTAATATGTGGTTTTTTTGGACAGAGTACAAGGGTGAACAAAAATTTTGCTCATCTAATATTGAAATGTGCTGAATAAAGTCAACTGAGCAATCCCACCCCTGTCCATTATCAGTGTTTTTAGATTTCTTTTGTGGAATTCATCCTAGCAGGCAGTTGATCCCAGGAGAGAGATCAGAATCTTAAATGGGCAGGGAAATAAAAGAACACTGATCACATGAATATTTATGAGAATTATGATTAGAGACAGCTTTTAGCTACAAAAATTACATCTGGATTCAAATTTACTAAAAAATTATAGTTATTTCTCAAGGTATCCCTGAATTAACACTTAAAAGGCCAGATCTCTGTTGTAAAGTTCAAAGTCTTGTAGAGACTATTTCACTTTTTTATTAGACTTTGGGTTCAAGAATTCTCCCCATCCATATGGGCAGTGTGTGTCCATATTAAGAGTGAATGATGAAAGATCTGACTAGTCAAATATTCAACTTGTTCTCTCTAGCTTGGAAAAAATTGGCCTCTGAGTAATGCAGAAGCCTTTCAAGTCTTAGTTTGGGGTATCTCAAAGATCAGATTTTTCTTTATTTTTTTGTTGCTCCTCTGGAAATTTTGAAAATAGCCAATACCCTGTATTTCCAGTGTGTAACATCTCATGAGATAATATTTGGCTTCTGTGCATTGAACTGAGGGCGTTTCATGTGAATGATATAATTGAAGCCCGTGATCCTGGTTTTTTCAAGGTTTCTTAGGTCAGCAACTGCACCATTCACTCTCTCTGTTTATATTCCTGCTCAGAATTCCTAATCCCTTCAGTTCTTTTCCCTCTTTCCTTTGAGGAAGAAAGTCTGGCAGCTGTGACAGCAAAAGCTTCAGGCACACTGAGAACATCTGGAAACCTGGCAGGGAAGAGCTGAGTCCAGCAGCTCCGTGGTTGTGGTCTGAGCCCTCTGCACCTGCTGGGGGATTTCTCTCTTGGAGACCACTTTTTTGAGGTAGAAGGACCATCATAGAAGCATTTGCTCATCCTTTTGGTCACTTTGAGGAGAGCAAAGGGCTGGAAGAGGTTCAGGAAATGCTGTCACAGGAGAGTTTCTGGTTTGGGTCATGCCCAGCTGTGGCTCTGTCCCCAGGCACCAAATGTGGGATGTGTTCATTGATCCTCAGCTCTTCATTTTCCCACACACAGTTCTTGTGCAGGCATAACCTCTCACCAGAACAAAGCCCAGTTCAAGTCCTCACTCTGAAGTCTGATGCTTTTAGATTGTATCCCTCTGTATCTTTGCATGACTTTTAAAATTGTTCTTCGTCACAGTGGTTGCTTACTGTAAATTTACCACTGCTCTAGTTCATCTAAGAACTCAGTCCAGGTTTGTTGCCTTACAAAAAATAGCAGACTTAGGGACCTTAAGGCTTTCCTGAATTACCTCTTCCAGCAGATTGTGACTAAGCCCAGCTAAAACAGAGAAAAATCACAAGGCAAGGAAGATATTTTGCTGCTTGCCTTCTACCACACAGCCCTGTCAGCAGCATGGCAGAGTTTGAATGAGATGGCTTCACAAAGAACAGCTGCTAACAATTTAAATTAACTAGAAACACTTACAGTATTTAGATCCTAGGCAGGTTTTGCCTTTGGGTTGTTTTATTTATCTATTTTCTGACTTTTTGCAGGGCTTTTTACATTCTCTTTCCATCAGGTATCGTGGTCATTATAAAGTGTAATAAATCAAAGGTAATCATAGCACTTGATAACTGCAATTACCTCAAAAGAGATCCTTTTGTTTTTCACTCCTAAATTCATCTCAGAGGAATATTCATAATTCCCTGTCCCCCTGAAACTCCTGTCTTATTGCACCATACACTGAAATATAGGACCTGGAGACATTTAGTACCTCCCAGTGTGGTAATGCCTCATTCTTTATTCCTCAGATCTAAAGATCTAAAGCCTTTAAATGTCCCCAGAATGCTCCTTTCAAGACCAACAATTCACAGTAAATAAAAATACTTTTGAAAGCCTGTTGTTACAATGCAATTAGATCTATAACCAGAGGTGTTCTTTTCAATGGCTTCCAGAAAATAAGATAAAAGTAAAAGTACAGGGAGTAAAACCTGAGCTTTTAAATGTTGATAATTATAGATAAGTGTAATTATGCTAAACTGCATACCTATTCTGAGAGGTACAGCTGGAATACTGCAAGTACTGCTAAGTAGAGTGAAAATATGAAGGAAAAATTAAATAAGATCATAAAGAAATTCTAAATGTTCACATTACACTATTAACATGAATGGCTAAATCACAGGATATTTTAGAGGTAAGAAAATAACATATTTAATTGCGTATTTCATACAAATACCTGTAGTCTTATTTACATAAATATGAGTATCTATTGAGTGTAAAAAGCAAAATTCTACAAAGTGTGTTCTATGCAATGAATCTCTTGTACTAGGAATTCATCTGCACCCTACATCTTAAGCATTGGTAGAGATTCAGCCTGTTGTTGTGGGGTTTTTTACCTTTTTTATTATTTTTTAGAAGTTTGTACGCCACTTATTGATTTGAACTTTAAAAAGACAAAGATTTCCATTAAAACTTCCTAAAATCTGTCCTGTTTTAAATGAATTCCTACAACACCTTCAGCTGAACTCACTCAGTTATTTCACTGAATCTGCCCAGCCCATGCTTGTGCTGAGCTGCTCACCACAACCTGGTTGAGGACAACCATCCAGCCAATATCTTATCTACTGGGAGGTCCATCCATCAAATCCATGTCTCTGCAGTTTCCAGACAAGGATGCTGTGACACTTTGCACAAATCCAGGTGGATGACAAGCCCAGGTAGATTTCTCTGCCCTCTGATAAGAAACAGACCTTCTAAATGCCTTTATATAAATACCTGCTGGGAGCTTCCCAGCTTACCCAGAGGGCTGACAGGTCCAGATGCATCACAGAAGAGATGCAGCTTTTGGATTCTAGGGGAAAAAAAAACCCATTTCCCTCTTCTATATAGCAGCAATCTCCAGCTCAGATAGGGTCACGTGTAGATGTGGCTGTATCTAGGTTATCACCAGGGCTAAAACAAACTGATTCATTGTGCATCCCTGCCAGCACTCTGTGAGTGATCATTGAATATTTTGTTCCACTAATTTATTTTGAGTTTTTTTTTTCTTTTTCTGTTTGCTTTTGGAAAAAGCTTCTTAGCTGTGTGTTATAAACTGTTTTAAATCATACACTTTACCCCTGTGTCTACCAGCAGACTTGCTAGAGCTAGAGCTTCATGTTTAACTTTTGCCTTAACAGCTCTGATGTCTTTTTCTCTTCATTTTTTTTCCCAGGCTTCACACTAAAACATTCTCCAGCTGAGTTATGCCCCTTAGTCATGGAATTCACACCCCAAGCCCTGCACTGACGCAAACCTTGGAGAGCAGCTCTGCGGAGGATAACCCGAGTGCTGCCTCCTGAGCTAAGTGTGCTGTCCTTCCTTGTTATTGTAACATTGATATACATATCTTCCTTTCCTCATTTTTTATATCCTAATGTCATTAGGACGAGCCTGCAGCAGTTTTAAAAGCTGGCTGCCCAGCCTCTTTGACGTCATTGCAGAAAGGTCTCGGCTGCAGCCCCTGCACATACTGTCTGTGATATAGTGTATAAAAATCCATGTCAGTGCTGGCTCTCAGGGAGCTCTGGAAATGATTCAGCTGTCTGGAATGGGCAGATGGCTGCTATCAAAGTTTTATTATCACCATCATTATTATTGCAGTGGTTTGTGACACATATTGAACTTTCAGACTAGTGTTAAAGCTAAAGTATTTGAGCAACACTTTCTGAAATTCAAATCCCTCAAATCCTTTCCAATCTGACTCCAAAGAGCAGGAGTAGGTTTAAAGCTAATTAGACAGATTGCTTGGTTCCACTTCCAACTTTCAAAATAATTATCTGAAAATTCTTGTTCTCATGTAAACGCAACTGTTAACTATTTTTAATTGCTTTGATTTATTGCAGAACTTAAATTCAGTTCATATTGAACGTTCAGCAGGGTGGAGAGAAAATTTGAGTTAGTTAAGGGTGCATATGGATTGGATTGTCTACCAAGATTTTACTCTTTGAAAAAGCTTGTAGTCAACCTAGGCTACTGCATACTGCCTGCTGGAGGCATCCTCTATCTAGAACTAAAAATGCTGAGGAATTTCTAGGCAGACATCTTCTCCTGTTTCTTTTTCCTTCACCATCAACCTCTTCTTCCACACTTAGAGATGTCCCAGGCAAGGGATCTACAGGCCAAGCTTTCATTTATTAAGGGACAGTTTGTTTCATGGTTACCTACTCTTTGTAGCTTCATCTTGTCCAGTATCTTCAAAACACCCTGGAGTCCCTTCCAGTGTCAGAAACTCTGCCCCAGAAACTGCTTTTCCAGCCTGGGCTGGGTCTGATATGCTCCTTCCCAGGGACAAAGGGAAATTAAACCTCTT
The DNA here is from genome assembly GCF_027477595.1 of Haemorhous mexicanus. Taxonomy (NCBI): domain Eukaryota; kingdom Metazoa; phylum Chordata; class Aves; order Passeriformes; family Fringillidae; genus Haemorhous; species Haemorhous mexicanus. Next base: position 2,144,187 of record NC_082345.1, on the reverse strand, counting down.
CTTATTCCTCCTCTTCCTAAGTATGGTCCTAATCTCTGTTCCCTCTTCTGTAACAGAGTTCTGCACCCAGAGAAGTTGGACAGTAATTGTTGCTTGCTACTCCAGACACTCTCAGAGAACCACTAATTGTTGTTTATCGTGCTGCATTCAGGTGCTGGGGAATCTCCTGAGAGATTTCAAATTACTTAATCACCAAATGAAGGCAGTTCAGTGAGCTTATGTCTACCTTGCTTTCAGTTAATTTCCCCCAAGAACCTGAAGGGTTTGTCCAGGAAGCTGTTTCTGTACCCCCTGAAGTTTTTCTCAAACTCTACTCCCACCTGATATCAGGCAAAAAATACATTTTTCTGACATCCTTTGTATGCATTCTCTTGTCTTGCCCCACTAATTGACATGACAGATGGTGGTGCAGAGAGCTGGAGTGAGCCATGTGGACTAAATGGTACAGTGCTTAGGGTTCAATGGATGAGCTACAAAGGTAGGTATCCTCTCTTGTGCCCCCGCCTGAGACATTCAGCCTGAGTTACATCTCCCCCACAGCTCCCTCAGCATCAGCTGCTTGTTGGATGTGACCCTGACCTTGTTTCCACAGGAAAAGGAGGAGGTGGGGAAAGCTGCAACAAAACCAGTTAATGATGAGATGAAGCAGCACAAGAACTGACTTAGGAGAATAAATGGATTTATGTTAAGCTGTGTAGTGCTGCCCCAGGTTTTCTAATGGCAGCCAAACTTGTTCACTCACAGGAAGTTCCCTGCTCATTTCTGGGACAAGCAGCTTTTGACACAGGTTCATAGGATCTGCACAGGTGTGGCCAGCTTTCCACTGGGTCAAGACTTCTCCTTAGGGCCAAGACAGCAGACACATTTTTTTGAGTGATGAGGAGAGTGATCTGAAGCAGACTTTGACATGCAAGACATGGTGTCAACTCCTGAGAGTTCCCATCACTGCACTCCTGAATTCCAGCCTGATTCTGGAGTGCTCATTCCCCTCCAAAGGCTGCTGTGCAGGCTGGAACCAGGTCAGACTGTGCAGATGAACCCAACAGTAAGCCTGAAGGATGCTCTGATTTAAGTGTGTTCATGAAATAGGTTTGAGTTTGCACATTTTGCTATAGGACTAGAATCAGAGAAAAAAAATCAGAGAAAAAAAAAAAAACAGACCAATTTTTTTCCTTTTGAATTTTTATTTTTTTAATGGAAATTCTGGCAGAGTTGTTATTTTCTATTGCTGTAGAAAACATTGGCACTTGGTTTATTTTATTCTCAGGTTTACCTACATGTGGCAATTTCTGTAGCTTGGGAGAACATCTTGGCTTCAGGCAAGAAGAAAGAAGCACTGAAATTATAATATCACATCTTAGCTAGGCTGGTGACCATCTTCAGAAGGACACAGGGTCAGTCGTGAGGCACAGCTTGCATTTTCAGGCCTGTTCATATAAAGAAAATAATTCTTTTATGGACAGTGAAAATGAGCGTGCCCGTACATGGGTATAGCGGTCCAGAAGCAGATGTGTGAGGTGACACTTAGGAAAGGAAAAAGGGGGAAAAAAGGGGAAAAGGGAAGGAAGGAGGCGGCAGAAGGAAGTGGCGGAAGGAAGGAAGTGGCGGAAGGAAGGAAGTGGCGGAAGGAAGGAAGGAAGGAAGGAAAGAAGGAAGGAAGGGAGGAAGGAAGGAAGGGAGGAAGGAAGGAAGGAAGGAAGGAAGTGGAGGAAGTGGCAGAAGGAAGGAAGGAAGGAAGGAAGGAAGGAAGGAAGGAAGGGAGGGAGGAAGGAAGGAAAGAAGGAAGGGAGGAAGGAAGGAAGGAAGGAAGGAAGGAAGGAAGGAAGGAAGGGAGGGAGGAAGGAAGGAAGGAAGGAAGTGGAGGAAGGAAAGAAGGAAGGAAGGAAGGAAGGAAGGAAGGAAGGAAGGAAGGAAGGAAGGAAGGAAGGAAGGAAGGAAGGAAGGAAGGGTTTTTCTGTAATACAGGAGATGTTTAAATTAGGAGTCAGTATTCCACAGCTATCTAACTTCACGGATATATAACAAACAGTATTTTTGAAGATGCTAAAAATACGTCCATGTGAACTTTTGAAAACACTGAAAAACAAACAATTATGGGATTTTAAGTTACTTCATTTCTTCATTTGCTGGAATTTCTTTTTCTTGGTTTTTTTTTTTTTTGGGTTTTTGGTTTTTTTTTTTTTGGAACCAGAGATGGCTTGGCATTTGAAAGAAATAGATGAATGTGACATCCAGTGTATGGACATTTATTTTCATTTGAGCTCATTTGGCTGCAGCACACAGCAAAGAACATTTTCATCAGTCATTTCTCAGTTAGAATTTAGGAATATGGAAATAAAAAAAAGGCAATTTTTTTGACTGTGAAAAACAATCTCTACATACAGTTAGATTTTTGGCCCTGTTGATTTCCTCATCCCCTGTATTCCACATGCAGTACCATGGCCAGAACAAGCTGCTGTGGATGTGAGAAGAAAATGCACCTCATTCTGATTTAAAGCACATGTCCAGCCACTCTGCCTTTCCTGAGAGTTTAGCCAGTGCTAACACATTAAAACACTTCAGAGCCCATTCAGCACAGGGCTGTGGCACATATGCCTTTTCTTTAAAATTCATGAGCAGTAGTGCCTTAAACTTGCCTACTACAAGGATTTTTTTGTTTGGATAGCCCAGACAGGCTCATAAAAGCCACGGTGCTTTACATCCTAGATCCAACTCCACAACAATAAAAGTCTTTCAGAATTGCACATATAAGGAATTAAACCAAATGCCACAATGTAAAGACAACTGTAAAACCCCCACATTGTATTCTTAAACTGACAACTTAATCATTCCCTGTAAGATTAGTGTCTGTGCCCTGGCTGAATTAAAAAAGCTTTTACATTTTGTGGCTACAATTCCAGTAAAATTGGCCAATGATACACAAATATTTTCTTCTCCATTGAGGACTCCAAATTAATGATTTCTGGAAAGGAAATTTATTTTTTATTTTTAGGAATGGCAGCATGACTAAGTTCTCAAACAATGGTAGCGGGATATACAGCAGATTGCCACTAACCCTTTTAGCTAATCCCTCTATTTTTTCATTCTCACCTGAGATCTCTTTTCTTCACTTCTCATGAAAGGTTTAATGTTGGATTTTCACATTTTACAAAAGACTTAACCGGGTGTATAACACGACAAATATTATGTTATCTTATTCTCTGTAGTTATCCCATCCTGCTGATGGGATAACTAGAGGGAATGAGATTTTGGATCTTCTGACAGAGGCTCTCCTGTGAGAGCCTCAGAGTACAATTGCAGACAAGTTTAGGTGTAGAAAGGCTTTGAATTTAAAATTATTTGTGTTTAGAAATTATGTATAAACTGCTTTTTGAAACAAAGAAAAGCATTTTATGAACCTGTCTAATTAATTATGACAAGAATAGACAGCATGAGTTTCCTGTAGGCACAGAGTCAGTGGTGGTTGGGGTGGGGCTGTGCCCAGCCATCCCCAATTGGCTCCAGGTGTGCAGGACAGGTGAGCAGCATTGCAGGGAAGGAGCCCTGGAGTGCCCAGGGGCACTGCCCAACCCCAGAGGGCACAGAGGGCACACAGGGGCCCTGCTGCTGCTGCAGGGCATCAAAGGCTGGGCTGGGGGACAAGGAGGGCAGAAGCTGCAGCCTGCTGAGTGGAGTGGTGGTACTGTGTGTGGGCAGGTGCCTGAAGCCTTCTGATGAGGTTTGGTGTTACTGGGTTTGGGGTGAAGCTTTCTGCAGAGTTTGGTGTTACTGGGTTTGGGGTGAAGCTTTCTGCAGAGGTTTGGTGTTCCTGGGTTTGGGGTGAAGCTTTCTGCAGAGGTTTGGTGTTCCTGGGTTTGGGGTGAAGCCTTCTGCAGAGTTTGGTGTTGCTGGGTTTGGGGTGAAGCTTTCTGCAGAGTTTGGTGTTACTGGGTTTGGGGTGAAGCTTTCTGAAATTGTGTGGTGACACTCTGTGTGTTGTGGCCATCTCAGCTGTGACATGTGCTGTGACTTATGCTGCAACAGTTTCCTATCAAAAATGACAAATCTGGAAAACAGAAGAATCTTTGAGTCCTGGGTTATGGGTGAATTTCTGGGTTTTTGAACCAAGTTTGATGTAAGTTCTCAACCAAGATTAACTTATTAACAAATGTGCAGGACCTTGGTTTATATCTTATGAGGATGAAGTCTTCAACTAGCTAGAGACTTTTTAGCAAACCTTGTAAACTAGACAATGTAGCAATGATGAGTAATCACTGGTATTTTCACGTGTTTTTAATGTTGATATTCAATTGAAGTGTTGTTTTAACCATTCCCTATATTTTCACTCCTAAATTTCCCATTTTCTTTTTTTTATTTTTCTTGTGGAACTGGAAATCCATAGCTTGAGCAGCTCTTGGCAGGGTATGCAGAGCTATTCAGTTGCTGTCTTAAACTGTGGAGTAGTGGAAGCAATAGTGGTGCTGGTGCAGAGCTGGGTGTGTGCCAGCTGATTGGGTACTTACCCAGCACTTTTGGCACACAAAGTTGCACCTGAGCATCTGCAATTTGCTTTTGGACTTACCACATTGTTTCAGCAAAAATAATATTAATAATTCCAGAACTCTGGTAGTAGAACACATATCCTATTCAGCCTCATCCTTGCTGGGATTATGGTAACCTGAGTCAGGGAGTGATGACTTCTGTAGTTGTCCCAATGCCAAATGTGATGCAAGGGGTTGAAGTTAGTTTGAGAACATCTGTGAGCTGCACTTGAGGAAATGACAACTCTGCAGGTATCTGTTAAGGAGCACAACTAAAAGCACTTTGCTCCCCTAGGGAGTCCTAAAGGAGGTGTGGTATTAGATTTTTGTTGTCATGTGATATTATTTAATTTAATTAAATAGGCTAAAGGAGAAAAGACCTGTCATGGTTTAGTCTCAGACAGCAACTGAGCACCACACAGCTGCTTGCTCACTCATTCCCAGGGGGGCAGGGGAGAGAATTGGAAGGGTAAAAGTGAGAAAACTCATGGATTTAAGAGTTAGAGTGAATGTTGTACACACAAGGAATTCTTTCCCCACATCCCGAGGGCAGGCAGGAGTTCAGCAGTCTCCAGGAGAGCAGGGCTCCACCATGTGTGATGGCTATTTGGGGAGACAAAAGCCATCTCTGTGAACATCTTCTCTTCCTCCTTCTTCCCCAGTTTTATGTGCTGAGCATGATCCATATGGTCTGGGACATCCCTCTGCTCAGTTGGGCTCAGCTGTCCTGGCTGTGTCCCCTCCCAACCCCTGTGCACCCCCAGCCCCCCAAGGTGGGTGAGGGGCAGGAAAGGCCTTGGCTCTGTGTGAGCAAGAGCTGAAACCTCCCTGTGCTACCAACACTGCTCCCTGCACAATTCCAACCCACCTTGGATCTGTGAGCAAGAACTGAAACATCCCTGTGCTACCAGCACTGCTCCCTGCACAATTCCAACCCACCTTGGCTCTGTGAGCAAGAACTGAAACATCCCTGTGCTACCAGCACTGCTCCCTGCACAATTCCAACCCACCTTGGATCTGTGTGAGCAAGAACTGAAACATCCCTGTGCTACCAACACTGCTTCCAGCATAGGGCAAGTGGCCTGAAGAAGACCCCTTAATTTTGTAGCTACATGATCCTACAGATTAATCTTATAACAGATTTAAGATTTGCCTTAGCTGAGTGCTTTCCTCCAGATTAGTTTCAGCAAACCCCACTGGAATTTGTGCAGAGATGTAGCACAAAGAGAACTCTGCACATAGCAGGACATGCTACAGCAAACAGACTGCAGTCTGAAGGACTTCATGGTCACACCAAATGTTAGATAAGCCTGGTCCTTCTGTGTGGCTGCATTTCTCTTCCCAGAGAAAGGCAAGGCACAACTTCCCAAGGATATTTTCTGGGAATTGCAGTGAGGAACCTCAGAGAAAGGAAAACCAATTCTTATCTCATTTGCTGTGCTGTGTTTGTTCACAAGTGGAATGCACTGAGCAGAACTGTTTAGCTGAAGGGAATTGGTGATTGGATTCTGGTGTGAGTGTTTTGGTTCACTGACCAATTGAATCCAGGTGAGTGTGTCAAGACTCTTGGGACACTCACGAGATTTGGTTGAGTTGGGTGCTTGTGCAGATTCAGATTAGATGTAGTGTAATATAGTATAGAATAATATAGTATAATAAAGTAATTAATTAGCCCTCTGGCATCATGAAGTGAGTTCTCCTTGGCATTTCTTCCCACTCAGGGGAACCTTGCTTTACTCTACTTCTGTAAATCCATTTCATGCCATGTTCAGAGAGCACGCCAGGTGTCTCTGACTTTTGTCACCTGGAGAAAAAGTGGAACATTTCCCTTCTCAGAAATCTGATGTTCTTCCTTCCCCATTCCCACTCTCCATGTTCTCCTATTTCCTGTTCTCCTGCCTTATTGCTGCTAGACCAGGCTGTAGGTGGGAGTGAATCTTTGACCCTCCTACCTCAAACCCTTGCTGTCCTGTAGCCCTGGCAGGCCTGGAGTGGTTGATGGATTTGATTTGTTTACATAACTCCAGTGTGAAGATTGCTCCGTGAGAGTTCTCAGAGCATCCTGAGCAAAACCAGGAGTTCAGCTCCTCCTTCAGGGCCCTTTATAATTGCTGTACTTTGGAAGAAAAGAGGTGGGATTTCTTCTCTTGTAGGCTATCTGGGAAAGTCTTACTTTCTCACAGTAAATACCAGAGCACCTTTCATTTTTGACCACTGAAGTGGCTTGCTGACAGGACTGTGGTTTCTGGTGTATGTAGGAAATTCAGGCTGAAACTCATAACCTGTCCTTTTCCCTGTTATTACAGGAATAAATTTAAATAATAGATATCTGTGTCAAATAAGTTGCATAGTTAAGCTCTTGCCTTGCTTTACTGCAGCATCTGGGATTCATCAAATTATTATACAGCTGGTTAGATGTAAAATACATTTGTGTACTCAGTGTCTGTGTTTTCTGTTTCTGTGAGCAGTGTTTTATTTTCTTTGTTTAAAACAAGCAAATTTTTAATATTCTATATTTGGATTGTATGTACAGCTGAGTTTGGCAACTTCCATCATCCTAACCAAATTTCTGTTATGGAGAGAATTAAGTTGCATTTTATAAAGTGAATCTATCATTAATTTGAGTCTGTATGAGAAACAACAGAAGTCATTATGAGAAACAACAGATAGTGTAACTCCTTATAAGTATAAATAGATATGCAAAGAGAAAGTAAAATTATTCTGTTTATCTGTTATAGGAAAGAAATCTTATTTATCCTCACTAGTTTCAATGTTACAGTTAAAGTGCAAGTTATTTTGATTTTTTTTTTTTTTTTTTTTAAGTAGAGGAGTTAATTGTAGAGAAGATTTGATCTCAGAAGCTGAACCAGATGGTGATCAGGGCAGCAGGGACTTGTACTGCTCCAGCTTGCCTGGCCTCCCTCAGACTTGAAAGCAATGCTTCAACACTGGTGATGCCAACTTCCATGACCTCAGTGTTCAGTGATGTTTTTCTTACAGTCTTGCCATTTTTCAATCCCATAATTTTTAGAAGCCCTGATCATAATTTTGGAGTCGCTGAGTTTAGCGAAATGGCTTTTCACCAGGGATAGTGATTATAGAATATTTCTGAGGTCCAAATTGTTTTGACAACAGGAAAGGTTTCCTTGCTTTCTGCTTCTTATGATGCTTAGAACACAGCCAGTCTTTCCTAGAGCAATTCAGGTGTTCTGGTCAAGGGATAAATTTAAAAATTCCCTCACTCTGCCTGCAGTACCAAGTATTCTACTTGTCCTTGTGTTCATGAAACATTTCTGGTGCAACTCTGCTGGTGGGTGAGTTCAGGAGGCTTTCACTGATTTTTGAGCTTCATGAAACAATGCCCTGCTGCCTTTGCCTCATTAACCCTGGAGTTAATTGCACTGTTTTGGAGTTGTGTGGTAATAACCAGATGTAGGTTCATGGTAAGGGATGTGTGGGTCATCGAGAAGATGATGATGGGGTTTTGGGGATTCTTGGATGAGAATGCCAGCTCCTGAAGGCAGCTTGCTGTGGGATCACATGCCTTTTGTGCTGTGATGTGTTTGTTGACAAATGTGACATAAAGAAATTTAGGAGGAAAAAGAAACCACATTTTCTTAAAGTGTTTTAGATCACTTTGTGGTCTAACCACATGCTCAAAAACTTCCTGAGCTGGAAACAGTCTCCAGATGACCTACAGGCTTTAAAACTTACCAAAACAAAAAGTTCTCTGCCACAAAAGCATTCCGATGCTTGTGCTCTGGTGGAAAACAGTTTCTCATCATCTGCTTTAATACTGAAAAATGCACTGGTTCATTGTCACCTTCTACTCTTCTGCAGAGAATACCAGGGTGTCATAGCTCAGCGTGGCTTATGGGGTGGCTTTGTATCCACAGCAATAAATTGGGGCACACAGTAAAACCTTTTGAAACTTGCCAAATTACCTCGAGTGTCAGCCAGGCACAACTGTTTTTCTTGGCATCAGTTTCAACAGCATTTAAACAGCACAATGCACATTTCTAGCATCTCTTCTGTAGAAAGAGGAAAACTTTTATCTGCTGTGAATATGGGGAATTGTTGACCATCGAGTCCAACAGTAATTTCAACTTAACAATGCAATTTGTCTGTGATTTCAGTGGGGCTTTGAGCTAGAGGATTTATGCTTGAGGCTGACATGGTAGAGCTTTTAGCTAATCTTTGACACTTAGGCTCTCTTTCACAAGCTTCTTCACTGTTAGAGCAGTGACACTTCCATCATGAAAGGCACCACTGTACATTTCCATGGGGTTCTGGGTTTCTTTGAACATACTGAATTGTGCAGGCTTTGTTTCTCCTCTGCACCCTTGTGTCTGCTGCAGTTAGATGTGAAGGCACCTCATTTAGGCTTACCTGGCTTTAAACCAAATCCCTTGGCACTGTTATCAAACCTGTGCACAGCCTGCACCCATGCTGGAGAAAATGCTCTGTTCTCCCTGGAGCACATTGTTATCCACGCTGGAAGTGGCTGGTCTCAGCCCAGTTTGGGAATGTGATTTATTCACACCTTTCATTACTGGGTGATATGATCTTAACCTGCCAAATGTCCCCTGGAATGCTAGCCAGCCTTTGGAGCTGGGCTCTAGTTCTCCCAGCTCTGTCCTGCAAAGGGACCCTAAATGGGATGCTCGTTATGTTTGTATGAACTGATGTGATATTAAAGCAGGACTAAATGATCAATTTTAAGCCTTTTTATTGTGATATTGTTAAAGCATTCCCTTGTTAGAAGTACACTTGGGCTGCTTGTGCAGCCATCTCTAAGCTTAAATAGGCAGAAATGTTCAAGGTCTGTGCTCACATCTGCTGTGAACTGCAACCCTTCCCTCTCTCCTCACAAGTACACAGCTGATCTTGTCTCTGCTCATCTGAGATAAATATCTTCCAATACACATCCCTCCCATCACAAGAATAATGAATATGTTTTTTGCCAGCTGGCCAGGGTTCATTCTGGAAGTCTTTCTCCTGGTCAACAAACTTAATAATTCTATAAGATTTACCTTTATGTGCTTCAAAGGTTTCTGTTTAGCTCAGTTTCATATGTGACTTGATATCTACTCCTGAAATTTTTTTATTTTCCAAAATTTGGGAGTTAAACCAACAATTTAACAGAGAGACTTCAGCTTTTCTGGAGTGGTATTTCTTTTTTGTGGCATTTGATATTAATAACTTAAAATAAAGAAACACAATGAGTTTCAAGGTCAAAAGGAACTAACTGTTATTTTTCATTCTTTTTCAACTGTCAGCTTTTAAAATCTAGGTTGCTGGTGGAGGTAGAAACCTGCAGGATTTAGACCAATTACTTGTGGCTATTTTGTGTACCTTAGGAATATTCTATAGACTGCTAGCATTGAATCTAAGTGTGTTAGAAGTGAAAAGCCTTGTTTTTGGGGTCACTTTTATTTCTGCAGGAGTCAGCCCCTGCTTTTTGTTGCTATAGGAAACTATCTTTACTTCATTAAAGCTTGCACACCTGTAGAACTCCCTTTTAGGAGATGTTAAACATCATTATTAGAGAAACACTAGAAACTTCTAGAGTATAAGGCCAAGTATATTAAATATTAAGCCAATAAGATTTAATTAATGAAGCAAGTAAAACTTAACTCAGTGTTTGAAGAAAAATTAGAGGCAGGACAAACTGTACCTGAACCATGTAGTTTTAACACTTACAATCCTTCAAGATGCTGTAAGGGTTCTTTAAGCATCTCTTTAGATTCTTACCAGCAAAATTTTGTAGCATGGCTCTTCATGGAACCATCATTTGTTTCCTTTTGGAAGCAAAAAATGTTTTAAAAATATATATATTATTAACCTCTCTATAATATATTTCAATTTTCCTTGCACTTTATTTCAGCTCTGACCAGCTGTACTGTGAAGTCAACTAAAAGTCAGGCTGTAAGGTCTGAGCAAAGAACATTCCTTCAGTGGAAGCTTAATTTGCTCCCAGCCTTCTTGATTTTCAGTTCTATTGCACATAACACCTCAGTGGTTCTGCTGACGTCTCTGCCTGAACGTTGTGGTGTGTTTTTTGTACACTTTGCTATAGCTGAACACAATGGAGGTTTGGCTGGTTTACAGTTAAGTGTACAATTAACTGTTCTCTCCAACAAAATAAACACCACTGATTAACTACTTCTTTCTGTGTCAAGACAAATCCCTATGAGCAATTCCTGGTTCTTTGTGCTCTGTAATGCATCAGCCTGAATGAGAAAGTAGAGCAAGCAATCATGTCCACTTTTCTGCTATCCTCCTTTTTTTTTTCTTAAATCTAAAATGTGGTAAGGGAATCAGAGTTTACTTTTTTCAAACTTGATTTTTTTAGGGTATTATTTCACTAGGCAGATTCTGTGCTCTTAGGGAACAAATGGACAAATGTATTGGCAACAACCCAGCTTGCCAGACTGGTCTTGTTAAGAATTCCTGTGCTAATTATCCTCCCTCAATGCTACAAGTGCACGTTTTCTGCCCAGAAGGCTACAGATCCCTACAGTTTATTGCTTTTGTCTCATCATAGAAAATCCACAAGGATGGGAGCTGTAGATCTTCCTGCAGAGTCTCTATCTGGAATACATGCAAATAAAATCTTTGGAAAATGACAAGTTCCATTACAAATATTTTATACTGCAAAACTCTTCTGCCTTGCTGCCATTTGATTTTTCTTTTTGACAAAGCAGTGCTTTGGGTTTAATGCTTATTTCCTTTGTGAACTGATGAGCAGTACAGGTGGTTTTGTGCTACCCTGTGCAAATCAAATCAGCACAGCACTAATGAATTCCTTGAGCACTGTTCCCTTCTCTCACTGTGACCCCTCTTTTCTCCTGTGCTGAGTTTCTGTAGTGTAGAACTGTAGGATGTGAAGTGTGAAGCAGTTATAGGAGCAAGCTTTGGTATCCCTCAAAAGAGAGGCTGTGGAATGACTGAAACAGAGCTTGCAGCCCTTGTTCTGAAAGTCCCAAAATCTTGCCATGTACTGTTTCTTTTCTCTCCTCCTTATAGCATTGATATTCATAGCAAGGAGCCTTCAGTGAAAAAAACCCCATCATTTATCTTCTCTTCCATTTTTTTCTGTGGTAGGACCAAATGTGGTTTTTCCCTGAGTTCCCTTTTTATTTTGCCATTGATTTCAAGGCCTTAAACTAAATCCACCCCTGACCTGAGATTTCTGAATTGTAGCACACACCCTCAAGCAGACCAAGGGTCAAACACACCCCTGTACAGTGGCTCAGCACAAACCTTATGATGTAAATGCCTCATAAATCCTGAAAATATGAATTTTCTTTTTTATGGGGATAAATTTTACCTAGCTCAAGGTCCACCTTGTGTTGAGTGTAGGTGTGGTCTGTGGAAAGATCTTTGAACTTTAATTGCAGTTAAGTTGAGAACAGTGCAGGTTACAGATATTGCAATCCAGTCTTTGCTATCCAGTGATCATAACACTGATTTGTTAAAGTTCAAAATAAATAGGTGTGACTTGCTGAAGTAGGCATGAGATGTTGCTAGTGCAATTTGCCATTGTTTGTGTGAGGCTGAGGTGAGTCACAAGTTCTGTAGGTATGAAAATGTCCAATAACATGCATAAAAATGTGCTTGGTATGGCTGCAGATAGAGTAATATTAGTAATTAATTATTATTAATTAATGCATCTGCAGCTTTATTAAGTGTAAGTAATACACAAAACCAGCTCCTATGGAGTTTTTTCCTAAAGGCACAGAAAACCACCTCTACTTGGGATGAATCCTGTTTTCTCCATGTCAGCTGTTTTAATCTTAAAGCTCTGGAGTTCAAACTGTGTTTATGGTTTACAACTGATCACAATCTCCAAGATTTTATATCCTTTTCTATGCAAACTTAATTCTGGTCCTATGTTTCTGGAGGAACTGCTTGTGGAAGCAAGATTTAAAATTTGTTTTGCATTAGTATTTGAGCTTGAGATTAAAATTTGCACTAATGAATTGCAGACACATTTTGTTCAAGAGATGGATATGGCAGGATCACCAAGCTGGCTGGAATAAATAAATTTTAAATTAAATAAATAAATAGAATAACCAACAGGCAAATATTTGAAAAAATAGGCATTACTTGCCTGGATCTTGCAGACAATTTAGAAGATGAAGGTGTTGTCATGGTTTTACTTATTCTCACCTGTTATCTGGGGGTTTGTTGTTGTTGTTTGTGGAAATACCTTCAAACTAATCTCAGGTTATAGAACCCCAGCCTCAGTAAAGCTAGAAAAGAACAAGTAGGGTCAGCCAGAGCAGGTTGCCCAGTGTGAAGCTGCTATAGTCAGGATTTCAATATCTTCAAAATCTGCTCAAGTCCCTCTGGACACCAGAACAACCATCTGGTACACAGCTCACTCCTCTGCTTTTCATGTGATCTATAAACCCACTGCAGGTGTCCTCTGCCCCATTTCCCAGGCCATTAAGGAAGGGGTTAAAAGGTAAGGACGTGGTATCAGCCCCTGAGATCCAGCACTAGTGACTGGCTCCCAGCTGGACTTTCTGTGGCTCACAACACTTTTCTGGGTTCAGCCATTCATTTTCCATCCCCCTCCCTGTTGTGTACCTAACCTGTATTTAGATTATTTACCCAGGGGTGTGTTATGTGAGAGAGGGTCAGGTAAACACCATCCCTTGCTCTCCTGGCACCCACAAACCTTGGTCAGGCATTATGTGCCCTTTGGAAATTCATCCTGACTGCTCCTGATATCCTTTATATCCTTCATGTGTCTGAAAAGGGATTCCAGGATTATTTGCTTCAGCAGATTTGCAGGGATGCAGGTGAGGCTGAAAAACCTGCAGCTGTTTAGATCCTCCCTCCTTCTCTTTGTGAAGACAGAGGTGACATTTATTTCCTCCATTCCTCAGGAAGCCCTTGCAGTTGCCATAACCCTTCAGAGATAATCAGGCAAGGCCATCAGCCAGCTTCCTCAGCTCTCATGGCTGCATCCCATCAGATCCCAAGGATTTGTGTGTGCTCAGTGTGTTCAAATGTTTCCTAACCTTGCCCTCCTCAACTGAGGGCGAGTCTTTCTTGCTCCAAAAATAAGTCCATTAAAAGCAAGATGGAGCACATGCTGCTATCAGTATTAAGCTCTTTGATTTTAATCTAATGGGGCATTTTGGTTTTCTTTTTTGTTTTTATTTTTCCCATCAGAGTGATCCTGGAAGGTGCTGAGCATCCAAAATTCCTCTGGCAGCTTCTTGGCCTCTGAGCTCTCAATAGCATTTCACAGGATCAACCTCTCCAGAATCACTCATGAGTTTTGTGTGTAAAGTTGAGGAATGAATCTTGGAGCTATGACATACATTCTGTTTGTTATTTTAGGCCACTTTATACTTGATCTGATCTCCAAGGTCAGTGTTCTTGTCTCTTTTTAAAGATAAACAAGTTTGTATCCTTCTTTGGCCAGGACATCACATCTCCAAAGTATGTATGACAGAGCTGCAGCTTACATTTCATCTGCTCCAGCAGTTGGTTCTGACAGCTGCTAGGAGGGGAGCAGGGTGCTGCTCCCTGCCTGCCTCCATCATTTCTGTCATTCCTTGTTGCAGCAATGTCCTGGGAAAGTTTTTATCTGACCTGGGGAGGTGATAACACAGTGCTCACACTCATGTGAAGAAATGGTGATGTTCTTGTACCAGTGGTAGGGTTTGAAAGTTCCTGTCTTCCCTCCCTCCTGTGCTCTCTACCAAGAACCTTCACACTGGGGGATGTTCTTCAACTATTCCACACCAGGCCTTTAACAGAAAGAATTAGTGACAATTTTCATATGTCTCAATATATTGGTAGTGCAGCTTTTGTGAGTTTTTTGTGGATTTTTTTTTTTGTTAAGCTTCTCTCATTTTTCAGTCCACAAACCACCACTTTCTCAAGTTTCCCATAGTTTGGTTCCCAGGACCAAAAAGTTAAGATAAAATCTTTGTAGAGTGAATTTCTGGTGGGAAATGTAAAACTGTAGAAATTCCCCAAATGACAAAACGTCTGAATACGTTCACATTTCGTTGTGATTTGTTTTTTCAATATAATATTGTATGTAATATAATATTCCTTTTAAAAGTGGTGGCATAAAAGTGATCAGAATTGCAGAGTTCAAACTATGTGGGTTTTTTGGGAAGGCTGAATAGGGATTCAAAGGCATAAAAAACTGTTTCATTTGAAATTTTTGTTCTGTTGAAATTTTATTAGAATTGGCATTTTAATTTAGTAATTTATCCTAGGGAAATAGATCAATTTTAAATTGTCATTTTTATATTATCATTATCAGCATTTGCAGAGGTTTTTGTGTTATTTTTCTGTGTTGGGATAGGTGAACAAGAAAATTTAGGAAATAATGTCTGTAATTAGAAGGAATTTCATCCCGACTCTGTAGCCTGTCCTTTCCCACTTCTCTCAGCTTTTAAAAGAAATTCTGGGTATGTCACCAGAGGTCTTTTCTCTGGAACACTCTGCTGGGAAGAGCTGGCAATCTAAACAAAAGGGAGAAAGGGTGGAAATGTTAATGTCACCCCTCTGCTAATGGAGCTGTGATCAACACCCAGGAGTCACCAATCAGCCCTGGGACAGAGCCAGGAACTGAACCCTGTGACCCAGCCAGCCCCTGGGTGCAGCACAATAAAATCCTCTTTGGCTCAGGAGCTTTGCCATAGGTGGCAGTAAAAACTGAACAATTGGCTGTTTATTTCCTCGTGGTGGTTTAATTCCCTCACCTGTAGCACCAGCACTGAAATAAACTTAGAGTCACCACACTGAATAAAGCCATTGTCTCTGACACAATCTCTTTAACCACTTAGAAACATTTATTTTCATTATTAAGAGACATGACATGACACACTTTTCTTAAATCCCATAAATATTCCTGGTCTGAGAAAAGTACTTAATGAAATGCTGGCCCCTACTCCAAATTGTGAATAGGTTTATTTCTCTACTGCAGAAAGATGGCATTGTAGTGAACAAAGGAACTTCCTTTTATTATTTGTGAACTGCAGGAGGCTAAACAATCGATTGCATTATGAGTTATATAAACACACAGATATTCACATACACTGCAAAAGAATTCATGCTTTGTCTGGGGGAAAATGAAGTCCCAGAGGTAATTTCTGGACTGTGTGGGAAATAATGTCTCCTGCAGAAAATTTATAGCTATGATTGTTTAATTGAAATGAGAAATACAGTGTTAAATGTTTTTAACAAAGGCATTCAATTGTTTCATGTTTTTCAGCTGACTCCTACCACTGCTAATTTATAGAAATCATAAATCCTGGACACAGTTTCAGGTCACTTCACAGGCACTAGTTTGACTCAATTCAATATAAAGTTTTGATCACATCATAAATTTATTCATTCATTATGCATTTAGTTTGAACTTATTGCTGCTCTACATTGAAAAGAACAGATTTTATACCACATTTCATAGAACATCACTTGGGAATGACATTAGTGAATACAAGAAATGTTTATTTCTGTGTATGACTGGCAGTAAGGGTTGTCTGAGAAACAGCAGATTATCTGTCTGGAGAAGAGTTTTTTCCACCTGTGTTTAGAAGAAAGTGAATATTAGAGTATAATATGTAGAATTAAATATTCTGGTGCCTTCTGCAGAGCCCAAGGCACCATTCAGTTCTTGTGCTGGGCTGATGCTGGCAGCCTCCTCACACGACCCTGCTGTGCTTGGGCTGGAGCCTTCCAATTGATCAGCCATGGTTTTAGATCTGAGGCCCCTGCACCCTGGTCCCTGCAGGAGCTGCCCCTGGCAGGCTCAGCCTGGTGAATTTTCTCATCTGTTGGCCTGAATTTACAGCATGGGTAAGCACTGAGTTCATCTGCCTGGAAAAGGGGCAACTCTGACATGAAAGTCAAGTTTCTACTGATTTTCTTGAATGAGAGCATGACTTTTTTTTTTCCTGGAAAGAATAAAGTGTGGTTTCCCAACCTGATTGCAAAAAATCCCCTAAAACAAACAAACAAACAAAAAAACCCACCAGGAAAACAACAAACTTTCTGACATGTCTTTTTCTTTATCTGAGAGTCCCTCAAGCTTTCAGGGAGGTGTATTAAACCCCACAGTCTTACCTTTACTGTCCTTCCCCTTTCCAGCTGTTCTTGCCTTCTGAGATCCCTGATAATGTTTCTGTGGAGTTTTGGGGGGATTATCAGCAGGTGCACAATTTCCTTTTTTGCTCTAGCTCCTGTGTCAGTGAAAGGAGCACAAATGCCAGTTCCACAGCAGCTGGGAGCCAAGGCTCCTGCTTATAAAGCCCATTGAGCTGGGTGCATGCTAATGGCAGATAAGGGTAGGCTAGTGATTGTTATTTCTTTGGCTTAATTGATAATGGGAATAATTGAGAGTGAAGATAAAATTTAACCCTTGGGGCTTATGTAGATTTGAGAGGCTGTGTTGTTTTCACCTACTGACTCTTTCTGATGAGGTGAATTTCATCCCTCAGGAGAAAAAAATTGATCCCAGCAGTAACACTGAAGAAAAATCCTGTGATTATGCAGAGGAAACAAAAGCCTTGTATGCCCTTTAGATCCTCTGTCTCTTCCTCCTCAAGTCTGAATCCACTTTTCCTTTGCATAAGACTGCCTTTGAACATTGAAAAGCTCAGGGCAGTTGTGGTCTTGCAGTCTCCATTTAAGGGATGTTGGGAGTCAGAGAGAAGCACTCAATTGCTTCTCTAGTGATAACCCAAAGCTATCATTCACTGCATGGGTTTTGGACCAGCCAAGGGGCTTGTATTAACTCTGTGCTTGCAGAGATTCCTCATGGTGTGGCTTTTAAAATCCATTTAAATCCCTTGCTCTTAACCAGTGATGCCCAGAGCAGCTTTTATGGTTTGCTTTGAGGAGAGCTGAGAACTGTAGATGAATGATGCAGATACCACCAGGTATTTCCCTGCAAAACATCTACCCATCTATAGCTGTTCAACTTCTCCTGTTGAGTTAAACTAATAATTTAAAGATAACCATCAGGCATTTTTCAGCAAACCCCCTCACTGAAACAATTGCATGTTTCATAGTTTCCAAAAGCTTCCACAAAAGTCAGCAGACTTATGATTTAAAGAAAAACACCCTATCACACTCAACAGCTTGTAAAAACAAACTTCCTCCCCAGTTAGGCATTCCCTGATCACAGTGTAATCTTTTTAAAGGGCAGTTACTGGATAGGAACTTTTTAAAATGTTTAGTTGAAGGTTTCTTGTTGTCTCAGGGAATTGTTCTCACTGAGCATGGACTTCTGTTTGCTCTTGTGGTGCACGTGAGCTGCACTTGCTGACAGTATTAAATGCAGCAAAGTGCAAACAGCTTGTGAAAAAAAATTGACTTTTAGCTAAGAGGAAACAATCCTCAGCCCCTGAAAACACAGGAACCTGTGTAGAAATTCATCATCACCTCTCTGGTAACTCACCAGGCTTTCAGGGCTGCCTGTGCTTTTGAGAACTGGTCCTCATGCCATGGGGTTCCTCCCTCCTGGGCTTGGGAAGAGGAGCTGTGAGCAGATCTGGATATGGGGCAGTTCTTTCCTCCCCAGGCAGCAAACCCAGCCTTCCAGGTGGTGCCATGATACTCAATTTTTCACTTGGAGACTGTAAGTGGTGTGAGGAAAATTCAGCACTAGAGCCAGCCCAGTGTCTGGTTAAAGTGAGGGTGTGAAGTTAGTAGGGTCTTCATCATCCTCTTGCTCTTTTTGAAAAAAGAAAAAAGATGTGATCCTTTACTTAGACAGCTGGCCTCCATTTTCCTGATGCATTTCTCAGTTTTGGTCCCAATGTTCCCTCCAGGAAACTGAGTCTGCTTCAGTCAAAAAATGGCAGCAATGTTTGAACTTGCTCATGTGGATTGGCTAAAAAAGAAACCAGTGAAATCAAAAATGCTTTCATTTGGTCAGCAAACCATCCCCATATAATGCTGCATACTACTTAGGAATATAACCACAGGAAAATCAGGAAGCTGGGAGATTTCTCAGAAAACATAGCTGGACTCTAACTTATTCTCTGAGGTACCTTTAAATATTCAGTTATGTAATAAATGTGGTCAGAAATGATTTGTTGAAATGGTTTATGGGTGTGTTGGAAAGTGGCACATCATCAGAACCACAACTTTTTTTTCTTTTTCTGAAATATTATTCCAGTTTCAATAAAACTTTCAACAAGACAGATATTTTAAGTGCAAGGCAGAATTTGGTGGGCCTGGAACTGGGGCTGGTAAATGGGGATGTCCATCCAGGAAAAGTTGTTAATCCAGAAAATGTGGTAACAGAAACAAATTAGTGCACATGGAAATTAAGAGACAAGGCATAGCAATAGGAAGACAAATGTAATGGAACAGATTTCCAATTGAAACAGCAAAAATACTCATCTGATAAAGGCACAGATTCTTATTTAGTTAGTAAGGGCTTCATGAGCTTCTGTTGGTGAAAGAGGTCATGTGTGTTTGCCTCTAATTGCAGAGAGGGAAAGGGAGGCTCTGTCAGGCCTGTTCTGTTCTTGTGTTTTTAAAAAGTCTTCTAAATTAGAGAGACACACTGACAGGCCCATTCCATTCTTGTATTGCCAAAAAGTCTTCAAGATTGGCTTCATCTTGCTGCCATGTGGTACCAGGCTTTGAGCTTAAGGTGAGAGGGAGCAATAAAACTGTTCCCTTCACAAATTTGTTTGTAAACTCAAGCTTCATACAAGCATTGAATTAGTTGCCCAAACAGAGGCTAAACCATGCTATCTGATTTTTGTGCCTTTTCATGCTGTTGCATTCATAGTTATAGTGACATATCTCAATTTAGCAAAGCCCAGGAACAGGGAAAATGTGACAAAGAGCTGGAGTGAGACAGAAATTATCAATGTAAGGATTCTATTCCTGCTTAGAAATTATATTCATCAGCAAAAGATTCTTTAGTTTCTCTTTTCTGTCTATTTCTGGTCTGAAATAGCTGCAAAATTTTAGAAAGTAATGCATCATATTTTCAGGGGAATCTGAAAACATTGAAAAGCACAGTTACAAGTGCAGTAAGGCACTTTCTGTTCCTTTAAAATAATAGAATTAAGAACATGTTATTTATTGCACAATGCTAGAAATTAATAAAAACAACTTGGTGTTTGTGAAAAAAAAAAGAATAATATTTGGACAAGTCATGTTGCAGTGGGTCCCAGTGAATGTAAGTGTCATCACTGAATCAAAGATTACTCTAAAATTAAATTTCAAGTCCATCAATTTTAGGCTTGTAAGAAAACATCAAACCATTTCAGTTTTAAGAGAGCAATAGAAAATGGTAGATTGTTTGTTCTGAGTTCTAAAAAAGCTGTAACCTCCTGAGAAATGAGAGACTTGAGAACTAGATAGCCTATTCAGGTAGTGATGGATTGAATGGAGTACTTTATTTTCAAACTGATGCAGGAAAATAGGGAGATTTACAATTTATTAATCTAGAATAGATACAGGTGCATCCTATCTGCTAAGTCATTCACATCCCAGAACACTACACAGATTTTTAGCACCCAAACTGCTCCCAGAATGTGGTACCTGAGAAGGTGTGATAACAGAAACAAATAGGTGCACATGGCCTGTAATTAGAATTTAAATGGGAATTAAAAGACAGTGTGTAGCAATGGGAGGACAAACATCTTATGGAGGTCTTGATGTCTTTATTTATATATTTATACATATATACATATGTAGGCTTTTTGGGATTGCTTTGTGACCAAGATACAGGTGTTAACTATGAAGTGTGTGACTGTAAAATATAGATTTGTCAGTGTCAGAGCCGTGCTTGGCTGATAAAGAGAAGCTTCCCTTTTCTGCTCTATTTCTTTTCTTCACACAGCAGGGTGGTTTCGTGAAGATTTGAAAAATTTTGTGCAGAGGCAAATGGGAAGAAAACTCTGAATTCTGTCAGGAGTACCTTTCCAGGATGTGAACTTGCCCAAACAAAATTCATAGTGGGTATAATAAAACATGGGTTTCCTCACAAAAATACCTGATCCAGCCTTTAGCTGCCTGCTCACAAAGATTTGAATTGAGCCAGGACTGATCCTAGTGTCACTCTCCTTTCAAGGAAATCTACTGTGCACATTTTCTTGACTGAGAGCCCACAATGTTTCTGGGGTTTTGCCAGATGATAGCATAAGGGTTGTTTGATTAAGGACCTTGGGGGTGTTCCTGTTCTCCAAAAAAAAGTCCCTGGACTCAGGGCAGTACATCATCAGGCTTCTGAAAAGTCATTGAGCTTTTTAAAAGGAAAATGGTAGCAAAACTAAGAACAAAAAAAAAAAAAAAGAAAAGCCTGGCCATGAGTTCTGGAGGTGAATTCTCACAGAACCCTTGCTACAACACAGGAAAACTGCAATACCATTTTTGTGCTAAATATTAACAGCAGTACCACAGCTCCTGACAATGTGAGTCCAGAGGTGATATATGTGTTTCAGCCATTTGGGCTTTTGACCTTTTCAATATTTGTTTGCCATTTCATTCTCTCACCTATAACCCGGAGATTTATGGCAGAGCAAACTGATTAATCCTAAAAACCACATTTTCATTTGGAAGCTGGACTGACTGTCAGTCAACATCAAAAGGACTCCCTGGCTTTCACACCTGTGAAAAGAGAAGGCTCCCACGTCACAGGGCACTGCTGGAGTGAAACATTTATTTATTTATTTATTATTATTTTTGTTTATTGTGCTGCAGGTATCACTGGGAAACCTGGCAGGGCTCCTCACACTCTGGGGAGCTGAACACAAACCTCTTCAAGGGGTATTTTTGTGTGTGTGTTCTTGGCAAGGTTTCAGTAAGGTCTTCATCTTTTTGACTAATCCAAAGCAGTTTTTAGGGCTGAGTCTGCAGCTCCTCCAAAGACAAAGATTCTTTACAAAGCTGACTGGAGCTGGTTTTGGTGAATAAGCTTTGGCCATGGACATGGACCAGAGCCCAAGAAATGCAGCTGTGATCTTTGCACTGACTTCTGTTGTTTTGCCTCACATCCTTGGGGCAGAATGCTGCCACTGTGAGTCACATGAATGTCTTTTGCCCCACATTTAATTAAAATTGATTGGATTCATGAAACTACTCACAAGACCAAAATGGTGATCAATATGAGGGTGATGGATTAGCAGAGAATGCTGTCATTGCCATAGATAGTTCACATTTTACATTTATCCCTTGACTTTTGTGTTATTTTACGTTCAAGAAGAAACAATTTTACTTTGTGATTACCCTGCTTGCTTGCATTTGCACTGTCTATTCTTATAATGTTTGTGCACCAGTTTGTGAGGTTTAGTTGGAGATGAAATCTATATCTTTTTACATTTTCAGCAGTTTACTGAAGAAGGAATTTGGATGATATTGCAAAAAAATATGAAATTTAAGGCACTAGAATTACAAACATAATATTGAAGTAAGTGGCCTGAGCTTCAAAACCAGCAGATAATATAAATTTTTGTATCTGAATGCATTTTTAAAAATAGTCTTTTCATGAAGATTGGCAAGAAAGACCTTCAGATTTGACAAGCTGATTTTTCCATCTGTGTGTAGGATTTCTAGGTGCCACCCTTCTAGGAATGAAAGTTGATCCTCTTTGGTGCTAGCAATATAGGTACTCACCCCCCTCTAAAATTATTCAATATTTTTTCCCTAATTTTGCTGTTTACCAACAGCTTTAATGCAGCATCAGCTGTGAAGAAATTCATTGGGGTTTGCCACCCACCCTCCAAATGTTATCCCAGGTGAGGTGTGTGTGTTTAGGGAGTGTTTTCTGGGCAGAGGGGGCTGTCCTGCTGTTCCAAGGCATCCAGCAGGCTTCCATGGCCCTGCCACCTTTTCCCTGTGCAGTGGAGGTGACTCCAGCACCCAGCAGCATTCCCAAGGCTGCTCAGGTCTGTGGTGTGACTCCAGTGCAGGTGGCACGTGTCTCTGGGAGCACCTGGACCACCCCACACTCACACTTTGAATCCTCCACCCTGCACTGCCTGCCAGAGATTGCCATCCCATGGATGTGAGCCCAGCATCCAGCAATAACATTTGGGGATATCCACTTCTGGTTATAAACAATTTGCCACAAAAGCAAAAAGTACCAGCTCTTCTCAGAACCTTATTTTTCCTTCCTGCCAATTCATGCTTCCTTAATCTTCCCAGGTTTTTTTTTTTTCTTTTTATATCAGTTTGTTTTTCAAGCATTTAATTTATGAGTTTATTAATTTTCCAAGAATTTTGCTAGTAGCATGATTTGCCTGTGTTTTTCCAGCAGGAAATGAAATCAAGACTGGTGAATGATGCCAATTGCCAAACTTTATTAACAGCAGAGAGGTTTTTTGGAGAAAAGTTGAGTTTTACCACCTGTGCTCTCAGTCCTGAAGATGGTTTTCTGTGAGGACTTGGGAAAATCTCCTCCCAGCACTCCCCCTCTGTGTGACATGGGGATAATGTCATACCCAGCCTAGAAAAAACAGAGTTGAAAGTAGAAAGTCTGATGATAGGGATGAATACTGTTCTAGCTGAGCCAGATCTTGGAGCCTTGAGGTTTTTACAAATTAGCTTTTGATGTCCAATTCATGATTCTCAACATTTTTAAAAAAACAAGTTAGAAGAATAAAGCCAAACAGAACGTGACAGAATCCTCCACTCACTTTTTAGTCAGACAATAACTGGATTTTCAGCCAGAGCTTGCTTATGTACATGCTGAGCAAAAACTGTTAGGGGTCCCTAGAGGGGAAAATAATTTTTACTGTAATCTGTGAGAGATTCTTCTGTGACCATCCACTGCATTGGATGGGTTGGACTGAGTTGTACAAGAAGAGCAGAAAAAAAGGCAAAGAGACCCAAAATTAAGTTCCACATTACTCCATGGAAATCTGCTTTAAAGTGTTTTCAGGGTTACCCATGTGGGAGAATGGCAGTTGGTTATTCCAGCTGGATAGTACAAAATGTCTCCTCTTGCCCAGATATTGCTAGGAAAATCATCTTTCTTTCACATAACATATTCTACTGTGAGTTCTTTGGGGTTTGTTGGTTGGTTTTCGTTTTTTATGTAATTAATATTTGTCTGCTGATACATGTAAAAGAACAGAGTGGTGTCCTGGCTTCTGGGGTTTGTGCCTGGTGTCACAAATCCAGGGGGAGTGAAGGAGTGGTTATCACCCATACAGCAGTGGCATGGTCTGAAGCTTTGAGGGTGGTGATGGATGGACAAGGACAATGTCACAGTGACAGGAGAGCTTTTCTGGAAAACTCCTCAACAGCAGTGCACTGGCTTTACTAAGGCAAGCTGAAGGAGTTATTAATTGGAACTGTGACAAAATAAAAGGAAGAAATATCTGAAGGAGAGAGAGAATCAAATGGGAAGAGTGGGTCTAACACATGTTTAATGTGATGCTGAAAAGCCTGAGCAAATTCACTGGGATCTGAAGAATAATCTAAATCAGCTTTAAGCAAGGTTCTGAAATTGAAAACTATAAAGTTTAGCTGGCCTGATACACAAACTGATGGCTCTTGGAGGGTTTGGCATCAAGCCATGCAAGCACTGAATTTGCAGCAGATGGTGAGGGTGTTGCAACTCTCAATCTGCTAGAGGTAATACTAAAAAAATTAGACTAGACTAATACAGACAATGTTAATGTGCTACTTTTTACATTTAAAACAATGTTAAAGTGCTACTTTTTCTCCCTGACACCCTTAGCAACAGGGAAAATATGAACACAAGTGCTGGTCTTTCCTTCCACCAGGGAGCTTTTCTTGTCTCTACTCGATTGACTCACAAAGTGTCTTTTTATAACAGGTTATTTTGATTGCATTTTCTGTCTACAAAACCTTCTTCTGTAAAATTCTCTGTGTGAATCTGCATTCCTGGTCTATTACATGCCTCTTGCAGTTCCTAGTGGGCCTGTAATGTTTACAGGGTGGAAAGAAGAGGGAACTTGTTTGTAGTGCTATATTCTTTGTGTGATTTGACAGAGAATTAGGGAAGGCTGGTTTGGTGTGGGAGTTGTGCATGCTGTTACTGCATCTACAGGGAGAAAAAGCTTTGGAGCTCTATACAGGCAAAGTCAGGGTTTTGATGGCAGTGTGTGGAAATTCACATTTGCTCTCCACCAGAAATTTTTTTCTCCTATAAGTTTTGGGGAAAAGCCATGCAGGAAGTAATAATTTTTTCCATACCAGTGGATCCCAAAACACCTTATAAAAGCATACATTTGTAGCAAAACAAATCTGCCTCTGTAAGGGCTGCAGCACAAACCACCTAGATAACCATTGCAGAGCAGACTCAAGAATGTTTTCCTCTGCCAGACTTCTTTATCCTTATTAAAACAACTTACATTATCAATGTACCACAGACACATCCAGAATCATTGAGGTTTGCCAATTCATTTTGTTAGAACAACCTAAGTTAAGGAGGTAACATCAGATTTACCAGTCTGGGTTGTACCCAGGGATGTCTGGAGCAATTAAAGCAGTGCAGTAGAGAAATGAATTGAGCCCTTTTTCTGACAGAGCTGGTTTTTAGTGACTTTCACTGTTATAAAACTGAATGACACATTTGTGAATTACGAATTATGGAATTAAGAATGGCAGTTCTGTGTAGCTCATACTTTAAGGGCTAGCTCTACTGTTAAATTAGAAAGAATCTCCTTGAAAAAGCACATTTCAGTCTGAATAATGTTTCATAGGAAGCAGAGACTGTGCCATAGGAGTTTTTTATGTGGAACAGAGCCTATTAAGCACCTCATGATGTGGAGGCAATTCCAATTACACAAACAGAATTTTCTAGATTTACTGGCAAAGTTACATTTCAATGTTACAACAAGTGGCCACCGGTGAACTTTAAAGCCAAAACAGCATTCAAGTAGTCCCACCCTGGTAATTTTCTAGCCTGGGTTTGGATGCAGTTCCTTGGAATTCCACATCCAGTAAAAAAGGCAATAACAACTCGCCTGTTCCTTCTTCCTAGTTCAACAGTATTGTCTTTCTGGAAATCCTACCCTTGTAACTCAAAGCTATATTAAAGGAAAATGGCCAACATAATCATCTTTTTAATCTGAATCATATCTCCTTTTAGGAATGCCCTGAAAACCAGTAAGTGCTGGTTGGTTTTGGTCTCCGTGACGCACACAAGATGGGGCAGAGCTGACCAGCTGCAGTGAGCCCTCTGCTGAGCTGGGCCAACAGATTGCTCCATACTCCAAGCAGATGTTTCTCTTTTAGACTAATGGAGCTCTTGCAGACCATATCCCTTCCCAAGAGAAAACACCAGCACAGTTGGAAGCTGGAAGGACTCATCTCAATAACAGAAGCAAGGTGCCAGCAGCATCAGCCACAGTTTATTAATAAAAATCCAGGAACAGAACAGCAATTGCATTTTGTTTTAGCTTGTTTAAAAGAAAATTCACATAAAACAGCACTTTTCTTCTCTTTGTGGCCCTCTTAGTTGCAGTGTTTCTTTGTCCTACAGCAATAGAGTTCTGTGTGAGAGGAGAGGAAATTAATCTCTTGCTATTTGCCTCCCTGTTGCTCTGTCAGTCCTAAAATGAGAGAGAAAACAATTTACAATATTTTTGTAAATATTCATTGTTAAAATTCATGTCCCATGTGATTATTGATACTCTGACTGTGTCCTAGGTAAAAATAAGGAGAGCTTCATTATGCTTTGAGAGCAGACTGGGTTTGATTTGTCTCATACATGGAATTACCTCTTCTAGTGTCAGTCCATTCATGTTTGTTTGTGTCACTGTAAGAAGAGAGAAATGCTCTGTATTTTTCTCCAGGGGAGGATGACAATGAACAGAGCTAGGCTTCTCTGTTAGACTTTGAATAAGAATTGTTTCCAATTCCTTGAAACATTCTCTTTCCTCTTGGGACTTGTACATCTGTCTTTGTCTGGTCAATGGTTTTGAGAGCTGCTTTTAACGTGATAATTAATGCTGGGGTCCTTATGCAAATGTGACCTGAAACCTGGAGAGCCAATTTTCATTGAAAGGACATAAAAGACAGGAAACTGGGGAACAGTTTGTAGTGCTTCATTTCTGTTTTCCAGAAACAGTGGCAGAGCATCTAATCTCTTGGAGAAAATGTTTTAAACTTCTGCTAGGTCTGGAACAAAAATGTCTCTACCTCTATCTCTCTGGATATGTTTTTTGGGTTTTTTTTTTTTTTTTTTTTCACATTATAACATAGTTGGGTTCAAACTTTACCTGGCTTCTACATTCCCCTGTTTCTCCCTGGAGAGACACAGTGAGAGCACGTGCTAAGGATTTGATTTGTTGGCAAGAAGACAAGAGTGAGGAAAATTAAGATGTTGGTGTCAGAATCTTCCTTTTCAAAGCATTTAAGGAAGGTTGAGCACCCAGAAAAACCTCACCACAAAATGGGAGCAGCTGCTGCTTCCAGCAGCCCAGGTGCTGGGCTTGCTGCTCATTTTTTCTTGCCATTCATGTTGAGTTTTGGGGCAGGTAACCCTTATTAGCCATCGGAGGTTCCACAACACAACAAGCATTACCCTGTGGCCACCAGCACCAGCTGTAAGGGTCATTTGCCCTGGTGAAACCTCTGTCCCTGATGTTGAGTAGGGAAATGAGCAGTTTCCATTATGGTACAATTGAAAGGGAAGGGCAAACAACCCTGTATCTCACATTTCATTGGCTGCACAGAAGTGTTGGCTTTTAATAACATCTTCTGAAGATTATTTACATAGTCTATTTGCCATTATCCATATCAGTTCATGCCCTTTGTGTATTTTAGATAACATTGTTGTGCTTCATTTGACTTAACATTTGCTGTGCTGTGAACTTGCCAATAGTGAGAGCATATTGTGCTTGCCTCTGCCTGATCCCTTCCCCAGGCTGTTTATTAAGGAAGAACTCATCATTAGAGATTGTAAATCCAGCTTTTACACTGGAGGTCTCTGTAGCTACACTGGCAGGGGCTCTTTGCCTGTGCTTCTTCTCTTTGAAATGATGGAGGTTGTTTAAATGTTGAGAAATCACTACAGAGTGAAATGAAAGAAGTCAGGCAAAGCTCAGCACCTTTTTCTGCCTGGTTCTGGGAGCCTGTGCAGTGGGCAAGCCTGAATTGCCCTAGAGGCTGGTCTTGCTCAGTTCTGGGAGTTAGGCTTGGTTTTCTCTAGAAAACTGACCACCCACATGAGCTTTCATCAGATCCAAGCTCCTTCTGGCAGCTGTAGGGCTCTCCTGACAATCTTTGAGCAGGACTCATGAAGATCCATTTCATACACTGACCAGAGCAGCCTCCTGGGAACCTGTACTGCTGGGATAAGGCATTAGACAAAACCATCTGAACTAAAAGATCTGTGTAGAAAACACCCTGAAGCTGTCATCTAATTGCAAAAAACCAGGAATGAGTATTGGCTGGATTGCTAATGACCTGCTGAGGCTGATTGCTAATGGTTAAAAATGTAAGCTTAAGGAAGAAAAGATGCTGTCAGACCCTACAAAATCAAGTAATAGCTGTGGCTGCAGAAAGAGCTTCCTGAGTAGAGAGGATGCAAACTATTACTGTTCTCCCTGCCTGCCTAAAAGCAGATACAAAAAAAAAACCTCAACAAAAAAATAAAAAACACCAAGGGCAGAAAACAGCTCTTCCCAGAGCTAAGAACCATCACATTGGCCTCTAAACTCATCTGACCTTCCAGTCATTTGGGAGTCAAGCCCCTGTGAAGGATTAGTTCAGCCTCCTAAGATCTGTGAGGATTAAGAAAAGTATTGTGAGTTTGGATTTTTTTTCCCCCTCCTTCTGGATCTTAGACTACACAATAATTCAATGGCCAAATCATAACTGTGAGACTGTGGAACTTTTACTTGTGCTGACTGCGAGGCACATGGCATTTTTATTTTTTGTTTTCAGTTTCTAGTGTTAAAAAACATTCTGCAGTGTGGTCTTTAATTTGTATTACAAGACAGCCTTCCTCTCCAGAAGAAAAACAATATTTGGTGCAAAAATTCCTCCTCAGAAAGGCTTCCAAAAAATGAAACAAAGGAGGAACAGATTATTCCTTCCAGAATCTGTGTTAAGAAAGGCTCTGAGCAAGCTGCCTCTTAGGGGAGTACCCAAGAAGTGATTCTCATTTTTTGGGACCACAGGAGCTCCTAGGGTGCTCCTTTGTGATAAAAATTCAACACCTGGCTGCTCTTGGAAAGGAAAGGTGTTTAGTGTTTCCTGCAGGCTGGGGAGGGCTGTGAACCAACAGTGCTGGTAATTCAGAAAGGAAACACAGATTTGTAATTCTGATTTTTCCTGCCAAGTACCCTTGGGACAAGGGTTACCTTCCACCAGCCTGATCCCACTGACTCATTTCCACAACTTGCTTGCAGCCCTTTGCTGGTTTTGCACTAAATCTTGTCCCCATCCTGAGAGCTCACCTCAGTCATTCCTCTGCCTGAAGCTCTGATGCCCCAGTCTCTGCTGTCCCCCTGTCCTTCCTCCCCTCCATTCCTCCTCTTCTCCTCCAGCTCATTGCTCATCACCTGCTTTTCCCACACCATTTTGCAGTTGCATTTTTATTTCCACTCCTTGCTCAAGAACCTTTTCAAAGTTTACATCAGAAGTTTGTCCTCTCTTCCATTGCTGATGTATTGGCTGCTGAGCTCTTTCTGTGAGGGAAATCACAATCCTGCTTGCCCCAAACAGAATTTAAGTGCTTCACAGTGGAGGAAACTCTGTGCTCTTTTTTTTTGTATTGCAAACCACTGACTGCTTTTTCAGGTCTTTGGTTTGAATAAAGGACACATAACAGTAGGGACTGGAGTGAAAATGGTGTGGAGTGGCTGGTGGGAAGTGGCATGTTCCTGATTTCATTGAAGTATTCTGAATATTCTGAAAGACAAACAGAGTTGAGCTGAGGTATGCCCCAGGATTCTGTGATAATGGAAAGCTTGTGGGTTTCAAGACAGAGTTTACATGTATTCACTTCTTAACCACTCCCATTTCCTTCATCCATTCAGCAGATAAAGCTGCTCTCTAAACCAATAGCTGTTAGCTTTAAGGTATTTCCTATCATAGTTCTGGAACAAAAACATTTTCATTTGTTTCAAACTGGAGTAATTTCCATTTTTTAGTGGTAAAACCAATACATATATATACATGTCTCTATATGTGCACATGTACACACAGATACAAAATTGATTAAGGCTTAGTGTATGATGTGAAAAATAGAACAGGAATAAATCATGTTAAAATTCATATGAATGAATTTTACCATGAACACAACCACTAACCTCTCTAGAGAATGCTATTTGTTGGGTGAACAATTGAAAAAATGAACATTTTACTATCTTGGCAAAGGGATGTTTGATTTCTGAGATACATGGAAGATTTATACTTTAATGTATGCCTATAAAATTTACATTTTTATTGTCACAGTGCTTTAATTCAGTGCTCAGCTTTCTATTTTGAGTGAATCAGTCAGATCTGGTTTCAGTTCAGGGTTTCAGCAATGGCTGCTGCTGTTCTGTTCTTTAGCAGAATTGTCCTGTGTCTGAGCTAGATGTCACCTCCTTGCCTTTTCCCTGGAAATTCCCAGGAAGATCAGGCAGGTGCTGTACACCTCTCTAGTTTTTCCCTCTACCTCATCTTCATGTCTTAATCCTGGAGGAGGATGCCCAGCTCTCCAGCCAGGGTAATGCAGCCCAGTCCCCCAAGGTTCTCTTGCCAGAGTCAGGATGTCCCAGTCCTTCCCCCTGCTCCTCACTGCCTCCTGTCACCCTTCTGCAGCTCCACAGAGTAAATGAACTTTCCCAAACTGCAGCTGGTAGCATCTAACTGACTCTGCATGCCAGGCAAAGTCACTGACCCCTCACCTGCCCTCTCTTCTGCTGCTTTCAAGTATTCCTGTGCATTCCAAGAGGCCCTATTTATTTATTTATCTCCTAAACTCCAAATCCCCTTTGTTCATCATGAACTCATTTAATTTTCTCCAATAACTACCATTCCCCATCCTCTCTGTCTTAATCAGAGGCTCTTTACTGAACCATTCCTGCTCTGATTAGTTTCTTTATTTGCATTTTAATATCCAAGGGTTGTTTTCCTCTTCAGTCTCCACTCCTTTGTCTCCCTTTTCATTCCTCTCTGGTTACAGCAGGTTTAACTCAGCAATCAAATCAGGCTCTGAGGTGCAGCAAAGTGGTTGCCAAAGCTCCAGAGCTTTCAGGTGAGGTGAACAAAATTCAGTCCCTCAGCTGCTGTGCATTCATGTGCTCTCACCTGGAAAATATCTAACAGGGAGTCAGTCTTTAAGAATCTGATTTGGTAAAATGAAAGAAATCTGTTTTGAGCCCCTGTTACCTGTGAATTTTCAAATGGCTGTAAGCTGGCCCAATTTGGTGACTTTCCAGAGCATGACTAAAAGAGCTGCTCTTCTTTTGTGTCAGGATTGCTGCTCCCATAAGAATGTTTTCTCTTGATGGGGAAGAAGGTAAGTAAGATGTTCTTAAAAAGAATAATAAATATTTTTTTTGTTCTGCTTTAGTTCTTAGTAATGATTGGGCAGTTTTAGCTGGAATCTTCCATCTGCCCTCCTATTTAACTAAAGCAAAAAATCCATCTGAAGCAGAAAATTGCCTGGAAACTTTCAACCAGAACAGTTGGTTTAGTCATGTTTAAGTAATGGGAAACACTGTTCAGTGAACTTTAATAATATGGGTAGTTCCTATTTTACTTCTAACAGGAATTTTAGAGTGGAATATGTGTGTGTGTTTCATTAAATGTGCCAAGCTGAAGTATTCACTGTGTAATGAGTATTGTATACCTAAATGTCAGAAATGTACTGAGACTTACTGGAAATCAGGAGAATATGTGAGCTCTCAGGGTGTTTCAGTTCAATAAACCAGTTCTGTGGGATGTACTGGATAACATTTGATGCACATCTTAAAACAATGTACATTTGAAAAATAGATATCATAGTACAAGTCTGGTGGAAAAAAAGGAATTTTTGCTGGTTTTCTTGGGTCTGCCATGGATTTCCTGAGAATGAGCACAATGATTTAGCCTTCTGCTTCCATTTGCCTTATCTTTAAACATTTGTCTTTACATAAACCTTTTTCCTCCTCTGTTTCCTTTAAATGCTTCTAAAGCCAGGATTATTCTTTAGATGGGCCTGTAGTAACTTGCAGGTTTGATGGTGCTACTTTTTTCTCTTGATTACTGGCAGGATTTAAAATACTGCTGTCAGCTAGTTTGCTCTAAACCTCTCCCAATTCCTTATGATGACATGGTTGGCTTGAATTGTGCTTTAAAACTATTTTAAATAAGCATAATCCCTGGTGTGGGAATCACAGAGGTGACACTATGCTGATTCTGGGGCTGACTGCAGCAGTGTGAATTTTGTTCTTGCAGTGCAAGTGGCTGCCACTGCTTTGCTGCAGACCATAGCTATTTTGCTATGTCAGCTCCACAGTGCAGGGCACTGACAATGTGGTAGCCATTCCTGGAGTGCTGAGCTGATGGCTGAACCATAAACACACCTGTGTTACTCATCTGGAGGTGCAGGCTCCTGCCCAGTGTGTGCCAGCCTGAAATGGGCTGGGTCAAAGGGCTTTGTCCAAGCCTTAGCCCACAGGTTGTTCAGCACTCTTGGGTTCAAACCATTCAGCCCAACAGGTTCAAACAGACACCACAGGAATCTGAGATGACAGGAGACTTCCTTCTGTGGTCCTTTTGTAAGGATGTGCATGTTGATTTAACCCAAACAGAAACCACTAGTCCGTGTGTATGGAATGAAATGTCTTTGATACCCTGTGATAGCAAATTACCTCCAGTAGTCTGGAATAGATTGAGGATGCAGCAATAACAGGCAGGAGAGTGTAGGACATTTTGTTTTCTGTTTTGACTAGATAAACCTGACTACTTGGATCTTTTTTATCTGTGTGTGCACTTTCCTTATTGATAGAAATTCATTTGAGCATCAAAGAGTCCCTTCAGGAAATCCAAATTCCTGGATTACTGAAACAGAGCCTTGTTGACTGAGGTTCTTTTATTAGACAGGTGAATCTCCTGTGGGCTTGGAGTCCTGTGTAACAAAATCACCTTGCTTCCAAACAATTTGCTTCACTACCAACAAAGAAGCATCATGTTTATCTGAATGTTTCATTAGAAGGCATCAGAAGGGGTCTTCTCCTTTGTGTGCTAATTGTCTGCCACATCATAACATTTTCACTGTTATTTTTTTTCACTGTTATTTTTTTTCACTGTTATTTTTTTTCACTGTTATTTTTTTTCACTGTTATTTTTTTTCACTGTTATTTTTTTTTCACTGTTATTTTTTTTCACTGTTATTTTTTTTCACTGTTATTTTTTTTCACTGTTATTTTTTTTCACTGGTTTTTCCACCTTTTTTTTTTCACCATTATTTTTTTTCACCATTATTTTTTTTCACCATTATTTTTTTTCACCATTATTTTTTTTCACCATTATTTTTTTTCACCATTATTTTTTTTCACCATGTTATTATTATTGACTTACCAACCCAAATGTTTGTAAGGAAAAAAGTTAATTCTCTGAGTACAGGTTGGAAGTCCACTTGGCCTTGGGGGATGTGGGATCAGAATATCCTGCCTGGATGTAACTTGGAGATACATGGAAGTCTCCAGAGGTTTCACAGATCAGCAGCTGATGCTTTAACTGGATAATTGCTCAGGAGGTGTTCCAAGCCACATAAAAAGAAAGCTTGGGAAAACAGCCCCAGGGGAGATCCTACAGACTTTGATTTGGCACTGAAAGCTTTTGGCTACCATGAGGGTGATCTTGGCATGGTCATGCAAAAACTCCAGGCTGGTCTTGAGCTGTGCTGAGGGGTTTGGTTTGTGCAGGAGCTGCTGGAAGGTGTTCACAACCCCAGCACTCTTGCACCTGCAGGTGAGGGAAGGAGGAGATGGAGATTCTCAAGCAGGTGAACAAACAGAATATTGAAATAATTGCAGCTGAGCCTTGAGTCCTTACCTAGATCTAGATATTGAGAACTTGTCCTTGGGAGATAGCTGAGCTGACCTGGTGCCAGAGTTGAGTGGTTGTGCAAAGGTGTTTCCCATTCAGAGTGATCTCAGGACAGCAGTGCCACAGGGAGATTCCTGGTCATGCTTCAGTCACCTGCTTCATCAGAAGGAAGGAAAAAAGGGTAATCTGCAGCCAGACATTTTTGGGGTCTTCTTTTGTACTCCTTTCTGTATTTTCCTTAGGTATTTCCTCAGGGAAGCCAAGAGGCTGTGTCCTTGTAAATGTTGATTTAATATCTAGGTGATATTTCCATATATTTCCCACCAGTTACTGACCAGGTAAAACACCTCTTCATTTTGAGGCAGATACCCAGGAGACAAAGGGATTCCCAGCAAAGTTGTTTCCTGATGTGTTTTATTGGGATCTGTTCCATGTTCTGAGGTGAGCTAGCTTTGAGTTGGCTGCATGGATTAGTTTTAGATAAATTTGTCTGTAATATCTTGATATTACAGACAAATATCTTGATATTACAGACAAATATATACAGATATCCTCTCAATATCTCTGAGGAGGGCTTGCATGACATCCAGATAGCACAGATTGTCCATTAAAAAAAGTGAGTTTCATTGTATAGCTATGAGTTAAACAAAAACAGGAGCTGCAACTTCACCTTGTGTTATTTCACACAACTTCACAGCTTCAAAATCACTTTGAAAATAAAATGTTACTTAGTTTTGGCTGAAATTTGAAATCAAAATCATCCATAGTTAGTGTGAATATTATACAATGTTCAAAGGTATAAATTACAGTTAGATGTTACAAGTATATATTTCAGCAGAAATCTTTTTCAAGTGCAACAGATTTAATCTGCATGAAGAGGAAAGGGACTACAGAGAGCTAAAATCTTAATTTTGTTCTATTAGGTGACTTCTATTAAGTTTCCTTTCCTTTCCCCATAGTTTTAGATTTAATTCCACCCCTGCCCACATCAGCCAAGTGAGACTACAAGTTTGGGTAAACATTTAATACAAAACCACTTATTTTTATCTACAGAAATTTTTGTATGCTATTTCTCTAAGAAATTTTCCTTCTGAGTGAGGGAATTTGGTTTTAGCTGAACTGGCTATGGGCTTTGTTGGGTTTTTTTTTCTGAAAAAGAACTTGTGGGCTGTTTGTGGTTTTCCATTTGTTTGTTTCCTGGTTCTAAGGCAACGCTTGCATCTTTATTGATCTTGGCCTTGGAGCCCTTGAATTTAGGGAGCCTCCAAGGCTCTTTATGGATCCAGATTGCCAGTCCATTTCTCATTTAACCAGAACTCCTGGATGGACCAGAGTTTAGCACAGCAAAATGCAGGAGAAGTCAAGTAATCAGAAGAGGGGTATCTTTGGGTTATAAAATGTCATTCAGTAGCTTGCAGAGTTTGTTGACTTTTCTCTGATATATTCTATTTTTTAATAATGAAATTTTGAATCATTTACTTCACTGTTAGAAATTGTTCTTTTCCAATTAAAAAAATCAGTACATCCCTTTGACCAGTACAAATTCTTATTTACTTTCTCAGCCTCCATGTACTGGGAAGAGTCTTTATGATATCTGTTTTTAAAATGACAAATAGAGCTTTATTTCTGGCATTTTAAACTTCTGGCAGTCATGATGATAAGGAAGCTTGCATCTGTGTTAACATAGTGTAATTGTCGTATCCTGATTTTTTTAAAAGAAATATTTAGATTTTACATGGCCAGAACTAGATTGAGAGTCAATTTTGTGCTACTGCTATTCCTCAAGCAAGTGCATTCTTCCTTTTCCCCTGTTTATTTATCTGAATGCTGGGTGCAAGAAAACTGCATCTTACACAAATGTCTCTGAGGGTTTCTGATTTTATCATAATTATATAAATACAAGAAGTGATAGTGCATGAATGAAAGGCTGAGCAGGGGCTGAGGAAGGTCCCTAAACTGCAACACCTTGCAGCTGACATGAGCTGCCAGTACTGGGGCACCCCAAAAAGAAGTTTTTTTCAAAGCTAGAGTTTCATGCTTCACTGTTATTAGAAGAAAACTAGACTTGCAATTTTTCTAAAGTTCTTGAAATTAATTAAACATTGCAGCTGTTTGCAAACTGGATCCCACTTATGGGGCTGTTAGGCCAGTTGTCCTTGTCACATCATTTTCCTCTTGTTCTTGCTGACATGAATAAGTAGGTTTAAGTTGTGCCCAGTTGAAAATCAGTTTTGAATTAAGCCATCCAGGTTGAATAAATAACAATAAACTACAGAGAGACAACCAAAAACGAGTCAGACATGATGTGGTGAGTCAGTGAG
Source organism: Haemorhous mexicanus (assembly GCF_027477595.1). NCBI lineage: Eukaryota > Metazoa > Chordata > Aves > Passeriformes > Fringillidae > Haemorhous > Haemorhous mexicanus. The sequence goes on along the minus strand of NC_082345.1, from coordinate 2,108,393 downwards.
TGTGGAACACATTAGTTTGAATTGCACAGAAATGTCAGTTTTTAAGCAGAAGTTCATGTGAAAGTGCATATGGAGCCAGCAGAATTAGGAGTTTGGGTGTTCCTGTATTTCTAATAAGTGCATGTAAACACTATAAACATTAAGAAGGATCACTGTGCCTTTCTTTGGAAATGGCTTTGAAAGAAAATCTTCTTCAAAGTATTTTCAGCTACATTTGCACAAAGGCTGTTGCCATTTTTTGGTGTTGCTGTTTTGGCACCTCTGCACTAACACCAGCCTCTCCTAGGGTGGATTTGGATTTTTTCAAATAGGGAAGAGTGAAATTCTTTGGAAAGTATAAGGGTTAAAGAATAGAATTCACTTTCAATTTAGATTGTTCACTTTAGGGGAAAAAATATAATTCACTTTAGATTGTAATTGTGCAATTAGTTTTCAAAGAAATTCAGGCTGCTGCAGTCAGATCAGGTGTCATGCATGTCCCTTTTCCTTGAAAGTTCATCACTGGCCACACATCATGAATCTTAGAAATCATCTACTTTTTCAAGTTATTGGCTTGTAAACGTGCTCCTGTGAAAAGGTGTGATTAAATATAGCCCATGCCTTGGGGCAATCAAGAGGACTCCTGGATGAAGGGAAAATCAAACTAATGGTGAACAAGCCCCTAGCAATTTCCTGGTGTGTCGCTTAAAAACAGACATGATTTTATTTCCTTTCTGAATATCAGGGTAATTGCATGTTTCTGGAAGGTCTGATCCTAATAATGGGGAGTTAAACATGAGCTCAGATCAGAATTTGAAAGCAACCATAGTTCAGTGCAAGAGGCTGCAAGGTTTAATTTGGCATCTCATAGGAAAAGTGTGGGAGCACAAATCCAGCCATTGCTCAGATTAATTGTGTCTTTCAGGATTAGTATTAGACCAAAGGGCTCTTTCTGAGCTTGATTAAATTCTGTCATCTATTAATTCTGTGTAGAGTAACCAAAAAAGTGCATTATTCCTTCTGGATTTTCAGAATGATATGCAGTTGAAAATATCAAACAGGGAAATATTATCACAATTAAAATAATTTCAATACTGGCAAATATAATTTTAAACACTTGATTTACAAATGCTTTTCCACTAAGAAATGGTGACCACAATAACCACAGAATCTGAGTCTCCAGAACCTACATCAAACAGAGAAGAGACTTCATTTGAACTTGGATTTTGATTTAGAAAGAAAAATGCTTTAAAAGCTAAATGTTTGCAGAGGCAGAAGGTTCTTTGTGACTCACCTGGTCTTTATCAGAACAACCCTGACAGTGCCTGACCATGGCAGTGTTATTTCTGTGAATTACCTGGCTGCCTTCTCTCTGTTCCCAGGAAAAAAAAACATCTCAAAGATAGTTTAAGAAACCAATATTGTCAGACTTCTCATGGAAATTGAGTGGGTTCTGAATATCTGGGAGTATTTTAGGCATGGAGAGCTCATCTATCACCACTCAACTGAATTGTTGAGCAGACTACCCAACAACTGCTACTCACTTTTCAAGTAATCATATTTTTGATGTATTTTTGCTCTGTAGTGGTAGACAGTTTTCCCCTACTTTCCTGATGATCACAGAGACTAATTTGCATTTTGTCATTGTGTGTGAGTTAATATTTCTAAACTAAACATTGAAAATAAATATCTATTGCTTTGCCCTGGCAGAACAGCATTCCACTCTTGCAAATATTTCTTCACATATATTTTATCTTCAGCCATGTCAATCCTTGTTCTCAAAAATGTTTTATATTTCTGGAGGCTGCAGTTCATCTCAAAATCTCTCATATTTGAGTGCTTTGGTCATTTAACCTTTCCTTAACTGTTCTCTTTTAGTAAACTGGTCTCATGTTTCACTCTCCTTGCTGCTAGAAAGTTTTAATTTTGTGTCAACACTCAGCTGTCTTTCCTGGCAATTTTAGCTCATTTCTTGCTCTGTTAAGGAAAAAAAAAAAAGAAAAAATACTACTTTATTTTGCTGGTTTTTTTCTTTCTTGTTACTTTTTTATATTTTTGGAGGCTGCAGCTCATCTTAAAATCTCTCATATTTAAGTGCTTTGGTCACTTAATATTGTCTTTTAGTAAACAGGTCTCATACTTCACCTTTCTTACTGTTAAAAAGTTTTAATTTTGTGTCAACACTCAGCTGCCCTTCCTGGCAATTCAAGCTCATTATTTCTTGCCCTATTACAAAAAGAACAAAGGAAAAATACTGGGGGTTTTTTGTCTGGTTACTTTTTTAATATTCTTGGAGGCTGCAGTTCATCTCAAAGATCTCTCATATTTGAGTGCTTTGGTCATTTAACTTTTTCTTAACCATTGTCTTTTAGTAAAGTGGTCCCATGCTTCATTCTCCTTGCTGTTAGAAAGTTTTAATTTTGTGTCAGCACTTACCTGTCCTTCCTGGCAATTTAAGCTCATTATTTCTTGCTCAGATACAAAAATAACAAATACTACCTTTGTTTGTTTGTTTGTTTTCTTTTTAGTTAGTTTTTTATATTTTTGGAGGCTTCAGTTCATCTCAAAATCTCTCATATTTAAGTGCTTTGGTTAAGGAAAAGTTAAGTGACCATTGTCTTTTAGTAAACTGGTCCCATACTTCACCTTTCTTACTGTTAGAAAGTTTTAATCTTGTGTCAACACTCAGCTGTCTTTCCTAGAAATTTTAGCTCATTTCTTGCACTGTTACAAAAAAAAAAAAAAAAAAAATCCACCTTTTTTATTTGTTTGTTTTTTTCTTTCTAGTACTTTTTTATATTTCTGGAGGCTGCAGTTCATCTCAAAATCTCTCCTATTCGAGTGCTTTGGTCACTTAACCTCTCCCCAGGGGCCATCTGCAGGCTGGTGGCACTGGAAGCCTCTTCCAGCATTGTGTCCCTGTGCCTGCTGGTGCTGCAGGTGCACAGAAACCCTGGCAGGAAAGATTCAAAGCTGAATGGATGTGACGTGCTGACGTCAGTGAGCCAGGCTTCAGCACAGCTTTATAACCTGGAGAAAACACAGCAAGTCTATAAAAGCTGTGGGAGTAAAACCTCTCAGTGCTGCCTAATCCTTCCTCAAACACAGGCACCCCCAGCTGCCCTGCTCAGCCTCCAGCTACTCATCACACCTTCAGCCTTGGCTCTGCCCTCAAGGAAGCAGACAAAATAACTCCAAGCAGCTCTTATTTCCTTGCTGGGAACCCTTTTGGATGTGTTTCCTTGTGCTCCTTCAGGGCAGTGACAGGCTCATTCTCTCTGGGTAGGACAAATGAGCACACAGCCCAGGTCTGCCTTCCTTTGGCTGTCCTCTGGTGTCTTTATGTCCACCCCAGTCTGGTGTGACTGAGAATTTGTCACCATCTTGCACCTAGCTGAGACATGGAAACAAAACACCTCCACCTGTTGAGGAAAGGTGTTCCAGACCTCTTAATTCTTACCTGTGTTTTCCCTTGGAGTGTGCTGTTTTACACTCATTTTAATCCTGCATCCCTGGGCCTCACCCCAGCCACAAACCCTGCTGGCTGTATTGTCTGTGTGGTGAGCAAGATCCTTGGACCAATCCAGCTGAAACTGTGTATTCAGCAACAAAACCAACAACAAATTTTCTGTATGACCTCTGCTTTGCAGCGAGCACCAGCACCACTGGAGGAACAAAGAATAAATTGGGGCTTGCACAGGACCAAGCATGCAGAGCAGCAGCCTGTGGCTTAACTGAGGTTACTGACCAGCCTGGAGGAGTCTGACCATTTCTTATCTTGGCCTTGCCCCTCTCAGCAGAGTTGTTCAGTGTTTTAGGCTTCTCCCCACCAGTGTGTGTGAGCAGTGCTCTCAGTGTCACCGTGCTCCCATTCTATTAGCCAGGATGTCACTTTGTGCTGCCCATCCCAGCACACCTGCATCACTGGTGGTGCTGTTCCAAATGTGTTTCTCCCCACAGCTCTGTGCCCTTAAAAGTTGGCTTTATGGGTTGGTTCTTCCTACCTTGTCCATGTCTTTGGAGCTGATAACCGAGGCAGGTCTTTGACATGAGCTAGGCAGGCTCAGGAGCAACAGAAGCAGCAGCTTGGGAAGGAGACAATTCCATGTTTGTAGCTTTTTTGGACACCAGCACATGTACCAAACCTGAAGTGCCACATTTCAGCACCAGCACAAGAAGCACTGCACCCCTACACCAGCCTGGGTGCCTTGCACAGGGCTTGAAGTTCAGAGGTTCAAGCTTTGTTGAAGTTGGGTTTAACTGAGGGACCCTCCACAGGAGATGGGACCAAGCAAGCAGCTGAGGTCACACTTGAATTTTCAGCACAGCACCCTAGTCTCAAGATGCTGGTTCCTTTTTCATCCTTATTTCTGCAGCTGTGTGTTCTGGGCCCGATGGGATGACCTTCCCAGGGCCAGGGAGCTCTGTTGATGTTCCTGTGCTCCCTGTCTAACACAATGCACTGTACAATTGCACATTACATTTTTCATCCCTGCTTTCCAAGCTGTTGCATTTCCCTAATCCCCTTCTGCTTGTACTGGTAACAAAACAAAACCACTCTCAATTTTTCTTATCAAAGTCCTTTTCCCATAAAACCTTATGTTGAAATATTCAACAACCTTAGGAAAACACGTGACTTCCCCTCCTCAGTTACTGCCTGCCAGAATTTGGCTTCTCTCTTTAAAAGGAGACCTTTAGACCACTTGGGGTTTATCTACCATAAGCCCACAGATGAGGTTCCCCCTTGACCCTGCAGCTGATTGTGAAACTGTCACAAGGAGAGAGTTATGCACTTCAAGAAGGCATAAATCCTGGAGTTAATCCTAATCAAACTGCAGAAGTTAGACAGGAATCAGTTAAAGGCACAAAAACCAATCTAGCAGCCATTGCAGCTGCCCTTTTTGCAAATCCATCATTTGGAAAAAGATAAGCATCCAAGGAAAAACAAATGCCTCTTGCTTGAACGCACACAATTTCCAGTGCAGAGTTGGTTGCCTTGAAATCCCAGCTCTAATTTAATTTGCTTTATTCAAAGCATTAATTAGAAGTGAGGATGGAGGAGAGAAGGGGTGGTTTGGAATTTTGGGGGAGTTCTGTTGGGCTTTTCTGGTATGTCTTTACCTTGGACTTTCTTTGGGGGTATTTTGAGGTTTTCGCTTTTTTGGTGGTTTTTGTTTGCTTACAAAATTCCCTGTCTTGACCCAACAGAGTTTATCACAAGGGAAGGTTTTCCAGTCCTCTAAACATCAATTAGATATTGGACTGAGTGATCACAGAACTGGGTTTAGAGGAGATGTGCAAAATTCAAACCTGAGTTATCATTTGTCAGCTGCAAGCCTAAATGTAAAACCTCCTTGACTCAGATTGAGTAATTTATAGGAATTTCTGTCAGAAGCTTTCCTCTGGTTGTTACTTAAGAGCAAGTGTAGTGTGGCTTTAGACAAACAAAACTGCAGGAAACAAGTCTTGGCACAAAATTTATTTGCTGCTTGAAGTGGAGGCAGCCAAAGGGGTGGGAATCCAGTTTCACAGGGAGATAAAACCCATTGCCTTCATGTATTTAATTTATGTTAGGGTTTAGTGGGTTTTGGTTGGTTAATTGGGATGGGGGTTTGGGAGGTTTGGGTTTTTTCTCTGGTGAGGTTTGTTTGGCTTGGTTTTGTTTTATAATTGTGGAGAGAGACAGAAGGAGTCTGGAAGAAGAACAAGAGATCAAGAATAAAGGCTTTGACCTGTCTGCCTTATCCAGGGTGAATCAGCTGTACTGTTGTCTTCTCTGGCATAGTTTTTAAGAAGTTTTTTTGGAAAGTACCATTTGATGTAGCACAATGTAGCCTGGAGAGGAGGGTCGGGATCCAGTGTCCAAGGTAAATGAGTATTCCATGGAAACTTGGTGTGGGAGCATTTCCCATGGGGCCCAGTGGGTGTTAGCTGCTCACAGTGGATGAAAGGTCTGCAGTAGGAGACAGAGAGCAGCCCCAGTAAGACTGATGGTCCCCTCAGCCTCGTGGTGCACTGCATCAAAGCAATTCCTGTGGACACATTGACTTTTGTCCAGGAAAAGGGGAAACTGAAACTTGCTCGTGCCATGGAAGTGCCTTAAGCACTGAATTTCTCTGCTATTACTTTTCTTCTCTCTGCCTCTCATCCTGTCTCTGTTTTATTTAATTTGCTTTCATGACTGGAAATTGCATTTTTCTTGATGCAACTTTGTGCCTGGTACTGTTTCATGAAAAGCTTTGCTCTTCGTACATCAAGAATTTGTGACAAAAGAAATAATTTTGTTAGAAACCCCCTGACCAAGCTGTAATTGGCACACAGAGCTGCATCCCAGAGCTCTTCTGTACAAGACAAGAGAATGCATATTGCTGTGCTGGGCTCCTGATGGTCCTCAACTCTAATTAAAGATGCTTTGCCATCTGTGAAACAGCTCCAGCAAGCAATGTGAAAGCAACTCCAATTGCATTATAATCACTTCTAGCCTAAATGTTTCCTTGATGCTGGCTCTTTTGTCTAATTTGGGAATGAAATCCTCTGTGCAAAGAGTTTGGGCTGTGGCCCTTTCTGAAATCTCTGGATTAGGGTTCTGTGCTGTTCAGATTAGGTGACCACAGTGCTGCTTTCTGGTCTTAGATCCAGGTAAAGGTTTATCATTTACCCTTTCCCTTTTCTCCTACCACTTGCAAAGTGTGAAATCCAGGTGTGACACTGTGCAAGGGCTCTGTCTGGAACATCTTTATCATCCCCCACCTTTTTTTTTTTTTTTTTTTTTTTGATATATTTTTCAGCTGCCACTTCCCAGAAACTCTCTGGAATCACAAGATGTGTAGTGGAGGTTTACTCACCAGGAGAGTATTCCCACTAAGTTGTTTCAGTTGTGTTTTATTTTGATTTCTAGTTTTTTTTTAATCTTAAAAAACCCCCCAAATCCAACAAAACAGACTAAAGATCCCAAAACAGCTATGTCTCCAAAAACTTGCTTTTGCCAGGTTTGCCAGAAAGGTTTCACCTTTGGCTTGCACTGACAATGATCTGATTTTCTGGCTGTACAGTACATTGCAGGCAGAACTGAACAAGTAGATTAAAAAATTTGAAAGCACTTGTGACATCAAGGGATAGATTAAATCACCAAGACAATTGAATCTTATTTTCTGGAGAAGATAACATTGCAAAATGATTCAAGCCATAGGCCATTTTAACTGCCTTGTGTCCTCTGCTTCAAAATATTGAGGGCAAAGTACCCGAGGCCTCTGCTGCTCAAAATTTCACTTGGAATTAGCTGTCTGGGGCTAGCAGGTCTCCCCTGGAAGTAGGACACAAAAAACCTTCAGTGTGAATCAAAGCTGAAACATGGAGTGCTTACAGAGCTTTTTCTGTAGAGGCTGATGCAGAGCTCTTGGTGGAAAGGGGATGGGTGGTAACCCCATGGTTATTTAGGAGAGCTGCTATTTTGTTTTAGATCAGACATTGTTAGTCCCAGTGGTTATTTAACTTGCTGGAGGAGCAGATAGTGGTTTCTCTGGGTCTGGATTGAAGGCACTGAGACAGCAGTTGATGTTCACATTTAGGTGTTTATTATTTCTTATCAGTAAAACAGTCTCACTGCTGGCAGTTCTGCAGCTTTTCCTTAGAAGGCACAAAATGCCCAACAATCTCTTGCTCCAAGGGCTTTTCAGACTAAACTGTCCAATCAAGAGCTGACACGTGGATTATTTAACCAGGTTAAATAATCCCTTTTAACCCAAGAACTGATCCCACAGATCTGCAATGGGGACTTTTCTGCCCAATTACAAAATGCCACCCAAACCCATGGAGAAGGAGGAAGAAGGAGGTACAGAAGAACAACCTGCCTCCATCCTAAAACCTCCATCTCTCTTCATATTTATTTCTATATTCTAAAACCCCAAAGTGTAAGTTTTCCACCCTGTGATATCACACACTTGTAACCAACTCCACATCTGCAATCTCAGTGCTCTCAATCAATTTTGGAAGCTTCTCCATGGCCTCAGGTCAAATGCAGAGCTCTCTTGTGGGTCTGTGCCTTCCAGCACAGAAAGTTTCAGATTCTCAACATCCAGGATTCCAACAAGCAGATTTCAGAGTACCTCTAACCCACTACCTCAGGAGTTCCTTCTTCTCCCTGGGAAAAACCAATCCAACACCCATCAGAGCTGAGCTGCAGGGGAAAGGCCAGAGCCAAGATGCTGCCATGGAGCACCCAGGGACACAGTGGAGACAAAAAGAGAGGTGGCTGCTGCAGGCAGGACCAGCCCATCTGGAGATATTTCAGCAGAGCTTGTGTCCCTGCTCTTTACCTGGCTGGAATAAAAAGACCAACAAAGAAAAGATGGTCTCCAGAGTCACACCTAAGGCCAGTCAGCACACATCGTGCTGATTTGAACACCTGCAAATCTGTGTTCAGTTCCTTGCTTTATGCAAATTCTTCCTGTGCCAACAAGCAAGCCAAACCACCTTCCCTGTTTGTCCCTTCCCTGTCCACAGCATGGAGATAAAACCTCCCCATTATCTCAGCATGGATTTAAATTCAAGAGTGGAGGTTCTCTTCTGGGATAATTTTATTTTCACCAAGATTTTTTGCTGTCATGATAGATACCACATACTCCTGGAGAGGGGGAAAAAGATTGTCTTTTAGAAAGTAAATGTAATTAGAAAAGCCTGTAGAGGAAATTACCTGATGGGTTTTTTCTTTCTTTGATTCCTCTTGATTCTCTGAAAATGATTTATTTCTGAAGTAGTTGTTAACTGGAAGAGTATTATTGTCTTACAGAAGGCTCAGCAGACCTGATTTGTTCTTTGTGTTGCTATGACTCTGAGAGATAACATCATACCTTGTGTTACTCTGACTTGCAAAGAGATTCATTAGAGAGTTCCATTCTGTTCTTTGCAGAATAAAATAAAGCACCCCTATCCTCACTGGAAAATCAAAACTTTTAGCACCTTCATGCTAAACTCAGCAAGCCAAAATATCAACACATACTGTGAAACAAAACTCCAGGAGGTGACTCTGGTTGGTTCCTGTAGGAATAAATCCAAGAAAACACCCTAAAGGGTGACAGGGGCTGTATTTTCTTAGCCATTTAGGTGACTTTTCTAAAAACACTGAATATTCAGCATATTTAAGCATGTACACACCCAGCTGCTTGTCTGTGCAATGAAAAATTGGTGTTTTGATAAGTGACAGAAGAGCCATCCATATATTTCAAACCAAAATGACAAAATAACTTGGCATGTTTTCCTAGCAGGATCACATGGTATTAAAAATGTTTTATGGAGGAAACATTTTAAGCTATAAAATATTCTGTTTGTTTTTTTCTGCTTACTGAGATAACAGCAGAATATTTTGTCTGCATAACCAGTCCTTATGAGCTGCTGGAGATGTAATATTGATTCCAACTTCTTGGAACTTCAGCTCAAAAGAGAGATCATTTATCTTTGCATGGGAAGTTTCCAAGAAAGAAAAGGCAGTTTATTGGTTTTCTTCTTTTTAATTTTTTTAGGGTTGTTTGTGCTTAGAATGTACTTTAAATTAGTATAGTATTCAACAGTCAGTGTGTTGCATTTCTTTGGATTTATTTCCATCTATATGTTTATACCTCTAATTTAAGCTGTTGGTGCCATTAACCACCAGCAATACAACTAATTGTTTTAATTATGGTAAGACCTCAATGCCATTTATGAGTATGATTTTGTTTCACTAGATGCTACATAAACAGGCTAAGGCAATCCATGAAAACCACAGTTTCAGTATCCCACAGAACAATAAATTTTATTAAACAAGCAGATCAACATTACATAGGGACAGCAGATTTTTTTTTTTTTTGGTTCATTTAATTTGATTTGGTTTATTTAATTTGTTTAAATATTAAGTAAGTGGTGCTCAGTAAAAAATGGAGGGGGATTATTTGATTAGGAAAACAAACAACAGGAAAGATGAGAATGGAAGCAGTGGAGGGAGTTCAGCAGGGAGAAGAGAAAGGGAAATAAGGCAAGGAGGGCTAAAGGGAAGTGTCAAAGAGAAAGTGGGGAGGAAATATATGGAATGAAAACTGTAGTAAAATTCCTGAGCACATCATGACACATGATATTCCCAGTAGGTATTGTAGTGGTCAGTCTCCAGGTGACTGAAGGATTTGCTGTTCCATGTGAGGGATGAGAGCAGCCTAAAGTGATCTTGACATCAGGAATCCAGAAGGAACTTAAATCCACCCCTCTTCCTCATGGCAGCTGAGCTCCTTGGTATCTGCAGTTTTCCCTGGCAGGGGAAGCTGTGCTCACCTGTGGGAGAGCAGATCTGCTCTCTGTCACACCTCTCACTTCAGTGCTCACTTTCCTCACCTCTTTAATCAAGCACTGGCCACAGCAACATGAAAACTAGATGTGTCCTTTGGCATTGATAGTGGTTCCATTACAGCTGGTGAATATTCATGTGACTATTTGGAAAAATGAGTTGTTTCCCTATCCTGCTTTTAGACCAGTCTGGAGTCTGCTCTTGCACATTGTTTTTTAATGAAGTTGAGCCCGTGCCATCTGCCAGCCTTCCAGATTCCCTGGGGAACTTGTGTGTTGCTATTCACATAAATTGATACACAATTTAGGTTTTATACTCACCTTGAGGCATTTCTTCACTGATTCCAATGAGGACATAAGTTATCTCTTGCTGTAGTCACTGCCCCATCATTATTTTAGAGCCAAAGCCTAAAGGAAAAACAGTTAAGTACATTTCCTGTCATAAACCTGAAATCTGGAGCCAGCACCTTAAAATGCAAGAACAGGCCATTAAAAACTGCCCACAAACATGAAGGAACTGTTTTAATTTGTTGCCAAAACCAGTTTATCAGATTAAGATGGCTGACTGGCTTTCCTAATGTTTGTGCTGCAAACTTTTTCTGGTTCTGTGGTTTGCTGTGCAGGATGCCTTTGTGTCACTGGTTTGAGAGCCTGACCTTTCGTTATGAGGAATAATTTGTTGTTGTTCTTATGAACAGAGCCCGAGGAAAGCAGAGCTTTGTTCTTTACTCTGCTACCTCTGATGCAAAAACTCCAGTTTTTTACAATTCCTGGAGCAGAGTTATGGAATCTCAGCTCCAGGTGAGGGTGTGGAGAGCTCTCCTGCCAACCACGACCTGGCTGCACCCAAAGCAGCCTGACCAGAAGGTCCAGGGAGGGGGTCCTGCCCCTCTGCTCTGCTGGGAACCCACCTGCAGCTCTGGGCTCCCTGCACAGGGAGGAGATGGAGCTGCTGGGGTGAGTCCAGAGGATGAGGGATGGAGCAGCTCTGCTGTGAGGAAAGGCTGATGGAATGGAGGTTCTTCAGCCTGGAGGATGGAGGATTTGGGGAAACCCCAAAGGGGGCCTACAAGAGAGATGGAGAGGGACTGTCTATAAGGGCACCTAGTGACAAGCCAAGGGGAATGGCTTCAAACTGACAGAGAAGGTTTAGATTGGGTATGAGGAAAAAATTCTTTACTGCTAAGGTGGGCAGGCCCTGGCACAGGTAGCCCAGAGAAGCTGTGGCTGCCCCATCCCTGGCAGTGTCCAAGACCAGGCTGGACAGGGCTTGGAGCAGCCTGGGATGGTGGAAAGTGTCCCTGCCCGTGGCAGGGGGTTGGAACTGGATCATCTTTAATGTCCTTTGGAACCCAAACCATTCTGTGATTCTATGGTTTCTACCCCAGAGGTCTGGCATCTTTAGTAATTGTTTAGCTACTTCTACAGTGTTGTAAAAATGAACTTTTGTGTGCAGAGGGCTCTGAGATGATGAGATGAAAGGTTCTGAACAAGTACAAAGTGTAATTATTAGCTAGTGTTTGACAAGGTTTTATGATTATCACATTGTCTGTGTAAACAATATTTACCTTAGAGTTGGTACAGGGTCAGGTCTGGGCATCCCACGCTACCTTTCTGCACTTCCACTGAATCCCATCTAGCAACATTTGAGATCTTTGTCTTCAGTTTGCTGCAGCTCAGTCCAAAACTCTGAAATGAGGACACTTTGTTGAGAAAACATTGTTTACTTAAATCTTGGAAACAGTCAGGAAAGAACCACTTGATTTCAACAGCTGCTTTTACAAGGTGTCTTGGCAAGAAGTAGTCATTTATTTAACCATCAGCACAGAATTAACAAGTGGAGGCACTCTGAAAAATTTCTTTAGGTTCTCTAAAGAAATGCATATTTAAAAGGAAATCTCAAAGTTTGATGTATCCATGTGCTCTGTAATGCACAATAAAGAAATCAATTTCTGGCTCAAGAAGTTGTCATTTATTTAACCATCAACAAAGAATTAACAAGTGAAGGTACTCTGAAAAATGTCTTTATGCAGAAATTGTGTTCTCTAATGAAACACATATTTAAAAGGAAATCTCTAAGTTTGATGTGTCTGTACTACACACTAAAGAGTTTGAGCCATTTCTGGCTCAAATCAGCAATTCTGGGGTTTCTGAGGAGATTTTCCTGGTATTTATCTCCTCCCTGCTGTTGGTGTGTGAGCACCCCAGGACAAGCTATATGGCTCATCACTGACAGGGGTCAGGGTATAACTGCTTTGCTGGAGGATTTTTGTTTGTGGTTCTCAGTGCTCCAATTATCATTGTGGATGCAATTCATGCACTTCATAATTTAAAGGAGTTATTTAAGGCAATAAATCTCAGCAGGTAACAGAGGTGCACTTTCAGTGACATGAATATTGTGATGGACCTCTCTGTTCCATCTCACACTCAAAGCTGTTGCTCCCTGTATTTATTTAAGATTTGTGTAGTAGTTTTGATGGCAATAATAACTCAGAATACCTTGTCAGAATGGACACAGAAATTTCTGCCTGTAAGTTCATTTGAGCTTCTCTATAAACAACAGAAGCTGTTTTTTACTTCATTACTTAAGGAGAAAAGAGTTCTGTTTTAACTCAGCTGCACAAGGGTGAGAGAGAGAAAAAAAATAATTGTAAAAAGAAAAATGAAAGGGGTGATTTAAAAGCTTATAGAGTCAAAGAGAACTTGCTAGCTTTCAGTATTTCACAGTGCTTACCATGAAGGTCAGCATTTGTCTTCCTCTTTGTTTGAAACCTGTCCAATTTCCATTCAGATGCAGCTGCTTCAAATGCCTTTTGTTCATGTACAGGTTTGAGCAACTCCAGAATATTGTAGAGGAGAAGGGAGGGGATGAGAGGAACATCCTGACAAACCTGAAGGCCTTGTCATAGCTTGTCACAAAGCAAAAGGTGTGATGGCTTGTCAAGGCTGCCCTAGAACAGAGCATAGACAGAGTTAAAGAAAGTAGAGATTAAAAAAAGTTAAATAAAGAAGACGTTTCTTAAATAAAGTTAAATAAAGCAGGGATTTATTCAAAGTTTCTCCTCCATGGATGCACCTTGGGCAGCACCAGAGCCCAGCCAGGGCTGCACCCAAGATGACCCAAAATGGCCCCAAAATGCACGGCCGGGCACGGGGTCTCTCCCTGGGATCAGCTCTGCTCCATTTGCACCTTGCAGTTCATTGTCCCAGCCCAGCTTTAGCCCAGGCACTCCCACCCTGCTTGTTTTTCTCTCTCCAGCCCACGGGGTTTGTGCTCCTGGGCTGGGATTTGGCTCATTTGTCCTTGGTGCCCAGCTGGAGCAGGAATTGTTTTGTCTCCCTGCTCTGTGCACAGAGCTCACCATCCCATAATGTGAACCCAGACCCACACACTAAAGCAGCACAGAATGTGAAAAATATAAAATCTAAACCTGAGGCATCAGGTGTATTCCTGTGAAGGCCATCCCAAGGATGGGCAGAGCAGCAGCATTTTCACTGGCTAGCACTGCCCAGAAGAGCTGTAAATAAATCCTTTTCTCTCCCTGGTGCCAGCCAGGTGCTGGATCTGTGATCATGGCATTTACAGCTCAGCTCTGCTCAAGCAGCTCCTGTGCCAAACCATAGGCAAAAAAGAGCAAGGTCTCAGCACAGGGGATGGAGAAAATGGGATGATGAATTCATTACAGACACAGAGTATTTGTGGCTGAAGTAAATATTTCTCCTGGGTCAGATCCCTTTCTATCTTCTCTGATAAATGAACTGGCATCAATGGACACAAAGGCTTTATGCTTTGGTTTTACTTTATCCAGACATACAGACAGAGGAAAGATGTGCATTTTTTACTCAGCCCAAGATCTAATAATCACAGCTTTGTCTGTGTAAGCTCTGAGAATCCAGGTCTAAACACTCATAATTAAAAAAAAGGTGTTTTTCCTTTACCACTTGGCCTTAAAATCTTCATTCAATGCTCTGTGCAAGAGAAGAAAACTTCAGCAGATAACACCCAGAGCAAAGAATGCACAGCACTGGACATAGATGTGCTGCAAAGTCAGCTGCCTATCTCATCTTTGCTGAGCTGGAGGCACCAAATCAATTGAGTATTAGGGTGGAGGGATTTTTGGATCAGGGATTTTTGGGTTTTATGAATTTGGGTTGTTTTTTTTTTTTTATCAGGCGTTATTTATATTGTAAGAAGAATTCTGTCTTTCCTTGATTAAAAAAAAAAAGGCAAACCAAAAATACCCCAGCATTTTTAATGCAGCTGGTCATCTGCACACATGACTGATTTTTAGTGGCCACTGGGAGTGTTGCATGTGAGATGATGATACTCCTGCAAGCTTCCAGTCCAAAGCAGAGAGAGGGAACTGCTGGAAACATAAGAGGTGGAAGGGAAGCTCAAAGTTAGAGCAGAGCAAAAGAGTCAATGAGCAGCACTTCCAAACCAGCCAACATCTGCTACCAAAGCTCTGCTGCCATGGCATTTCCAGAGGAGAAAGCAGCAAGGCCAACCTAGAGATCTCTCAGCTGTGTTCACCCAGCCTTTAAAGCATGAAAACCTTTCCATTTACAAGCTCAAAGCCAAGACAGCCTTCTTCCCTGGCCTGTGCATTCAGCTAGTCCTGAGCAGTGCTCTCTGATGTGTCTATGGGTTATAAAGCTTTTCTCTTGGTTCACCCACGCTGCTTTATGGTTTTTAAATAGGCATCAAATGATTACACTTAAAATAAAGTGTAAAAATATATTACAAATATATTGATATATTATATGTTGGTATATGTTATATGTTTTGTATTGAAAAAAACCCAAAATAAGCAAAGTTTAGTTGGTTTCACTAAGTTTTGGCTTTGTAGGACTAGCAAAAGAAAACATGATGCATTCTAAACCATCCAGGGGTGATGCAGAGTGTGCATCACCTTCTTCCCTGGCCTGTGCATTCAGCTAGTCCTGAGCAGTGCTCTCTGATGTGTCTATGGGTTATAAAGCTTTTCTCTTGGTTCACCCAGGCTGCTTTATGGTTTTTAAATAGGCATCAAGTGATTGCACTTAAAATAAAGTGTAAAAATATATTACAAATATATTGATATATTATATGTTGGTATATGTTATATGTTTTATATTGAAAAAAAACCCAAAATAAGCAAAGTTTACCTTGTTTTCACTAAGTTTTGGCTTTGTGGGACTAGCAAAAGAAAACATGATGCATTCTAAACCATCCATGGGTGATGCAGAGTGTGCATCACCTTCTTCCCAGGCCTGTGCATTCAGCTAGTCCTGAGCAGTGCTCTCTGATATGTGTATGGGTTATGATGCTTTGCTCTTGCTTTTGGCTTTGCTCTTGGCTCCACCCATGCTGCTTTATGGTTTTTAAATAAATAAAAAATAAACTGAAAAATATATCCAAAAATGTATTGCTATATTATATATTGATATATTATATGTATGATATATTTTATATCGAAAAATGCAAACAAAAATAAGCAAAGTTTAGCTTGGTTTCACTAAGTTTTGGCTTTGTAGGGCTAGCAAAAGAAAACATGATGTACTCCAAACCATCCATGATGTATTCCCAACCATCCATGGTGATGCAGAGTGTGTGTGACAGATGTGCTGAATGAATTGAGGCTGTCTGGTAGACAGCTGAAGTTACCTTCTGCTTTAGGTGTAAGTGCCTTGTTAACACCTCAGAGAGACACAGCCTGCATGCCCTGCAAGCAGAGCTGCAGTTGGGAACAAGCTGGTCTGCCTCCAGGACTGCAAGGGAGGGGGAAGGAGCCATGGACAGTTATATTTTTATTAAGGTTTTTGATTGCACATCAAAAAGCAGCCTGAGTTCTTTGAGGGCACTAATTTAGGACTTTGAGGGAAATATTCCTGCCTATCCAGATACTGATTTTATGCACAAAACACCAAGATGCAGTCTTGTTTTTGCTTGAAGTAATTTCCAACCCTTTTTGCTTCTGTCAAATCTTTTTTGCTTCTGCCTCTTGGCGTGGCTGTACCAGTTTCTCCCCGAGCTGGTGGCATTTGGGGGAGCTGCTGTTATACCCTAGAAGGTTTTGTTGGGTTTCTCTTTGGGGCTGGGAGGGGAGGCAGGGGTGAGAGGGCAGAACTATTTCAGTTCCTTTGCCGTGCAGGGGAAGAGGCTCCCATTTCCCATGGGCTGCAGAGCTGTGCAGGGCTGGGAGAGCCTGCAGGGCACTGAGGCTGCTCTCACAGCCCCAGTCCTTTAATGACACCCAGGAGGTGACAATGGGCTGAGTCAGCCAGCCCACAGCTGTGGAGTCTGGGCACAGCCTGTCCTGAGCTTCCATGGGACAATTCCTGCCCCAGGGACACCCTGAGGTGGATGAGGATGCTCTCAGCCCCTTCTGAGCTTCCCTTGTGCTGCCAGAGTGCCAGTGCTCAGCCATGCCTGCCTTAGAGAGCAGCACTGATCAGCTCTTGCAGGCTTTTGGAGGTTTTGTTGGTTGGGTTTTTCCAGGGGAGTTGTTTGTTGTTGCTTTTAAATTTCTCTGCACCTTCGGTGATTTTTAGAGCAGCTGTTTATGCACCTGTGGAGGAGGAGCAGGGTGGTGGTGAGTGCTCTGTGCTTAAAACTCTGCAGAGGGCTTTAGGAGCTTTAGAATAAAAGGTAATATTGATAAAGATCTTTGAAAGAAACTTTAATAATAGACATTTAACAGGTTCAGGGCAAATTTAATGCTGCTGCAGTGTGCCTCGAAACTGGCACATATAAATAATAGAAATGATAGAAATAAAAATATCATAATCAAAATATAAATATCATAATAAAATAAAATAATAATATTAAAATCAAAATAATATAATATAACATAATATAACATAACATAATAATATAATATAATATAATATAATATAATATAATATAATATAATATAATATAATATAAATCATCCCCTTTAAGTAGGGAATTATTTTGCTTTGATTATTATTTATTGCTTATTCAAAAGGGGGGAATTTTTCTTTGGGGTTTTTTGTGTGCTCCTTGGTAGGGGATGTTGTTTGCTTGGGTATTTTGTGTCAGGAGGGGCAGCATTTTTTTTCACTTTTTGTTTAGAGGGGTGGAAATACAAGAAAACCAGCAGGCAAAGAGCAGTGTTTGAGTGTATCTTTGATTTCCATGCACCCTCATCCACTTAAGGAACTTTTTGTTCTCTATTTAAGGTCTTTTCCTTGAGCTTAAGGGTTGGCTCCAAGATTTAAAACAAACAAACAAACAAACAAACAAAACCCCACCCACTAATTTTTTTATCTAAAGGCTTCTTGGAGAGTCATGCTAAGAGAGTTTATGAGCAGGTTCTGGCTGACTCACCACCAGAAGTTGCTTGTACTGAGAGGAAGTAAAAGGGGAAATTGATCAACATTTGTGCCCTTTTTCCTAAATCATTTGTTAGGTGATAGAGGTTGCTAGGCTTGGCTGAAATTTCTCTGCAAGTAGCTCCAGGAGCAAGTTCTGTAATAAAACAGGTTGGTATAAATCCCTGGAAAGTGTAGCTGATGAGCTACACTTCGTGTGGCCTTACACACAGTTTACAATAGCAACTACTCTGTGCCTCAAGCTTTACACTTGTGTATCTCTCTCATAAATTGTGTGTAAAAGATGCTGGATTAACTAAGACACCTTGTGTAAATTAAGCCAAGGACTGCTCTGCAGTTGTGTAGCCTTAACTGCTCCAAAAACTACTGAAAAACCAGCTACTAAACTCCTGTCCAGATTCTCTGCCTCCCCAAGAGAAGGCTGTGTCAGTAGTGCTGTCCTTAGCTTTGCTAATTGCTTTTCCATTTTTTTACAGGGAAGGCAGGTACTTTCAACTGTGTCAAGGTGATTTGTTGAAATAATCATTGTGCACATGCTTATCTGAAGGATATAATGCAATTTGCCTGAGTATGAGTATGCAACGAGTGAAATGGGAGCATCCATCACTGGTGTGCAGCGTGCCCAAACTACCTGTGAGAGTCATTGATTTTAATTGTTTGATCTCTCAGCCCTCATTTTCTGCCAGGTGGGTTTTCTGTGCTGACTTGAGATGGGTTTACAGCCAGATGTGGGGCACAGAAAGCCACAATGATTTGGGTGCTTTCAGACACGATTCCACCCTGTCAGTTTTACAATACTTAGATCCCAGCTCTTATTTCCCAAAGGAAACTTGGCATTGTGTGTGGTTACCAGCAGGGCAGAGCCAGAGCCATGACTCCATCCTACTGTGCTGATGGCAGCTCCCAGTCTGAGGCACCACATTCCCTTCCTTCTGGTCTCTGGAATTTTATCTATGGCAATGGATATTGATAATTTTCATTCAGCACTTGCACCTGGTCTTGGGAGGAGGTGGAAAGATGTCAGCAGGTGGTGGGGGAAGGCAGAGGCACCTGGCCCATCCTGGCTGCCCCACTGGGGCTTTGAGGGCAGGTGTAGAACAAAGATGGGTGCATGAAGCCACTCCATCAGCAAAGCAGCTGGACATGCAGCAGGTGTGAGGTTCTGAGGCATTCCATTAAACTTTCCACCCCTCAAGATCCTTCTCTCTGCAGTGGGGGAGAGGGTGTGGTTTGAAAGAGTGGGCTCTACATTCTTCCACAAATTTAATGAGCTAACAAGGTCCAGCACAGTGCTTAAAGCCTCTGTGAGAAGAGACAAGCACTGGGTTAGCTGCAATAATTTCTCTGCCTGCCATTGCATGTCCTAACTCTTCCAAATCATCTTCTTCAGCTACCAACCAAATAATCTTCCTTCAGCTTCTGTCAGACACCTTCCCTAAGCTTCCCCATGTGGTGCCATCTCTCCAGTGCCACCAGTGGCCACTCTGCCCATGCTCTTTCTGGTTTTTAGCTCTGACAGCCTTCACACATGAGAGTGCACAGCCACCAAGTGGTGCTTGGGATTTGGGAAGGGACTAGGGAGCAGCTCTGCATCCTCTTGGAAGAAATTGCCCTGTGGAAGGCTCTGCCTACCAAGGCTTGAGTTCTGCAGCATGAGCTGCTCCTCCTGCTTGGCCCAGGGCAGACACAACATTCTGCAGCTCTCTGAGTGGCCAAGGCCCAAATGCTGCTCTGTAAAGAGTGTGTTCACTTCATATGAACCTGAGACATTTGAAAAAACTTGATTTTAATCAATAAGTTCAAGGTTAGCAATCTTAGGGGATACAAGAATGGTTTACTTTATCCTACCTTTAAATGTTAAGGTTAGTTGGTGGAGAAAGACAGGGCAGAAAATAATGGAGTGTATATATAAAATGGGAATGGTGTCAGAGCCAATTTTCTTAAGCATTGTGAGTACTGCTGACGTAAAAGAAAATATATTTTTGTGGTCTTATGAGTGCCTATGAACTTGTTGGGAAGTCAGAAATGAAGTTCAGGGTATTTTTGGGGGATATGTACAAAGGATAGGTGCAGATTGTAATTTTCATGTCTATAAATCACCACAATAGTCTTGACCCGGTGAAGTTTATTGAATCTAGTGCTATCTTTCATGTAAAATACCATGCCTGCAGTCTACAGCTTTTAAGGATCTATTTTTTTCCTCCACTGTATATTGTAGAATTCTATCCTTTCCTAATATGGTGTTTGAGAGATGTTTTAAAAATAAATCATATTGACATTTGGATTTAATTATAAATTTCAAAGATAGGAACACATAGTTTATACAATATTTCAGCACCATGTTCATCTGAGCAGTACACTATGAAAACTTCTTATTAAGTTTACTTTATTCAAGGAGTCCAAACACTTAGGGTTTTGGGAATTTGTATATTGATATGGAGAGAGATCAAAACAGCTGTCAGCTGAAATCAAGAGCTGACTCTTCTGTGCAGAAATAAACCTGTGGGATCATCACAAGTTACTCAAACCATGGAGTGGATGCAAATTAGCTTTTCTTCACCCTTTATTAGAAGGTTTTGTGAAAGAAGAACTACAGAGGGTGGTTGTAACACTGCTGGACTTGAAGAAAAAAGCACAGGGGCTGGATTAGCAGTATATTAGCTGGAGTTAATGAGTATATTAGCTGTGTTTCCTTCCCTCTGTCTGGAATTGCAAAGCCAAGTCTGCAGGGCCAAATTCAGCCTGGGGCTCCCCAGCTCCAGCCTGGCAAGGACCCTCTGGAGGGAGCCCAGTGAGGGTTTGGATGGTTTGGGTCTGAAGGGGCTGATGGAGCAGCTGAGAGCTGGATTTTCCTGGTGGGATAATGAGGAGAAGAGGAATGCAGGCTCTTTTCAGGGGTGTGTGATGGAAGGGTAAAAAAAAGTGAGCCCAACCATGTGAGAACATTGGAGGCTTCCAATTTGACATAAAAAGAAACTTTTTGGGGATGGTTAGACACTGCTACAGGGGCCTGTAGAGGTTACAAACTCTCTGTTCCTGGCAATAGACAAAACTAGACAGAACAAGGGCCTGGCAAAAAACTAGACAGAAGAAGGAATCTGCTGCAGGAACCTTGGAGCAGCAGGCTGGATTAGGTGACCTCCAGGAATCCCTTCACATGCAGCTGCATGATTTTCTGCTTTCCAGCAAGCAATGAAAGAAAAATGAAAAGCAACAACTAATGCTTAGATCATTAAGAGTTTACAAAGACCAGTTAGTGGGTGGCATTCTAAGGTTTTTAACAGCCATGTATTTCTGGTTCTGCACTGAAGAGTGTGCCTCTCAAAATCTGAGTGAGTGCTATGGTGAGCTGGTGCTTGTCCAGGGTGTCCTGCAAATATTGTACAATGCAGCATGTTCCTGATGCTCAAAACTCTTAATTCATGACGTGCATTTTTCCTACCAGCCATCAGTTGAAACATCTTTGTTTTATTGTAGATATTTCTCCCACCTTCTCAAGCTCCTTTATGCTTCAACTTTTTTCACCTCTTCACAGACTGGCACCCCCTGTTTATAACGTTGCTCACTCTGACCATGCTTCTTCATGCAAAAGATTGCAATAGATTCAATAAAATTTTCTTTAAGTCTACCAAAATGATCTAGAAGACCCTTGTGTCAGATCTCCCAAAATACTCTGATGTATGGGAATCTTCCAAAGCTATAGTCTCCAGGGCAGCTCTAATGACTCCCTGGATGTAATCCAATCCCTTGCAGGACTCTGAAGGATATTTTGTCTTCCTAATGTTACTGCTTCAACTGTTCAGAACCTAAAATACAGATGGATAAAAATATCCAAAAGGGAGAAGAGAAATGGGAATGGTGAAATAGCATATTCCATCACCACTTTCTTGGAAGAAGTTGATGAGACTGAGGAAGTAAGAGATGGCTTGAGGCACTCAGGCAGCTGGACAGGGTTGATGTGGGACAGCTGGGAGTGCAGGTAGTGCTGGAAGTGCAGGTCATAATGCAGCATATGTGGAGAAAATCCAATTTTTCTATTAGCTAGTGAAATTAATCAGGATAATTGGTTTCTTTTTAGGGCTGTTTATCTTTTCCTTTAATAATTTCGGTAATGATCACTCTCCTTCAAAATACAAAAAAGTAGTAGAAGCACCTGCCAATGCACCAATAAATTTCTGTCTGTTGTTTATCTTGCAATCCTTTGGAAAATCTTAACCCAGTTGAAGCCTTCTTTAATCCAAAATTTTCAGAAGAACAAACACCACCTGGGTCTGTGGTGTGATGGTTTCCATTCAGTGTGGCTCTCCATTTTTTTCTGCTTGCCTGGAAAGACAGAGCAGTACAGGACAAGAGTGAAAATGAAACAAAAGAGCTGAAACCACTGTGAATAGGGATGCAGAGGCTGAAGGGGCAGAGCAGACTGAGTGTGCTTTGGGTGCTCTTCCAAGAAGGATGACAAATGGATCCACCTCACCCTGGCCAGCTCTGTCAAAAACTCACTATAGAATTTGGGTGGGAAAGCAAAGCAAAGTTTATTTTAACTTTTGGTAGAAAAAAGAGCGTGTCTTCAGCTGCCAAAGTGGTGTTCTCAGGTCGTACTGGGTGTGCAGGCATGTGCAAAGCTTTAGCTGCCTCCTCCCTCACTGGTCCTTGGGCAGGAATACATTGCACTGCCAAGAGCCACTTGAAAATCCATTAAACATGAGTAAAACTGTCGAGCCCATTTCTTCTGCCTCTCTCTGTTCCGTAAGAAGCAAGAAAAAACACATTTGTTTTTAAAATACTGCCTTGCTTCCTTTGTTGCTAAGATGTTTTTGCTGTAGCTGAGCAGCTCTGCTGCTGTTACAGTCCTGGCTGTTTCAGTTCCTGCAGGGGACAACCCTGAACAGAATAATCAGGACAAAAGCTTGTAGTCCAGGTTTCAGACCCAAAATTATTGTTTAAAGGACTCTGCATCTGCTCCATCTGGAAAGCTGCAATAACTGGAGCCTTCCTTCCACTCTCCTTTTCCTTTTTCCTTTTTTTTCCTTTTTTTTCTTTTTTTTTTCTTTTTTCCTTTTTCTTTTTTCTTTTTTTTTCTTTTTCTTTTTTCTTTTTTTTTTACTTTTCTCCTTTCCTCTTTATCCTTTCCTCTTTTTCATCTTTTCTCTCCACTTTTCTCTCCACTTTTATCTCCTCTTTTCTCTCTTCTCCCTCTTTTCCCTTTTATCTCTTTGGGTTTTTTTCTATCATCTCCTTTTTTTGCTCCTTTTTTTTTGTTGTTTTGGTGGGGTTTTTTTGAGTTCTCTTCTCTTCTTCTTCTTTTCTTCTTTTCTTCTTCTTTTCTTCTTCTCTTCTTCTCTACTTCTTCTCTACTTCTTCTCCACTTCTTCTCCACTTCTTCTTTTATTTTTTTTTTCTATTTTTGCTGGTTTCCTACACACCCACTTCTCGATAGAATTCCCATGTTTAGGAATGCAAGTTCTGTTGAAGCTGCACCCTTTTCTGTCTCAAAGCACAGCCTCCACTGCTCTCCCTGATGCTGCACACACACACTGAGCACTGCTGGGATTCTGCAAGCACTAAAGAGCTGAGACCAGGATCCTCTCCGGAGCTTCCCTAGGACAGATATTCAGTCATGGCTTCTAAAACTGTGAATTTCTGCAGTTCTTACAATCATGGAGAGCTGAGTCAACTGACATGGCTGGTGATGACCCCAGCAGGAGCAGATTTCAATTTCTGCAGGGTTTTTGCTCCTCCATATCAGAGCAGTTAAACTTCTGTATTATAGGAAACTCTCTTTTCCTTAGGACACAATTTTTTTTAGAAACAGAGAAGGATTTTTTCCCCTCAGGAAGTTGTTTGCAGCTTTGTCAGGCCTTTGATTTGCATGGGATATCTGTTGCATGTAAATTATAGAGCAGCTGCTCAAATTTCCACTGGTTTGTTTCTCTTCACATCTCGTTAAGGACAGAGGAAACACAAAATTCATTGCTAATCTAATTAAATTAATTTAATTCTAAACAGTCTAATTAAATACTTATTAGTCAAATAACAATGCTGCTAATACTTCTGGTTGCAATTACATGCAGTTAATGTACAAAAAACTCTGTGGTATTTATCCTTTTCTGGCATGCTACCCTTACCCTTTCACCACCCCTCTGGGTCCAAGGCTTAAAAGTTTCAGTTTGGCAAAGGTGCAGGGCTTGGCAAGTGATGAGCATCCCAAGCCCTTCACCAGGAGGAAGTTGGTTTTTATTTTTTTTTTTTTCCAGTTTCCATATGTGGCCATTTTAATGTTTGTCAACATTCTCTGTAGCTTGTTTTTTACTTCATTGATCTGCAAGTTTCACGTTGCATTCAGATTTACCACATCTGTTCTATATGGATTGAGTACTTGTTCTTTTTTTAGCCCTTAAAATAATGTTTGCCCAGTCCTTTAACTCACTGTGGCAGAGTGGTTTATAGCCCTGGAATCATCCTGGCTCCTATTGCTGGCTCCTGTCACACTTTTTGCTGTAACTGATTCAAGATCATTTTAGCAAAGGCCCAGAGGCTTTTTCTCTATATTTCCACCTGGGAAGACTGGTGCTCTGAGGGGAGACCATCTCATTTTAGTATAACATTGTACATTATACTAAATGCATATAACATTTAGTATAATAATGGCCATACACTTCAGTGTAGTATTCTGTGTGTTTGGCATCCTGCAGGGAGAGGTGAAGGTAAAGGAGATGCCCAGGTGGCATCTGTGAAGTAATACCTCATTCCTCCCTTCTGCATGGAGATGTGAAAGTAAGGCATCCTTTATTTTTTTCTCTTTTTCCCCATTTTTACTTTTTCTGTGATGCTGCTATTCATAGAATCTCCGTTGCTCCAAAAGCTACAAAGTGCTTTCTGATAGGACAGGTTTCCTTTGCAAACCCTGAGGACTCCAGAAGAATCCTCTTTGAAATCCTGGATTTCAAAGAGGATTCTTCTGGCGTCCTCAGGGTTTGCAAAGGAAATATTTGGAACAGATTGGAAGCTGGGGACAGCCAGAGGAGCTATCAAAATTGCCACTACATTTGGAAGTAAGCTTCTTAAGTAAAAACCATTTTAACAAAGGTACCAATTTATGTTCATGTACCTTTCAATGTTAGAGGTAATGAACTGCCCTTCCCTAGGACACAAGGTCCTCTCCAAAAAATTATTTATTATGAATATTATGATTAATTTTTATTTAGGAACACAGTCAAAAGGGCATGTTGTGTCATGAGAGAGGTGGAAATGAGCCTTCTTTTACTTAGCTTGACTCTTATACCCTCCACACACAAGCAGGATCCAATTCATAAACCAGAGAGTGACATTAGGGTGCTGTAATGCTGGGCCAGCCCTGCCCAAGCACTTGTGCCTTGCACATAGAAAAGTACATTTTTACCCTGTTTCTACATGGTTTCTTTTTTAATGTTTTAAATTTTGCCTTTTAATCACTATGCTGTCATAATGACTGCAGCCTGGAAAGTAAAGCACTTCACCTGGTTCCTTCCAGGTGCTGGAAAACTCATGCAGCTTTCTTAGTCTACTGTGTTTATGGAGCACTTTGAAACAAGAATTGTCTCCAAGAATGATTCTTTTTATGAAATATATTTATCAGGAGCCTGGAAATGTCTTCTCTTGAGGAATAAGTCAACCAGCAGAGAGGGAATTGTGTGAAGAAGTGAAGAACAGATACCTGTCTGTAAATCTGGTGCCATGACACAATAGAAAAAGATGGCTCTGCTGAGGAATTTCAGTGTAAAAAAGTAATTTATAGGACTGAATTAATATCATGTTTCATGTTTTGATACTAAGGCAGCTAGACAAAGGATGGAAAATTTGGGAAATGGTGTGCATGTTCAAACCAGCCCTAGTTAGTTTTTACTAGCAGTGTGAGACTGGCATGTGACAGGTTATGGGGAATTAGAGGGCACTGAAAGACCTTTAGAATGGTAACTTCAAACAGCCTCTTTTCTCTTTGGTTATCAGCCCATTTAGGTGTTTTATAAATAGCAAAGATAGATTGCCAGATACTTGCAATAGGAAAGAGCAGGGGCAGCACAGGGAAGCAATAAGTCATATGAGATACCAATCATATTTCCATCAACAGAAAATGACTCATGATTCATAAAAGCCTCCTTTATACTAGAATACATTGTTTAGAATTTTGTTTAAAAATTAAACAGAATGTCTAGCATTTCAGCAGCTTTAACTTGCTGGCTGGATTTCTGATGGACATTCTATAAATAAAACATATATTTCAAACCTTGAATTCTCCTCAGAGGAGCCCATGGGCAGTTTTGGTGGGATATTGTTTTTCAGAGCAGTCATATTAATTTGCTACCTGAACAAGGCTTTTGCAAGCAAAGCAATGAGTAAGAAGTGTGCTTTGAGCTGGCAAGTCAGAATAAGGCACCTTGTGAAAACAAACATGCAAAAGAAAAAGCTCTCTGCAAAATGCAAAGCTAAATTGATGCCAAGATTGCTGTTCTGAATAGCAGTGTACAGCAGCACAGTGGGATTTCAGTCAATTCACCACCTGTGAGTAATCCTCTAAATAAAGGTATAAATTTCACAGTAAATCCTTCTGCAAGGCTTTCTAAGCCCTGAGAATTAACAGGAAAGCAGACAGTGCACAATTCAGTGTGCTCTCTGGGGAAGAAGGAAGGTTAGGAGATAATCCCCTGCCACTTTCTGGTCACACAGGCTACTTGCACCAATTTACATAGAGGAACCAGTTTCTTTTCTGCTGAATTTACCTCCACGATCCAGAGTGCATGACAGGCACTGGAGGACAGGCCTTTGTCACTTTCATATTTTCTGATAAAACCCCTTTCCCGGGATTCTTCTCCTGGGAAGCTGAGAAGCCTCAGAGAAAAAAGAAAACAATATTACCTCATTTGCTTCTCCTGTGTTTTGCTGCTTTGGGATGTGGTTGGAGATTGTTTATCCAACAGGTGAATTGTTTTTATTTAGTGGCCAATTACAGCCCAGCTGTGTGGAGGCTCTGGAGAGAGTCATGATTTTTTTGTTAGTATCTTTTAACTTTCTGTCTGTACCCTTTCCCTATTCTTTAGTATTCTTTAGGATAGCATTTTCTATATAATATAATATCATAAAATAATAAATTAGCCTTCTAAGAACATGGAGTCAGATTCTCAATTTCCTCCTCCATCTGAGGAACCCCAAAAATACCACAGGCCTTAACTAGACACTGGGGAAAAGGAAAGTCCTGTCTGGAAAAGCCTTCCCACCCTTTATTACTCAATTCTGCTGTCAGGGGTGGAGGCTCCCAGGGTTTTAGGAGCAGCAGAGCCACGCTGGAGCCAAGAGAGACAGAAGGTGGGCACATCATGCAGGGATTGCTGACAGACTGCTTCAGCACAGTGACAGAAGAGCACACCCCAGTGACATTTCTCTATTTGACACATGTATGGATAGATGAGAATTGTGTTTGCAGGGTGCCCCGTGGCAGGAAGGAATGATGAATCTGACTCCATGTTCTTAGAAGGCCAATTTATTATTTTATGATATTATGTTAAAGAATGCTATACTAGACTAAAGAATACAGAAAGGATACTTAGAAAGCTCAAAAGATAATAATGAAAACTCTTGACTCTTCCAGAGCCTTGACAAAGCTTGGCCCTGATTGGCCATTGAGTCAAAACAATTCCCATGAAACCAATAAAACAACCACCTGTTGGATAAACAATCTCCAAACACATTCCACATGTGAGCAAAACCCAGGAGAAGCAAATCAGATGATTATTGTTTTTCTTTTTCTCTGAGGCTTCTCAGTTTCCCAGGAGCAAAATCCTGGGCAAAGGGATTTTTCCAGAAAATATGACTTTGACACATGAGTGCTTCATCATTTGCTTTTTAAAGTTTGATTTAGCCAGAACAAAGCAGAAAGCTGGTGTCTCCCAGCTTTAGTAATGGCTGGATGTGGCCACATTTCTCTTCACAAAGAAAAGCAAGGCACAACTTCCCAAGGATATTTCTGGGAATCACAGCGAGGAACCTCAGAGAAAGTAAAAACAATTCTTATCTCAATTGCTGCTCCTCTTGCTGTGCGCAAGTGGAATACATTGTAGAAGATTGTTTATCTGAAGATAATTAGTGATTAGTGTGAGTGTTTTAATTCACTGACCAATTGAATCCATGAGTGTGTGTCAGGACTGTTGGCTGACAGTCACCAGATTCTGTTCAGTTGAATGGAGCTGAGTACAAATTCAGTGTAATGTAGTGTAATATAGTGTAATAAAGGAATTAATCAGCCTTTGGCTATCAATAGAGTCCTCCTTGTCATTCCTGCCCTCCTTTGGGGTCGCCTTGTTTCCAATAGCTGTACCTGGAGCAGGCTCTCCCTGGCCAGGTGGCTCCTTCTGCTCACCTCAGCTCTCATCCCTGCCCACGTGCCCGTGCTCAGGCTCCCCCAGACAAGGTGCCTGCAGGCTGGCCATGAGCATGAGCTTCCCCCTGAAGCCAGGCCAAGCCCTGGCTGCCAGGGTAAGCCTTTGAGGGAGCCCCAGCCGTGCCAGGGAACGTGCCAGGAGCAGGGAGGTAAGGATGACTGTGGCCCAGCTCTCAGCCTGTGGCCTGGCCTTATTCTGTTTACTGGAATAGACAGAGCACGCAGCCAAAGAGGTCAGGAAGAGAGCACAGCACTGAATGTTTTCAGCACACTGGGGACATTTGCCCTGCTGGCCTTGGCAATGGTTTCTCATGCACCACTTCTGTGCATATGCTCATTCCCTTCCCTGCCTTGCCTTCCCCTCTTTCCCCTGCCTGCTTCCACCTTTTCGTGTATGGCTGAGTCAGATGGTGCAGCAGAAAGCTGCAATTATATTTCATCTTTATTGGGTCTTGTAATGATCCAAATAATTGCTTGAGTTTTAATCTGCTTTGTGCAGGCTGAGCACTTCAGGTCACGCTTGGGAAGGAGGACTAAGGCTCTGCCACCCTTTAAAAAACACCATTTTCCCAGGAATGCACAGGACTGCAAAAGGCTGCTTGCTGCCCTGCCAAGGAGCCTGCAATAGGGTCTGTACTGCTGTGAACTTCTGCAGAAATCCCAGAGTTTGATTTTTGAGTTGGTTTGGTTCCAAGGGAATACAGAGCTCTAATCCTGGCCACCCTGTGCTGCACACCACTGACTTTCCCACTCATGCTCCCTCTGGGGTACAAACACAAGCTGTGGGCAAAAGTAACCTTGTAAAAGTGGAGTGAATATTATCCCAAGTAATAATACTAGGAGTGAGTAGTTTCTCCAGTGAATGTGGCAGCAGTGTGGGCAGTTACATCATCAGAGAAAAGGCAGTAGTAGAAAGGATGGGTCTACTATAAGGATGATTAAGGTGGTTTCTCTCAGGTTTATATAGATGAGTTAACAAAGTGAATAAAAAATGCTCCCCCAGTGATCTCTGAGTTCATGCCCTGCTGCCTTCTAGCAAGGCAAGAGCTCCCCAGGGCCTGAAGGAGGCTGTATAATCACTGAAGTGTTTGAAAACTTCCCCAACACTAATTTTGTCTGCTTGTGATGGTGGAAACCTGGTGGAGCAGTGAAAATTGCTTTCAGGGTTTCCTGAGACAAACCTTAAAGGTGAGAATGCAGCTCGATTTGGGCCAGCAATCCTCTGGGCACAGATGGGTTAAGCCATGCAGCCCATGAGCATCAATTAGAGGAACTTCAATTAGTGTGGGGTGTGCATGTTTGGAGCTTACTTCACTT
Organism: Haemorhous mexicanus; assembly: GCF_027477595.1. NCBI lineage: Eukaryota > Metazoa > Chordata > Aves > Passeriformes > Fringillidae > Haemorhous > Haemorhous mexicanus. Next base: position 2,079,040 of record NC_082345.1, on the reverse strand, counting down.
CTTTTTACAGCTTACAGAAACTAAAAAAGAAATGGTTTTCTTAAGGGAACGCAGTGCCGACTTGTCTTTCCCAGTAAAAATCCAGGACAGGGATCTGAAAAGGCAGAAAACATCCCCAAAACCATGGATATAAAACTATGCAAGAGGGAGGAGGAGTGCAACTCCAGACTCCAGCACAGGAGAAGCTGACTCTGCTTTTACAGTGAGATCAAGGACAAATTGTCTACTGGCTTTGAATCAAACACTGGCTCAAAACTAAGATAATGGGAAAATTTCCTTTTTATTTGACTTTATTTTTTTTTAAGTGTTTTTTATCTTGCTCATTTAAAAAGTCTGTGCCTCTGTTCTAAGAAGGGTTTTTTTTTCCAGGATCAGAGATATCTTGCATTCCTCAAGTGCAATTCATTCCCTATAAAACTCTCTATGTTCCATATCAACCATTAATGTTTCCAGATTGTAAACCTGACAGGTTTAACAGATTTATTCTTGTTTTCTATTAGTGTGAGGCTAAGACTGTGAGGTTAACATTTAGCATGCTGTGGAGACTGAGCAGCTCTTTCTGTGTCCATGATTTTGCTCTTTGAAGAAACTAAACTGGCAAAATAAACCAGGAAAAGCAATTCGTGACTGAGGTCAAAACAGTTGGGGTTTTGACAATCAATGCAAGAAATAAAGATAGAAAATATAAAATATATTAATACTTTCTTATTAATTTTGAGTTTGTTTGGTTTTTTGGGGTTTTTTTTGTTTTTTTAAGTGTCCTGTAACAAAATATAGTGCTGACTGGGGACAAATTAAACCCTTTTCACTTGCCTGATGAGAAGTTCTGGTTGTACCTATTAAGGCATTAGTAAACTTCCCTTGAACAACAAAGGAAGTATTTTGTTTGCATGTTTAATTTCTGCTTAGTAATCAAGACTGTTTTAAGTATTTACAGGAAGCTGTGTTTTGATTCTCAGCAGATAAACAAACTGGGTTTTTATATAAAGCTTATGTCTATAAAGCAAACACAAAATCTGATTCATTGTTCCAGTGTGGGAAAAATACAACTTACTATGGAAAAAAATCACACTAAGGGATTGATCTATTTATTTATCTACTTTATTTCAATCATAGACTCATAGAATGGTTTGGATTAGAAGGGACCTTAAAGATCATCTGGTTCCAACACCCCTGTGGTGGGCAGGGAGACCAAGCTGCTCAACAAACATGCAAATGAGCCTATAACTAGAAATACATTTTCTATAACACTCAAAAAAAAAGTGATTGTCTGATACTGGGAGTATTTCAAAGAGATTTGTAAAAATGTAAGAACCTGACTTAAACCTCAAAATTAATTTAGTGCATTTAATTGCCCCTCCCCAGGCATAACTAGAGATGTGGAAGTGATGCTGTGAATAGACAGGAATTAAGGAATTAAAATAAATTTGCAGTAAATTCTGTAGCCAAACTGACCTTTGTTGATGGAAATCATTTGGTAGAGCTGAAAAACAGTAAGGTGGATCCAAGTGGTCTCACATTTGGATCCCAAGATTAGTTTGGGTTCACATCTAACATCAGTCAGTAGGCACATCCTGCACTCAACAGCAGGACCCCCTTGCACCACTTCAGCCTAGATCTTTATTTCCATAAATAAAAGAATTGGCTTTGCCAGGTAAGGTCAAACAAAACCATATTTATCTGGCTAAGAATTGATAATATTTTCATTACGCTTTGAGGGGATCCTATGTCAGCAAAATATGATAATTTTATTTTCCCCCCAGGAAGTCTATAGCATGTTTCTGTATTCATCTCAGCAGATTGTGTTTGATTGGGTTCAGCACTGCCACGAGCTGACAGTACAGATTTCTGGTGTCACTTAATGCTCACTGCAGAAGTCTCTCAGGACTCTTACAGGCCATGGAGCTGCTACCCTACCAAGCAATGTATTTGTGATCCTGGGGGAAGAAGAAAGCTGCAGGTGTACTTGTATTGGATTACTTGACATGGTTCAAAGGTCAGTTCATGGAGAAACATCAGTGAAAATCTCCCAAAAGAGATTCTTCTCTTTCTTTTCCACCAGCTGGGAGAAAACAAAAAAAAAAGAGAGAGAGAGGAGAATTTTCAGGCAACTGCACCCCTGTATTTAGGGCAGGTTCTGGTTTACCTGTATTGAACAGCTCGTTGTCCTTCCAGTTTCTCCTGTGTTTTTCTCATCTACATAGATTTCAGTAGTTTTACTGCTTTTGTAGCTAACTTTTGGATTATTCACCATAACTATTAGTTTTCATGGGGTCTCTTTGCCCTCAATTTAATGCATATCCTAATATTGGTTTACTGCAATTTGTAAGCCTTTGTGAGAATTAGCCAATTTTTTAAGTAGCAGCATCAGTATTTTGTTGAGTAAAAACAAAAAATGTCATTTTTTGTTTGAGTGGCACCTGGAAGTAACTCTGCACTAAGAAACTGCTCTTGCTATCTGCATTTTGCATCAGCTGAAAAGTTGACACAACATTCATTTCACTTCCAGGAGTTATTATAAACACATCCTTTGTGGAAGAGATTGAAATATTTCGAATTAACATGTGAAATATTAAGTGGAGAAATATTAACAAGATAGAAGATGATTCACACTCTTACAGGTGTGTGAAATATAAAGTACATATGTGAACATGGTCAAAAAAAAATCTTAGCTTTGTGTGCAACATTGACTTAGAGCAGAGCCACAGGGAAAGAACTTTTTTTCATCTTTTTCTTCCATATAAACTGGCAGCACTTCTAAAACAGCTCTTTCACGTCAGCCCTGTACATAATTGTTCTGTTTTGGCTGGCAAGTATTATTTGCTGAAATACCACTTCTTATCTTCCATCTCTTTGCTGGCTCTTGTCCACTTTTCAGCTCCTCCTCTGCATCTTCTGACTCGCTGGTTTCTTTGAGAGATGATTTATAGTGCTGCAGATTGTCTTGTAGGCTGCCTGCTTTGGGTTTTTTGGGTTTTGCTTTTTTGGTTTTTTTTTAAGTGGATGTCCCAGTGTTGTTTTAGCAAGGAGCATTCAGACTTTTTGAGAATATCTGTGAAGGGGCTCTCGGTGTCTTGTAACTATATTGCATTCATGAAGGGATATTTATTATTTATTTCAGAGACATAGTTCTTAAGACATTAATAAAGATTTTCTTCTTATACGAAAGAGAAGTTTCCATGCTTACATTTCAAACTCAATCCCTTGCTGTTTTCATTGCTGCCATTCTGTAATTGTTCAATGACTCTAAGAACAAGAAATACTCCCTACTTTCTTTTGCAGGAAATAGTACACTGTCTCCATGAGGACAGTAATAGTCCACTGGCTCCATGGGAACAGTAAGGGATTGTAGCAATTTTTCTTCTTTATTTGAAAAAAGCTGGTTTTAATAACAACCTGGAATTACCCATGTATAGTCCATCAAGGCTTTTATGATCTTCAAAACAGGGAATGCTTTTTGTTCCAGTGACTTTTGTGAAGTCACATACCAGAGTGATGAGCAGAAGAAAGCCTAGAGAGGCAGGAAGTCAGATGTCCTATAAGGTTAAATTCTTTTCTTCTCTGGCTTGACATTTTCTGTAGAACATACCACGATGTGCCATTAGCTCCAACTCTCACTTTTAAGAGGAAATAGAAATTTGCAGCATTTACATTCTCTAGAAAAATCCCTTTGCTTAGGATTCTTCTCTTAGGAAGCTGAGAAGCTTCAGAGTAAAGGAAAAGAATTCTTATTTTATTTGCTTCTCTTCTGATTTACTCATGTAGAATGTGTTTGGAGATTGTTTACCCACAAGTAAACAAGTCTGATTGGATTCTGGGGTGAATTGTTTTAACTCTGGCCAATTAGGGCCAAGCTGTGTCAAAACTCTAGAAAGAGTAATGAGTTTTCATTATTATCTTTTTTAGCATTCAGTATCCTTTCTGTATTCTTTAGTATAGTTAGTATAGTATTCTTTAATATAATATAGTATCATAAAGTAATAAATTAGCCTTCTAAAAACATAAAGTCAAATACATCATTCCTACCTTTGTTGGGGCATTCCCTACAAATACAAGAGAAGTTATTATTATTTCAGGCTGTATGATTCTTGTCCCTTGCTCTAATTTCAGGTTTTACATGTGTTGTTAAGCTCAACAAGACAATTTCTGTTGTGAGACCTAAATGCAGCTTGATCAGGGAGCATTAGGAAACCTGATGATGGTTATTTGGTTAGCCACCAATTTCCTTTCTCATGCTCCCAGTCTCAGATTACTGAGCTTTCATCTGCCATTCTCAGACATGCTCCCTAATTGTCCTGCAGCAGACAAATAGAGAGCACGTTTTACAAGTTGTGTGGGACACACTAATGTCAATTCATATGTTGCCTGGATACAGATCTAATTTGTGTTTAGGATTACTTCATTAACTTCTTAATTGTAAAGAACAGAGAATTGAAGCATGCAGTCCAAAGTCCAGTCAATGCAAAACTCAAGAAGCTGCAATGAATTTTGGCTCAAACACCCACTGCTCTGGTCATCAATTATATCGTGGCTGTCACATAAGAGATGAGAATTAAAAGGAGCTTGGATGCAGTTGGAGGAGGCTGAGGGGAGGGGGAGGATGTTAGGAACACCAGAGAGATGGAAATGCATTTGTGGAGAGCCTTGTTCAACATGTGTCATGCAGATTAAAGGAATGTTGACTCAAGTGAATGCTGTCAGTTTTCCCACCAGGCTCAGCACGAAGGGTCTTTGGAAGAACTAAATGTGGTAATGGGATCTCCAGAGCCTTTTCATGGCTTTTTGGGATGCAAATTGCAGGAAATATGAAATGTTTGATGCACTCAATGCTCGATGTTCACTCAAGAGACAGAAGGATGTAGAGGAGTTGGAAAGGCAATGTCTGAAAGTGAGTCATGGCTCCCTCTCTGTAAACCTGTAGAAACACATGGTGTGGAAGGGCAGCTGATGTTTGAGTTAATGGAGGTGGGTGTCTGGGGCTGAGGCCTCTGAAACCCAAAGATGTTGATCTAGGAAGAGCCCCTCATTCATTTGCCATCAATCCATGGTGAATTTCCATCCAAGAGGAGAAACGGAAATACAAAAATACAGCAAAATTGTCAGATTTAAGGGAAAGCAACTGAAACCTGAGTGTACAATCAAGCTGCATTAGGCTGCTTGTGCAAGATAAGATGGGGCTGTCTGTGGTTCTTCAAACTCATTTAGAGGTACAGGAAGTCCACAAAACCTTAAATGTGTGCTGTCTGCTCTAATATCCTCTCAAGCAACTTTAGAGGAGCTGGAAATACCCATAATCGTGTCTCCGTTACTCTAGTTGTGTTTGCCAGACCAGGTTTGTGGTGAAATGAGATGGTTTAATGTAAAAAATCTAATTTTGGCCTTGCCATAAGGAAGAAGAAAGGATCAAAATACAAAAACTCATTGATACAATGAACAGTGAACTGATGACCCAGATCCAGTATATTATGGAGAGTATATAATTTTAATAGAGGTGAAAGAAGCTGAAAAAAGACTTTTCACACACAGTGATGTGGAAATAGTGATCCAAGCAATATCATAATTTCCAAATCACTGCAGCCACATTGCCAGCCCTTGAGGGATCTAGGAAGCCAGGGTTGTGTGATTCCTTTTCCCTTTGCACACTCAATATTGAGTGAGACCAGGCACCCTGCTGATTTGCATAGCTTAACTGAGATATCAGAAGCTAATTCATGGCATTGCCTAATTTGCCCAGTTAAAAAAAAAAAAAAAGTAAAAAGGATGGGGGGATATTATATGAAAGGATCCTGCCTTGGCAGTCTGGAGCCAAACATGATCCCATAATCATAATGGAGGGTGTTTCACATCATTTTACTCCTAACTGTGTGAAAATGGGAAAGATGGCAAAAAGTAGTAAAAAGTACTTCCCAAAAGTACCATCCAAAAGCACTAAAAATTATAAAAGTAATGAATGTCTGGTGCAGGTGATGAAAACTACAGAGATGAGGGTCAGGAATCATTGGACACAAAGCTGTGCTTTCATCAAAGATGATTTTAGAGATATATAGATAAGAAATTTTTTTTTTGCCTTTAAACAACACATGTTTAAAGCAATACTCCACAAGTTAACATAGCCCATAAACACAACTGTAAGAAAAACTTGGAGAAAATAAGAGGAACTTCATGATTACAAATCCATAAAGTAAGAGGAACTTCTTGATTGCAAATCCATAAAATAAGAGGAACTTCATGATTACAAATATTGGTGACAAAATTAAGAACCATGAGCAAACTAAAGCTGTGTCCACAGTTTTCTGGGACTGGAGGCAAAGGGAGCCCAGAGCAAAGGGAGTTTTTTCCTGCCCTGCTCTGGAGACCTGACTGAGCAATGGCTTGGAGCCTTCTGTGCTCCTCCTGTAGGTGTGGGGCTTTCTTCTTGCTCAGTCTATGTGGAACACTCAGCAGGAGTTAAAGCCCTGGCAGGGAGAGCTGAGCTGCCTTGTCTGAAGCTGAACCATCTCTGTATTTGTCTTCCACAGTGTTTTATGGAGAGCTGGGGGTTTACTGACCACGAATGCTTTGAAGGACCAGCTTCAACAAAAGCTGTGGACTTCAACCAGCCTGCACTGTTAGAAGCCAAAGGTTTGCATTTGCTCTGCTGCATGGAATTTTCTACTGCCACAAGCTGACCAGAATGGAAAAAGGATACAATTTGAATATTTAAAGACTACATGAATTTTTTTTTTCAGCATCTATATGACACATCTATTTGTAGGCTGGACACCACCTCTTTTCACTCCAGAATTGTGGTCTCACACTGAATCCCTAATGAATTGTCATGGAAGGGAGGCTCAGATCCTCTGCAGGGATGGTGTGGTGGATTTGATTCACAGACTAACAGACTTGAGGTGTTTCATGCACCAGAGCTCAAGCAAAAAATCCTTGGGATGTTTATTGAGTGTTATTTACCAGACTTGGTTTATAACATTACTAAATCCATTTAATTCATTGGATTTTTTTGAGATTATGTGCTGTGGAAATACTAAGGTATTTCAGACAGATTTCTTTTACTTCAGTACAATCTGTCCCTAACTCAGCTTTTACAGACTTTTATGTGGTAGTTACCTTACAGCCTTACAGCCCATTAGTTCTTCAGAAAAGCTGATCCAGGTTTTGTAATCTTTTTATTTTATTTTTTTTTTTTCCCCAGATGAATTTTCACAAGCCAGAAGTTTCTCTAAAATCTCTTTCTTGACTCATTATTTCCTGGCAATTCTAAGCTGATGCTTTGTTTTCTCTTCCAAGAGCCTGGAATGCCATAATATTTCTCATTCAGTTTTTGAGGAAGAATTGTCTGGTTGTCGTGTAAAAGTTTGTGTCCAGCTCCAAAAATTCATAATAACTTTATTTAATATTTTATCACACCAGTGTTTCACCTAAAACAATCTACCCAGTGTTTTTGTAACAGTGATGGTATGGAGATTTTAGGGAAGTAAGGTGTGTGAGGATATATTGCCTCCTTTTTTACAATTGGCTTCTCTTAAAAGAAAAGAAAAGAGTATTTCTTCACACAGGGCTGCCTTGTGCAGCTATCCCCCAGTAACTGGAAGAATATATTTTTAATAAAATGTTTTAGGAGACTGCCAAGTCATTCCTGAGAGCCAGCTCCTGTCTGAAGCTCTCTTTTCACCTGTTTGTTGCCCTTCTGAACTCTTTGGAATATTGAATAACTTCTTTTCTATTTGGTTTAATTCTGTGTGAGTGGTGCCTTACATACTGTAAGAATTAACATCAGGACACAGGAATGAACCTGAAGCCCAGCATGTCCAAGACACACATTTCAATTTAATCACACGTCCCTAAAACCCTTTCTCCCACCCACTGCTTCAAGCAATTCTGGTCTGTAACACACATCTTACTGTCAAGCCTTAAGCCTGCAGGCACTGGACTCAGTGTCTGCTAAATATCTAGATTAAATCAGGGGAACTGGCCTTGTTCACTATCAAATAAAACACAAAGTCCTGAATCCAAGATGTTTTACCATGTTACTTTGCCAGTAAAATAAAAGTGCAATTTTTTCTCATGGATCAGAGCAATGGAAGAGGTGTTAATCTTTGCTGTAAAGGACATTTGCAATATGGGAATGCTGCACAAGGATAGCTTTCAGCTTCTTTTTCCCTGGGCTTTGGCTTTGAAACTCCAAGTGACAAGATATTGAAAAGAACACTGTAACTTAAAAAAATCCTCAAAGATTTAAAACCAAACCCAATGTCTTAAAACCAAACCCAATACAAAATATTCTGTCTCTCACAGTCTCCCCTTTACAAAAAAAAAAAAAAAAAAGCTCTGGAAAAATCAAAAAGAAAATACTTTCCTCTATCCATTTCAGGCTACAAACTCCACAACCCTTTTGCTTTTTATTTTGGTTAGCAGCTTGGACTCCCTTACTGCATAACTAACCTGAACAAATATTGTGCCTTAGATCATTTCAAGGGAGCAAATTCCAAAACAAGCAAAGAAACAATAGACAACAATTTTTTTTTTTCCTCAAGGAAAAGAAGTAGGTAATTAATTATCCACCTAAGGAGGAGAGCTAATCATTTATGGGTGTTTTTTTGATTAACCATAGTACAATTTATACAGATTTTTAAGTCTGGAAGGAAAAAAATAAACCATACCCAGTAGTTTTGAGCTACCTCCAGCCCTACTGTGCTGTGCACACAGTGTAATAATATCCTTACCAAAACAAGGAATGGTTTATGCAGCCCCATGCTGCACAGGAGCCCTGCAAATACAGGAATTTAATAATGCACAAGTGTCATGCTTTGAAGAGGGTATGACATACTTTTTGCTACTTTTGCTACCAGGAACGAAGCTTTGTGGTCAGTGCAGATATTCATCTGTAGAGCTGTAGCTGGTGTTGAGCAATATTGAATTTTAGAAGGCTGGTTGGAGTCCAGCCCCTCTCCTATCTCTGCAGAGCTGGGAGCAGGGAGGGTCATGGCAGCACTTCCAGCTTGGGGATTCTTCCTGACTCCTGATGGTCCCCAGACACAAACACAGCAAATGCCTCTGGGTTTCATACTTCCTTTGAGAGGGAAGGGAAAGAAAACCCAAAATCTGATTAACTTTGGCTGTGGTGGGCAGATTCCCTGGTAGCTCTGAGGCACAGCTCCTCTGAAGGAGAAGGGAAAGGTGCCTCCCCTGGGGACAGCTGCCTGCAGCTTTTGCACAGACTTTTCCCAGCCTGGGACTGGATATGCCTAGGTGTTTCTTGTGTGTGGTGGCTCTTTATGAGTCTTTTTGTCACTTTTTACATTCTTGAGAGCTTTTCTGGGAAGTAATAATAATAATCATGGCACTTGAAAAAATCCTGAGAGCAAAAATATCGAGCGTTGTCCGAGGGGAAAAGAACTCTGTGAGGATAAATGGTGGTAGTAATAGTAGTAAAATAATAATAATATTAATAATAATACCACATTTAACCTACTTCTGTACGTCTGTACACTAAATAATTGCTATGCTATCTCCCAGCAGCATTCTGAATAGATTTAAAAGGATTTCAGAGCTTCAACCATAAATATCATGGAAGTGTTTATATTGCAAGCATGCTCTTACAGCACACCTATTGCAGAACAGCAATCCAAACTCTGCCTCTGTGGAAAAACTGCTTGATGCCTTCCAGAAGGAATCTGTTGGTAACTAATTTCAATGTATGCATTTAAACAATGGGAAATAGAAGATGTTTTCAAAACAAAAGGTGGGTTTGGAGTTGTTTTTAAAGATGGGGTGTATAGTTTTCATGCATGCATTTCCTGGAACACATGTTCCTGTCTTCCTGTAAATTCACACAGAGCTCAGCCTGATGATCTGTTATTCCACTTAATGCCTTTATCCCTTCCATGTGCCAGGATGGTCTCATTACTGTCTATATGGACACCTGTTCCAAATTATTTCTAATGGCCTTAATTAGGCCTATTTCAAATTTTAATTATTATTTTGCAGCCTTTGTTTAGAATCAGATTCCAGACACAAATTTGTCAGAAGTTGCAGGGATTGCAAACAAAGTTCCATGCACTCCCAACTGCTGTGGCAGCTGTAAACAATATGCTCTACTCCCATAACATTCTTCAAGTTGCAATAAATGTGTTTCTCTGCCTGCCTTAGTGACATAAGTGCTTGAAGTTAAAATTTTAAAGCAACCACCTCTTCTTAAATTATAGTCACAAATTGGTGTAATAACTACCTTCTTAAAGGTCAAAGAGTGCAGCCAAAACCAGCTAATCTGCTCTCTAAAGGGAAGCATGTACACATCAATATAAACAGTTAAAACACATTATCAGTTATTTTCTTAAGTAGTTAGTTGGGGTTTTTCTAATTTCCTTTAAAAACACCAGGCAGAAAAATCATCTTGTTTACTTTTCATGGGTAGTTATGGATGACAGGGGGAACATATTCAAAAAGCTGTGAGATCCATAAATGCTGACAGAAAAGAGGATTATTTTAGCATTGGTCATTCATTTAGTCAGCCTGACCTCGCTGTTGAGCACAGCTTCCTTGCCAGAGCTAAGAGCAAATTTGGAATGGAAACCATGGAGGTCTTGCTCTGCTTATCCCTTCAGCTGCAAGGAAAGCTCTTTGCACTGACAGCATTGCCTCCCTTGTCATGGATCTGCTGCTCCCTGCCCAGCAGCCCCTGCACAGACTGTGGAAACTCAACTTTCAACCCTCCAAAGGTTGGAGAGCTGCTGTGACAGCACCAGCAGGCCTTGATGGTCTTTCCATCCCTCTTTGTGTTCCTCTGGTTCCCCGTGTCCATCCCTGCTGGGGAGGGAGAAAGAGAGGCTTGGATCACAGCACAGCCCTCACCTCAGGCAGCAGGAATGTGGCTTTCAAAGTTCAGCCAAGTATGAGCTACCAAGACCCAACACCTTTTAAACTGTGAACTTTGGGCCAGCAGCACCTTATTCCACAGCAGGGCTCAACAAACACAGATCTGCTCCTTCCTGGAAAAAAGAATCAGTACCCAGAGCTGCTGAGGCTTGGTCACTGGGATAGAGCCAGCAGGGTTTTATCTGTACCCTTATTAAACCCCCACAATTGTATTAAAGGTTTCTTGTTTACACCAGTCCATACCCTTCCTCAGCTAAGTCACAGAGAGCTTCAATGTTTCCTTAAGCTCACTGACCAGGAGGAATTCTTGGGAGTGAGGATGACCATGGGGTCACCATGGGTGACCATGGCAACCTGCATGTGCTGAAGGTCCCTAATTCATTACTTTCTCTTGATTATCACTATTTAGCACTCAATAATAGGTCTCAGACATTTCAAATCCAAATGACTGCTTGGTAAGCAAGCAATTCTACTGGACTGTCAGTTCATTTCACTTACAAATTCTCAGGGTAAAACCTGCAACCAAGAATTTTTTTTTTTTTTGGATGTGGAACTACAGTAACTTTTCAAAACACTGCAGAAAAGTTACTACTGAGAAATGTGCTTGGGAGTTAAAACACCCTGTTGTTATACACATTTGGTGTGAGACATGGTCAGCATCAGCTGGGGGGCAGCAGAATCACTGGTGGAGTACTGAGTGTGGCTGTACTTTTGCTTTGCCTTCTGGTTTTCAATGCCTTTAAAATGAATACATGGTGCTTTCCAGCAAAGAGCATTTGCTACATTTTGCATTTATTTATTCTGATTTGAGTCAAGGAGGAGAAGTTAAAGAGCCTTTTGTTCAGAGCATATGGTGATTTAAACTTCTGTATTCCAGGACTTGTGCATCTTCCTTGCTATTTCTTACCTACCTTACTATTCCCTCCTTACCTTCCTATTACTAAAGGCACAGTGTGCCTTTAGTTTACAAATTAATACCTTTCCATTTTTATCTGATATCTGTCACTTTGGGTTTTTCCTCTTTAAAGAATATATGTTACACGTAGGATTTTTATAACCATGGCATTTTTAACCTTAGATTACAGAGAATTCTTAAAAACAGACATTTCCTCTGTGCATTACAGCTAAAAATGCCTAGATTGCAACTGCTGCCAGTGAACTATTCCATCTTTAACAAAGGTTTTACCTAGTGCTGACAGCAATTACAGTGTTACAGCTCTTAGGTACGTGCCAGGACTTGGAGCTCTCAGACGAATCTCAGCTGTGCTGTCACTGGAGATGTTTAATTTCAGATGTTGTTGTTGTTGTTGTTTCACTCAGGGTGACACAGCTGACCAGGTTACGTTTTTCATGGTAATTTGACTAAATAAAAATGAGATCAAAGCCTTTTGCTGCCTTCTCAGGATGCTGGTAAATGGCAGCAGAAGCACAGAGTGGAACAGATGGGAGCTCTCCTTGCCTGGCAGGTGAGTGGTTCCTCTGCAAGTGGAGTCCTGCCAGCTCAGCTCTGTGGCACTGCAGCACAAAGGAGTGTAAAGGGCAGAGGATGGATTCCTGCCAGCCTTGCTTCCTGGGAAAACAATGAGGAGGAATGACCTGCTCCTGCTCCAGAAAATAGAGTGATCTGCTACAGAGGGAAGGATGTCAGAAAAAAATATCTGAAGGTGTCAGAGTCACTGAGAAAAAATGTGATGCATTATTTCTAGTAAGATTTTCACTGAGGGATATTTGACTATGCTGTGTTGAATTATTAGCTTGCTAAATTTACCTTGCTTTCAGAAAACAGTGTTACACAAAAATCCATCCTGTTTGGAGAAGAAAAAGTAAGGTTTCTTGTAAATGTATTGGTTTTATGAACAGCATTTTCCTTTTAAGTTCTCTCTGGTTTTGTTTCAAATTTTATGGAGTAACAACAAGTCTCTGTGTGGGTTTGTTTCCCACAAGCCTTGTTACAAAAGTGATTAAACACAGGGGCACTGCAGTTCAGTTCCCACCTGTTAAAGTTTAATCTTTAGCCACTTAGTTGTTCTGTGACATGCTTTGGACTACTAATGCTGTAAAGCCACATGGCATCTCTTAAAATTAATTTGTAACAAGCTAATAGAATACATCTGAAACACCAGGTAGAAGCTGCTAATGTGACTAATTACTGCCTCGGGCTCAGCTCAGTTGAAGGCTTGGAGAGCTTGTGCTTAGACCTTGCTGGTTTGCAGGATGCTCTGGGGAACTGAGAACTTCAGATAAGGCTGCTTCCTATGGCATTTCTTATCAAAAAAAACCAAAATGAAAACTCAACAAATCTATTAACAACTTGTGATACAAAAGACCAGTGGGGTCCAAAATCCCAAGGAAGGAATTGCAGTTCAGAACCAAGCTGCTAGGCAGGATCCATTACAAAGGGCCCTGGATAGGTATTCCAAGTGAATTCCAGTGAAGATTGTGGTGGTAGTATTGGATTCTGATAATCAGAATCTTTAAATAACTCCTAAAAAACCAAGCAAATTACGATGGCACCTTTATAACTTTAGCAGCAGCAAAGATATTGTGTCCAAGGTGTTGGGCAGTATTAACTTGCAGTGAGCTGATGGGTGTTGAAGGCTTAGAGATGCTGTGCACTGTGCACCATTTAAAAATGTGCATCTTCTTCTTGTGCTGAAAATTCTATTTATTTTGGGACTTGAGAATATAATTGAGTGTTCTGTTTTTAAAGCCTGGAGATATTGGGACGGAAGTTCTGCCTTCCAGAGTGCTCCAAATGAAAGCAAATTTTGGGGTTTTTTTCCCTATTTAGAAGGATATAGCATGGAGGCTTATTTCAATGGGACTGTATTGATATTTGCTCCCAGAGTATCAAGTCTGGGGACTGCATGACATGGTGGAGCTCCTGCATGGCCCTGATGCCAACATGGAGCAGATACCATGTCTAGGCAGCTGGAATGTTTGCTTCAGTTGCATTTCCAAAACTTGGTCCAGAATAACTACAAATGTGCACACACGTGTGCCAAATCTACAGGAGACTGAAAGAACAGCCTGGCAGCCTGACTGCTTTTGCAGCAGGGTTATTTTGTGGCCTTTTTTTTTTTTTTTTTTTTTTTTTTTTTTGGCTGGTTGCTCTTAATCATTTTTGTTCTGTGATCTCCTCCAACAAAATAATCCTCCTACCAAAATCATGGCATTGGAGTATTTTTGAATTTGCCAAGAGCCTGGTACCCAAAGAGGCCCCACTGGGAGTTGTTTGTTTGATGGTGCCTGCAGCAGGGTGAACAGCTTCTTTTAAAGATGTGCCCAAATATTCAAATCTCCTTGGGAATGAAAGAGCACAAATTGCTGGGGACAGATGTAGAACTTCTTATCAGAACTCTGAATCACACTCTGGCCCCAAAGGAGTAGAGAAACACTGGTGGTCTGGCTCCAAGAGAGATTTTTTGGGTAAGGGCTGTGCTCAGATGGGTTCTCTGTAGCTGGAGGTTTCTTCTGAATAGAATTGAGAGGTGCTGCTGCCTAACACCAGGGAAACTGGACAGGAAGGTTGTTCAGTGGGACATGTTCCTCTTTTTTGTTTGTTTTCTGCAGTAAAGCTTGATTACTCAGCTGCACTCCATCTTGTGCAGTTATTAGACATAAACAGAGATGTGAAAACAAGGCACAAGAACACAACATGTGAAAGAACACAGTCTAAAATTCAGACACAAAAGGAAGAGTGATAAGATGCCCCCCAAGATGCCAGTGCAGAGCTGCACTTGCTGGAGAAGACAGGAAAAAATCAAAGTTCTACAGTGAGTCTGCTACAGCAGCCAGCCAGGCCAGCTGAGCCTGCATTGCCAGTTATCATCCACGGGACAGAGAATAATTATTGCTGCTAAAGACCTTAAATAAACTGCAAGCAGGGTGGCACCAGTGCCAGGAAACAGTCCGTGCAGTGTTTCTGACAGACTCACCCCTTTGATGAGCCTGCTGCACCCTGAGCAGCCCAAACCAGCACAGAGAATTTCCCAGTAAAGCATCCAGCAGGAGGGAAGGCTGCTGCAGGCTGGGGACAGCAACATCCTGGTGGCACCAGCAGAACTGGCTGGTCTCTGAGCAGGACAGTGCTGGGTAAGAATCCACATCATATGTGACCTAGAAACAACAATGTTGTTCCAGCCAGCCTCAGAAAACACAAAAGCAGAGCTCTTAAGGCAAAGGATAGCAACCAGTGCTTCCAGAAGAAATGAAGAATATTTAAATGGACTTTTTTATGCTTCAGCTCAGCTTGAGAAAGGATCTTGCTGTGCTCTTTTTGCTGTTTTATGGGGTTTTCTTGAGTTTTGGTTTGTGGTTGGGGTTTTTTGGAAGACACAGCCCAAGATGTTATTAGTGGAAATCCAGGGCTCAGTTTCTAAGAGAAGCAGAGACCCTGCTAAACACTCAATAAACTGGAGTCTTGTGCTGTTGTCTGCTGCCACACTTTACTATTTGCAGAGTCATGGCAAAATGTTGAGAAATACAAATTATATTAGTGACAGATGGAATTGTTTCTGTTTAAGGACAGATGCTTTTTATACAGCTTTTATTTAAAACCATGATTTTTTTTTGAAATTTAAAAAAAAAAATTTAATGGAAATTTAGAACAGCAAATTAGCACTTTCCTCATTAACATGTGTTTTTCTCAGACTAATCTAATTTTCGAGAGCTTAATAAATTTATGCAAAATTCCATGTAACTAAATTAATTACATAGCCAGTTTTTTTTAATGATTTTCAAATGCCATTTGGGGAAATGAAACACTTCCTGAAATACCTCTGAAAATCCCTGGACATAATTTTCTTACAGATGCTTAAGTCTCCCCATCCCTTCTAACAACAAAGACATCACTGCAAAATTCTTAATGAAAAATGTTTAATTTTTAATGCAAATTTTTAATTTTGTTGTAGTTTCTATAAGAGGACAGAAGGAAGGCTTGAAGGAAGCTCCTTCCACCACTGAGATAGGAGCAGTGGGATGATAAATAAAATAACAATATGGATTTATCATTGTTGTTTTCTGGGCTTTATCTCCCCAGACACTCTCATGAGGCAGTGACTGTGCCTTGCAGCTTGGGCTCCAGCACCTACATGGAATTCTGGTGGCTGCCAGCTCCCAGTGCCACAGCAGAAGGCAGCCAGATGCAAATGCCAGCTTTGAAGGTGCTGTGCTGCATCAGAAAGGAAAATTAAGTGAAGGGAAAATTTCAGATAAACTGAAAAAAATTATATTTTTAAGAAGTTTCCTTTTGGTTTTCCTTAAAATTTATTTTAAAAAAATACTTTCACGGCAGAGAAATGTTCAGTTTTGGGGATGAAACACTTTTTCTTTATGGGGCTACTCAGGAAAGCATTTCTGTCTGGCTCTTAAAAAGCTCTTTACTCAAAAATGTAATTGTGTCTCTGGTACATGAGGGTCCAGGAACAGGGTTTAGGTAGCACAGTTATTTGTTACCATCCCTGCAGGAGAAGAAAGATGCTTTTCTGAATTTTAGTTGACATGAACTTTACAGATGAGAAGCCCAAGATCAGACTGAGAAACTGCTGGCAAACTTTGTTAGAATGGGAAGGTGGCTAGATGTTCTTTCTTGATTTTTTTATTATAAATGTGGGTTTATGTTGCTGGCTTTTTTAAATTTTTCATTTAATATATAAACCACAAGCTTTGCCTGGCTAAACCTAATTTCAGTGAGATCAGCCACCTCTGTCTTTCAGGGAAAAAACCCCAATTCCACTCTCTAGATCTAACTAGGAGGACCCAATCAAGGGCTAATGTTAAATTTAACTTTCCACCACGAGGCAAGCAAAAATCAACACAGCTGTGCCATGAAAATCACCTCAGTTGTGAAGGCCAAGTTCACCTCTGGGTGGACAGAAACTCATCTCCCTGTGACTGTCAGAGGTTCCAGCAGAACCAGCTGAACCCAGTTTTAAGATGCACAGTCAGGGTAATTTGCAATATGTATGGAGTGTTTAAAAGATCACAAATATATAAAGATGAAGCATGCATAGAGAAGATAAAACCCACAATTAGTTCAGCTGGGCTGCCTGAGAGCCAAACATTTGCAAAGGGTTTCATGGTAAAGGCCAGTCATTTCAGACCACAGTAAATGAAAATTGGATTTATAGGTTTAGAATTGCCATCTCTCATCCCATTGCATTGACTGTCAGGGGTGTAAGGAGCAGGTGCTGGAGCTGATGCAGCCTCAGCAGTTAAGTGGGAAAATTAAAAACCCACAGGTGAGATGGAAGGGAATGGCAGTAATTGCCAGAGGGAAAGGTGAGACAGGTGATGGTGATCATTGGATGTGTTTTCTGGGCAGGAGTGGTTTTGTTTTCTCTTTCCCTCTTTCCCTTCCAGCTCTCCACTTCTGATGGCAGAAGACACTGGATTTTTAAGAATAAATGTTGACCAACAAGCCATGCTTAGTACAAGACAGAGGGAGGTGGCCTTGGTTCCACAGTGACCCTTGGGCCCTGATCCAGGCTCTGGCTCCACAGGTGAGCACCCTCTGCTCACAGCAGGAACATGGAAACCTGATCTTTTCATCAGCTGCCATGACTTTCTCCTTTTAGGAAAGTCACCTTTTCTTCTTGGGGGCAGCTGCTGCTGGTGAAGTGTTTGCAGGATGCAGTCAGTGAAATCTGGGAGCATTTTGTGCCAGTATTTCCCTGTTGTTCTGGCTCAGGAGGAAGCTCCAGTTGAGCTCCTTGCACTTCTTGGACCAGGTAGCAGCCCAGGTGCCATACAGATGGTGAGTTTGATCTTTTAATGGGAGCTTTTACAACCCTGATGGTATTTTTAGAGCTGTTGTCTTCCCTCTGATCTCAAGAGGATGTGATTTTATCTCTTCTTTAAGAGATAAAACGCAAAGCCAGTGTGGAGTGTTTTCATTCTTGTGCCTTGTAAGAGAGATTGTAGAGAACAGTTTTCAAGAGGACTTTAGCTCTTATTCCTTGGTCTGCTATACTCAGGCTCTTAATGAAGGATACATTTTATTTTCTCTTGCATTTACACATTGGGACAGCTCCAAGGCCATTAGAATGTTTTTAATTCCAGAGTGATGGAGGTATTTTTCCATCTATGTTGAATACTGTGTCTTTTGTCTGAGAAGCTGACTGATGTAGCCCTTTCTGCTTGGGAATATTAAATATACTTGGAAGCACACAGGTTGTTATTAGCTGAGGTTTTTTTCTCACAATTGTCATTAGATTTTCTAACTCTGATGTTTTCAGCAAAGTCTGAGATGTTGGTCTTGCTCTTAAGACTCTTAGATAATTTGATAATTGACTGATCTTTTCATACTAGTTTTATTTACAAATGCCAAAGTTGAAATCTCTTAAATTGGAGAGGTCCTATGAGCATCCATGGACTTTGGAAAATTGCTTCTGGTCTCATGGACTTGTTTTCACTTAAGACATCATCAGCATACTTGAGGGGGATATTTTCTGCTGTCTGACTACAGGAATATCAAATGTGCCCAGAGCCCAGGATAAATGCTTGCAAGTCTTCTATGGAATATGAATAAGAGAAAGAAATCATTGTAAATTAAAATGTGCAAAACAAATTGTGCTTCTCAGTGCAACTGAAGCCATGCTGAACATTCTGCTATGGAGCAATCTCTTCCTCACTATGGAGAATAATCAATATACACAAGACAAAGTCTAGAAGCAGTGAATTTAGTGATACAGGATGAGGTTTCTCATGAGTAGACTTTTCTTTGCACAGAACAGCTCTATGTCACTTTTGACAGTCTTTGTGTTATAAAGAACAAATTGGAAAAATCTGTGTGGCAGAAAGTGTCTTTGAAGTGCACAGCTCCAGTTTACTTTTTTTTTTCTTTTTGTTTGCAAGCTCAAAAACAAAATTCTAAATCATGCCATAATTCCCTTTTCTGTTATATAGAAAAAAGAGGATTAAAGGTTATGAACTTTTTTGCTGTTAATTAAAGGAAGCAGACAGACATGGTCTGAGGCAGAATCCCCACAGGTTCTGAGCTGACATATGTGAGTGTTTACAAGCTTGGAGTTGGTCTCCACCTATGAAATGGGATGGCAAAGAACCCTAAAATTAACCATCACCCCCAGGCTTTGTAAATGATTGGATCAGGCTCTGACCTACACAAAACTTAAATATAAAGGCCTGCAAATGGATCCAGGAAAAAAGTTCTGTGCAAAGTTCAGTGGGACTTAATTGTCAGCTTTGATCATGGGGTAGAGGATTTATTCTTTTTCTTCATCTCTTACATAAGTGCACTTTCAGAAAGCTCAGTGCCTGTGTTCTGGATGTGAGCAGGGTCTATGTCACTCTGCAGCTGGAGTGGAGCTATTTCAGGGGGAACTCTGGTCTGGTTTTTGCTTTAGCTCAAAAGGACACAGGCTCAACCCAGGGGCATTTCTCTGTACGTCTGCAACAGAGCAACTTCTGACCATCAACCCAAATGCTTCTGAAACTTTAGGGCAAGCTTTAGGTTTGACCTTGATTTCACAGAAAAGTAATAAAAGAAAATGGGAGACAAGAGCAGCTGCTTCTTTCTCTCAAACCCAGCCACAGTTGGAGTGGTTTTGGATCAGAGAGCTGGGTGTGGTTCCTGTACAGCAGGGCAGAAATGCCTCCTGCTCCTCACAGGTGTGAGATGGTGTTATTCTGATGGACTGCCTCCTCCAAAGGTGTTGGTGTTGGGAAATGAGGGGCAAATGGGAGATGTGAGAGAGGCTGAGGGGTAGTTTGAGTAGTGAGAATATCCTGGGAAGGAAAGACAGCAGCTCAAACATCAGCAGGGACAGGAACAGCAAACAGGAGCCAAGGAAAGGGGCCTCTGTTACTGGGGACAGGTGGGCTCCAGAAAATGACAATTTCTCTGGCACCTGTGGACCAGAAAATAAAGTGGAGATTGAGCTGCCAGGAAAGAAGGAACAGTGGGGCAAAAACCTGCAGGATCCTGCTATGCCAGAGACCAGGAGGGGCTGCTGGGGGGTGGGACAGGGCAAGTGGATGGGGAGAAACTTAGCATGTTAACTGGGAGAGTGAAAGAGCCAGAGATGTGGAGCACACAGCACCTCTGGGGAGGGGGAAAGAGGTTTTATCATAAAAGTTGGTTTGGACAGATGGGGAGTGTGGGGGAGAGGTTTGGGAGGAAGGCAAGAAACCTCTCTGGCATGCTGCAAGCTCAGCCTACAGAAGCTACAGAGTGTGTGACCCTCTTGTTAACTTCATTTCACAATGTTCCCTGCATGCTTTGTGTGGCTTCCAAGTAATGCATGACATCAGAAATCTTAATAAAAACCACCTGCTCGGTGCATTTCATGTTCAACTCTGTTAAATTTTCCTAGTTCAAAATATCCTGTGCTATCTGGAACAGGAGGACAATTACTTTTCTCTAAATCTGCTGAGCTTTGGTAAATGAGTTCTTTCCTTAAGGAGTCAAAATGTGAATTTATATGCTTTTGGAAAATCACCTTTCAGCTGTTCAAGTTTGTAGGCTGATAAAAACAGCTGTCAAAATTAATTTCTGATCCTCCTCTTGAACCTAGACTGCTTCCATCCATGTTCATGGCCTGTGTTTCAGGAATGAGGAGCTGACTGCTGTGCACCAGGGAAATGTGGGGTGTAAATGGCCCTAGGTCTGGTGGGAGCTATGCTCAGCACACCCCAGGAAAGCTCTTTAAGCTTCAGGTTGCCTGGACCCTTTCAAGTCAGACAAGAAGCAATGTTGATATTTCCTTGTGCTTTCCTCAGCACAAGGGAAGAGCTGGTGTGGGCCAGAGGTAATTAATATCAGCAGTTAAACCAGCTGTTCATTAAAAAATAAAAGTAGCATTAGAAATGATTGCTTGGCTTTCCACTTTTGTGATCCAAAAATTCTCAGGCTGTGGTGTTCCTGTCTGTTAAATATTAGATTGGTTTTTTTGTTTTGTCTTGGGAGATACTATTCTTCTCTGGGCTACTTGGGAAAGTTTATCCCAGACTTTGTTCAGCTGTGGCAGAGGTTCCAACAGCATCAGTACTAAAAGCAGAGGTGCAGTGGCCTTTTTGAGGAGTCTGAGCTTCCACCCCAGAGCCCCAGCCAGAAACCAGCTCCTTCCTGTGGCTCCCCTGCTCTCCAGTTCATCCCTCACTGGTGGCACTGAAGAACACTTCCCTGGAAGTAGATTTCTTGTTTTCAGTGAACTTAGCCATTTGCAGGAGTTTTTGAACCTCTTTTTGCCTTATCAAAAAAAAAAAAAAAAAAAAAAGCCAGGCACGAGGGCAGCTCCTGAAAACTTATTTTGGGACAAGGAAAGGGGCCATGACCCCGAGGCTCTGCTGTTTAAATCAGCAGAGCTTCTTAGGAGTGTACATAGGATTTAGGAAAGGGCACAGGCTCTGCTGGCTGTGTCACAAATTTTCCAGAGTTCTTTTTCTGAGCAAGCCAGAAAAAGATTTGCCTGAAGGGACACATGAATGTGGGGCACATGAATGACTTTTTAACAAAAAGTTCTGGGGTTTCTGAGGGACAAAAGGACCAACATGTGGGCACCATAAGGGGCTGGAGGAGGGAAGGTGGCATGAGGTTGGCTTCTGTGTGCCCTCAGTGGGATCTGCAGGGTTGGGGGGAAGTTGGAAGATCTTCTGAGACCACTTGAAATCTGCTGCCAGAGCTCAGGGTCTCAGCATTGAAATCCTGAAATCTCTGTGCCAAGGAAAGCTGGGGCTCAGCCTGGAAATAAGAAGTGGATAAGGACAGGTCTCCTATGGTTTCCTTGGAATTGCCTGAAGTGAGGAGACAGAGAAGGTCTTCCTGATTAAGGGTTTCTCATTGAAGTCTTTTGGAAAGAAATGGAGTAAATTCACCTTTAATTACACTCATCAGTTTATAATCAGTAATGTTCTCCTTTGCTGCCCTCGTGCAAATGTTCAAGTCTTTGACTCTGTTGAGGATGGACAGTGAGGGCATTACTAGATCTAGTGAGAAAGAAGGATTGTAAATAAATCTCTACACATAAAAGCCCCAGGCCCCTCTGGACACATACTTTTAAATCTATTTATTCACCTTTTCCCCTCTGTTTTCATATTTAGATAGGGATAGCTGTGGTGTAAAGCAGAGCTCTATATTTTGGTCTGTTAGGACATGAGAAAGGGCACAGTGCTCTCTGTCTCAGCAGCTGTTCTGAGGCCAGTGTGCTAACTGTATTTATTTATTAGTGGCTTGTTTGGGTTAGGCTATTTTTTCCCCTGGTGTATGTGCTGCTGAAATTGGTGGACATGCTTTCCTTTTCTTACATCAACAAAGAAATTGGCCCTAGAGAATTTCATGGATTACTCCCTTTTGGCCTCTGAATTGTCCAGGTAAAGATTTCTTCCTATGTGTTTCTTCCACCTCATCTAGCTCTGAATGCCTCCTCTTGCCATGTCAAATAGCAGGAATAAATGCCATGAGTTCTCTGAGGACACCAGCCATAACCCTCAGAGATAATTTGCTTCTTCTCTAACCCAGAAGCCATTGAAGAAATTAAATCTGGATGACTGATGAAAATATGTTTCAGTCTGTAGAACTGTAGATTCTTTTTGACAGCAATTGTGGTTTCTAATGCTTCCTTAATTTTCACTTCCACATATCTGAAGTTGTGATTAATCCAATGAAATATTCAAAACTGCCCCAGTAAATCTGACTTTCCTAAGCAGGATTTATCTTAAAGCCTCATAAAGCACTCTGACAATCAGATCTGAACCTTCTTTTGTGATGCAGATAAGCATCACATATGTAACCTTCAGGTTTCCAGGAGTTTTGGAGGAAGAATTTTCATCCACTGGAAAACAGCATCTTTCTCTGCAGGGGCTTATTCATACCAGGAACAACTGTATTTTTTCCAAACAATAACAAAAATGTGGTTCTTGCCTGTGGATTAAGAAAAATCTCGAGATGAAGACCAGCTTCCCTGCTCCCTTCCTGTTCAAATTGTGCAATTGGCCTGAAAAAATGGGTTTTTTCTTCCCTTTTTCTGAGCCATTCTGATGCTCTGTGGTGTAATGGGCTTTCCTTAAAAAACAGAAGCTGTGAAATGCTGGTTCTCTCTATTCCAGCTGTTCAGGAATACAGATAAAACAAATGTCATGAATGTCACAATAAATCCTGAAAGCTACAAAAACAATGGGAGGGGGAAGAGTGATCAGAAGCTGTGCAGCAATGCACAGATGGGAAAAAATACCCTGGGGGCTCCTGCAGCTTTTGGTGACTTTTCTTTTGGAGCCTGTCCTGTGACAGCTCCTGGCACTGGGTGGGGGGAGCAGGGAGAAGGAAATTCACCCTACAACCACAGGGTAGTCCCTGCCTCACCCTGCTTTTAGGTCCCCAGAGGTAAAACTGGGGATGAGAAGCACCAATTAGTGTATGTGAATATCTAGCAGATACTAGTGGGTATTAAGATGATGAAATGATGCTAATTTTTCAAGAAAGGGCATAACAGGCCCTAAAATTCCTGGTGAATCTTGCAGCCATGTTTTTGTTCTGGGTTTAAGTTTGCACAGCAAGTGCAAACTTAACCCAGATCTTCTACTTGCCATGGGGCTTTAGTGACTTCTGTCACTGGGGCTCTGATTCCCCTGTATTTGTTCATAGCAGGTTTTTATTTTTAAAAAGGACAAGCATCCACAGAAACGTTTCAGAGACAACAGAATTGTAAATACATTCTTGTGACCTTATTAAGATGAAGAGAATTTAAGTTTGAGAAGAGGAAAAGCTTGTGATCAGGCAACTGCTGTTACAATAATAACAGAAGAAAACAGAAAATCACTGTCAGCTTGGTTATTTTGGGAGTCTTTGTCCTGCCCAATGGTGCTTCTTTACCACAACCTTTATTTCAGGATAGGATACAACCTAACTAAAATATAGAAGCATCAAAACTAAAGAAAGTTTGTGCCAGCTGTGGTTCTGCTGGAGCAGGGATCCTGCACAAGGGGGGAGTTTTCCTCTGCAGCTCCAGGGCTGCTGGAGATGGGCCTGCTCTCCCTCTGGGAATGCAGGGCAGGAGAAAGCTGCTCCTCTGGGAATGCAGTGGGCAAAGGCTGCTGGGCTGTCCCAAACCTCAGATTGGATCCAGGTAGGAATGCTTGGCTCCTCCCCTGGGCGGAGCATCTCCCCATGGGATGGTGGAATTTGATCAGCCCTGCAGGGACACTCAGTGGCCATGAACAGCAGAAAATCAATAATTAATTGTCCATGGACAGAAGAGATCTCCTGGAGGGAGGATTGGCTGTGGGAGAGGGAAAGCAAACTGCCCCATGTCTCACAGGTAGGAACAGAATTCACACCCCCAGCCTAAGCCAACAAAGGTGCAGGGACACAGGTGGCCTTGTGCCACCACCTAAAGCACACACACACATACACAGACACACACACGGACACACACTCGTGCACCCCTGCCATCCTTGGGCTGAATTTTGGCTGAAATGGTTTTTTTGGCATGTCATCACACCAGGGACAGGTTTTGTATGCAGGGATTTCATCTTGCCCTCACCCTCGTCATTCTTTTGTGTACACAGGGCAAGCACAGCACACTGAGAAACAATAATGAAAACTGGAAGTTATTTTAATTCAGTGACAGACACTGATGGAGAGGAAGGCAATTGGAAACAAGGCCCAGAGAACTGTAGGGAACTCTTCTTACTATTTGTGTCCATGCCATTGAAGCTGGTTTTCCCTAGATGCTGAATTACATCTTCAGCCAGAGTACTTGAACTCTGTTTCACTGACATCAGCCTTGTCCCACTGCCCTGACTCAGGAAAGTTTAGGGTTTGGCTCACTGTTATATCCCAGCCCTCAATTTAACAGAGGCTTTTCCTCTTCTAAAATTTGCCTGAGTGTTGGTGTGAAGATGCTTTGGACAGAAGGGTTTCTGACAGACCTCGAGTCTGCTGCCCAATTTGTTCTCTTTTTAAGGGAGCTTTACAAATTTTAGTTACTACCTTTCTACCAAGTCCTTGAAGTGTTATTTCATGCATTTTCTTACTTTTCAAGAGGAAGGAGTAGCTGTGGCTCAACCACAAAACCAAAGGTATTTGTTTAAAAAACATAGAATAGGTTTTCTGCAATCCATATCCACATTCAGTGAGTGTGCAATGTGTTTTCTAGGCTGTTTGCAAGGCTGGTGATGTGTGATGGAAGCTCAAGCTGTAAATGAAATTCATTCCTGAAAGAATAGGTGGCAAGGCAGTGTAAGATTTAATTCCCACTGCATGAATCACTTCATTTGCACATGTCTCTTTGCACTTGATTGGACATACTGATATTTTAAATGCATTACAAATTTAATCAAAAGCATTAAATAAGACACACAGCATTGAAATTGCATCCAGGAAAACATCTGGGACTAGGGAGGGGGAATTAGTCTTGCATAAAAACTAAAGATTCTATACTTTCATAAATTAATTGGATAAACAAAGCATATTGAAGCTCCTCAGGAGATTATGTAGAAGGTCAGCTCTTGGCATTTCCCAGATGGCAAACCCATGCATTGATCTGAACAGACTTTTGTATTTAAATAACTCCTGGGCTGACTCCACTGGACCTTTTCCTCTGCAGTCTGTTCATGGTGCTGCAGTGAGCTCAGGAGGACTCTTCCCATGTGCAAAGTCATTCAGAGTTGTGTCATCAGCTTTGGGGGGCTGAAGGTTCAGTCCTGCACAGTTCATTCTCACAGAATAAATCCACTTTACCCTTTGAAGAACTCCAGAATGGAACAAGGCCTTGAGGTGAGGTTGATAATGAAGTGATTGTTTTACTGTCCAGATAAAATCCCCTGAAGGTATCTGAAGCTCTGTTCTGTAACTTCCTGCACAGCACACAACCTTCCTCATGTTTATGAAATGTATTCTCTCCTCTTGAAACCAAACACCAAAACAACACTTCTTCCTCTCCAGCTTTGCTCCATATGGAAAACATCACAGACTACGACAGAAGCAAGAAAGATTAGAAGATAGAAAAGTTGAAAATTCTATTTAGGTGACTAGATAATTTCAAATATTTCACAAAGGGCCCTCTCTACCACCCACTCTATGTTACAGCTACTTCTCTACTGATTTTTTTCCCCACAACAACTTTAAATAGAGACTGAAAAGATTAAAATAAATCAGAGAAGCCTAATGAATATATATAATTTTCTTTCTTACTGTGTGTGGAATCTGCACAGTTGCATTTATGTGTTGGGATACCATTAGAACAAAAATTTTAAGGTGAAAACATCAAAAATCTCATCTTTGACATTGTTTAATGAAATCCCAGGTGTGCAGTGCATGTTGAGAGAAATAACTTGACAAGTTTATATGAAAGAAAGGTGGTGAGTTTACTTGCAGCAGGCCTGATAAGAATTTTCACTCACTGCTTATGGGGCAGGTTATCAAGCTGTAAGTTATATAAAACTTAAATATTCCTAAATAACTTCTTGAATTCTAAAAAAAAAACAAAACCAAGATGTCTGCCAATGAATTTGTCTTAAATTCTTATGCTAGAGGCCTTTTCTTGATCTTTTCCACTCTTTTCTCAGCTGAGGTGTCACTACTGAAGTGTGAATAAGGAGGCAAACACTTGGCACTGAGCAGTTCTAGATCAGTAGGGAGCAGTGTCTGGTCCCATGGGCTCGTGCTGTCTGAAATCCAGGATGAAGAAATATTGTCATTTACAGAATAATAATTCCATAGGTTAAATTTTTCATTACCATAATTCATGTAGCAGAAAAGACCTTGGCCTTGTGTAAGACCTGCTCAGCAATAGCAGAATAATTCTATTTATCAATATTATTTTATACACAAACCCAAAACACAGTCCCACATCGACTACTGTGAAGGAAATTAACTCTGTCCCACTCAAAACAGGCACAGAGATATGTTTTGAAACATCTCAGGCCTTCATTTTCTTGGATGTAGCAATATTCAAACCTTTTGCATTCAGCTCTGATGATAAACCAAGTATAACATTAAAAGTTTATTATTATATTTAGCTTGGTTTGTTTTGCACAGGCGAGCAAACAGAAAAAAATCCCAGGCTGAGTTTTCATCAGGTGGGAAGTTTCCCATCTCTTTTGGTCTTTTAATTTTTAAATTTGAACATGAATGAGAGACTTCTATCAGTATCTGAACAAAGTGTCCAAAATCTGAATAGGATTTGAAGAATTTATGGACAAGTTCTGCTGTTCTGATCTGACACATGACTGAGGGGCAACATTTTGCTTGTCTTCCTCTTATGTTGAGAAAAAAACCATTGAAAGCTCCTCTGTTTATAAATAAAGCTGGAAGGAAATTGGCCTGAAGGAATAAATTGATCAGATGCATCACCTTCCATTATGCAGACAAAACAAATAGCTGTGTTTTGTGAAAAACCCTGTCAAATTACCAGCTACAGAATGCAAAAATGCTCTTGGATAAATGGGCAAGTTTCCAGTACCTGTGGGAAGCTTGGGGGCTGCAAATCTGATTCTTTCTCTGGTTGTGTGCTGACCTGCTCCTCCTTGGGTACTGAACAGCTTGGATTGTAAATGTCTTCCAAATCTTGAGATATTTATTGAAATTGACTCTCTAATAATCTTATTGAAACAGGAGCTGTATAAAAACCTGCTGTTTTCATTGTGCAAAGGCAGTGAGTACCATCAGTCCCACTGTCAGACTCAGTGTTTCTGAGTGTTTGAAAACACTAAAATGACCTGAGAGTGTCACCTTCTTTTATTTAAACAGATGGGGGGTGGAGGGAGGCAAATAACAGCAAGAATTTCACTGACCTTGTGCTTAAGGATGCCCAAATAATTTTGGCTGAAAATGTCCAAACGCCTTCAGCCTGAGGCATAGCCTGAGCCTGGAGAGTTTGAGTCTCAGTGGCTTCAGCTTTTTATGAGTTTCCTGGACTTCAAACAAGGCCATATAAATCAGAAGTATTATGCAATCTTAATAATAGGTTATGTTACCAATTTGCTCACAACAAACCAGTCAGCATAACTGAAATTCCTAGGTGTGCTGTGGTTATTAAAAATTAGTGTTCTGTGATTTGCTGCTGGCCTTCCAGCATAAATTTATTGGGGGAAAAAAAAAGTGATGCTTTTGCCCTTTAAACTTGATTTTGTTCAATTTTTCTCCAAACCTTAATGGATCATATATTGTGAAAAAAAGTTTTAGTTGTACCTGGCTTTTTATTCCATCCCTGTAAGTGATTGCTTTCTTTTAAGTGTTGGTTTCTGTAAAATTTAAATAAATACACAGATGCATGGGATTGCTTGGGATGGGGAGGGACTTGAAAGATGATCTCATTCCAGCTCTCCTGACACAGGGACATTTTCACTGTCCCAGGCTGCTCAGAGCCCCATCCAGCCTGGCCTTGAACACTTCCAGGGATTAGCCAAGATGAAACCAATGAACAGAGACTGTTTTTTCACCCAGGTCAGAGGACATTGCTCTGGTTCTATGAAAGGTGTTTAAAAATGGCCCAGGTGTTTAAAAATAGCTGCTGTGAATAATTCAGGGATATAATCTGTAGAATTTACTATCTACAGGCACCAGTCTCCAGTGCCTTTTTTTATTCTGAGGATGCAGATGGAATTCCCCAATAAATCAGCCACTGAGATGAAGTTTTTCTTCTGAAAAAAAATTCTGATTTAGCCAAAAGAGGCCCAGACAACTGGAAAACTGCAATAATGGCTGCTCCAGCAGCAGCAGGGCCTGGGTTTAGCTGGATGCTCCTGCATGCAACTCAGAATGGCCCTGAGCTGGCCTCATGGGCTGGCACTGAGGTGCCAAATGAGTGCTCACTGTTCTGTGTGTCGGGGCTGCAGTTGTCCTACAGCTCAATTAATTATAGTTAACCTGGCTTAAAAGAGCACTGAAAGAAGTTTATTGGATTTTGAGCTATTTAAGCAGATGAATTCAAGCTCAGGTTCTCCCCCAGGCTTGGAATTCTACTGAGGGCTCAGTTAAAATGACAGATTGCACTGCTGTAAATTGGGGGGACCCTCCCAGGCTGAGCACCCCCAATGAAAGGTTTTCCTTCAGCAAGGGCAGAGATGAAGCACATCCCTGTACAGTGCAACTGAAATCTTGGAAAGCTTTCTTTTTGGGGAATTGATGAAGCAGCCCTGACTCAGAGGCTACTCAGGAAAATACGGTTTTAGCCCTGAGCCCTGCATGCTCAGCTGCTGTACTTTGCTTTCTTGTTTTCCACTATTCCCATGAGCTATCACAGTTTTTCTTTTTTCCTTCATCTTGTGTTCAGTAGGGATATTCTGGGTCTTTTCATGAACTTACCTGCTGTGAAAACAGTGTTCAAAGAAACTGTAGGAAACTTTGATATAAATCAAATAAATTTGATTTTTTTTCAATAAATCAATAGGCTTAACATATTAACCTTTCTAAATTCATTTTCAAGACCCTTATTTTCACAAAGAGTAAAATTCAGTGAGGCCTCTCTGAATATCAGGAGATCTAAAATAATTTCCAGGTTCTGCTGCTGCTCTGCTGTGAGCCACTGAGGCAGGAGTCTGCTCTCTCACTGTGGATAACAGCTGTGCTCAAACACCTGGAAATCTAGATGGGAAGTATCACAGTCAGGATAAAATGTGGCATAGCAAGAACGTGCTGCAATGTTTAATAAACAATTCTCAAATGGTTGAAAGGTAGTGCTTGTAGTACTGGGAATATGTTTTTACCACATACTCACTCTGGGCTTTTTCTTTTTTTTTTTTTTTTTAATAGGCCTTATTTTGCTCTGAGTTTTGCTGATATCTCCTGTGTGTTTCAGGACAGCTGGGGCATGTCTCACTTTTTGTATTCACAGCCTGTTTGTGAATCAAAATAAAGAAATGAAGCTACTGTCACAAAGGCCCAGAATTTATATCAGAGGCTGATGAATTCTCAACAATCTACAGTAACATTTTGTAAATCCCTTCCCCCTAGGTGATGACAGGTTTCAGGGATTAAATTTAATACAAGGTGTATAATTCCATTTCCAGTCTTGCAATTCCTCCTACAGTAATATTAAACTGATTATTCTTTGAATTTTAAGTTTCTTGTCCTATTTCTGAGTGGGGCTGGATACCCACTGCTTCCAAGGAAATGAGAGTTGTGCATTCCCTCTCTGCACTAAATGTCTGGAGCACCAAGCTTTGTGAGGAATCTGTGAATTAACTAAAAATCACAACAGCAAGTATGATGAGCTGGTCTGCACATTTTGGTTTATTCCAATTAGGATAATTTGATTTATTTTTGTGACTTATTATTTAATGCAGATGTCTCTGTTAGGTGGCTGGACCGCCTATCATTATCAAATTTGCAGAATAACAAAAACTGTATTTTATTCTCTTCCTGGGTGTTTTCACAACTGAAAGCAGATGCAGTCTGAGGTATTAGGTCACAGCCTGGGTTGGCAGAGACCCTAAAGATCATCTCACTCCACCCCCTGCCATGGCCAGGGACACCTTCCCCTGCCCCAGGGTGCTCATCCAGCCTGGCCTTGGACACTGCCAGGGATGAGACAGCCACAACTGCTCTGAATAACCAGTTCCTGTGCCTCATTTTCCTCACAGTAAAGAATTTCTTCCTAATATCCAGTCTAAACCCACCCTCTGTCAGTTTGAAGCCATTCCCCCTTGTCCTGTCACTCCATTTTGGAGAAATTCCCACTCTCTTTCCTGCAGGCTCCTTTCAGGTACTGGAAGGCCGCTATTGAGTCCTTTCCTATTTGTGGTACTTCTGGGTGAATCTTTGTAGAGGAGAACAAATTTTTAATGTTCTTTCCTTAAATTGCACCCCCTCTGTGGAATTGTGAGATTTTGTTTGCAAATTACTGACAAAAAAGAGATTTTATTGTAATGGATAGCAAACTATTGTCATGCAAGACACTTTGGTTTACCAGGAGTGGGTAAAATTTCATTTCCAAGGCTTGACTTTATCCCTTCCAGAACTGCTGCTGGAATAGCAAAGGTTTTAACTTTGAAACTGAACTTTCCCTTAGAATACAGCAGAGCTGGGTTCCACATGTGTCACACTCATTTTACTTTGTTTAAATCTGGTCTAAGTTTGGGGAAGCTTTTAGAAGCAGATAAAGATCAATCAAGTTCTGCACAGATTTAGTTTTCATTGCTCAGGCAAATTCTCTGCTGAGAAATACTGCTGTGGGAGTTCTAGAAAACCACTGGAAGAGTCAACTGACCTCACTGTAGGTAGTACTGATGTGTGTGATAATTCAACTAGAAGGTAAAATAGTTTTCAGTTTGTACATAGAAATGATCTTCCTTGCATGTGTAGTTTGAGAGTTTAGTTAAAATAATGAAAAATCAATTCTGTGAAGGGAAATAAGGTTATTATTCTTTCAAATAAGAGCTGGAGGAAAGGTTCTACACTCAAGTGTCATGTGTTATTTGATGACAGGGCATTTTTAAAGTTTTGAAGTTTTTTTAGTAATCTGCAAAGATCCTTGATATTTTTCCTGTAATTTATTCAATTTCTGCACAGAGAGTAAGTGTCAGAGTCAGAAAGGCAGGACTGGGGAATTTGGGTAAGCAAGGCACAGGTGAGGGACTCTGGACCTGCTGAGTCTTTAAGCAAAAAAATATATACACAAACTGGAGCTGTAGAGAAACAGCAAAAAGAATATGAAAATCATAACCTCTGGTGCCTTGTGCCATTTAGAATTAATCTTCTTGAACAACCTGGTGCCCTTTCAGTTGAACTAGAGCCCTGGCCAAATTTCAAATCTGTGTCCTACCTTACAGGTTTGTTTGAGTCTCTAACCAAAGACTAAACCTGGGACTCACCTGTAACTTTGAACAGACCCCACTGTGGCTCTTTTGTGTTAACAGAAGGAGATCCTGGCACTGCACCTTGGCTATGTTCTTTTGTGGAGGTGCTCTGAAAATCTGAGTTGAGTTGGAAAGGCCAGGAATTCTCACTTTTTTCCAAGTCTGGCCAGGTTATTTTCCAGGGTGGAGAACAGAGTATGTTTTATTGTAGCAAGGAGAGGTGGTATTGCCTAGATGAATACCTTTGCTTCCTTTAGCAGAGCTGCAGTGGAGACTCCTGATGGTTCATATCCAGGAAGGAGCCTCCCTCTAGCTGAGTCCCTGGGAGCTGCACTAACCTTTGTCTGCTGGAGACAGCTATTTGCACATCTGACATGCCTGTAAAATGCCAATCAACACATTGCTTTGTAGCTTTTTAATGCTCAGAAGGTTCACAGGGAATGAAAGAACCTATTTGTAATTCTGGCTGGGGTTGGTCTCACTCAGCTGAAGGAGCATGACCTGCAGCTCTCGTTGTTCCCAGAAATTCACACCATCCATTTTGAAGCCAAATCCAGATGATGCCCCTTGGAATGATGCTTGCTTGGAGTGTTGGTTGCACTCTGTGACAGCTTGTGGGCTGCTCCTCCACTCTTCCATGCACCTGCACTGGTGGGATCCCAGCCCTGGCACCGTGATGCCCAAACCAGCTCAGGCACAGCCTGTGCACAGAGGCTTTGGTCCTCTCTCTGGGATGCCTTCATGGGGTCCACAGCTGTGGGACAAGCCCAGGTTCAGTCTCCACAGCACCTGCTGGGCAGTGAGAGCCCAGATTGGGACGTGCAGGAGCTCAGGGCTGGCGTTTGCTCTCTGTCAGGGAAATCTCCTGCTCTGGGCTAACACGCTGAATACAGGGTGCCTATTGAACTTTCACTGAATATTAACTTCCATGCTCTTGGCAAACACACTTAGCAAAAGGTGATGGTGCCAGCCCCAGCTATTGACTGGGAGGTGGATCTGCTGCAGTTAGCAGTGCCAGTTCTGCCTGAGGGTGATGCCAGCTGGGTGCCCTGATCGTGTCATGGTGATGAGGACTTGTGGACTGCTCTTGGTCTGATGTCAGCTGGTTCCATTTGCCTTTTGAGATAAAGCCATCTTTTCCTGCTCTGGTGGTAATTGTTATCAACTTGCTATTGAATCTGGTTTATGTTGTGCTTTTTTCTTTTTCTTTTTCTTTTTTTTTTTTTGATTGAACTATTCTACAATGCCAATAGATTAAAGGCCAAGTTTGGCAGTCTCTCTCCATAAACTCTAGAGTAAGCCTTTCTGATATCAAAGGGATTGTTTGGGTGTATCTAGTGGGAGAATTGGCTCCTGTACTCTTGCTCAAGAGAAGTCAAAAGGTTGAAGTCCACCTAAAGACTCATGTTATCATCAGAAATGCAAATAAAGGAGATGGGAGTCACGAGGCTGGATGAAGGATGATGGGTCAGCATCTTGGGCACTCCCAGGTGATGGCATGTGGAAATCCCCAAAGGAACTTTCAGGCATTGATCTAGAGCTACCATAAATTCCTTAATTCAGGGCACTCTCTGCAGTGAATGGGACCACAGCAGAGCGAAGTTTTATTCAGATATTTCTTGTCCTTCAGGCTGGAGAGGGCAGGTGAGACATCCTCTGTTTATACCCAAATTTGCCATGCAAGTCGAGCACTCTTTTCCCCTGAAGTCATTCCTTTGAGTGCAGTCCACTAATTTACATTTCACCATCACTGAGCATTCAGGGTCCCATTTCATGGCATTGCTTTGTTGAAGAGTATTAACTCTGCAATAATTAATTAATTAATTAGACCTTACCTACATAATGCAATAACAGTAGGCATCACATATTCCCTGATTCTTCTTCTTCTCAAAGAAGCTGTGGCTTGGAATGAGCAGATCTGCATTTTTTGAAGTTTGCAGAGGTTTATTTTTAAATGACAGGGCACTTCAGGCTTCTAATTTGCATTTCTCTGCTTTGCTGTGATCAGGACTTCGAGGAGCAGGGAAGCAACCTTTGAAAGCTGGTTCACCTGCACAGCTGGCAATAAATGCTGTGTGTCAGTAAGCATTATGGACCTGATAAGAGCCTGTGACTTGAGCTGTATGAAAAAGTGAAATGAACTCACACTCCTGCTGATTGTGATGTGCAAGGTCAGGACAAACTACTGAAATATTGGATTGCAAATATGCTCTTGGCAGTAAAAGTCCCAACTCAGTACAGCTTGGTCATTACAGGGAAGCACAGAGCTGTGCAATAAAACCAGCACTGTGTTTGAAATCAGCTCCTAAGAAAGGGTTATAAATCTGAAGGAAGCTTAAAAGTGATTTTTTTTTTTCCTAATATTTTTCATTAGTGTTCTGTAGTTCTCATTCCTGTGCCCTTTTAATTGTGCATTTCACCTCAGGAACAGTCACAGCTGAGGGGGAGAGTCCAGCTGAAACCCAAAAGATCAATGAAAGGGATGGAGAGGCAATTCCCTTTTCTTTTGTGTGCATGTGTGTTGGTGTCTTTTTTCAATACAAGAGATGAATGTGAAAGCAATACAGACTGGGAAGATAAAAAGCTGGGGTTTGAGAGAAAGAGCTACTTCCCATAAGGACATTAAACCCGTGAATGTGCTCTCAGTGAAGCTGCTGGAAGCAAAGAATGGAGTAGAAGTAACTTGGGTTTTTTTTTTTTGTGAAGCTGCAGCATGATAAAAGCAGGATAGCGGACTTAAAATTGGAAAAAGAAAATAAAAGCAAGCCAGGGATTAGGTTATATCCTGTCCATAAATTTCATGTGTTCTTATAGCCCTTTTTAAATCCTTTTAATTCCAGTAAAACAATGGTCCAAAGGACTGAAGACTTTTCCACATAAGTGGAAACTTCACTGAAGTTAAGAGAGCTTTGGTATGAATTCTTCCTGGATGACTAATCTTATTTGATCATTTCATTAGACTCCAAGAGGAAGCAAAAATGGTGAGTCTGTTTGTTGTCTCATCTCCCAAAGATGGTGGCCTTATCGTGTTTCAGTGGACAGCCTAAAACTGATTTATGCTCTCAGATATCTGAATGAAAGGCACAGGCTTTGCTGCAGTTCCTCTAGTTCCTGGATGCTTGCTGCTTTCCTACTGGCTGCCAAAAATGGAAAACTTGATTAGCAGTGACTGCACAGATAGCTGAAGAAATTGCAATTTAAAAAAAGAGAGTGACAGGTCTAGGCAGGCTTGGGACACAGAGCAGCAGAGCTCCCTTGATTTAGGACTCGGATGGCCCAGGGTGGAATCTGTTCCTTCTTTACCCCACAATGCTACGTGTCAAAAGGACATTAAAAAAGGCAATAAAGCAGAGGAAAACCAAATAAACTTAATTCCCAACCCTCTCTAGGCACAGCTGCAGCAGTCCTTGTGCACTAATGTTAATTAGCTGCAGGCACTTCCCCTCTCCCATTTGCTCTTTAAGAATGAGGGTTTGAGTTGGCTTTGCTGAGAGATGGACTCCCAGCTCCAGGAAGGAGGCTTGATGTTCTCCCAGCCCAAAGGTTAAGGCTCTAATCCATCCCCTGGAGCTAAAAAGGTGCTGCTAAACCTTTCCCACTCCTTACAGAATGTAATTGTTAGGATATTTTGAAATGAGTAAAGGTTACAGTTAAAGGCTTCCTTTCACACATCTTCCCTATTGGCTTAGCTGCTGCCATTGTTGTGATTTTGAGATCACAAAGATTCTGTAAAACCATCTCATTTGTCATGACACTACTGCTATTCACAGCTTGGGGAAGCACCATCCTCATCCTCCTCCTCTTTGGTAGGGTTACAGCAGTTACTGAACTTGAACTCTCTGTCAATCCTCCATCAAAATCCATCCAGGGTGCTAAAAGTGCCTCAGCTACCAACAAAGGGCAAACATTGCATGAACATGTATATATATATGATATTATATCGATTTATATTCTATTGCATGAATGTGTGTGTATATATATATGATATTATATCTATTTATATTCCATTGCATGAATATGTGTATATATATGTATGATATTATATCTATTTCTATTCCATTGTATGAACATGTGTGCACACAAATGTTCCCCTTGGCTTCCCTATGGCTGGTACTTTGAAAACCAGATTTATGAGGTCAATTGAAAGAAATTTCAGAAGAAATTCCTTTATTCTCACATCATCACGCTGGTTTTCTGAGCACCTCTGGATTAGATCCTTATGTAAGAGCTTTTCTTCCTTTCTGATCTGTTCAGGTTTTCTCTCTGTTATGCCACAGCAGAAAGGATACAAAGAAAGTTCTTGATTCACTTAACTGAGGCAAAATCAAATGTGGTTTGGCCACGTTCATTTTAGGTCTCCATGATCATGATGTGCCTGGCCTTTTTATTTAGCTAAATTGCTCTGTGGTTTGAGTGGTGAGGAAAGAGCCCTGATGTGTTTGTACCATCCAGCTTTTCACCACCATCCTCTACATTTCTCATAAGAGCACACTTGGAAAGAAAAATCCCTTGTTGCCACGTGCATAGATTTTAGGCAAATTTTTCCAAGAGCAGGCACCTTACCAGAGCAGGAGCTGAAGGGTTTTTTTGTCTTCTTGAAGAACTAATTGCAGCTTCAAAGTATAGTTTTATCAAATATTTAATGTAACCCTATAGTTGTTTATACAAGAGGATAGAACTATGTAGTTTAAGTCAAGATTGTGCAAAGCTGAGCCAAAATATGTCCATGATTTGCAGCTTTAAACCTTCTTGTCTCGAGGCTGTCTTCAAGCAGAAGCCATAAAGTTCAATCCTATAATTTTTACTGATTATAAAGCTCATGGATTTTCCAGCCTGATCATTACTGAATTCAGTGTGCCCAGCAGGCTCCTATGGCCCACTTCTTACACAGGTAATGTTGGCAGATGGTTAATTAGCTGGACTGAGCCATTAAGGACATTTTCTATCCTGTGGAACAAAGCTGGTGAGCTGACCCCGTGAGTCAGGCAGTTGTCATTGGTGTGGGGGGGATTTCAAACCCCTCTGAGCCCAAAGCCCTGGGCCTGGGAAGGAAGGTGAAATCCCCAGTGAGGCTGCAAAGGAGAATCAAAGCTCCTGCCTGCTCATTGGGAAGGCAGCAGAAGGAGATAAAAATCTACCAGGCAGCTCAGTTAATAGCTCAGCAGCCCCCAAATCCCACAGCCTTGTGCATCAAACCCAAAATCACACTTTGGCTCCTAACGAGCCAAAACTTTTGTTGCACTTCTTCCACACACCCATCCTGCCTTCTGATGGATTTGTTAGAAGATGGAGTGTAATCCTAAACACAAAAAGACAGTTAAAGTTTTGGAAAATAGGTTGGGCTCTACTCTACAGGTCTGACAAAGAAAAATCAGACCTTAATTTCTCTTGGATTTTAGTAGGGGCTTTGCTAGTTAGGGAATACACTGACACAGAAACAGCCAGGAGCCTCTGTATAAAATTGCCTTTTAGGCATAATTCACCACTGGTTTTTTAAAGATGTGTTTTAAATACTCTGAGGTTTAGTCAAAATGATGGAAAACTTGAATATGTGTATCCTTGTTGGTCCAAGAACAAGACATTTCCATCCAAGACAGCACAGATAACATGATATCTTTTATTGAAACAAGAATATTAATCTAATCTTTATATAGTAATACATCCAGAAGCAGAACTGCTGGGCCTTTGAGCCTGAACTTTTTTAAATATTCTTGTTCCAATAAGAAGTATCACATTATCTACCTTGTCTACTTAAATGCATGTTTTAAATGATGGATTAGTGGCTATTTTGGGTGCATTTTTACTCTGTTATTATCTTGAGTCTCACTTCACTTAGGCAACTGTTTTCAAAGCTATAAACCTGTAGTCTTTATATGCCAAGCTCAATCATGATCTCTTTTTTTCTCTATGCTTTGGTCACACTTTCAAATAGTTTACACAGTCCCAGAGTGTTGTATTGATGCGTTCTTGATTTGGTTTTATTATATTTTACTTTATTTTTGTCAGCAAGAGAAAATACTTTCAAGAAAAGAGGACAGCTTTTAATGACTTTTATGCAGAAAGACCAGGTAAAAATAACTATGAGCTCCCACAAAATGATTATTTCTGGAAATGTGATATCTGTGGAGACACCACAATCATTTCAGTGTAAAGATTGTGTTAGCAATCACTGCCTCTGTCAAACACTGCATGATTGATAACATTTGTGGATCCCAATCCTTTAGTTGCAATTTTTTTGATTGATTGATTGATCGATCAAAATATTTTGGTTTTTGAGACTAGGAGTAAAACAGGAGTAACTGTGGCAGAAGGGATTCCTTGCCTAGTCCCCTGATCCTTTTTCATGGTGTATTCCCAGGGATCATTGAAGGGCAATGCTTAAATGCAGTTCCTGACCTCTGATCCCCACTGAAGTAAGAGTGTTGCCTACTGCACAGAAATGTATTAAAACCAGCAGATTTCTCCCTGAAAATCTGTCTGAGAAATGTTAAATGTGCAGGTCAACACTCAATTTTGCCATTTGACAGGGGAAAGAGAAGTTAAATAGAGAACTTTTCACCTGCACCAGCTTGGGTTCAGAGGGAGTCTGAAGAAAGGATGCAAACCCACCCCTGTTGCACTATCAAGGAAATCCTGAGCTGAACTACCTTTGTAGCTTTTCCCAAGGTTTCCCCAGGGGAGGATTTGGGAACTGCAGCCAGGCCTCCCTGAGAGCTGGGGGCTGTCCCAGAGATGGGCAGGGCAGAGCATCTCCCTGCCAAGCCTGACCACTTTGTGGGCTGTGGCAGCTGGCTCTGGCCCTTCTGGGGAAAGGAAGTTTGCAATGAGATTTCATCACTTCATGGCCACAAAAGACATAAAAACCCTGCTGGGGGAATGGCAGAAGGCTGCAAGATTTCACTGGGGCCTTTACAAGGTGCTTTGTTTTGTTTTTTCATCTGATTTTTTTTGGGTGCTTCAGAAATGTGACATCTCCTCTGGAAAATACTGATAGGGTTTAAGAGCTGGTTTCCTGATAAAGAAATTAAAAATTGCCATGTCTGAGTACATACTGTGTTGACTGGACTACTGATATGAGGTTGGACAAAGACAATATGCAGATAGATTTCCTCTCTTTCCCCCATTTTTTCCCAAATTTCAGTTAAAATAGTAGCCCACTCTCTGGAAGCCCAATTTCTCCCAGAGCCTTGTATGTCTGGAGAGCTCAGCACAGTGCATGCCTTTGCTTTTTGAAAATGGACTCCTGAAGTATTTATTTTTTTTATAAAAGGTTTAAAAGATTTTAAAAATGCTTGGATAGCAAGAGGTGTGTACATCTATAGCAGTACTTTCTGTAAATTCTGAAGTAGAAATTAATCTTTGACACCTTCAGGAGGTGCTTTGACTTTGTGATAAATCACAGAGTAAGCTCTGTAGGTTATCTGCACATATCCAGTGCAGGAGCCAGTGCCAGGAAACAAAGAACTGAAACTGTCAGGAGCACAGGAAGCCAGCAGCAAGGTTGAAACCACAGGAGAAAATATTAGGGACAATCCTAAAGTTGCCATGTATGCCACAGATCTGTTAAGCACAGTGTGAGAGCTTGAAGTGGAGCTAGGAAAAACCCAAAATGGATCAGATGAAGGGATGTCAGTGCTCAGCTGCAGCATCCCTGCTCAGCTGTCAAATGCTCCTGTGGAGGAATGGGATCTCAGCAGCTGAGCAAGGAGCCAAGGCTGGGAGGTGTAAGGAGAAACAGCATCTGCCACAGAATTGCTGCTTTTGTGGTTTCCATCCATGCTGCTCACTTTTGGGCTTTGGATGAGGAGCCTTTGGGGCCACCTGTGAGAAGTGAGCAGACCCTGCTGCAGCTGGACTTCTGTTTGGCAGCCTGAGTGTCACATCCTCTGTGACACTGGGGAGGGGAGTCTGTAAAATCAGCTACTTCCACCTGCATTTATCCTGGCTCCTCTCAGTTATCCATTCCTAGACAAATTCTCCCAAACCTGCTGCCAAAACTGGAAGGTGCTGGTCAATTTTTGCAAGGCTGCCTGAATGACTCACCTCATTTCTCAGATTACTGATAAAACAGGGAGTGGAATTAAAAAAAAAAAGTAGGACTGAAAGCTTTTGGCAATCTGAACTCTCATTTTGTAGGCACAACTACTTCTGGCCAGGGTGGGTCTGTGAAACACGAGGCTGAACTCATGCTGAGGGGTCTTGGGTTGGATTAGAGGGATTCAGGTTGATGAGCAAAGTCCTGCCTGTAGGCATGAATGAAAAACCTGGCTCAGGCTCCCCACTCCTGGCTGCACAAGTTCTTCCCTCTGAATGGAGGGCACTAATGTCAGTTTGCTGGAAAGCAAAACAAAGGGCAAAAGGCTACTCTAGTCTTCCAGTGAGTGTCCAGAATTTAGGAGGGTAAGGATAAATAAATGGAGCTCATTGATCAGAGTTTGTAGGTTGTTGGTATAATGAATTTTATATACATACATACATACATACATATATATATATACACATACATATATATATATATAAAATTTTTATATAATTTTTATCATATATATAATACATATATTTATATATTTTTATTTGGGACAGAAGTCCCAAGCAGTAAATTCTTTAGTCACAATGCTTAGAAATCCTGTCAGAAAGTTGGCCAAGGGAATTGGGGAT
This sequence comes from Haemorhous mexicanus, assembly GCF_027477595.1. Taxonomy (NCBI): domain Eukaryota; kingdom Metazoa; phylum Chordata; class Aves; order Passeriformes; family Fringillidae; genus Haemorhous; species Haemorhous mexicanus. The sequence continues at coordinate 2,038,753 of NC_082345.1, read as the reverse complement.
ATGATACAAATGTGGAAGTGGTGGAACCAAGAACTGTGCAAAAGATATCCAGCTGTGGCACCCAGGAACAAGGTTTTATGGTGAACTCGATGATCCTGGAGGTCTTTTCCAACCCAAGTGATTCTCATGATTCTCTGATTGAATGATACAGATCAGTGGTTCACATCCAGCCCAGTTCTTTTGGAGTTGGATTTTAGTTTTCCCATGAGGTCTCTGGATCTTTGTGAACGAGGTTTGCTAACCTCCCTTTGTTGTAGATTTGTCCAAGTATCAACAATTCTGTATTAAGCAGCATTTCCTACAAAGAAGGCAATAACAAAATAGACTAATTAAAGTTCCTAATTAAAGCCTGTGCAAGAACAGCATTGAAAACAATTCAGACATTTGTCTCTTAAACAGATTCTTGTTGGCCACAATTGTAATGGAGTGCTGATCTAGGACAGGAAAACTCTGTCCCTGGGTGCTGTTCATTTCTTACAAATGAACAAATGAACAGTCTTTAACAACAATACTTATTAAGCTGGCACCTTTCTCAGGCATTGGAATCAACTTAGTAAATCTGGGGGAAAAATTTAAGTTTGGCACTTGGTAAATTTATATGCAAAGAAATTATAAAGGGGACATCCTCCCAGCTGGGTTTCTCCAAACTCCCATCAGTTTTTGTCTCTTTGTTTATTGAACATTTCAATACCTTCCTTTGTCATCATAAATCCATTTTATGCATTGGAGACAATTATGAGCATGTTGGTGTGGTTTTGGCAGAGGTTAGGTTCAGAATTTGGGAAGCATTGTTCATTTTGTCTGTCTGCATCATGCTATATTATACCAGAGTACCTTCTTCCCCTCCTGTAGCAAAGCTTGTCATGTGGAGAGGCACTGGTTTAAATCCTGTGGGGAGAGAGGTCATTGCTTCAGCAAGGGGGGAGTAAGATCTCAGTTTTTCACACTCCACCCACAATTCCACACTCAAATGTGTGCCTTGAGAGTTTCCTACATCAGATACATTCTCCTTTTCTCCATATCAGTCAGCCAAGTGACCACTCTAATAATTCAGACTGAAAGGGGAACAATGAAAACTGATGGTCCAGGCAGGGATGAGAAGAGACAAGGAATTTTCTTTCACGCCACAACCAAGAAAAAGAAGATTTTCTTTCACACCACAACCAAGAAAGAGAAGATTTTCTTTCACAAGAAAGAAGATTTTCTTTCACACCACAACCAAGAAAGAGAAGATTGGCTCTTTCCTTCAAATCATTTAAATTCAGCAGGTCGCCTTTAAAGCAATTTCAGGAAAAACACTCTCTGGGTAAAAATCTTGTGTGAACTTTGCACACAGGTTCCATCAGATTCAACAGAAAGGCTTGGCCTGCTCAGAAGGTGCAGCTCAGACATGATCTGCAGCAGAACAGCAAGAGCTGAACGTTCTCCTGGGCGGGAGGGGAAGAAGAACCCAAGGGAGGACCACGAGGGGAGGGGGTGTGAAGGAGGAAAGTGGATGTGCTCAGCTGGAAGGAATGACAAAAGGCCTGTCTTGCCCACCTGGAGGGTCATTTAGGGCCATTTCTTCTGGGCATTTTGAAAGAAAAGACCATGGCTGAGAGACATTAAAATCTATTTGGAGGGTGTGTTTAAAAACAAGGTTGTTTTTGGAACCAAAGCTGAACTTTAGGAATCTAGAATTAAAGGAATAGAGGAGGAGTGCAGGGAGAAGTTAGAGAAGTGTTCAGCCCTTGTCCTGTGGTCAGGCTGACTTTGTCAACACCTTGTTTTCAACACAACTACCAGTAATTTGAGTCATTTATACAATTTGCTCTTGATGTGTGCATACTTTGTGAGAGAGAAGCATTTCTGGTGGTTCAACTATTTGGTTAACTTCTATTAGCTAATAATTTTTTCCTAGGTATGGCCTGATTTTTTTTTTTTTCTGTATTAGTTACAAATCTTCCCTTAAAATTTAAGTACAAAACCCAATAGAGATCATAGTAAGCATTGCACTGTCATCAGCTCTTATAGCACAAAACCCTCAATGAAATAGAGGCAGTGAAGAAAGGGAACAGCATAATTATTTTTGATCTGTGGTTCCCGTTTCTGTGACTGACCAGCAGGACCACAAGAAAATCCTTTAACTTTTCTTGCTGCAGTGACAAGATAATTTTAATACTTCCACTGAATCTCATTTGGCTTAATAAGTTTCTATAAAGTGCTTTGATCAGTTTGTTTAAACACAAGGCATGACTGAAGCAAGGCCTTCTTTTGATTCTGTATTTTTAGTGCTGAGATGAATGCTGATAGAACACAAAAAAAGAGAGGGATATAGGAGAAACCTGGAAAAATGTTTTGCACATTCCCTGTGTGCTTTATCTTCCTTATTTTTCCCCAAGGGAAGACAAGTATAATGGCAAAAAGTAGGATATTTAGCCAGTTTTTTACAGAGGAGAAAAGCCAAATTGCTGACTGAAAAGTAGGACAATTGTAGCAAAAGTAGGGCAGCTTACTGCACGTTAAGTACCTTTGGATTATGTGCATTGTATCAGGCTTGCTTTGCACACACAATCAGTTCAAAGTGGGGCTCCCCACATGAGTTCACAGAGGAAGATTTATCTCAGCAGATAAAGCTGCAGCAGCACATCAAACGGGGTCACAGCACACCCGCCAAGAAAATAATCTGGAGAGCAGCTAGAACTGCCTGAGCTCATGTGGAAAAGGAAAATGTCACTGCTGCTTGGGCTTGAGATCAAATCAGATGGGGAAAGTGATGCTGGAGCAGGTCACAGAGATTAAAATGCTAAAATTTGTGCTTGGAATGACTGCACAGCCTCAGAAGTTTTAGTGCCTTTAAGGATGAGATCATTGCAATGTCAGCAAAGGGTGGAAAAGTCAATGGAGAGGTTTTTAAATGGATTTTTCTCATAAAGGGTTAATGTAGAAATGACTTTTGGGGGTTCAGGTGGCACTTGGAGGGCAGTTCTACCCTTGTCCAGAAGCAATGGATCTGCAGTGTACCATGTGTGGGCTGGTTTTTGCATTCCACGAGGCAGGGTGTGGCAGCCCTGGGGCTGTGTCCTCTCAAAGTACAGGTCCAGGTAAAACATTCCTGGCTAGACCTTTAAAGGAGCCCTGCTCCACAGGACAACCTAGAGCTTTGAGGTTGGCTTCTTACACTTGGAGGGTTAGCAGGGCACCCTGAGGCTCGAGGCAGAGGTAGAAACCCAGCATGATCTGAAGACTGATTTCCTGACACAACTCCTCAGACATTTTCTCCTGTTCCATTTGAAAACTGGCTTACACAGACATATCTGTGATTTTATTCATCTGAAACATGATTTGGCAGTCAAAAGGTACGTGGGAGAGGGGAGGTGAGGGCATATTAGGATGCAGAAACTTGGTGTAACTGCAGTGCACTATTCCTTTCTTTCAAAATAAATGGGTATATTTGCCAGCAGGGCCTGCTTGGCCTGTCTGTCTGAACCAGTGGCCATCCAGTTTTGTTTGTGTACAGTCAAAATGATGCTTCTGTTGGCAAGAAGGAGTGCTCCTTTACAAGGTTATCTACAGATATCATTTTAAAAGTAATATTTCCCTCCATCTGTGTCAGAAACAAATGTCAGCACCCAAGGCACAGAAAGCATTTTTCCCTTTTTTCTCACAATGATTATCTGCATCCTTCTGCAAGTGAAAAATTAGCACTATGCTGTTTGGTTTTGTTTTTTGTTTTAATTAAATTATTCTAACCCTTATCCTGCTACTTTAGAGTTGACTTCTATTCACAGTACCTCACTTGTGCAGTAAGTAACTTCCACTTCTTGTGATTTTGCAAACATGAATGCATTCATTATGTCTTGATTAGGTGCTAGAAGGTCCAGCCACAACTATTTAGTGAGGCAGAATAAACAACTCCATTTCTGTATCTGTGCAGCTTCATCAGTGCTAAGGACTTTTACAAATGCATTGAAATCATCTCAGATTTGAGTCAAGGTTACATAAATTAAAGCTAATTTAAGAATAAGGAGTGTTCTTTCTGGCCAGCCCATATTTCCCAATCCACAATGATACAAACTGTCAATACATACAATATTTATTCTGCTGAGGGTGTTATAAATTATTGCTGGTCATATTCCCCTCTGAGTGATTCTTGCCCAACTAAATTTACTGCAGTGAGCAGAGATTCAGTTTTAAGGGAAGTTAATGGTGTGAGGAAATTAAAGAGCCATGGACCACAGCTCTGGTGAAGATTTGGGCTACAGTTATTAAAATAGTCAGAGAAGGAGGTAGATTTCTGCAAGCTGAAGTGTTAGGTATGTGTAAATAAATAAATAAATACTTTAGACAGCTCAGACTTCAAATCAGACAGCATCCTATGATGACTTTGTCTGTTTTGACTTTGGTATGACGAGGATTTTCAGGGGAAAGAGGGAAGTTCATCATGCATTTGCTGAGGAAAGAGCTTCCAACCATCCCTTCACAATCCCAGTATCTGTTCAGACCCTTCTAACCAAACAGTTAAGCCATGTTTTCACTGATTGTGATGACCATGGCTGGAGCTGTCTCCCCTGACTGAGGAGTCCCTGAGGCACTGAAGGGGCACAATCATTTCTCTGGAGCCTCTGGGAATCTTTTCTTCAGCAGGTGCCCCCCACTCTTTCATGCGTGTCCATTAACCTTGTACTTCTCTCCTTCCGTGTTTTTGGTCTTAAAGGGGTTCCTTTCTCCAGTTCATGGGAGAGGTGTGCATGTTCCCATCCCTGGAGGTGTCCAAGGCCAGGCTGGATGGGGCTCTGGGCAGCCTGGTCTGGTGGAAGGTGGCCCTGGCCACAGCAGGGGACTGGAACTCGATGAACCCTCTCAACCCAGACCATTCTATGGTTATGATCTTACTGGTTATGGCTGATTATGGTTCTTATTTCTAAGAATAAAAACTACTGCCAAACATGAAAATTTCAAACAGGTGCAAGGATGCTTTGCTTTTTCTCAGCACAAGGCAGAGGTTCCTAGTACAGTGAGGAAAGCTCATTATACAGAATAAAAGTGGGATCTGTTGACAGGAACTGCAGTTTGAGTGCTATCAAACGTACCTTTATTCCCTTTTCCTCCCAGTCTCTTTGCTTTCACATGACTGCTGTTCAGGATTTCACTTTCAAATAAATATTTGGCACTTGTGTCCAAAGAGACAAACAAATATGCAGAGAAAAATTTGCCTGAGTAAGCGAACACTCCTATTCAAAATTCTGTGGCTAGATGAACGGATAAGTGACAACAGTGATGAATAAATAGTGCCTGGGCCTGCCAAAACCCAGCATTATGAAGTATAAACAAAGCAGCACAGAAAACAGATGGATTCATTTTGAGTTTTATCCTTTTTCAGTCAAGAGATGCTAATGAGGCCACTTCACTTTGCACCGTGACCCTGGCACGGCGTGTGCCAGCACCAGTGAGGGGATGGACTGGAGCAGCTGCCTTCCCCAGGGCCAAGCCATCACTGCCAAAACTACAGAAAAACCCAGAGCTTCCTGCTGAATAGTGGCTGAAGAGACCAAGCACCATCCCAGCCATGTCACCCCAGGTATTTGTGAGAACCTGCACTGGGTCCATCGCAGAAAGCAGAAACCTGGGGATTTGCTTGCTGGGGCTGGGTGGGGGAGAGGAGGAGGGCTGGTGCTGAGATGAACTGAAATCTGGTGAGGTTTTACAGGGCTGTAAAACCTCATGAGCTGCTCCCTAAATCAGCCCTGTTTGCTTTGAGGGTGGCCAGGGCTCCGTGGGTACCGGAGGCAGGAGCAGCCTGCTCAGCCATTGGCACCAGTGCCATATGGCAACTCCTTCCTGAGGAAATCAGCCTTGGTCTGCTCCTCCTGCAGCCCAAGGAACAAAGGCTGCCGTGGCAAATGTAACTTTCAGGGGTTTCAGCTCCAAATTGGTTAAAACAAATTCTGAATATAACAACGTTATGCTTGAAATAAAACTCCGAATTTGAAAATTATGTCTGTTTGGCAAGCTCTGGTGCACATACCCAAAATATAAAATGTCTGGAGAAAAAGCCAACAAAAAGCATGTCTTTGTCTGCACATGTGGATTTGGATACTGTTTCTAGAAGGAAATTATAAGAGAAATAACATCTCCCAGTGACAATTGCCTATTCTTAAAGTTCTCAGGGGAAATTTCTAGCAGCGAGTGTCAATTTTCCTGTGGTTTCATCCCCCCAGAGCCTGCTGCTCTTCTGCAGATTCTCCTCCCTGTGCTGCACCTCCCTGTCTCTATCTCCTTCTTCCTTGAGCCTTTGACACTGTTTCCTCTTAGGAGAGTGGTTCCCCTGTTTTGCCCCACAGCTTTCTCCTTGCATCATTGGCAGCTCAAACATATTTATTTCTATTTTAAAAAACCATTATGCAGCACTGATGGATCCAACCCGTGCTGCTAACAGATGAAATGGCTTTTCCTAGAACTACCTAAAGTCACTTTTCACCCATATTTTCCTTCCAGGCATTGTGAAAACTACTTCAGGTCTTTGGTCCTGTTCTGGGGAGCTCACATGGGACCCAGGGGTAATGCCAGCTCTGGTGGGATCTGTGCTGGGACACCTGGAGCTGCAATGTGTCTCACAGCTTGGAAAAAGTGCTCTGTAGCTACATGAAAGGTAAAGGGAATACAGAGCTGTAAGATTATTTTAAAGGGAAGCCAGGAAAAAACACAGCTGTGACTTCTCAGCAAGCAGGGAATTTAATTCATAAAGCAAATGTGTTTTCAAACAATCACTGTGATGCTCCCTGTTTTCTCATTAATTGTTCATGTCATACAACTCACCTTTGGTACACTCAGTTATCCAAAAGGGTTTTCATAAAGTAAGGTATTCATGTGTACACACTTATATATTTGAGGTATAATTTCCCTGCAGTAACTTTGTATTTATATATATTTGAGGTATAATTTCCCTGCAGTAACTTTGTATTTATATATATTCGAGGTGTAATTTCCCTGCAGTAACTTTGTATTCCTGCATGAAGCTAAATGAAGAATTGACCCCAATTCTTTGCACAAGAGCAGGAAGCCTAATGGCCCTTCTGTGCTTAGATATGTTTGCTGAAAGGAGTTTAATAACATAATAATGCTGCTGCCTTCCGCTGGCATTTCTTAGGGTATCTGTCATCTGCTTGATTGGAAAACATTCCCAAAAGAGTTCTGGCATTCTAGTCCATTTCCTAATCCAATAGTTTCATCACTTATGTCATTTTCCTCGTCCTGTGGGGGAAGGACATGTACATTATTGTTCATTCCATGCAGGTTTGGAAATCAAAATCCCGTCACAGTCCCATTTCCCATCCTGCCCTGTCCTTGGTTCCCTTTTTTCTGGAGACTTGGAGGATGCCATCGTGCTTGGGCTCTCTTACCAAGAAGTTGTGTTATCAGCATGGAGGGGTTGGATAGGGCTTGTGAGTAAAGCTGAGTTAGTAGAAGAAATACCAACTGATGATTTTTCAGGGTATTCATAGCAAGGAAGAAGACAAGGCTGTTAGCATGGAAACAGACTGGAAAAGATCTATGGACATTTTTGTAAGTTAGGCTATGTGTATAAGTAGATGTGTTATTAAATTTTCATAAAACTTTGGTCAATTATAGTGTCGTTAATTATTTTGTACTAACGAATATAATAAGTTATTGTGATGTAGTTAATCACTTAAGATCCTGCTTTGTTAAGGGTATATAAGCTGGAGAACATGCAGAATAAAAACCTTTTTCTTCTTAGACCCTGATCACGTGTGTATGTCAAATCCAACCCAATGGTGACATATCAAATAAATCAAATTTTTTTGATGACCAGTGGAGGCTTTAGGAGGTTGCAGAAGAGCCATGCACCACGTTCACCACCCCAGCTGCTGAGTTCCCCTGATTGCTGTTATAATTTGGTGGCACTAATCAGCCACAAGATGATAATAGTCATGTAAGGCAAGCAATTACTAGCTTTCCTGGGATAGTCCAACCACAGGGACTATTCCTAATTTAAAGGAGCTGTAAGTGCCAGTGTATATACATGGATTTTCCTTAAACATCCCTAACTATAGTTATGAAGTGAAATAATAAGTTGTATTCCCTCTTGTTCTCCTGCAGGGACTGTGCCTAAGCCTGGAATCACTGACATCTGTGTATCATTTCAGTGGTAAATTACAGCTGGGACATGCTAACCCCAAAGTGTGAGTAAGAGCTGCTCCTAAATGATTGGAAACTTCTTGGCAATTTACTGTTGAGTTATAATAATTAGCTTAGTCTTCATTCTCTTTTGATAGCTGTGTAAAATTTGTGCTATTTCCTCAGCAGCAGAGTTGATTGTTTAATCAGCAAGAAGAATGGTTTCTCTGGTGAAGATTAGATCTCAGCTAAGCCTCATTTTGTGTTAATTGTCTCATTGACAACTTCCTCTCCTTCTCCCCTTCCCCCATATAAGCAGAGGAGTGGTGGAAAACCTGGAATTAATATTTCCATGGAGATGATGTCATTTCCTGAGTTGCTCCAAAATAATCTGAGTTTCAAAACTCCTGTACCTACTAATTTGAGGAAAAGTATAAAAAATAATACAAATATATTAATGGCTAAAACATATTATCTCATTTTAGATAGCTTGTGCCCAGTTCTCTAATAATGTATTTGTGCTTGCATAACAAGAGGCTAAGCACAAAAATACAATGGTGAAACTCAAAATTTGTGCTATTTATCTCTGCTGCCAGTAAATAAGATTAGAGTAAGTCTTTACACATCTGTTTAAAGCTACTGTTCTTGCAACCAATTAATATAAGAATGAATAATGAGTTTTCATTTGTGAGATGGCGGGCAAATTGTAAAGAGGTTAGAAATTAAGTTTATTTCTCAAAATGAATGGGGGGTTCCAGGCCTTGTAACCATGTCATAACTATCCAAGGGAAAGTAAAATTAAAGCTTTTTTAGACAAGGGCTGAAAATTTAAGTAGCACTCTAAGATTGACATGCTGCAGTGAATTTGGCCTTTGACTGCCATATTTTGTGTTGTTGGTGTAAAAGTAATTATGGGATAGCTCAGTTCACCATGGAAAACACAGGTTTTAATAATTCTGTGCTGCTTTCCAGGAGCAAGATGAAATAAATGGGCCATGGGGCAGATGAATGAGACTTTTATGGCTTTGTTAAGAGTGTCAATTGCTTAATTGAGAAACCATAGTGAAATTCAGAAAAATTCTTCCAAATAATCATCCTCCATTGATGACTTCTGAATTCTGGAAGTTTGGAAAGCTTCTAAAACTTGTCAACAAATGCTATTTCCTAAGTGTGAACTAGAATTTGAGGTAGAACAGTTAGAAGAAATAGAAATGAGAAGCTATTTTTAGGAGATGATCCTTGTTGTATATTTTATATATAAAAGATATATAATTCTATATGTGCAAGGACAGTGCTTAGGGGCGTGGTTGAGTGGTGGATTTGGTGGTTTAAGGTTTGTGGTTGGGCTCGATGATCTTAAGGGACTTTTCTAATCTAAAACATTCTGATTCTCTAAAATAAGTCTTGCTGAAATTTAGATATATTTCCAAAATGCTGGGAGTTTATACAGACTCCAGTGGCTTAAGATTATATTATATGCAGGTCAAAACCATTGTTTTTTCTTATTCTACTTATTCCATTGAGCATTTATGTTCTGCTTTACTCACTTTTAACTCTTTCTAAGTGGTTTTCAATAAGTTATATTGCAAGTGTCAGCTTCAAAAAGTCTTTGACTCCTAACTGACAAATCTGTACCCTTTGGGGAGTATAGAAGAAATAATGTTCTAAAAATGGGAAATATCATTAGCTATGCAAATTTGTTCCATAGTTCTTCTTTACCTTTGTTCAGTTCTTTTCTTGAATGGCTTTTTTTCCCTATGCTTCCAAATATTTGTTAGAAGCTCCTAATAATAATTATAATAATAATAATGTAACACTTCAGCAAATGTGTCAGTTTAAGGACACTAATGATGTTAATCTGTCCAGAAAAATCAACTTTACATGTGCTTAATTCTCATATTAGTTATTTTCTTATTCTGTAAATTTTCCTAATATGTAATGGTTAATTCTCATATTAATTAAGTATTTTCTTATTCTATACATGCCTGTCTAGAAGAGAGAGAATTTAGAGTTAATTCAGTAGGTCTGAGAACACTGATGGAGTTTTGATTTTAGCATTTGTTTCCAGATACATTATAATTGTAATTGTACATTTGTAGGTATTTTATCTTTCTAAAACACACCAGAAATAACTCTAGTACTTTTCTAGCACTAGTAATTTTTCTGTGCTTACTTGCTTTTAATTTCAACACTTGCTCCCTCTCTGGGAATAATCACAAACACCAGAATTGTACAAGATTTCTACAATTAGGAGTCCCCTCCCTTCTTGAGCATGAGTTTAAATATTAATGGAAGCAGTTTCAAACTCAGCTCCTGGTTCCTTGTGGGAAGATCCCCTATGGAGCTGGTATGAAGGATGGGCAGAGGAGAAGAGTTGAGTTGAAGGTCTATGGGGACTTCCCAGAAATTAAATTTTCATAGTCAGTATTGAACTTGGATTTCCCCTTATAGAAAACATTGAAATTAAAATGCAAAGAAAGTGAAATGCAGTTTGATAGATCAGCACGAGAATTGTGTTCTCATTTAGAAGAAAGCAACAATCCAATGTCTTTGTCTTCTTGAAGCAGCAATAGAATTCTAAATCTATTATTATCCTCAAATACTCAGAAACTTTGATGGAAGTTTCACCAATCATGAAGTCAAACAGCACCAGTTGTGCACAGAAGCCTGAATAATGTGAAAGATTTGGAATAACCAAACCTGATCACACATCATACATTTATCAGCTCATTCATCCTAAAAAAACCCTGGGTTTAAAATCAAAAGTATGGATGATGCAAACCATCAGTGTGGTTTGGTTTTTTTTTTTTGTTTGGTTTTTTTTTTTTTTTTTGGTTTTTTTTGGTTTTTTTTTTTGTGGAAATCTTACAGTCCTTGCTGCTCCATTTCCAATGTGGGAAATGCTTTACTCTCACTGAAATTGTGGCTGGAATGAGTTTCCATCCATAATCTCTCAATGCAAATATATAAACACACATTTCTATAGGTCTGTGTTTATACATCCATCTATCTATCCATCTACAGGTATGTAAATATTTTTATTTTAATCCCTCAAGCATGCAGTTCAGTCAGCCTGCCCATGCACTGAAGTGCTGTATTTGCAAGGCAGGGAACTAAATATGGAGAGAATATGTTCAAAATTGAATGGCCTATATAAGTTTTGTTTTATGCTGAGCTGGATATGAAAAAATATCTCTTTCATATGAAATATTAAGAGACAAAAGAGCCACAGTGGCCATGGAACTGAACAGCTTGTTTTATTTCAAATACCCTGGAGCAATATCTTTTTCCCCCACTTCTACCCATCCTTTCATTCTCAAAACTGATTCTAAAAATAGGCAGTGTCAGTGTTCAAAGTGTTGGACAGTTATTTTTACATAACTGCTGTGTGCAAGATCATTGTTATTATCACACTAACATGAATTTGTATGTGTCTATTTTTGTCAGTTATCAAATGTGTAAAAAATAATGTTATGATATTCTACTTAAGTGGGAATATATTTCAATTTTTCAGGATCAGTGAATGATAACAGCTGATACTATAGGTAAAAGATCATGTATTATTTAGTTCTTGTCAAATGTTTTCAGAATCACATGTCATATCTTAATTTGAGGGGAAAAATTAGCCATTGGTTCCTTCACTTTTATTAATAAATTAAGACTCATAAGTAGACTGATTTCAAAGTCTGGTGGGCATGTATGCTCCAAATATTGTGCTCAGAAACTTTTTCTCCATGGAAAGTGCAGGACACACTGGTGGGTTTGACCAGCTACAAGTATCTATAATTAGAATATCTAATTATATTCTGCTTAAGTGGGAATATATTTCAATTTTTCAGGATCAGTGAATGATAACAGCTGATACTATAGGTAAAAGATCATGTATTATTTACTTCTTGTCAAAAATTTTCAGAATCATAACTCTTACCTTAATTTGAGGGGAAAAATTAGCCATTGGAGGAAAATTCCTTCACTTTTATTAATAACTTAAGACTCATAAGTAGACTGATTTCAAAGCCTGGTGGGCATGTATGCTCCAAATATTGTGCTTAGAAACCTTTTCTCCATGAAAATTACAGGACACACAGGTGGGTTTGACCAGCTCCACTTCCCTAAAGAGAGTATTTGACTCTTTATCTTCAGATGATTTATCTTAGAATATTCCTTGCAGTCACAGTCCAAGAGCAGAAAAGTGTGTGCAAGCAGTAACTGTACCTGTGACCACAAATGCAGGATGCAACAAAATCTCATTTTCCCTTTGTGCCTCTGCAGTCTGGCATAATAAGGAAACTCAGAAATATTTCATGGAATGCTGTGATGTAAGAACTATTTCTGTATCCCGAATGGATTTTAATGGCTTTGGAAGAGAAGTGCTCCTTGTCTGTCTCCTGTGTACACAAAAATTCTGCATGTTACCAGACTGAGAGAAGAATCCTGAATATTTAATGAGGAGGTGCTACTGGCAGCTCAAAAAAAAGCAAAAGAGGCTACACAGGACTATTCTACACAGAATTTTTTTGCCATCTTTCTCCATCCTGTTCAGTATTTCAACCTTGCTCTCTAACCTTTTTAAAATAGCCTTTCTTATTTTAAAGTGGGCTGAGCATGACTCTGGTGATGTTGGCATTGAAATCATAGTTGGTCTTTTGTGGGATGTTTTATTATTTTGTTTTGGAGTTTTGTTTTTTGGGGTTTTTTTTTAATCTTGAGAGGCAGGTTTCACTCTGACAGTAAATTCCACCCTGGTGGTTAAAAGAGGGTGAGTTCTTTCACCATTTAAGACAGAGTTTGCTGGGGCTGTTTCAGTTTGGTTGGTGGTTGTTGTTTTGGTTGGGTTTGTGTTTATTGGGGTTTTTTAAACTGTTTTTCAGGGGAAGGGGATTTGGATGTTTGGGCTTTGTTGTTTTTTTCTTTTTCTTTGCTAATGATATTTCCATATTTTCTGAAAATAGTGCTGCTTTGTAGCCCGGATCTCTATCTGTTCATTTTTATTTTCACAGAGTTTCCTTTTTTCTTTTGCATTTTAATTAAAATAAAGATCCCAGATACCATCAGCTCTCCAGGAATATCTCCATTTCAGTCTCAGATGTGATGATATCCAAGCCCTGGCTGGGAACCTCTGCTCCCATCAGTATACACTATCAGGTGAATATTTTTTTTTCTTTTGGGGGAAATTTGTTTGTTTGTTTCCCTTCCTTTTTTCACTTCCTGGGTCTTCAACTGAAGTTGATGAAGCACTGTAAATCCCACTTTGTGTTATAAAGCACTAAGCCAGACAAATAATTGCAACATTATGAACCAAGCCTGTCCCAAAGAAATGAAAGAAAAAAAAAAAAGACATTTGAGAAGTTTTGCACTTACTCTCCTGACATCAGCAACACAGATCCTGTTAGAGCAGCATAAAGCATTCTCTAAGCTAGAAGTCATTCTCTTTTTTAATTAAAAATCTTTGACCCCATATTTTTTTTTACTATAATCTGCTATTCTACTGCCTTTATACATCCAAAGTTTGCGTTCTGAAAAACAGAGTGAAGCACAAATTCTATGCAAACAAAGAAAGCCTGGCCAAAAGCAGTCTTTGAATGTTTTTTGTAAATGTTTTTTGATGTTTAAGATGACAAACAAGTGCTCTTCCTAAAGGAAGGCAGCAGTATCTGTCTCGTGAAGGGCACTGAGGTTTAGATGGCATCCTGGACATTTGTGCATCTTCTTGGCTGAATCTCCTTCTAAAAAGGGAATATTGAGGGGGTTGCTCCTGCCCTTAGAGCCCCTCTGGAGACAAGCATAACTTTGAGCCCTGATTTCAGAACAAGAGCAGCCTGCCACAGCTCCAGAGTGCTCTGCTCCTTGATGGGTGTACCTGAGACCCTCTCCCAGCTGCAGTGCCCTGGGCCACAGCAGCTCCAGGAGGGAGAGGGAGCAGTGACTGACACACACATTGCAGCCTAGCTTTTCATAACCAAGCTCAGCACTGCAGGATTTAAAGTGGTGCCCTAATTTTTAGCTTTTGTATTTTTCAGGTTCTGTGCTGCTTTAGTGTGTGGGTCTGAGCTTCAGATTATGGGATGGTGAGCTCTGTGCACAGAGCAGGGAGACAAAACAATTCCTGCTCCAGCTGGGCACCAAGGACAAAGTGTTGTAAATCAAAGGTGACTCTGACAAAGGGGAGAGAATGATGCATCTGACTCCATGGATATCAAAAAGCTAATTAATTACTTTATTATACTGTACTATATACATTCCATCCAAACTGAATCTGCCAAGCACTCACTCTGCACACACCTGCCCACTGTCAGCCCCTGACTGTCAGCCCACAGTCCTGACACACACACCTGGCCCTGACAGGCCAAGGAAATAAAACATCCTCACTTTGGGTAAAAAATCTCCATATTGCATTCTACTTTGGCACAACACAGGCACAGCAAGTGATAAGAATTGTGTTGTCCCTTTCTCTGAGGTTCAGAGAATGTGAATCTCAGAAATCCTTGGGAAGAATTGGGCCTTGCTTTTCTCTGTGAAGAGAAATGTGGCAGCAACAAATGAGCCAAATCTCAGCCCAGGAGCACAAACCCCGTGGGCTGGAGAGAGAAAAACAAGCAGGGTGGGAGTGCCTGGGCTAAAGCTGGGCTGGGACAATGAACTGCAAGGTGCAAATGGAGCAGAGCTGATCCCAGGGAGAGACCCCGTGCCCGGCCGGGCATTTTGGGGCCATTTTGGGTCATCTTGGGGGCAGCCCTGGCTGGGCTCTGGTGCTGCCCAAGGTGGGTCTATGGAGGAGATCCTTGGAATCAATCCCTGCTTTATTCTGTAACTCTATTCCCCGTTCTAGGGCAGCCTCTCAAGGCATCCAAAGGGCCTGAGCTGGTCCCTACATTGCTGCCTGGAGGAACACTGTGTGCTCTCCCCCAGCTGGTCGAGGACTGACTGGAGATCCACCCCTGGATCAAGGTACCCTTGGATTCTCTCTCCTGCTGTGTCAGCAGTGGGATGCCCGCTGTCCTTCCATGCCTGGCATGTTCCAAGCTGCAGGAGCACCCCTTGGTGCCCAGCCCTGTGTGGGACTGTCTGTGACAGCAGCTGTGCACAGGGACATGCTGTGTCTGTGTTTGGTGACTGTTCCAAATCTGGGTCCAACAATATTTGCTCGGGCACGGAGAAAGTCTGGGAATTTGATCTTGGCATGTGCCTGCAGCCAAAAATGCAGTGCAGCGAGTGGGCATGGCTGAAATTCACCCCTGTTATCCCAAATGTCACTCTGAAGGTTCTCAGAGACTTCCAGGCTCCCAGTAGACTCAGTTGTGCCAGTGGTGTCTGAATGTAATGAGCTGGACCTGTCAGGAGCAAGTCCCAGCCAGCACATTAATTCACTGGCTTTACAAATGGGATTCTTTAAAAGATCTTTGTAATAGAGATTTTTGGGATTTAGACTTGGAGTTACCACCCTCTGCAGTACCTGTTTGTGTCCCATTAAACATACCTGTGAGCATGCTTAGGAATACAATTAAATTGCTATTTAATTAAATAAATTAATTGTTACTGGAGGGGTGCTTTATTGTCACTCAGGAAAACCTATTCACGAGTGGGAAACAGTCTCTGGTTTCTCAGTGCTTTAGCAAAAGTCCCCTCAGTTTTTCTGTGAGATAATGAAACAAAGGCATCCAGAGTGTGGCTGTAAACTGACATTTTGTTTGTTCAAGGAACAACTTGCACCCAGGCAGGCCCTCAATCCACAGTTATCTCCTCAAAGTTTTCCTTTGTACTTTGAAATGATATCAGATGCCAAATTCAGCTTTTTAAACCATACCTAGAGTGAAAAGCTAACAGCTTCCTGATTCACCACTGCTGCATGCTTTGAGCTTTGCAGGTGGCTTCATTTTTGCGACTGAAGTGCCTATTTTTATTTTATTTATTTTTTAATCAATGGTGTTTAGATCAGTATCTGTTACCTATGAGACTTGTTTGGGTTAAGATTTCATTACGAATTTGAAATGCCCCAGATTCATTTCAGAGGTTGTCTTAAAATACCTCTGATAGACTTGAGCAGTTTATGATTATATTTCAGAGCCAGCTGCTGACTACAGAGTACAATCAAAACCACCTCACAATTCACAGTTTTGTTTGGCTTAAGGGTTAAATCCAGTTCACAGAAAGGAAGGGCTGAACTCTCCACCCCAAGATTTGCTCATCTCTTTTGCAGCTGTAAAATACTGGAGTGCAATTATTATTATTAGCAATCTAAATTAAAATGTTGCTTTTCTCCTATACAGGCACCTGTTTTAACTAATAAATCCTTCTGTAACTATTGTGGGGGTGCTGTATTGCTAAAATATTCAAATATTGATGACATTACAAGGAGCTCTCTGGGAGGAATTAGGAATCATGCTACAATCATAAAAAGATCTCAGTTTAAAGCAACTAAATGCAGATACATGGAAAAAGGGGGACTAAAATCTTTGGGATTTGCCCAGATATTCTTTATTTCATCAGTCTTTGTGGAGCAACTTCACAGTTGTTTCACATTCCCAAAGAGCAACTTAAATCTGATTCAATGTACACCTGTGAAAAGCAGATTTCATTTCAAAAAAATGTGCTAGTTTATTCTTTTACTCAATCAAAATGCAGCCTTGGTTGTTGTTGGCTTTTTTTTTTTCTTATTAATTAAGAGACAAACTTAAAATAAAGAAAGATATCTAAGTAATTTTCAGATTTTTAAGTAAGGCTAGACAATCCCCTAAATTTATTTCAGAAATGATTATTCAGGCAGTGCCAGTTAAAGCCTGATCCTGAAAGGACTTCAATCCATGGTGGTTATTTGTTGTTCACTTACTTACAAACCTTCTCTTAATCAATCATTCAGGTTTTTCTGGTCCTTAATCCTTAATGGTCCTCAATGAAATGTTCCTTACTGGCTTTTGCCAACTTCCTGAAACTGAAGAAAACAGGAGCAAAGATCCCTCAAATAAACCTTAGTGGTTACTAACAGCCCTGGTAGATAGCCCTTAATTAATTGGGCTGTACTAAGCCTATAAACAATGCAAAGGGGGTGTTTAGGGCTTGTCTCTCTCTTTGAGCTCTCCTCTGCCCTTCTGTGCATGGCAGCCTTGCTGAAGGAGCTGCAGCTCAGCTCTTGGTGAGAGCAGCTGCCCTTGGGGAATGGTCCCTCCATTCCTCCTTCCTCAGTCAGTGCTTCCTCCAAAAAAGTCCTCCCAAGTGGCTCATCAGCTTCCTCCTCGAGGAGTGAAAGGATCTAAGTGTCTAAGGATCTGAGGCACAAGAGACAGCAGCTTGTAAGGCCATCCCCAAAGCCTTCCTTCCCACGTCTGGGATGAGGGGATGCCTGGACAGGGACGTGGTGCCACTGAGAGCCCAGCCCTGGGCATCCTCCAGTCCAAACTCAGGGGGCTGCCCCAGTGGGATAGAAGGGATGGATGGTTCCATGGCACAGGACTTCCACTGGCATTGCTTGGGGACCAGCAGGGACCAGAAAATTCCTTTTCCACATTAGAGTGAAAGGAGTGAGCTCTGACAGAGCAGGAACAGGCAGGAACAGTCCCCGTGCCTGTCACTGCTGTGTCACCCAGGCACTTTCTTTCATTCTGAGGATTCATTATTTAAATCTTAAAATGCCTCTCTGAAACTCAGCAGAGATATTGCTGCTTTCAATAATACATTTGCAATAATGCTGCCCTCCCTCCTTCAGACCTCTTTGAAATCAAGCTCTGCAGTCAGTGACATGTTGACAGTTTTCTATGAATTAATGAAAAAGAAGTTGGAAGTGGTTGACCAAGATTTATTTATTATTCCTAAACTGATGGTGCATCCATGTTGCTCTTTTGAAAAGAAAATTAGGAGGAGGAACTGAAAAAAGCTCTTGAAATGTATGATTTAGAATTTATTCTGCACCTCAACCTACAGGACACAATTGTAAGAATCAAGGCTTCTGGTTTGAGGTGAAAATTCTTGCTCTAAATTGTAAGATTGCTTTCCTGGTATTGCTTAACATGCTGAGAGGATGTGAAAATGGATGTTTCCAGTACTGGGAAAACATAAGTCCAAAGTTGGTCACCTAATAGATAAAGGCTAACTATTATTTAGTCCCCTTTGTTTAAAAAGAAAATTATTAATCGTCTTGGCAATGAAACCCTAAGACACAAAACACTGACATTCCTGCCAAATATTTTATTGCATACCCTTTATGATAAAAATCTGAAATGCAAAATCTCCATGCTCCAAGCACAGAAGTGACACCTAATCTTTCTGAAGCACTCTGGAACGTGCTGAGTTGGAAATACGAGTCCTCTGAGTCTCATACCCCATGTGCATGCACTCCTGTTTCACAACCCAGTTTCCTTCAGCACCTCAGCCTTCCCCAGGAATTCTGTGAAATTTGCCTGTCTGTGGCAACAGCCCCAGGCAAGGAGAGGGCAAGGAGCTGCCAGCAGCACTGGCCAGCCAAGGGCTGGCATGGCCATGCCAGCTCAAACACAAGCACTTCCTCTTGCTGCTTTCCTGCCTCCTGAGCCAGCCAACCAAAGATGGAATTTCTGCATTCCTGGAACACCTGGTGGAGGCTCTCAATGCTCACAATTATCCTGCCAGCCCTCTGCAGGTGCAGGGCAGGTTCTCTGAGAACACAGCTCTACAGTGGATAGGTTCATCTATAAATCTCAGTGAAACACATGCCGTAGGATTTCAAATGTGTTTATATTTTTATAATTTTTGCTGAGAAAGCAATAGCAGTTGGAATAACATTACATTATAAGGCTGTGAAGCCTTGGGCAAAATCTCCAGCTCTTGGTAAATGCAGGGCTTTCTATTGCAATAAAAACCTTCATGTCAGCATCTTAAGCTGCTGGATCACTTATGCCTTTTCAATCTACACCACTCAGTTTGTACCCCTTCTCTCAAGACAGGCTTTCACTTCTCAGGTATTTGTCTTCACCCACTACTGTTGCTATAGGACATGAAATAACACAGACACTGGAACTTCTAAGGTAAAAAGAAGAAAGTTCAATTTCTGACTTCAATATTTACAGATTTTCAAAAATGGCAGTGGATTGGAGGATGGCAGTGCCACCTCTCCAATGACACTGGGCAAACTAACAGTCTATCAAATTTTTCCTCCTCCAGAAAAGAATGCAAAACAACAACTATTTACATAAAACTGCGTGAGAAAGTTTGTTAAAGAATGTAAACATCAGAAGGCTCAGAAGAGCAGGGTGACACACCACCAGCTGACCCCTCGCTGTCCTCATCTGGCAGGGCAGCTCCAGGAGCACCTTTTCCCCTGTGTGCCCTGGCTGCCAGCTGCTGCTGTGGAGCAGGCTGGCTGTCAGAGAGGCTCTGAGCTGTGGGAGCCACGGGCTGCTCCTCCTTTGGCTCTGCACGCCGTGCTGCACAGATGGTGAGCAACGGCACGCGCCGCCCCCTTGTCTTGCTGTGCCTCCCTCCATATGGTTCTTGTGCTGGACCTGCAAACAAACTGGGGCACTTGGTGGGACTAGGAAATTAATTTCATTAAGCTCAGCAAAGATGCTGTTAAAATTCCTTGTGTTCTTGCCTTGGTGTGAATGGCTGGGTGAGTCAGGTCAGGCTGAGATGGGAATTGGCAGGTCCCTTGATTTTACTGGGGTCAAGCCCACCTGTGCTGTGCCTAAAGCTTCCTCTGTGGTGTGTCTGCCAGCCACTTCAGCACACAGGTGAGTTCCTCATTTCCCCAGGAAAATCATCTCATGACAGGTGTGAGAACGTGCAGCATTATTATCTGTACCTGTACACTGCATAATATCTGTACATGTATATTTCATAGTATCTTTAAATGTACACTGAATAATATCTGTACATGTCTATTTCATAATATCTGTAAATATTCACTGCATAATATCTGTACATGTACACTCCATAATATCTGTACATGTACATTCCATAATATCTGTAAATATTCACTGCATATCTGTACATGTACACTCCATAGTATCTGTAAATGTACACTGAATAATATCTGTACATATCTATTTCATAATATCTGTAAATATTCACTGCATATCTGTACATGTACATTCCATAATATCTGTAAATATTCACTGCATAATATCTGTACATGTACATTCCATAATATCTATACATGTATATTCCATAACATCTGTACATGTACATTTCATTTCATAATATCTGTACATGTGCATTTCATAATAATTCTACCTGTACATTTCATAATATCTGTACATGTATATTCCATAATATCTGTACATTCCATAATATCTGTAAATGTTCACTGCATCGTATCTGTACATGTATATTCCATAATATCTGTACATTCCATAATATCTGTCAATGTTCTGATACTGCACAGGATCACACAGCCTTGGAAATGGATAATGCCACCTGCTGCTTTTGGTGCTGGTAGGGGAGATAGTATTAAAGCAACCTGATATGAAAATGGATGAATGATTTATATTTTGGTGATAGATTTCGTTGTATCCTCTTTGTGCTTAAGAGGAACTGATTAAAAATGTCAAGATTTCAGGATCTAGGATGACATCTCAAAGGGAGCCTGTAAAGGTTCACCAGTCTAATCTTCATTGTAAGATTTAGCTCCCCCAGAGTCTCAGTGCCAAAGGCCAGGATTATTTCACAGATTTTTCTGATATATTTGTTTCCCAGTTAGCCACTTGGGACCAAATCCCCAAGAAGGAGCTGCAACACGAGGGAATTTCTGTGTGGTGGGGTGGAGCACAGCTGTCCAGGCTGCTGAAGGTGAGAGAACACTGATTTAGGGCTCAGCTGCATGGCTAAAATGCAGCCCAGTATGGAAATGGGCTGGTGGAATTCCTGAAGAGCCACCACCAGTTCCTGCTGAGAGCTTCTGCTGCCCAGCACATGGGGCAAGAATGTGTATTGTGGCTTCTGGCCATGTGAAGGTCTCATAGAGCTGTGGAACCTGGCAACCAGGAAAAGTAGGGATATTCATGATGGAGACACCTGTCCCTACTCCAGTGGTTACTTTATGTATTTTAAATATTTTTTTAAAATCTTATTTTCAACATTTACACTATAAATCTTCTATAAACCAGCCTCTGGAACAGGGGCTGGGCTCCAGGTGTCTCTGCCCCTCACTGAATGTTCCTACCACAAGGCTGTGGTGTCACACTCACTGCTTCTCCTTTTCCACCACAGATATTCTTTATTTATTTATACAAAATGAAACAGATTCACCAGCAAGGCTGGCAAGATGAACAAAATATTCCATGGACAGGAGCTGAAAGCCCAGTGGAAGAATGAGAGGAATTTGCCACCCAGCCCTCCATCCTTGGTGAGTGCTGATTTTGGGAAGCTGCTCCATGTGCTCACCACAAGCCTCTGGGATTTTTTTCTCAGGTGACACAGGTGGAGGAACTGTGCTCGAGAATCCTTCCAGGCATGACTTAGACACGGAAAATTCAGCTCTGCTGACACTGCATGACTCCTGGAGGAGCCCAGAAGTGAAACCTTAGCACCTGGTTTAACACTAGAAGCAGAGCACTGTAGAGGTAGCTGGAGAATTTTTGGATGCAGGCACATTAAGGTAAACAATCTTTGAAAATCCCACTTATTTGCATATTTAGATGCTTCTCTAACTACAATAATTAGATTCCAAATTAAATTTCTTGAATATTAAGACTTTGCATTACATTTTTTTCACTCTAAAAGAAACTTCCTAACATGGCTCAGAGAGGGATTGTCATTAATAAGTTATTAATGAGCCTGTACTTTTGATTGTGTGCATTACATGTCAAGTGAGAATTGTTTCAATTAAATGAATTCTTTTTTTGGCTAATCAGTAGAACAAGTATTCATTCTTAGCTTCCCTTTACTCTCAGAGATTTGGCCATTTTCCTTGGAAGACACTAGCTAAAATTCACTTTCAGCCTACATTTATGTTTCTCAGCTGTTCAAGCAGAACTCACTTTTTTAGTCTTACTTGGAAAAGATGCTTTGAAAATATCTGTCCCATTTCCTAGGAAAAAAAGTTACACACTTATACCCATACTAATAAATCACAAAATCAGAAAGCAGAAAACTGAGTGTGCTTACAGAACTACTTAAAAATGAGAGTAATTTGCTGATATTTTTTGGTTAGCTCTAGAACACAAGATGAAATGGAACTGACACCAAAGATAGTATTCAGGTTAGTAAATATCTTGATTTTTGTGTTGCCTCTCAGAACTGTACACAGGTTATATTAAAAAGCATGGAAATTCCTGTTGGAGGAACTTGTGACTTCCTTGTATTTCTACAGAATATTTCTAAGATTTAGGGAAAAAAACCCAAAACAACAAAACCACCAGATAAAAAAAAAGAGACTGAGGGAATATTTGGTGTTTAGGGACCAAGGAGCTGGATAGTCCAGTCAGATGGAAACTTATGAGAAAACAGGGGCCCATCCTGCAGCAATTTATGTATCCACTCAAATATGTTGAGGGAGAAGTTTTTTAAGTGAATATTCAAAAAAAAAAAGAAAAAAGGGAATATTGGAAGAGTTAAACTTAACTCAGAGATCAGGAAACTAAATACCATTTGAAGCACAAAATAACCAGAGGCTCCTGTGAAGATTTGAACCAGCCAGTGTACTTGTAATTATTACTTTTACAAGAAGTTGAATATTTGCTTTCAAAACCAGTACTTCAGGTGGCTTCAAAATTATAACATACAGAATTTCTAGAAGTTATTTTTTCCTGAACCTAAATTTATGAGATAAATTTATGGCAGAATTATCTAATGCTAGCAAAAATAAACCAAATTTTGAGACAGTCATTGAACTATTACAAAGGTTGGAATATTCAAACAAAAAACAACAAAACAAAAAACCCCAGAGTGCTTGTAATCATGTTGCTATAGGAGACTTCTTTCAAAAATAACAGGTCACTGCTAAAAGTGTGTTTTACAACCCAAAGCACAGGTTTTCCACAGACCAGGATTCACTACTGCAGCAAAAACCTCTGCATAATGTGAATTCTCAGTTGCAACGAAATGAAAATGAGATTCCCTCCATGGGCATCCTCAAAATAATTTCCATTCACGTGTATTTTACAAGAGCCTGCAGAGACAGAACAAGGAGAAATGGCTTCAAACTGACAGAGAGTAGGTTTAGATTGGATATTAGGAAAGAATCCTTCCCTGTGAGGGTGGGCAGGCCCTGGCACAGGGTGCCCAGAGAAGCTGTGGCTGCCCCAGCCCTGGAAATTTTCCAGGCCAGGCTGGATGAGGCTCTGAACAACCTGGAATAGTGGAAAGTGTCCCTGCCCATGGCAGGGGATTGGAAGGGAATGAATTTTAGGATCCCTTCCAACCCAAACCATTCCATGATTCTACTGACAAAAGACACATAGGAAAAAAAAAAAAAAAAATATATATAAAAGTTACAAAAGATAACTTATAAAAGGCTCCAGTCAGACTCTTTCCTCTCCAGAATCAGAATTTTACTCTTTAGCATGATCATTCATGTAGGCTAAAAGTAATCAATGCAGTTCTTAACAATTCTTACTTTGAAATATAAAGTTTGGACTTTCTTAAATGCCTCTAGTGGAAGTATAACAGACTTACAGAGACTGAAAACTCATTTCTGTGCTTGGAAAAAATCTGAACCAGCCTATTCTTTACAGTGCAGGAGGTTTCTAATTGTTTTCCTAATAGAGTAATTGGGATTCTTTCTATGCACACCACAATGGAAATTTTCATAAATTAATAAATTTGTTTTGTCATCGAGTGGATGTTCCCCACAATATAGGATTTAATTTTTATTCACTGCATACCTCAGTAATGTATTTTACATTCCCCTTATGAAGAAAACTTTGAATTGGTGAGTTAAATGAGACACATGCAGTGTGGGTGTTGTGAGTATGCCTGCACTCAACCCCAAAATGATATTATTTACTGCTTCTTTGCTGGAAATGGTATAAAAATAAACTAATTCACATGGTAAGTATGTTTCAATGCCACATTTACTATTAAAATCACTGAATCAGCAAGATAACTCACTTTTTTTTTTTTTTTTTACTATCCATTACTCTGGATGCTTAATGAGTTGCATGAAAAATTTGTAATTTTCAAAACTTTCAGCTGACTTTCATGTGATAGTCTGTGAAATGCCACTGAAGTCAGGAAAATGCTCATATTTGTAAATAAGCATATTTTGAAGTGCTCCAGTAAACAGATCTATAAATCTCTCATGTAATGTACTGGTCATTACCTAAACTACTGAGGATTTTAATGACTTAGAAATGTTGTAAAATAATTTGAGATCCTAACATGGAAAACTAGCAGTAAAATCCAGAACATTACCACCATGTGTAGGTTTTAATCACAGTACATTTCACAAATTAGGCAAATTTAACTTCACTCAGTCAATTAATATTCAGTAGCATTATAAAAATTCATGTAGACTTATCCACATGCAAAGTCATAAGAAGTCGAGGAAAGTTTAATGACAAGGAATGAGAGAAAAAAAAACCAAGCAATAAAAAATGTAAGAATAATTACCATAAGTATAGACCAAGAGTGGTAAAGCTGAAAATGTATGAGCAGGACTCCTCATGCCACATCCCATGGCACTCTTCAGTAGGACATGGTGCAAAATTTACTTCATTTTCACTATTGCTCCTTTACCCCCAGAAGAGCATCTCACTTCAGCTCAGTCCCAGCACTTCTGCAGGATTTGGGACTTTTGTTGTGTTGTCCCACTGTTTTAGGGGGCACAGAGTGTGGAACCTGCTATGGGAAGTGGCCCTAGATGTTTCTGGTGGTTGGCCAGAGCAGCTGTGGCCCTGTGACCACAAAGCAGCAGTAGCATGAGAAGAGACTGCAGGGAGGTGTGGAGGATCCAAACACAAAACAAGTGCTGGCTGTGTGATCTGGATAGCTGGGCTGTGACAGATCTCACATTTCCATTGAGAGATCCCTCCCCTCTGCTCAGTGGTCAGGGAAATCATTGTTTCTCCCTTTGCATGGAGAATTGTGTTTGGTGTGGATGCCTCCTGTAGAGTCCCCTGAGAGGATTAGGTAAAAGTACTGTTACTAATGACAGGTAAAATTCACTTCATCTTCTTCACCAGTGACTAAGGATGAAGTGATTCTGAGACAGATGATTATGTCCAAAAATTCTTTACACCTTTTTTTCCTCACTATCCACTTCCTGCTCTTTGTTGTCCAGAGCAAACTGCTTTTATTTATTTTTTTTTTTTTTTAAGTTAAAGCCAGCTCAGCTTTTAACTAGCTTCATGTTCACCTTTATTTTCTGATAGACCTTTCTGTGACATAACCCATGAAACTTCCTGGGTTTGTTTCCTTTGCAGTCTCCAAGAAATCTCTACATCACTATGGAAGATTGTGCTGCAAATAGAAAGTAGAAGGGGTAATTTCTGGTTTTCACTGGAGCGTGAACTGCTGCAGTTTCTTTGGTGAATGACTGATACAGTGACCTCATCATATGGAGTGGTTCCTATTTTCTTTGGGTTGTTATAGACACTATTCATCAAAAGGAGCTGAGCCTGCAAGTGCCAAAAAAATGCAGCCCCAGAACTTCAGGGAAGTCTTGAGCTGTTGACTATTTGCAGGGTAGAGAATAAGAGAAATCCCCAGAATTTCTCTTCTCTAGAGAAGGAAGACAGAATTTTTAGGTGACTATATGATCAACATACTGTTTAAGGAGTACCTGTCAGCTGTAGACAGCCTAATCCAATGGAATCATATCCTGAAGAATGAAATAACACAAATATCCTCCTGCCTTTCCCCTTCTTTTGTGTGTCCCTGCACAGGGAATCTCCTCAGTGATCATTATTTCTCATCTTTCTGTGTGTCCCTGCACAGGGAATCTCCTCAGTGGTCATTATTTCTCATCTTCTGTGTGTCCCTGCACAAGGAATCTCCTCAATGGTCATTATTTCTCATCTTCTGTGTGTCCCTGCAAAAGAAATCTCCTCAATGGTCATTATTTCTGATCTTTCTGTGTGTCCCTGCACAGGGAATCTCCTCCATGGTCATTATTTCTCATCCTTCTGTGTGTCCCTGCACAGGGAATCTCCTCCATGGTCATTATTTCTCATCTTCTGTGTGTCCCTGCACAGGGAATCTCCTCAGTGGTCATTATTTCTCATCCTTCTGTGTGTCCCTGCACAGGGAATCTCCTCAGTGGTCATTATTTCTCATCTTTCTGTGTGTCCCTGCACAGGGAATCTCCTCCATGGTCATTATTTCTCATCCTTATGTGTGTCCCTGCACAAGGAATCTCCTCAGTGGTCATTATTTCTCATCTTCTGTGTGTCCCTGCACAGGGAATCTCCTCAATGGTCATTATTTCTCATCTTTCTGTGTGTCCCTGCACAGGGAATCTCCTCAGTGGTTATTATTTCTCATCCTTCTGTGTTCCTGCACAGGGAATCTCCTCAATGGTCATTATTTCTCATCCTTCTGTGTGTCCCTGCACAGGGAATCTCATCAGTGGTTATTATTTCTCATCCTTCTGTGTGTCCCTGCACAGGGAATCTCCTCCATGGTCATTATTTCTCATCTTTCTGTGTGTCCTTGCACAAGGAATCTCCTCAATGGTCATTATTTCTCATCTTTTTGTGTGTCCCTGCACAGGGAATCTCCTCCATGGTCATTATTTCTCATCCTTCTGTGTGTCCCTGCACAGGGAATCTCATCAGTGGTTATTATTTCTCATCCTTCTGTGTGTCCCTGCACAGGGAATCTCCTCCATGGTCATTATTTCTGATCCTTCTGTGTCCCTGCACAGGGAATCTCCTCCATGGTCATTATTTCTCATCCTTCTGTGTGCCCCTGCACAGGGAATCTCCTCAGTGGTCATTATTTCTCATCTTCTGTGCAATTCCTGTTCTCTTTGGCTCATCACCCACCGTGCTTTCCCACCTGGTAGTGATTTTGATGGAACTCTAAAATTAAATTACTGCTTTTTATGAAAGATCTTCACAACTTAGGTGCCTGAAACACCCTTAGGTAGTAGATGAATAACTGACAATTACATTGTTTCATTCAGAAACATGCAGAAGTAGTATTTTTATCAAATCCCACGTGGTAGAGGCCACAGCAAAGTTCATCTTTCCATGTATGGATCAATACATGAGAATAATTTGTGCCTTGACTTCCATCATGCTACCTAATGCAGGATGTGAAAATAGATATACCAAAAAAAGGACTCTTAATGTGACTTTCTTGGGTCAACTTCAGTGCAGAAAGTGACCTTGGGGAGGTCTGGTCTGTTTCATGTGAGACTGGAAAGAACCTTAAATGTGTTCAGCCAAAAAAAAAAAAAAAAAAAAAAAAAAGCTGCTGCTTTTAATCTAAACAGAATAATTAATGTTTTAGCTTAAGGAATTAAAAGAATATAGTCAATTATCTGCTCTATGTATTATAATTCTAAATGGGGTGGCAGCCAAAAAGTTAAGGTAGGGAGTGTTTATTCCTCTAGTCCTTCTTTTTTTCATTATTTTATTTGAAGTGTCAACATTTCTGGTGTCAGGAGGTGTAAGTGTAAAGTAACAAAGTGGAGATAAATTAAGATGTAAGCAAATGCTACTTGGCAGGGAGTATTGGGTCAAAAGTCTGATCTATCTGATTTGCAACTGCTGCAGTGTTGCAATATCCATTTATTTGCATTTTGTTCTGATGCATCTAGACTTAGAAACACCTGAAAGATGCATATTTTTATTTAAAAAAAAAGTGAAAAAGAGTACTTATTACTATCTGAGTACTGGTTCTGTCTCTGGGAGGTTGATGTTTAGGGTAGATGGAACCAGCTATGTTTTTCTAGATGTGTATGGCAACCTGCTGATTGCTGTCTCACCAGAATAAACTCCAAACCTTTCCAGCTGTTCTTAATCTGGCCCCTTAACCTTTAAAAAAACCAGAGGCTTTCCATTCCTCGGAGCCAAACTTTGCTAACAATATCTAGGTTGTTTTTAAACCAAGCTTCAAACATAAAAATGACTAATAAATCCATATTCCATAATAGTTAGGCTGGAAAACTATTATTTTAAGACAGGCTCAGTTTTTATGACACATTTCTAATAAAAATCCCAAGTATGCCTCACTAATGCTACCATTTCAGATACTCAGATCCCGGATGATAGGCATGATATCCAGATAGATGCAGCAATAAATATGTAAAGGCTATAAATCTGTCTCAAATTAGTGATTTGTAGATGTGCAAGGGGGAAGAGGGCTGGGAAATTCTGTTTTCTAATCTGTTCGTTTCCTGACTCTTAATGCTCTGTCACTTCACAGCTGGTGATTGTATTTTTCCGTGGTTTGTATTATTAAGTGCTAAATACATTACTCCGCGCTCCTCGGGGTTTTGCACAGACTTTGTCCGCACCTGATTCCACTCGTGTGAAGACCAATTCTGGGCAGCCCAGGGGCAGGGTCAGAGTCTGCCCGGAGCAGAGAGTGCGGCAGGTTTTGAGGAAGGAAACAGCGGCTTTTGGATGGAGCTACAGCCTGGAAACCCATAACGCTTCGGAGCCCGCTGGCTTTGGGCTTCCAGCTCGAACTTCCTATTAAAACAACAACACAACCCGTAATAATCACTCATAAACATCCATCTTCCTGACTCTTTTACGGCCTCGTAATTGCCCCCACCCTGACAGGCGGATTTATGCCCTGGCTGCCAGCGGCCGGGGAGCTCCGCCGGGGCAAGGCCGGGCTGCCCTTCCCCGGGAGCCGCTTTGGAAGCGGCAAAGCCCCCGGTTTTCCCCTCCGCCTCTTTGGTTATCGGCTCCAGCAGCCCGCTCCGCTGCTCGGCTTGGGCCGCTCGCTCGGGGCAGTTTGCTCCGGGGCTTTGGGCAGCCTCCTCTCCCGGCCGGGGGCAGCGCTTTTCCCGTGTCAAGCTCAAGCACTATCCCTGCAGCGCTCAGGAGGGAAATCCTCTCCTTGTCGCTCGTCCTCTTTTACTCTTCCCAAGCAGGCTTACGTTCAAGTTTCTCCCGCAGGTCTCTTTCTCGCCCTCTCGGCAGGACTTCGCAACTTCTGCCGCGGTTCCGCTGGCCTTTTATTTCCCCGTTTTTTTAAGCCTTGGGCTTTATTATTTTTTTTTTTTTTCCCTCCCTGTCATTTCCCATTCCCCGCAATCCACAACGACCGGGAGCTCCTTCCCTTTGCCCGCGGGGCACGGGCCGGACCCTGCGGCGGGGAGCGCCGTTCCGCCCCCACCGGGCGCGCCTGCAAGGCAAAGGATGGCCTAGAAACTGAGCAGCACTTCCGAGGTGGTACATCTGCTTCTCCCCCCCTGCCCATTTTCTTACACCGCTTAGGATTTCTCCGTATCTCTCCCAGACGTGTACTTTCAAAAAGGAATTTTAATTTACCGCCCCAAGCCCGCGGTGGTGGCGGAGAGGCGCGGCGCTCCCCAGCCCCGGTGCGCGGCGCGGGGCTCTCGGGAGGGGGCGGCCGGGGGGCGAGCGCGGCGCTCCGCAGGAAATGCCGGCGCTGCCGCGGCGGGGAGCGCCCCCGGCCCGCCGCCCCCCGGCCAGCGGGCGCTGACCGCAAGGTCGCTCCCGGACTCTGCCCGGCTGCGAATAACCCCGGGGTGTGCAGGGGAGCCCACCGAGGCCATGGAGGAGCGGAGCCCGGCGGCAGCGGCGGAACGAGGGGCGTCCGCCCGGCCCGCGCCGCTGCCGCCGCCGCGGGAGCCCTGGCGCCGCCGGAAACTTTGCTCGGCGCTGAGCGCCGGCTCCCTCTCGGTGCTGCCGGCCCTGGCGGTGAGGCTGGAGCGGGGGGAGCGGCGCTGGGGCTGGGTGCCGCCCGGCGCTGTGCCCCTCTGCCTGGCCGGCGCCTCCTCGGGCGCGGGGCGCTGCCCGGTGCGGGGCGGCGTGCGGCCGCGGGCGGCGGCGCTGCTGCTGCTGCTGCTGCTGGCCGCCTGCTGCGGGGGGGAAGCGGTGGCGCAGACGGCGCTGGCGGCGGGGGAGGAGGAGGAGGAGGAGGATCACTTGCTCTCCCTCGCCGCCACGGGGGTGGTGCTGAGCTGCCTGGCCGCCGTGACATGGCTGGTGCTGAAGCTGAGGCAGGGCGTCCTCATGCTCGCCGTGACTAGCGCGGCCAAGACCACGTCCCTCGTCGCCTTGGAGAGGGTCCCGGCGTCCTGGCGGCCCTACCTGGCCTACCTGCTGGGGCTGCTGGGCATCCTTCTGGCCGGCTACGCCGACCGGCTCTGGCCCCCGCGGCGGGCCGCCCCGCTGGCCGAGCCTCCCGCCGCCCCCCCGGCCGCGGACGAAGCCCCGGTGCTCAGGCGGCGGCGGCGGTCCAGCTCCATGATCTCCCCCGAGATGTCGGGCGGCGGCGGCAGCGGCAACAAGACCCACCGGAGGACCTCGCTGCCCTGCATTCCCCGGGAGCAGGTAGGGCAGGGGCTGCGGGGAGATGGGTCTCAAACTTTGCCGGGGGTCCCGGCAGCAGCGGAGGAGCCGCTCCGGGCCGGAGAGGCCGCGCACGGTGCGGGCTTTCCCCGGCGCTCCGCGGCGCGGACAGCCCCGGGACGCCTCGGGACGGGGCCGGGGGAAGCCGGGCTGAAGCCGGGCTCTCTGGACCAGGCTCGGGGTGTGCTTTTCCCTTACTGCTGTGGCCGGCGCTGGCTTTTCCTAAAGCTGGCAGAGGCAGGGCTGGGGTGGACGGTGCCCGCTCGGCTCTCGGAGCCGGTGGGAACCTGCCCTGAGCGCAGCCCTCGGGTTTCCCAGCATCACTTCGGAACCCCGCTGTTTCAAAGCTGTAGTTTCCTAGAAAGGTATCTCCGCCTTTTAAAACTTGCTTTAAGCTCGAAAGGGGTGTGTGTGCGTGAGCCCAGCGGCTCGTCCGCGGTGGGAGAAGTTCCTTATCGGGGCGGTAGCCGAGGCTCGTCTTTGCACTTTGCCTCCCCAAGGTTGTTCCCGTGCGTGTGATCAATAGCTCCGGCTCTGCCCTGGCTCTGGGAACCGGTGCGAGGCACACGCGATTTATCTCAACTTTGTTTCCTCTGCGAGGCTGTGATTGGAATGGCTGAGTGAGAACTTTATTACCAGAGATGCGTTCATTTCAATGCACACCTCAAAAAAACTGGAGAAAGAAGCAGTCAGGCACCGGTATCTCACTGCACAGTTGTGTAGAGCCCGGACACGGACACAAGGTGGGCTTGGTTCTGCGCTTGAAGTGTTTCTCAGTTGTTCTGAGATTTAAGATTGCCCCACAAAAATATCACTTGACACTTGGGTGTCTTGAAAGTCAGCGCAACCCCTGCTGAGCAGTGGAAAGGAAAATCTGGAGGGGAAATAAGTATCCAAGTGTGTTAAGTTTTCTTTTTCAACTAGTGTTGAAAAGGATTCTGTGCGCTGTGATCAAGTGAAGCGTGTTGTCAAACACCTAAGGTTTTCTTTCAGGCGACTTTCTAGATAAGCAGCAAAGTATTTTCCAAGTAATGGCTATATCTAACTATATGGTGTGGGTGGCTGGTTTGTTTCTGGAAATTGTTTGATTACATCCCTTTGTGGTTGGTATTGACATTTCTTAGAAGAGGGCCTGACAACCTTATATACTTGAGACTTGTTTTACAACAAACGTACTTATTTATTTAACAGTTTTGTTCAGGTAAAGTAAATATTTACCACAGACAAATACAGTGTGAAAAAGTAGAAAACTGACCGAGCTCTGACTTGAACAGGAACTGAGAGGCAACGGTGTCAGAGTAATTTGTAAGTACAGTAAGGCACGAAATTAAAGCTGTTTATGCTTACTTGGTGAAGCTAGGCGTTTCTGGTGGTTTCTTACAATAATCATTTGTAAGGTCTTAAACGTATTTCCCACTTACTTTCACACTTCCAATAAATGCAGCCTTTTAGTTAACTTCTCTAAACGTAATCATTTGGAGACAGGACTCAGTGACCATGGTCCTTGTCTTCTCTCATGGAGGGACTTCAAATCTCCTGCATGTACCAGAGGGTTGAACTGGTGATGGATAACAGCGTAGACTCCTTTTCCCTCCCTGATGGTGCATTACCTGGGGACAGTGGCCAGCTTTGCCCCGGGCAATTCCCACTTCCAGGCTGTGGAGCTGGGCTGGAGTTATCTGGCAACTGTTCCATTCACCCGCTGCAGGATTTTGGCAAATTTCTCTTTCTTTGGTTCTCACTATTAATCGATAGTGAGATCTGGTGTTGCTTGTGTCTCTGTGTGATTAGAAATGGATGATACTTTGGAGTTTGGGGAGACTTACTGTATATATTTTTTTTTTTTTTTTGGCACAGTGTGGCTGTGTGTTTGTGTACTTCTCTCTCTAAAAGCTGTTTTCTTAAATAAATGCTAGCATGAGAGAAAAATGGAAAAGCTGAAACAAAGCTGTGTAAGGACCTTGAAGAAGTGATGGGAGAAGTAGGACTCTCTTAGAGAAAACACAGTTTATGTTTATAGCAAAAAATCAGCTCCCTGTAGACTTACAGAAAGTATAGGTAAATGTTGTTCTTCTGGACAGTTTTTAAATATAACATGTTAAAAATAGACATGAGAGCTTTGAAAGAAAACCAGGCCTTCTCTTTCCCCCCTGTTTTTAAAAAACATCCCCTGAATGTTTCTGGTCTTGTTTGTACATCTGTGAGCTGCCAATAGTTTTCATCAGGAAATAGATCCACTTTATTGCTTTGAAACACGTACTTGGATTTAGTGAGTAACATTAGACAAAGTTTGAGAGATCTTTCCCATCACCTCCCGTGTAACCTTTCCTATTGCTGAGCACTTAACTGAGCTTTTATTTTTCCAAAATTTGATTCCCTTCATATCTGACTGTTTCTATTAATATGAGATTCTGCGAGAGTTGGAATTTCTGAATTTTTCTTTTTTAGTCACACACATCTCAATTTTAATCTGAATTCTTCCCTACCAGAATTTGAAGGTGAATCTATGTGGCACTGTAAAGGACAGTACCAGGAATTGCAAACTGACAAAATGGATATGGTATTAACACACCTTGTGTTAGCATCTTATCAGTTCCAAAGAGAATTTGAAAAGAAAAACTTCCATTAAAAATGCCACCCTCCAGAATTCAAATGGTACCATGATGCAACCCTCTGTTCTTGCTAAAAGTGCTCTTTCCACATCCTCAGTTGAATTCTGTGCTTTTTGTGGTTGCTTTTTGTATATGTTCTCTCTCTTTGCCAGCTTTGGCAAAGTCTTTGGATTAAAAACTTCCAGCCTGGTGTGAGTGTAGATCTCACTGAGGAGTGTGTGCCTGATCTTGCTCCCAGCTGAGTGTTGTCTCCCTGTGATTTCATCAAGGCTGGCTGAGGATGCTCAGCTCCTCGAGGGCTCACTCAGTCAGATTTGAAAGAGGATGCAGTGCAAAATTGTGAATGGATGGATAAGACATGGAATGAATGAATGAAGAAATGCCTTTTTTTCTTTTTTTTCTTTTTTTTTCAGTAAATGCAAAAGCGCCACCAAGAAGATGGCTTTAGGAGTTTTTTCTCCAGGTTTTTGCAAACATTTTATCTCTTCCTAAAAGTGCAGAGAGGAGGTTGGTGGGGGTAGGGAGGGGAGCAGCAATGTGTTCTATGTGTTGTTTTTTCCCATTAAAATACTGTAATGCCCATGTGCTCTGAGGCTTGTGCCTCTGATTGATGTGTTAATCTCAACATACAGCAGTCCAAGGGGATGATTTTGCCTTGGTGGGTAGATTGCTGCAAATTGTAGCTGGGCAAATCTAAACCATGCTGGAGACTCTTGATTTTGCTTTTGAGCTTTGCTTGTTTGTTTTGTTTAGGGCAGCTCTCAGCTACCTTGGATTTATTACAAGTATGTGTTATTTGCAGCTGCTGCAAATAGTTTGATTTGCTTTTGCAGGATTGTTTTTGTTTTTTTTTTACCTTAGTCAGAAGACTGTAGGGGTCCAGCACACAGTCTGAAGGACTTCCTGGTGCCCTAACTAGAGGGTGACACAACCCTGTGTGAGAGAAGGTGCTGAGTCCTGCTGGAGGAGCTTCTCCCATGTCCCCAGCTGCCAGGCTAGCAGCTCCACATGCAAACTCCTGCCCGTGCTCTCTGCCTCCTAAGGCACACAGGTTTTCTATCCATTTCCTTCTGTATTCCTCTTTTTCTTTGTATTTCTGTTTTCCTTATGAATTTCTGTTTTGCCCTCCTTCTGGGCAGTAGGAGAAGTAGAAAGCTCTTTCCCTTCCCGAGGGACATCTGAGGGTCTGTCACTTATTTTCTCTTGGTTTGAGACTCGTTTTATTCTGCTGCATCTTTCCCATCCCTTTTCTCCTTGTTAAGAGTTATTTTTTCAGGCTGGTAGCCTTGGTGCCAGACTCATCTGTCTTCCCTCAGCAGCAGCAGTGGTTTTTTTACTCAGTTGACTGTTTTTCATGGGGTTCTGGGTGGTAACTCTGCCTGTTCCCAGCCCTGGCCTGGGAAAGTTGTGTGCAGGACTGTCCTTATCACTGCCTGTCTGTGGAGTTGAGAAGACAATCCTGTAACAGTTCACATGGCCAAAGATATCTCTGCAGTGATAAGATCTAAGAAACAGAGGAGAAAAAGAAATATATTTGTCAGTTTTTCTTTTCTTTTTTTTTTTCCAAGGGAAAAATTAAGGCTTTATCTCTTCTCATTGTTTGACAGTGACAGCTTTGGTAGTGCCAGGAATATGTTGCTTCTTACCCTTTGCTGGTTCTTCCTCATTTTACCTTAAAAATTAGAGAAATGGACCCTCATATTATAACAAATTTTTATTAATATGGATCTTGTGCTCTGGCCTGAAAATGGGAGCGATCAGGGTGCAACATAAGAGAAATTTAAAACTTTAGAGGGGGCTGGCAGATTGAATTTAGGTACTGAACTTTGTGTCCATTAGACATGTGAGGTTTTATACACCATATACCTCCTGCTAATAAGGTTTATTGAGCTGTAATTACTCCGATAAGATTTAATGGCATTGCCATTTAGGTCACTAAAAACTAAGGAATACTGAGGAGTTATGTCATCTGGTGACTTGCTGAAACACAACCATGTAAAATATTAAAGAAGGGCTCCATGAAAAATCACCCAGGGGTTCCAGACGTAATGCTTTATTTTCTTTTGCATGGCTTCATTTACGCAAACCTGCTCCACTTGGGTTTTTTTGTTTCTCTTTCAGCCTGACAAAAATGTTAAAACTGCTGCTGAAACTCTCACCAAGGGCTTAGAATCTATTTTTATCAATTGGTTAAATCAAGAAATGTATATTATGGTATACTGGCAAAAAAAGTAAAGTACAGTAGTGACTTTCTGCTCTTTCTGCCTGAAGTGTGAAAATGCAAAGCTGAGGAACTGAAAGAAATCCTGTGTACTCTGGGTTGTCATGTTAATTAAATAAACAGCCAGAACAGTGACCCTGTGTATGAAATGTGTTTTGAGAAGCTTGTTGGGGGTTGGAGGGGAAAAACAGTGACACATGATGTTTTGGACGTTAACTGTGACATTTGTGTGAATTTCTCCTAATCTGCTGTTAGTGTTCTCGCATTCCAACTGTTCTTTGTGGGAGACTGAGGCATAGCTGTGTGTTGCAAATCGAAGGAATGGTGCTTGGGCTTTTCTTTAAAAAGTAATAATCTCTTTTCTTTAAAAAGTAATAATACAGAAATAATCTCAGCCTGGAAGTGAAAAGGTTGGCGGGGTTCTGGTGCCTGCAAACCGCAGGGCTTGGAATGGGGGTGAGCTGGCTGCATCCTAAATGATCTGAGAATGAAAAGAACACTGCTGTAATTAAAGCTCTGAGCCAGTTCTGTGATTTACCTGGGCAGTCTGATGGAAGATGTACAGCTTGAGCATATCCCTTGACAGATAAGGAAAGAACTGTACCGATTCAGATAACAAAGTGGAAGCCGTGCTTTACTTTGTGCAGGCATTTTTAATTATTTTTTTCCTCTGCTTAGTTTTGAAGAAGTTTTTTTGTGAATTACCAAACACTTTCCTCAAAGTCTCTTCTGTGTTAGTCAAGGTGTCACTCACAGAAACACCTCTCACTTGGACTATGTAGTTTTTCAGGTTTCAGGAGGAAGGTGGTGGGGTTGGTTTTTCTTTTTTTCTTTTTTTCCCTTGGTGTTGTTTTTTTTTTTTTTTTTGTTGGTCTTTTTTTTTGTTTGTGTGTGTCTGTGGGTTTTTTTTGTGTTCAAGTTGTCTCTCTCTAAGTCCTGCTGCGAGTTTTGCTTTAAGCCCTGCTGCAAGTGGTAGCATCAGTTCTTTACATTGCGAGTACTAAAAAGAAATGAAATGCAATATCTGTCTGAGTTTTAAGTTGTGGGTGGAATATCAGCTCTTTTCCTTCCGAGCTGCTTTTGGAGATTCACTGGGGCTGTGAGGAGAGGATGTGCTCTACCCCTTTGTCAAGCTTTGGCTTCTTTCATTTCTTTATTTATTCTATTTATTTTTAATGAAGGCTTTGAGCTGCTTTTGGAGATTCTCTGGGGCTGCGGGGAGAGGATGTGCTCTACCCCTTTGTCAAGCTTTGGCTTCTTTTATCTATTTATCTATTTATTTATTTATTCTGAAGGGTTTGTGCCGCTTTGCCTTCTTTTATGTATTTATGTATGTATGTATACGGGTAGCAATGTATGTATTTATTTATATACTTATTTATTTATTTATAGTGAAGGGTTTGAGCCGCTTTTCTCCTCCCTCTGTGTGGGTGCCTGTCATTGTCGTGAGTCCCTCGTGGCGGTGATGATGATGGTGATGATGATGGTGATGATGATGGTGATGAAGGCGGCTCGGTCCCTCCCGCAGCGGGCGGGCGGTGCCGGCGCTGGCGGGCGCGGCCCCCTAGAGGGCACGAGAGCCAAACCGGGCACGGAACATCGTCCACAAAATCTGTCCGTGGTCCTTAACTCAGCCCGAGCCGGATCGGCCCCGCGGCTGCCGCTCCGGCGCTGGCACAGCCCGGGCTGCTCCCCGCGGGTCCTGCCGGTGCACAACATCCTGGCTCTGTGTGAGCATTTGTACATGAAACGGGAAATGCCACCTGAAAAACAGGATGTCCCCCTGTCCTCTGCCCTGCCCAGGCCACAGCTGGAGCTGACTGTCCCATTCTGGGCTCCTCAGAGCAAGAAGGACAAGGAACTGCTGGGGAAGGTTCAGCACAGGGCTGTGAGGATGGAGCATCTCTCCTGGGGGGAAAGGGTGGGAGAGCTGGGCCTGTTTAACCTGGAGAAAAGATGATGGAGAGGGATTCTATCAGGGCACCCACGTGTCTGAAGGGTGAGTGACAAGAGCACAGGGCCAGGGCAGGGGGCACAAACTGAAACACAGCCAGCTCCACCTGAACGTGAGCAACAAGCACTGAGCACTGAACAGGCTGCCCAGAGAGGCTGGGGAACCTGCTCTGGGGAGATTCCAAACCTGCCTGGCCACCACCTGTGTCTCCTGCTCTAGGTGAGCCTGCTTCAACAGTGTGGGAATAAAAGATCTCCAGAGGTGCCTCCCAAGCCCAGCCTTTCTGTGATTCTGTGGGATGTGCTGATGGGACAAATGGTCCTTCAGTGCTGTTGAGGATGGATGGATGGATGGATGGATGGATGGATGGATGGATGGATGGATGGATGGATGGATGGATGGATGGATGGATGGATGTTTTCACAGTGCCACCTCAAGGGCTGCTGAGCAAAAGGGAAAATATGCAGCACAGGGAAGATACTGGTGGTTATGAGTTTGGTCAGTGAAATGGCAGTGTTCATTTTTGAACCTGTCAAGAAAAGGATTTTGTGTCAGCTGGTCACTGGAAATGTGCTGGTCACTGGAAATGTGCTGGTCACTGCAAATATTTTGTGTGTGGGAGGTTTGAAATTGGGTTAGTGAAGGCATGGTATGGACTGGTGCATGAAGTTTTGGTCAGACATACAGAACCATTAGGGGCCACAGGTAGCCCAAACTTCTGAGCCTCATTTAAGAAGGGTCTGAAATTGTACATAAAACCAGATCTGACTGAGGGGTATTGACTACATATTTGCCTAAAAATGAAAGAATAGAAAGGAATTTGGAAAAAACAAAACAAGCCCATCCCCAAACCTCCAAACAAACTCCCCCCAAACCTTTTATTTTATGAAGAAGTCTGATTGTGTAAGATAGAAATAGACACTGACCATGGGAAATACGTGCATGTCACAAGGTATGAATGAAGCTCTTCTAGCTCAGACCTTTGTATTTATTAGTTATTGAAGTGTATAAGTTTCTGATGCCAGACAGTTTGAGGATTGGAAAAACTGTTTTGTTTTTTTTTAATCTGATACTAGTTAGGAAAAACTTCCCAGTTGCTCACTCTGTGTGCTTTAGTGACTGCACTGCTTTATCTGGACCTGTCACTGCACAACTCTCTGTATTTTTACTGCAATTCACTACTGAAAAAAATTAGGGAGAAGATATTTATGAGCATCAATGCAGTTAAAGGCTCTCCTCCTGCCCCTGCACAAGGCTGGAAAATTACAAAACCTCCACATATCAGAAATAGCTCAGAGCATAGCTGAGGCCTCCTTGGCTAACACCCCCAATCCACCAGTGAAATATGTGTGGTTCAAGTGGTTTATTTGACTTTTGTATTTTGTAGGTTGCTGGAGCTGGCTTTGTTTTGTACTAAGATTTATGCTTTGGTTTGAATTTTAAAGTAAAATAAAATTATATTCTGCGTCATTTTGTTGTTTGTTTTTTTTTTAATGGGATTTTTGTCTGCCTAACTCTGTAGGAGTGGTGCTTTTCAAATATTCTCATGATGCTTTTTCTGATGGCTGCTGAAGTCCTGAGGCACTCCCTGCTGACAGTTTAAAAAAAGCAACCCTTCCTCTCAGACTGGTTGGTCCTCTTAGAAAGATCTCAGCTTCATTAAAAGCTGTGTGAAATACAAATATGATGATGCCTGCTGGAAAACTGTCGTTGTGTTTTGAGGATCAAGACACTGAGGGTTGCTGGGTTTATTTTTTGTTTAAAGAAGCTTCTTGTTCCTGGTTGTCTTAGAGTAAATTGTAATACTGTAGGGGATCAGTTATTACTGAACTTCAAAACTGAGCATTACTTTATCTGAGCAGCATCCTTCTGACTGATTTCTGAGTAAATCTGTCCATAAGCACAGCTGTGAAATGAATTCCAGACAGGGAAAGAATTGAGTATTTGAGGGGGGAAGGTTAATTGTTTTTTGAACTATTGCACTCCCAGCAGGTTGATGATTCCTTGCTGGCATCTCTGTGTGCTGGAGCTGCTGCCAGGCTTTAATAACTACTGCTTGACTTGTGACTCTTTATAGTTT
The DNA here is from genome assembly GCF_027477595.1 of Haemorhous mexicanus. Classification (NCBI taxonomy): domain Eukaryota; kingdom Metazoa; phylum Chordata; class Aves; order Passeriformes; family Fringillidae; genus Haemorhous; species Haemorhous mexicanus. The sequence goes on along the minus strand of NC_082345.1, from coordinate 1,999,362 downwards.
AAAAATATTTATTCTTCTTTCTTGTTTTGCAAGTGTGTGGCAAGTTGTGCAAATTATTTGTTAGTTATTTGTAAACACTTGAGTAGTGATTTTGATCAACAAATAACCATTTATGTCTTACAAATTATACTTTCCAGTGTTAAATTACTCCTCAGCCCTGGACTACTTTGAGTCTCTTCCACTTTTGCTGTATGGTTTTAAATAAACCCATGCATGTTTGTGTTTAATGCCATAAACGAGAGGCAGAGCATTCATCTGTTTTGTTACTGATGGTACATGAAAATACTGATTCTTGGCAAATACATACACCCCAAATTCACCTTGAAATGTGGCTGTGGGGCTGCAGAGGCTGGAGTGGGGCTGTGTGCTGCAGAAGCAGCCTCAGGAGCCTTTCTGTTTGCTCCTGAGCAGCAGAGGCTGAGGGCTGTGAAAGCCACGTCCAAGCAAGTTTTACTCCACTTTGTGGGCAGAAATCCAGCTATGCTCTCCCAAGCTTTCTGTGCCTGCAGAGTAAAACTTGTGAAACCTTGTCTGTGCTCGAGTATTGACTCTCAGTTGAGATGACAGCAGTGGAAAGCTGCAGAGCTGTGTGGGAAAGTGCAGATTAAAAAGGGCTGCACAGCCCTATGTACTGCATACCCTTGCCTCTGTGAAGGCAGTTTCAAGTGCTTTTGAGAGTATTTTTTCTTTTCTTCTTGTTTTCTTTCTTCTCTTTCCCTTCCTGGCTTCTCTTCCCCTTTTCTCCTTTTCTTTCTTTCCTGTTGATGCCTGTTTGAGCTCACCAGCTGACACATCTAACTGGGATTTCCTTGCAGAGTAGACTCTGCTGCTTCATTTCCTCTACAAACCCACCCCTCAATGCAGCTACCACTATTTCTGTATCAGTAATGCTGAAGTCCTTCCCCCAAAACTCACTTTTGAAAGGCAAAAACCTGTTGGATGCTGCACTGAATTCTCTGGTGCATTTCTCTTCAGCTGTACTGGGGGTGCTAACCATAGGCTACCCTTGGCAAAGTCTGATCCCTGTATTTTGTGTTGATAAGGATGTGTTTGGGTGCATCTATAATTGCAAGATAACTGGGAAAATATGTTTCATGTGGCTGGAGTTGGAATCTGTCACTGGGATTGTTCCAGGAATGCTTGTGCTGAAATGCAGTCTGCCTCTTGTGAGGCAATGGATACCCTCACCTTCTCACTCAGTGATATTTAAAAATTCATGTTGAACAACTAAAGGTTTGTTAAAAATGCTGTTTTTCTTAAATTCTCTTTGTAAAGGGTAGTAATCATCTCCTCCTGCCTCTGCTGCTTTCAGCCCTCCCAGGGTAACAGGGTGATCCTTCCAGTTCAGTCCTTAGTGCAGAAGGAGCTGTGTTCACATCCTAAAATCCCAAGAGAGCTTCTTACTTTATTTTTTTTAACAGCTAACGATTCTTTTTCTTATTTTAAAGAAAGAAATTCAAAGCTAACATTTGTTGTGCTGCTGAAAATGTCACCTGACACCTTGGAGAATGTTGTTATAGATGTGTGCACACACATATAGACATGTAGGTATATGTTCATATATCTAGGTATATACACAATTGGTATTGTGCAGTTGAGAGGGATGGAATTCTTTGCTTGACTGACAGCCTGAGTTACAAATGACAGGGTTCTTTCTGGAGATTAAATCATATTTCCTGATGTTTCCACAGGCAGGCTTGTTTATTAATATGCCAGCTTTACTGACTATGTCTTGACTTGTGACTCTTTATAGTTTAAATGTTTCTTCTTCTTTCTTGATTTGCAAATGTGTGCCAAGTTGTGCAATTATTTTAAACACCTGAGTAGTGATTTTGATCAACAAATAACCATTTATGTCTTACAAGTGATACTTCCCAGTGTTAAACTTGGAGATTGGTGCCACAAGTCTGTTCTAGAGGTGAGAGCCATAAAGGTGCTTCCCAGGGTGTCCCTGGGCTGGCTTTACCTGGGATGTGGAGCATGGGGCTGGCTGGGCAGGAGGAGCTGTGCAGGTCCCAGTGCAGCCTGAACTGCAGCCACTCCTGGGGCACAAAGAAGGGTTTGTTTGTAGGCACAGAGTCAGGGGTGGTTGGGGTGGGGCTGTGCCCAACCATCCCCAATTGGCTCCAGGTGTGCAGGACAGGTGAGCAGCATTGCAGGGAAGGAGCCCTGGAGTGCCCAGGGGCACTGCCCAAGCCCAGAGGGCACAGAGGGCACACAGGGGCACTGCAGCAGCAGCAGGGCATCAAAGGCTGGGCTGGGGGACAAGGAGGGCAGAAGCTGCAGCCTGCTGAGTGGAGTGGTGGTACTGTGTGTGGGGTGAAGCCTTCTGATGAGGTAAGGTGTTGCTTTGTTTGGTTGAAGCCTTCTGAAGCTCTGTGGTGACACTCTGTGTATTATGGCCATCTCAGCTGTGACACGTGCTGTGACAGTCGTTCAGTGTGGAGCTCTCACTGTATGACAAGAGCAGTTGAAATAAATAGGTGACTTGTATTTTCACAGGTAAGCATGATGAGCTTTACCTGGTAAAACTCTCTTAGGTGTAGTGGATATGTTGTTGCTGCTGCGTACCTGTTCTCTGGGAAGCTGTGGACTATTTATATTATTTTATATTTGTTATTTATTAAAACAGTTCCCTGAAATTTGCTGCGTTTCTGTTGATTCTGAATTCTGTAGCAGCTGAAATGTTTCAAGATAATTCATATGCCATTAACTGAGGGTTTGTTTTATTTTAAGACCAGCTTAATGTGTCTGCAAGTGCCATTCTTAAATGCAGTCCTAATTGTCTACTGATTACCCAAACCTGCGAATGAATAAACATTTTCTATTAAAGGATTTAATGCTGTACATCATGTGAGGGATGGAACTGCGTGGATGGTTTGGAAGCTAAAAGGGGGATAAGGGTGGAAAGGGAACCTGAACCTGCTGAGAGTTGCAGAGCATTCATCTTTCCTGTGACTTGTGGAGAAGCAGAACGCCTTTAGGAGCAGGCAGGTGTGTCTGTAGGTGTGAACAGTCTCATCATTCTCGGCAGCATGGGCTCTGTTTGTGCCTCATTACAGAGACCTCAGTAAGAAATCTGCTCAGTGACAAAGAAATACTGTCTGTGCTTTATTGGGACTGCCAAGTGACTTCTGGGCCATGGAATCCAGGTGGTGACCCCTGCTAAGCCTGCTGTGCTTGTGTCAAGCAGGGTCACAGAGGAGCACGGGGTAGCAGTGCCACAATGAGATGGACTGGGGTGCCAGCACTCAGTCACATATTCCAGCTTCAGTTCCTCTCCAGGATCCAAGCCTGTCGTTTCCTCTTGGCCAGGCACCTTTGGAATCAGGGCCAGCTCAGAGGAAATCCGAGGAACTGGGGCTTAGCTGAAACTGAGGACATCTAAAGCTGCTTTTCTGGATGCATCTGCTGTGGTGAGACAGAGAGATGGCAAACACAAATGCTTCTTGGAGAGCTCCTGAGCATTTTTAAGTGAAGCAGTAAAGACAGATTGTCTATCCCCTTCCTCTCAAAGCCATCCAATCTTTATTTCAGCTTTCTCTTCTGCTGTGTGTGGTGTATAAATCTAATCCTGAAATGTGTGATGTTCTTATTCAGAGCTGATGGATAGGATGAACTTCTGATAATAGTGACTGAGGCACAGTTTCAATGGTTTTTATTCCAACCTTTTAGCTGCCATCATCCTCAGATCTAGAATGTTCTTTTCCTTTTGCATTATGCATAGATGAAAAAGAAGCTCCTTAAGATGAACCTTAAGACTTCCTGACTGTGATCTGCCACTTGAGCAGACTTTTTGAAAACCCCAAATTTTAAATTCTGGATATTTATCATATTGGCATGCCTGGACATGGTGTCATGTTTAGACCTTTGGATTTTATTTTTGTTTTGTAAGCTGCAATTTGTCTGTGTTTAAAAAATGGTAAAATTCTTTCAGCTGCAATAATATGTGCTTATTTCATGTTCTGATCTGCTTTATATATTGTCTTTTCTCAAATGGAAATGGTAACATGATGCTGAGAAAAACATTGATTTTTAAGCTGAAGTCACTGTATTGCAAAATTTACTGATAGGCACTTAAAAAACCCCAGCCCCAAAAATCCTGAGATGTGATGAAACAGCTTCCTTTGCTGTCATTCAGTGCACTCATGAGAACTTGGCCTGGGGGGCTCTGGCTCTTTTATTCAGTTAAGGTTTTTAGGACTGAGATGAAAGTAACAATCAGATTGTCTTAATCATTTATAATAGCAGGTTAAGGAGATGAGAACTTTAGGGAGAAACTTGATAGCCCAGGGAGTATCTTTGCTGTGATCTTAATGCATTGCTATCTAAAGCAGTGAGTCAGTGCTTGTAAGCATAATTATGTCATACACTGTCTTTTGGATGCTTGGATCTGCAAGTGCAGATGGTTTTAATGAAATTTTAGCTATCTAACTTCTTAGCTGTATGCAGGTTTGTTTTCTTTTTCCATGTGTTTATTTAATAAAAAGCAAACTTAAAAGAAAGGTCATGGTATTGATGGCTACATGCTTTGAGTTAACAGCTTCCTTTGTGCCACTCTTCTGAATGGTCAAAAGGATTTTCTTCATCTAGGAATATTTACATCAATGAGCTGATTTTTCCTGCCTCATTTCCTATCTTCTAGTCCAGCAAATCTGATCCCCCTTTCCTCTCTTATGAAAGACAGGCCAAACAACACAAGGATGGGCTTTGGGCACTTGATTCTGCTTCTGCCTGTTAGGAAAAAAGAATTAGATGTGTTTGATGCTTGTCTGTGAGTGACCACCCGAGAATTAGTGCAGTTTTGTCTGGTGAGATTTCTTTTCCTCTGGCTCATCTTTCCCTTCAACCAGCATCATCTGGTGATTTTTCTTCTGTTTCTTTGCTTTTGGTTTTGATTTTTTTTTTTTAGGTGTGTGTATGTTTGAACCAGAGAGATGCACCCATGGGTGTCAGTCTGTGGAAGTGCTACCTCTGATTTTAAGGGATGACAGAGTTACCTGGCTCTAAATGCAGAAGCTTGAATGCAAAAACTCACTGATGCCTTGGGGGCAATTTCCATACATCAAAGGCAGGTTTGCTTTGGTCACAGGATGTGAAATGAGCATGGGAAGGCAGTTTCAGATGAGCACAGGTCAAATTTCCCACTGTGTGTGAAGTCTGCCCTAAGAATGTGTATGAACTGCAGAAAGATGCTCACTGCTTTTTCATTTAACACCAAATCAAGAAATGCATTTAGGTGATTACTGCTGTTATTTCACCTCCCCCCTCTTAATCCTGATGCTGGATATATTAATTGTTTAATCCTTTATCCCTCCATAGGGTTCTGGTGGCCTTTCACCTTCTGGGTCTGTTTGTTCTGAGCCATGGCTGGTGTGGCTCGGGTGACATCACAAACATTTGTGTTGGCAGTCCTTCCTCCTGGAGGGCTCTGAAGTCTGACAGTGGTGAGGATGACTAAGTAGAGACAGATTTATGTGGAAATCTTATTAATACCCATAAAAGAGGGAATGAAGGCATAAGAAATTTGGCTCCAAAAAACCAACCAAAAAATGCTCTGTTCTTAGAAACATTTGGCATAGCTCCATCATGCCTTTTGTGGGAACTGGTTCTTTGTCTGGCCTAATCTAGACTTCTTTTTTTCTTTTTTTTTTTTTTTTTCAGAAGATTACTGAAGACTTCCACTTTTCCCAAACTTTCTCACAGTAGAAAAAAAATTAATTTTCACTTTGGTAATGCACAAATCAGTGAATTATTTCAAAGATAATGAAACACAGATGTCTCCCCTTGTTTCTCAGCAAAGATTTAATGGTAGCCTTGCTGTGAAATCTTTCACTGCCTCCAAACGTCCATAGATGTAACATGGTGCTCATAATCAAAGTGGTTTACTAAGAAGGGGAAATAATTTTTCACTTACAGTATGTTAAGGCTGGAAAGGAGCTGTATCAGAGATGTGAAATCATAATTCAGTTCCTTTCATAACATGTTTGATACCAGCCTTGAGAGAGGAGTTTCTGATGCTCAGTGTGTGCCAAGGCTCTTGTCTGTGCAGTAGGATTTTCTGCCTAGAAAACCCATCTTCATTTATGGCATAATCCATAGTATACACAGAAGTGTTTCATAAATAAAATTACCTTTATGTGCTCATTGCATGTGAGTAGAGCTTTTTGTCCTGGGAATAATTTCCAATATATTGAATTTCCAATATGTTGAATCTGTAATTGAAAAAAGTTCTGGTTTGCTTTTAGCTCTTACTGTGATGACCCAGGCATTTGGTTCATTGGGATGTTGTGTTTTAGATCTTTAACTGATCCATGCACGTGTCTTGTGCTTTTTCCATGTGTGTGTTATTTTTCCCAGCAAGCATGATATTCCGAGCTCACTCCTGATGTGACCACACACTGCTTTGAAATAGGAAGCAATAAATTAGCCTTTAGGGCTGCCTTATGAGCCAGACCTTATTCTTTATTTGTTTACCTCTGCTTTTTGGATGTGTGCAGTTTTTAGGCCTGCTGTTAGCACTGCTACCAAAATTATTAGTGTTTCAGGAGATCAAAGCAGCAATGAAACAAAGAAGAAAATAGGAAAAAATTCTTAGAAAAAAGATGATTTATATCTCCTTATGTTTTCCAAGGTAAAAATCTTCACCATGAGCTGTTGCTTACATCCTGGAGAGACAGCTCACCTCCACTGTTCTTAGGTTGTCCCTCATCTGGAGGCAGTGGAAAGAATTTTGCATAGAGGGAATTGATATCCTGCAAATGGCTTTTTGGTCAGGAAGGGAAATTGCTGTCTTGGATTTGAATCCCAGGCTGTGCCCCTGTGATGATAGCAGCGTGCTCCTCAGGTTCCTGAGATGGAATAGTTCTTCTTTTAAGTCTTGGTAAGGTTTCAGAGCTTCTATCCTCACCAGTGCTCTATTTCTGCTCCTGAACTTTTTTGTTATTTGTGAGAGCAGTAGTGCTGCAAGAAAACATTTCCTCAGGCCAGCAGGTTTTATGTGGCTTTGTCAGGTGCTTCCACACAGAGCTGCCAGCACTGAAGTCTTTTATTTCTTTGGTGTTTGAACAATTCAGTAGCCCCTCTGCTAATCTTGCTTAGCATTTGTACTGGTCTTCTTACTTTTAGGCCACCCTGCAGACTACTGCCTTGGCCTTCTGAGGTGTCATGTATTCAATTTGTGCTGAGCTGGATGGGCACTAAGGGCATTTGGCATCTCCCAGGAATGAATATGTGACAGATTAATCCTGTGTTGACTTTTATATTAAAGAGTGTTGTGGGAGAGCCACAGAAATCACTGTTATCCTTGCTTGGGTCAGAGACATGCACTGAAATTGTTAGCTCTGACCTGCTGCCTTCTGAGTTAGGCTTGTCCTGGGTCTCTGTGGGATTCTTGGAAGTTGAGAGGGAGGGAAAGTGAGAGCTTTTTGTCTTGGGTGTAATATATCTTGTTGGCCTTTCTTGAGGTAAATGAAATAGTCAGGAGAGGTGAATTAGCTCCATGTTCTTCTGTCCCTTCTTCTTCTAACCTGAGACCAGCTGGCTTGGGCTGCTGCAAAATCCAGGGGCTGATGTGGTTGGATACAATTCCCTTTGAAGGGAAGTGTGGTTCTCAGTGTTCCCTTTTTTGCCATCACATCCAGTCTTGGCTGGATGAAGCCTGGAAGTCCAGAGTTCCCCTGGAATTCTTCTCTTCCTTTATAGCTCCTCCCTGCTTTTTATAAGCAAACAACATTCTGTGAGAGGCCTAGAGGGTGGAAATGGCTATGAACAAAACCCATATATTTTCTGATATGTCAGAAGATATGAGAAAAGAATAGGGTGCTCCATGTCTGCTGGTAGCTGATTTCTTTTCATCCCATTTATTTTGTAGAAGAAAAAAGCTTGGTTGGGTACTGGGGAAAACTTTTTTGTGAACAGTAGTAGTAAAGTTCTGCAACAAACTATGTAGGGAAATTTGATCTGTGCACATGGAGGGTTCTTTCAGAACAGTGTTTTAGATATTTTTCCAAGTGGGTCTAGATGCTTCTTCTTAGAGAAAACCATAGTTGATGCTTAAAATTTTTCCTGTTTTGTAGAGGAAAAAAGCTTGGTTGGATATTGGGGAAAACTTTTTTGTGAGTAGTAGTAAGGTTCTGCAACAAGCTATGTAGGGTAATGTAATCTCTGTACATGGAGGGTTCTTTCAGAATAGTGTTTTAGGTATTTTTCCAAGTGGGTCTAGATGATTGTTCTTGGAGAAAACCATAGTTGTTGCTGCCAGTTTTTCCTGCATCTGCATGTGCCCCCCGTGCTGGCCACACTCCCTGTGCAGTGCCAGTTGTTCTGTTTGGTGCAGACCCAACCAAAGCCCCGTTTATGTTCCAGTCAGTGCCCAAAGTGAAGTGTTAATCCCACTCCAGAGCCCAGGTGCTTGCCCTTAGAGGGGATTACTGAAGACCAGATCACATTTTTTGTGTCTCTTCTGCTGTTGCCCTTCTCTGATTCAGGAGGTGCTGTGTTATTTAGTTTGTATTGCCAAGTCATGATTGGTGGCAGGCTCTTTTTATCCCCCCTCTTTTCTTCCCTGCAAATGATAATGTTCAAGTTCCAGGTAGGCTCCTAATTGCTCTTCATTTTGGCCTGGCTCCAAGCTGATTTATCAAGTCCACTTGTTAACTTAATGCTTTTATGGCTGCCAAGAGAGTGCTACATGGCCTAAGTGAGCTGGAGTGGCTGGGATTTGTTAGACTTTGTGTGCAGGGAGGTTTCCTAGCAGCCAGATAAGGGACAGCAGCACCCTGTCACCCTGGCTCACGTGAGGGAGCAGCACTGGGCTCGGGAGAGAGCTCCTGTGGGAGGGAGAGCTTTGGGATGGGTGTGTGTAGGGTACAGCACGTTCTGTGCCTCGTGCCCTGTCAGAGCCCAGGACATTCCTCTGGCTGCCCTGGGTGATTCCAGACCCTGGCAAGGGGCTCAGAGACCTTGGCACAGAGTCAGAGACACCTGTGCCTTTGATTTTAGCCCATGGAAACAATTCCCAACTTTGTGTGAGGAGTTACAAGCCACAGGAGTTTGAGTAGAATGACAGTGAATTTATCACAGGTGAAAAAGTAGAATTTTGGGGATTTAGAATGGGGGTTCAGGAGGCAAGATGGAGGAATCCGGGCATGTTCTGTCTTTCTCCTTCTTGTCCTCCATCTTCTGGGTGATGGTGGCACTTCTGGATTGGTTTAGAGTAGAGACAGACTGTCTAACATAGGTAACAGGTATTGGGAAATTATTGTGAATAAAGTACACACAGTTTTTAGTATGAAAAGCCAACACCACCCCAAGGGCAGGGACTGTGCCACAGCCTGACCTGCCAGACAGACTTCAGCAGGACAGAAAGACAATGTATTGGATAAGGGAAAACAACCTTAAAATCCAGAGCTGAGGAATCCTGACTTCTTCTTCGAGCACAGGGCTGAGAAAAAAGACCTTCAATACCTTGGGAGCCATTCCAGCAGCTCAGAACCTGAGATATGCCCTGCTGCCCAGCTGAGTAGTTCTCATCTGCTTGGGTTTTAATGCTTCCTGTCACTCCATGTTGGTTTGCTGTTGGTTTATTTATTTATTTTTAATTGTCATTTTGCTCTGAACTAACTGGATTGCTGTTTAAAATCTCAGCATGGCAGCTGTAAAATTGCCTAATCGACTGCAGGATATAATCTTTGCTAGGGGAGACCTTTGAATGCACTGACTGTCAGCAGGAATAGGTCAGATGTCTCCAGGTGACTTTGTGGGAAGGGAGCCTTGTTTTCAAAACTCTTTCTACCCTGCTTTGTTAAGGACTAAGGAACTGGTTAGTGGGACCTGTCATAAAAGTTCTCTTTTATGGCTGTGCTAAATCCTCTTAAAGAAAGCAAACAACTCTCTCATTAATGCTGCTCTGCTCAGCATAGAAATAAAGCAGCTGTTGTGACTGTCAGAGGCTTTAAGAAAGACTTGAAATTGGAAAGAATTTCCACTTGATCAGTTGATGAAACTCAGTGGGCTATGGCAGTGCATTCTTATCTCCATTTTCTCCTTGGAGTCTGAGAAATATGTTGAATTTGGGCCTGAGAACAAGTTCAGAGTTGCATTTTAAGGGGGTAGGTGACACCTGGGGGAGATAAGCTGCAACAAGAACTAAGATTTTCATAGTTTTCCTGTAAGTCAAATGATTAAAAATATGTGAGGTTTGGTGTATCAAACTTGAAGAATAAATCCCTTCCTTCCTATGCTGGATTCCAGCATTCAGCAGTGGAAATATTGAAGAATGTTAGTTGGAACTGATGCTGACCATATTGGTGGCCTAAAATACTTGGTTAAAACTACTTCCAGAGCCTTTTATAGCTTTGAAACTGCAGAACTGAATAGCTCTGAATTATACTAAAGCTTCTTCAGATGTCTTACCTTCTTTCTCTTGAAGTGGGGAAGCAGAAAAGAAAAACAAAAAACAACAGAATCAAATAAAAAATGCTTTTTTGTTCTGGCATTTTCACTTAGGAGCCTGCAGTGGGTGCAGGCAATGCTTGAGTTACCTCCTCATCATCTCTGTGTTTCTGCAAGTGTGGGGCTTTGTCAAGTGTGGGACATCCCTGGGATCCTGGGCTCACCTGGGGGAGAGCAGGATCACCCTCTGAGCTCAGCAGTGCGAGTGCAAATGACACATTTCAGGAGCAGAACAATGTCACAAAGGGAACTTGATTGCAAACCACAAGTGTTTATGTATAGAATAAGTACATATGAGTGGTTTTAATTGATGTGTGGGTACATGCAGGCCTATTAATAGATGGAAAAGAGGAAATAAAGCACCACAGCTGTGATTTATCAAGATTGACGTGAAAGCAAATATTATTTTAGTAATCAGAGGAAATTCTTTGTAAAGCTTGTACAAGAAAGGTATTTAACCCACCTCAACGATTTCCTGCCCAGCTACATCCAAGGAAAATCAGACAGACTTCTTCCCCCGCCTCCCACAAAGGGTCACTTGAAAAATTATTGTTTCTCCCCTCCTCCATTTCTCTTCATGTTGGGCTTTTTGTTTGCTTCAGATGCTTTTCTTTTTCTCTTGTCAAATGCTTCTTTAAGGGATTTTTTACCTGGCATGTAAAACCACGTCTAAAAGTGCAGCTGTGGGGTGGGGAAAGGATTCAGTTTTGTGTTTAACTGTAAGAAGTGCTGAAGCTGAAGGCCATTGATGTTCCCTCAATGTCAAGCTGGGAAAATTTGGTGTTCCTGCCTGGTGTGCTCCATTGGATGGAGAGGGAGGAGGAGGTGCCCCTCAGTCTGGTTTGGCCACAGAATCATAGAATGGTTTGGATTGGAAGGGACCTAAAGATCATCCAGTTCCAATCCCATTACCATGGGCAGGGACACCTTCCACTATCCCAGCTTGTTCAGAGCCCATCCAAGCTGGCCTGGAACCCTTCCAGAAATGGGGAATCTGCAGCCTCTTTAGGGAACCTGTTCAGTGCCTCACCACCAATTTTTGGGAGAAGTCACAGCTTTTGTGCAGCTGCTCGAAGGAGGCAGAAGGAATTGCCTTGCCCTGTCTGTATCACAACTGTTTCCAGCTCTCAAACATCTGAAATCCTAACAACATCTTGGGAGAACAATGGTCAAGCACCATGAGGAACCAGAGACAGGGAGATAAGTGGTTTAGGTGAAAGAATCTGGAAATGCTTGGTGAACCCAGGGGTTGAGTTTGTCTCTTAAAATGTTGCAGGTCCATCTTGCCAAACTTCATCTGCCTGAGGGCAGCACTTCACTTAACACTGGGAATCCTTAAACCTCTCTAGCATTCAATTATTTTTGTCTTTGTTTTTAGAAAGGATTTTTTTGAACTCTGTTCAATACCACTCCTGCTTCGGTTGCCTGTCAAAAATGCAGCCAAAAACCTTTTTGAGGTGGAAATTAAAAGAAAAACAGAAGAGATAATAAAAAAAGGAAAATGCTACTTAATTGGATGCTGTGCTTTCTGCTACCCAGAGAAGTTTCCCATTTCTCATTGGCAAAAAGACTTTGAATGCCTTGTGCTCATAAGTCTTCCCTCTCGATGTGTATCTCAAACCACAAACACACCATTTGTCTGCAGGGAATTATATTAATAATTTGAAGAGTGACTAGAAATAAAAACAAATCTGGTTAACATCATCCATGACCTGACTTGATTAAAAATAATTTCTCCTTTGAAAAACTATTCCAAATGCTGTTTCTGAATGAAAGTTTAGGTAGTAACAGTGGCTGATAATACAGGACAGAAAAGGATTTGCAAGAAGCATAACCTTGAGCTCCCTTCTAGCCTGTACTGAGCACATAGATTGGAAAAGAATGATAGATGAGGACTAAATAAAGGATTTCTGGCTGTGGCTTTTCATATTTTTCTTCTGTGATCTTAATACTTAATGATGAGATTTATGTTTTCAAACATGGCTTTATCTTCTAAATATATTGTAGAAGGTTAAATTGTGGAGGGAAGGGGAAAAAGTGAGGGACTGTTTCTGCAGTGTTGAAATGCAGCTTTAGCATTTCAGGAGCCAGAGGTTTCTGCAGGAGTTTGTGCTTGAGGGGCATTTTCTGCTGTGCCACAGGTGATCTGGTCGGGTGGGGAGCCCAAGGCATTTCTTTGAGTAATTGAAAGCACATTTCAGAGGCGTGGTGCTGCTGGGCCCCTGGTTTGATATCCAGCTATCTGTGCAGTTACATGCCCAGTACTGCTGCATCACTCCGTGCCCCACCATCCACCCTGGGAAGATGTGTGCTGACTGCACTGCTGCAAGAAACAGCAGAGGGATTTCAGGGTGCATTTCTCCCAGAAAGACTGAACAAGTTGTCTTGGTGTCTGCTTTAGCTTGTCTCAGGTTATCAGGTCAGGCACAGCTGCTGTCTGTCGTGGCAGTGTTACCTGCTGGCACTCTCACCCTTCCCTGCAGGAAGGAAATGCCTGTGGGCTTGCTCAAGGCAGAGGTGCTGCAGATGTGCCTGGGGCTGTCACAGAACAGCTCCAGTTGCCTTTTCCTGAGCTGTGTGGCTGAGCTGCTGCCGTTCCCACCGTTCCCAAAGGATTTAGCAGCTTGGTGTGTGGGTGCTCTGCTCCTCTGGGGTGGGTGGAAGCAGGAATCTCTGCACAAGCAGTGACTGTGGCTGCAGAGGTAACACCTAATTCAGTCACCTCAGTTCACTTCGAAGCACATGGTAAATAAATTTCATGAAATTACTAGATTTTACCCAAAACATTGCATACAAAGAAGTGTTTTATATTCCAGATGTTTTTAATTGCCTCTATATTTATAAATGTGACATTTAATCAAAGTAATTCTGAATAGATTTTTTGACCAAAACTGAAATTTATTTGGAATGTTTGCACTGGGGAAAGTACTAGTACAACTTTATACTGCTTGATAGAAATTATTTATTTCAAGAACATTTTATGAGCATATTACTAGATTTTTACAGAGTTGAAAAGGAAGAGGAATAAAGTAGCAATGCAAGGAGGCCAACAAAAGAGTTGAAATTGATAAAGAAAGCTAGTCTGTATCCTGAATTAATCTGTGTTGCTCAAAGAACAAGTGATTTGTAGTTCATGTTTATAAGAACTTCAGCATTACTTATTTCATTCAGTTTCTTTGAGATGCAAAAATCAAGCAGCTTCTTTTTTTCCCCCTGCTGGGAGATTGCAAGAGATTCATTAACTCCCATCAGAGATGCATTACTGCTGGTCTTTCTGCCTTGTATTTAAAAATTAAGAATTAGAGCCTAATTTCCTAATTGAAAAAGGGATTTGTGTGATTTCAGTGTCTGCACCTTCTGAAAGACTGTCTTGACAATTCAGTAACGTGCTAAGTGTGTCAAACTCTGTAATCACAAACTGGACATTGCTGCAACAAAATGGGAAAAGGTCTGTGAAATGAATACAACTGCTGACATTTGCTGACAGTGGGAGATCAGCTGTATTTTTAAAATACCACAAAAAAGGCACTTTATCAAGACTAGGCATTGGGAGATGGTCCTGCAGAGTCTGGAAAATGGGCATTTGAGCAGGAGTAGGGATTGTGACTGCCAAAAAAATGAATCAGCAACATCATCTGCATTCTTCTCAGGGTGGCAGGTTTCTGGGAACTCAGGTGCCCTGCATGGTTTTATCACAAAGCTGTGATGGGCTCAGGCTCCTGGTTAGGTTTGTTTAATCTCTTTGTGCAGTTAAAATAAAGATGCTGGTACGTGTATTGTGTCTTTGAACAAAGCTAACTCTTAACTTTTCTTCTTGATTTTATAACTTGGATGTTCTGAGGTATGTATGAGTGCTTGGGAGCTCTTTCTTAAAAATGAGCACTTTGTTGAAGACTGCCACTATGTGGATTCTGTTAGCAGGGAGTGTTGCTGTGTAGGACAGTGATTTGGATGGGTTTTACTATCAAGGAAAAATAATTGAGCTCGGTCAAACAGACAGTTTGGCAAAATTTTGTCGAAAGAAAGAAAATCCATCTCTGTGTCTCAAAACTTATTCTTGTAATGGTTGCACGTGTGATTTAACTCCTCCATAATTAAAGAGGATTCCTGTGCCGTTGCTGTTTGACAGTCCCAAGTGGCAGAACCCATAAATCATTGTTTGAGTGGCCACCCCAAATGCCAGAACAGCTACAGGCATTCACTGCCCAGCTTTTGCTGGTCATTGATCCTGCAGCTTTGTGTTTTGCTGTACTTTGTTTCTCCTGGGCTGGTGTACCTGTGATAGGACACGTGTTGCTTCTTGAACTGCTCTGTGATAAGGAGCAGTAAATCTGTGTGAGGGCAGTAAATCTGTACATTGTCTTTGAGCACGTGGCTGTTGGGTTTTTTTGCTTGCTCTCACTGCCATGGCAATAAATGCTGCTTTTAACTCTGCCTAAACTTGATGGGGGGACAGAGCTGTTCACACCCAACTTGTTGTTAGTCTTTGCTGGTTTCTTCAGCACAGCTCTGCCTGACAGCTGTGCACTGCACTGTGCTTTTATTCTGTGTTTCTCTTGTGCAGACCAGCCCGTGTGAGCAGCTCCAAAAGCAGAGGAGTCTGTCCAGATGGGTCCAGCAGCCTTGTTAAGAGGGGCAATATGGTGTTATGTTGGTAGGGAGCTCCAGGTGAAGCAGAGTTAGACCTCATTCCCAGTCTGCACCAGTTTGTTCCAGTGCTGTCCAGCACTGCTTTTGTGTTCATCACCACGGCTTTGCCACTTTGCCCATCTCAGTTGCTGGCACTCCCCAGTGGGGGTGGCAGAGCCCTTTGGGCAGCTTGGCTCCTCTGGCACTCAGACCCCAGGATGTGATAGGTGTGCCTGGCTGAGGCTGGCACATCACTCACTGGCTTCTTTCAGCTGAGTGTTTTCATGAGTGTGACTTGTGGTACCTGTTCCTCATTTGTGGGTTTGCAGGACAAAAGAAAACCTGACTTGACTGTTCAGGTCACAAGCCCAAGGATGCTCTGGCAGGGTTTTATGTTGGAGCCTTGGGTGGCAGATACAGCATCCCAAGAGTTTTCACTTTTCTTTCTTTCTCGCTCCTCCTGTTTGGAAGAAGTTTTTCAATAGAAATACATAAAGCATGGGCTTTTGGTTTTGGGTTTTTTCTATGAAAACTGTGACTTTCCTTGGTTTGCCAGTGTTTGTCCCTTCCTTACCACTCGCCTTCATCACCCTCTCTCCCTAAGACAAATGCAGAAGTTTCTTTGAAACAGATGAAACTGAAAAACAGATGAAAAAAAACCCCTTTCAGCGAGGATTTTCTGTGCACTTGAACTAAGCAGTAACTCTGTTTTTGTGCCTTCCAGAAGGCTTGTTGTTGTGTTGTTTCATGCCTGGGATGGCTGAGGGTGAGGTCTGTGGAGCTGCTGTGAAAGGGCTGTGCGTGATAAGAGTGGGAGGCACAGTGTCATAATTAATGCTGTCAGAAAGTGTTTTTTTTTAATGTGACTAGTGCTGTATTTCCAGCATATTGTATTCATTTTCCTTTTATTGTGGTCTGACAGTACACCCTGAGCTCAAACCAATTTCTTAATCCTGAAAAGGCTCTCAAGTCAAATCTGGCTGTGGGAGTTCAGGCCTGAAGGAGTTTAAGGCTGCTTCACAGCTGGAAAAAGTTACTTTTTCCATTAAAACAGGAATTAACTGGCTTTAAGGGACTTATGATCTTTTTTATCTTAAGAAAACTCTTCAGTAATAAGAAGAGCTTAGATTGTGATGGTCTGCTAATCAAAATGAAGATGTTCTGGTTTATGGTGTTTCCATAGCATTTGGGTGTAATGAAATACTCTCAGTGTTAACAGAAACAGGATCAATTTTCCTTAATGATTGTCACGGAAAAAAGTTCAGAATTAACTGCATATGTGAACACTTTGGAATCCTTTAGTGAGTTTTACTGATTAATTGCATGTTTTAAATTTGATTGCAATAGCAAATTGCTTGGAGGGATCATGAGTACAGGATTTCCTGTCTGCAGCTTTTTGGGAGCAATGTGTATGTTGGCAACCAAACAACCCCGTAACCTTTAGGTTTGTTCCTCCTCATAAAGTTTGTTGTGTGTAACTCCCTTATGTGACATCTCAGCATCTCTCCAGGTGACACCAAATTCAGGTAACAAACACATCCAGCTGGAAGCACTTGTGATTTTATAAATACATCTAAACATGATGTGTGGACATGCATTTTATACTTTGCAGGTAATAATATTTAATTATTTTGGTGTGCATCCAGACACAGGGCCCTTTCACACTGGTGTGCTTTGATATTTGTGTGCTGTCTTTTCCTCTTGCTTGAGTTTCATTGCATGTTACATGATGAACACAGCCTCCAGGGGAACTGCAGGTTGGACATCAGGAGGAATTTCTTGATGGAAAGGGTTGGCAAGCATTGAAATGGGCTGCCCAGGGAGGTGATGGAGTCACCACCCCTGGAGGTGTTCAGGAAATGACAATGTGACCCTCAGGGCCATGGTCTCCTTGACAGAGTGTTTTGTTTTTGGACACCATGAGTTTGGAGGTCCTGTCCAGCCTAAATGATTCTGTGAGTCTTTGGTTAATTATGTGTATGGGGACAAGGACATTAATATGCAGAACAGACTGAGGTTGGAACCTTTGCACGAGCTATTTTATCACGAGAGGGTGGATTTGTCTGGTGAGAAACATGCACTGGTGACCCCAGAGCATCTACTTGGGCATCCCCAAGTTGAACCACTGTTATCCTGGGGAAATTTTCTCTGACTGTGAAGAACCCATGGGTGTTTGAAAGCCCTGACTGGGAACCACATTTATCCATTTCTGTTACCTCTTCAAGGAAAGCTTTTAGGTCCTTACCTTCAAGTGTTCAGTAGCATGGATTTTGAAGCAGGTTGGTGGTTTGTCTGTTTTTTAAGCTGGCAGATTTTCATTCTGATAACCAGAAGATAGTAGTACATACATGTGCTTGGATGGAGGGATTATTGGTTTTTGATCTTGCTAGCCACCGATGTATAAATGCAGACTTGATTTTTGGGGTTTGTGAACATTTTGATATCTGAACTCTGTTTTCAGCTAAAGGAAAAATAGGATCTTTTTAATCCTTGATAATTGGGATGCATTCGTGTGTTCCCAAACACAAGTACTACATGTTCTGTTTTTCTGATCTTCCTGCTGTTATTTTGATTCATGTGATAGAGGTTTTCAGTAGAATGCTGTAGATGTTTATTTCTAGTCCTGATGTTGTAGTGTGAGGTTGTCATTCTCTACACCTGCAAGACCTTTCCTGGGACAGACAGAAATGCTGTTGATAATAGAAATTTCATTTCTTGGTGCTGAAAGATAACTTGGTTGCAGCTGCTGGACTTGCACATGTTGAACCATGCAAGTGCAGCACTTGGGAAGGCAGAGGCATGGTAAGGGTGAGTGGTGTTCCCATCCCTGCCAAGTTTGCAGTCAGTTATGTTCAGGTTTGCAGTTCAGCAGGACTTTGTGCCCATTGATACTTTTTTTCAGGCAGTTTTAATGTACACTTTGGTGATGGAGGTATGAGTTTCTGAGGGTTAGTGCTGCTATTGACACCCTGATGGTCTCTCCCCAGATGGAAATTGTTGTTTGCTCCTTTTCTCCTGGAGGAGATGGGCAGAGGAGGCTTTTATGTGCCACCAAGCCTGTCCCTGAGGCCACAGGAGCTAAGGTCACTCCTGGAACTTTGACTTGGGTGTTGCAGTTGGTATTTCAGCTGGGAATGGAACCTGTCCCTATTGCTGTTGTGCTCCTGAGGCAGGGATTGAGTGTGCAGGTGGAAGAACAAATTTCCAAGCAACTCTGGAAGTACAGTTGGGTGGTTACAGGAACTCTGTGAGGCAGAGGAGGAAGAAAATATACACTAGCAGTGGAGGAGAGTTCTGAAAGAACCCGGACTGTCCACCCAAACACTGGTGGCTGTGATATTTGTGGGTTATCAGACTGAGCCCTTGTGCTGCCATGTAGAGTTAATTCTGTTCTGAGTAGCTGGTGTGATTTGTGTTTGGGATTTGTGCTGGAAGCACAGCTGATAACACAGGGATGCTTTTGTTCTTGCTAAGCAGGATTTAGACAAGGCCTTTTCTTCTTCTCATCCCACCTCAGCAGCGAGGAGGCTGAGGGTGCACAAGGACCTGGGAGGGGACAGAGCCAGGACAGACCTGACCCCGGGAGGGGACACAGCCAGGACAGACCTGACCCCAGGAGGGGACAGAGCCAGGACAGACCTGACCCCAGGAGGGGACAGAGCCAGGACAGACCTGACCCCAGCTGACCAAAGGGATGTCCCAGACCATATGGATCATGCTCAGCTAGGAGAAAGGAGGGGGATGTTTGCAGTGATGGTGTTTGTCTTCCCAAGACACTGTTATGTGTGATGGAGCCCTGCTGTCCTGGGGGTGTTTAACACCTGCCTGTCACTGGATGTGGGGAATGAGCTCCTTGTTTTGTTTTGTTTGCATGTGTAGTGTTTGCTTTACCTCTTCAGATGTCATTGTCTCAACCCATGAGTTTTCTCACTTTTCTGATTCTCTTGCCCATCTCAGCAGGGGACTGTGAGCGAGTGGTTCTGTGGGGCTGACTGGGCTTAAACCAAACCAGTCCTTTTGAGCACCAAAACTATCCCAGCCCAAACCAGCACAGCCCCTGAGCAGGTTTTCCCAAGGAAAGAGTGGCAGAAGCTGCTTGGAGCCAGCCTGCTTGGCTAACTTGCCTGGTGGATGCTTCTCTCCCACACTTTTTTCTCCCCTCCATGCTCTGCTGTCACAGGTTTTCCCACATGAAGAACAGCTCTTGGTTGGAGTCAGGCTCACTGTAGTGCTGCTCCTTTGATGCCAACAGTGTTGCAGGACTCTAAGATGGGTTCTGTATTTCCCCTGTTGCTCAGCACTCTTCAGAATCCATCCTGTTGTTGACCCAAATCAGTGAGCTTGGTGCTGTGAAAGGTCCTGCTCTCTCTGGCTGGTGAATGCACTTTGGTGCTCTGTCCAGATGGAAAGAATAGTGGAATAGAAATGAAGCTCTTTATACCTCTGCCATCATTTTCTTCTCTCCTCTGTAAAGGAAAGACAGAGAATGTGCTATTTGGTTGTCTAAACTACTTGCTCAAGTTTTATGCTGCTGCTAGTGCCACTGTTTAGAATACCAGCACTCCTGGCTTTGTGTTAACCCCCTTTGTGGAGTTTACACTTAATTCTGCTCAGCAACTGTCCTGGCTGTGTGCTTTTGCTGCCTCTGCCAAATTACTGTTTTCAGAACAGTTTCCCACACACGTACAGTAGCTGACCAAATGTGAATAGCTGTGTTAGGCATAAAATAGGGTTTGTAAAATGCAGAGTTGTAGGTAAATGCCTTTCTGTTTTCACCCTTCTTTTACTGCCTGACCTGTAATTTCTGACTTGTCAGGTACTCAAAAAGCAAGATGCCACTGAGATATTGAAATTATAGTGGTAGATAAAATATAATAGCAAAGAAAACATGCAATTTTCCAGCTATGTTCCTGCTAATACAGGCTGCTTTATTTTTCACTGTATTATGTGTTTGACTACAAGACACTAATTTTATGTGCAGTACACTGTAGTGGAAGATTTCATTAGCTGTCATAATTCTTCCTACCTTAAAAGCATTCTGATCTCAGCTGTTATTAACAGGGAGAGATGGTGTGGATGTTACTCAGGGTAGCTGATGCTCTCTATGCTAGTGAGCTTGCACACAAGAGTAATGCTGGACAACCACTGGCCCTTTCCTAAAATGTGTTCCCCTATGCAGATTTGCTCTGTTTTGTGTCTTCTATGAAATATGAGCAAATATATTTGGTTACTTTCTGGGCTCAGAAAGGACATTTCTCTTTTGCTGACTACACGTTCAGCTGTTCATTAATCTCTCCAGGATTCCCTAATGCCTGGTCATCTGTATTAAGGAATTTCTGGGAAGGGAATTATCAAATATCTTTGTGAACCCGTGGTTGCAGTGCTGGAGGTGCCAGCTCTGTAGCAGGCTGTGGTTGCGATAAAAAAGAGTTTAAATATTTCACATGTTTGGTTAAAAAAAAAATTTACTGATGCAGAGATCTGTTGGTCTAACTCTCAGAAAATTGCAAATGCATTAAATAAGAAATTCAAGTAGGAGTAGATCTGCTTAATACATGAGTGTGGCCAGAGACAGCCACAGTAACATTAGTGCCAACTGATCAAAGGAAGGGGTTTGAGATTTAGTAGGACAGGAGTGTAAGACATACTGACTCATAAAAATCCTGTAGAGTTTATTATTTTGGGTGTTGCTAAGCATTAAGTTCTAGAGAACGTATGTGTGACTAACATTTGATTTGGGGAAGATTTGCTAAGTCAACCAGAAAGAAGTAAAGCAAATTTATAATCTCACATGTCTTTAAACAAGGCTTCAAGTGATGACAAAAATAGGATGGATGTTATTGCGAGGAGAATTGCTAACTGTCTTTTTAGATGCATAGTTTCCATAAAAGCTGGTGTTCTGATTGGCCAAACTTGCTCCAGGACCTGCCCTTGAAGTGAAATTTTAAATGAGCTTGCTTGCAGGAAGGAATCAATGAGTGCTCCTCCAGGAATGCTCCGGACTTGCAGTTTGTCTTCACACCTACCTCTCCAAGCAGCAGTGCAGAGTGGCTGACTTCCAAGTCAGCTGTGCTTTTCTTTTTTCCCTCCTTGGAGTAGCAGTTTCAGGTATCAAGGACTGCTATGGGACTGAAAAGAGAGAGCACTGGCATTTCCCACACTTTTCCATCTGGTTTCCTTGCCAGTGGCTGTCGCGTGAGAGGTTGATACTGCTACACCCAGCCCTGCACAGTTGTGCTGGTGCTGGATGTATTCCAGCTTGTTGAAGGAAATATTATTCTTTTTATCCCTTCCCTGAAGGCAAAAGTCCTTCCATGGTCCATTTAATTACTGCAGGTTATTGTGATTGAAATTTCCACTATAGCAGCGTGTGCCAGGGACTGCGGTGTGGTTTGTTCTGAAGCCTGACCCTACACTTGCTGATTCTGCTGGCGTGTTTGGTTGCTCAGAAAGCCATTTCCCCCCCTCCATTTTCCCCCTTCCACTTTTACCAGCATAATTCTGTCAACAGAAGCCCAGGTGCAGCTGTGATTATTCCAAGCATGAAAGTCCTCTTGGTGCTGTTGGTAATGCTCCTGCAGAGTCTCGTGCCAAAGTAAGCTGTGTCTTGGCTGGGTGATGGCATTTACTGGTATGGCAAAAGCAAGCCATCAGATCCTGCCCAAGGCCCCAGAGCAGGCACCCAGCTCTTTCCCAGTGCGTGAGTAAGATGACTGCAGAGTGTGCTCCAGCCTGAGTTTATTATTGGAGCCAGACCTTGAACAGCCATTCCCAGCTGGCCAAAGTGACACAGGAGGGCTGCAGGATCCCCACAGTTGATGTAGGAAAGATTGTGGTGGGCACATCGCAGCTTCTAAAAGTTCAGTCTGCATCTCGCTGTCCCTGGGCAGTTTGGGAGCAGGATGCCAGCCTGCTGAGGAGGCTGTGGAGGAGAGGTTTGTCCCAGAGAGCTGTGCCTGCTGCAGGGTTGGCAGGACGGGGTGGCTCTGCTGGGCTGGCACTGTCCTGGGCTCACGTTATCGGTTCCTGAGCGAGCGAGTCACGTCTAGACAGGGCTGGAACAATAGAGCATAAATCACTCTGGGAGCTTGCCAGCCTTGCACAGGAAACCTGGGGCTCTGTGCAAGGCAAATGTCCCCCAGCTTAATCACAACAAAGCTGTGTTCCCCAAGGGCCTTTTGGTGCCCACGGAATCTCAGCTGGTCACTGCTTGGAAGGAAGTTGAATGTTTTTATGTTTGCATCAAGTAAATGACTTCTTATTGAATGTTGGGAATTTGAATTTTGCAAGAGTGGATTTATAAAGGAGGGGGATGCATTGAGGGCTCCAGCACCTTCATTTTCTATTGCAGTACTGGCATCCCTCCATTTTTCAATGCAGTGCCAATAATCTGCACACAGAGGTCAGGTCTGTGGCAGGTAGCTGGTGCATTACCATTCCTTACTCTTACATGCAATACATGTCACAGGGCTCTTTTCCCCTCTCCTTAATCTAAAAGCCAAACCCAAGCTGATTATTATTGTCAAGAGTCCTGAAAAATGTTTTGGAAAGAGAATTCACTTTTCTAACTCTTGTATGTAATAAAGCCTTGTTAGTAATGAAGAAGAAACAATCTGAAAATCTGTAAACAGTAATTTATATTTTTTTGTTTTGTTAGTTTGTTTTTAATTTAAAAACCTGTTTAATTTCAAACCTCATTATTGCAGGCCTTACAAATACCTTGTGGGTTGGAAGAGAAGAAAACTTTTACCTGACTGTTTTTCTAGTTAATAAAAGAATCTTTGTTTTGGGTGATAGTCTAAGTAATCTTATAATCAGCACGAAGCTCCGATGTTTTTCTGTTGGAGTTGAAAATATGACTTGTGTAGTTCACCTCTGCTGGAAAAATGACAAAGCTCTTTAGGCTCTTCTGCTCTGATTCATCCTTCTTTCACACATCCCTAAAAGGTTTGGAAATCTGATAAGGATTCAGGCCCTCTTTGTACCAGTAAACAATTGCAAATAATAGAGCCATGTGTATTTGTGTGGACTTTTTTTTTTATTCTTCCCAGTTCTCTTTGATCTCACTGTGGCTTTTGGCAAGAGAAGCATCAGTGCAGTGTGCCCTGGACCCCATGCCATCCCTACAGATTTCTGGAGACCAACACAGGAGAGGGGAGGAAGGCCATCCCAGCCATCTCTCTCCCAGCACAGCTCTTTGTTACCTCTTTGTGATGTATCTATTTTATCTGCTTTTCTGCTGGTCTCTTTGTAAAAATCTACAGCTTTGAGGATGAGTTTCTTCCAAAGTGCATAAGGTTTGGATGAGGTGTAGGACCCTGCTGTCCCTTTGATGGGAACTTTAGCTGGAATTTTCAGATTTCTTCTAATCCTGTTATAAATCCTCCAAACAAAAGTCTCCTCTCCCCACAGACAATTTCTTTTCTTTCTGCTGTACCATTTTTCAGTCCATTCAGCTGCTCCAATGCTGCTGTAGGATTCCCTTATTCCCCCTTCCTTTTTGGGATCCCTGTGCCACACATAATGTTCCTGTGGAAGTGACCTTAAGAAATAGATGATGTCTCACCTGTAGTCTGTTGTGTGGCAAGTGCTGATTAAGACATCAAGCTCTAGTTACTGTTATGTTTGTACATCTGCTTGCTAAAGTGCAATTCTCTGTGTGTATTCAATTTTTTTCCCCCAGTTTTTCTGGAAATAAATTATAAATGACTTTCCAAGTAAAAATATCGACATTTTTATAATTTTTCCCCTCATCTCTATGCCAAGTGTATCTTGGCTCTACCCAGAGACCTGATTAAAAATATTAAAACACACTTACCAGTGTGCAGTGGCTACATTTATAGCATCTGACTTGAATGTTTGTTTCATAGTCTGGGTTGTAACAATCTGATTCTCAGACTGCCATTGACGTCAATTTAATAGGAAAATTCAAATGAACCTCTATTAGATTTTCACTATTAAGTTAACAATAAAAACTTTCTACAGATGCCTTACGCAGACAAGGCTGCTAACAGAAATATTACATTAATAAAAATCAGACTTCCAGAAACAGAGAATAACTAAAGAAACCCAACCATTTTGTTTTCCGTTTTGTAGCTCACAAAAATATTTGCTTTTTAATTGCACTAGTGGTTTAGATGTTAAGAATTGGGAGAAGACACCTCTTGGCCATTCGTGGTCATGTTGCAAATCCCTTGGCTTTACAGAGCTGGGGAGCCCTTCCAAAAGTGTGTGTTTGACCAATTTCATTGCTCTCAAATTCATCTTTCCCCTGGGGTTCTGTGGCACACCACCTTTGCCAGCTCTTTCCAACCTGCCCAGTCCAGCTGCTCACAAGGTGCTGGTAGAACCAGGAAAACTCTGGAGGCACCAGCTTGGGTCAGGAGCACATCTGTCAGGGGTCACAACATCTGCCATGGCTTGCCCCACCTGTAGCTGTTGGTAGTTCCTGCCTTGAGGGCTCTGCAGTGCTTGGCAGCAGATGATGGAGTGAGGAAATAACACTGTTGTACATCTACAGTGGATATTTTCTGGCAGTCCAGGCTGTGTGCCTGTGCTTAAATCAGGAAATCCAGGCATGGACTTACCTTGAAGAGCATTTTGCCTCCCCTGCAGCACCAGAAAGGGAGAACAACAGGGAGAACAACATCCCTACAGCCTTGAGCAGAGTTATCAAAGCCTTTGCATGCATGAGCAGTTCTGAGGTGAGGGAAGCAAGGGAGCCAGTCCTGGTCTCAGCAGGGACAGTGGGGGGTCCCTTCCTGAGCTTTAAGAACATCTGAGCTGCTGAGGAGGGGATGGACCTGGCTGGCACCCCCAGGGTGGCTCCAGACCCACTGAAGTGCCCCAGATGTGCACATTCCAGGCTGTTGAGGAGCACATCCAGGGCAGGCAGCTTGGTGCAGCTGCAGGATGAGCTCCAGAGCCCGAGACAAGAGGCTGTGTACTACCAACCCCTTTGGTAATGAAGGGCATGGGGACCTGTGGCACATCCAGGTGGCTGGACACTCACAGATACAGCAGGAGCCAGGGACTCAACAGGAAGATCCCAGACTTCAGCTGTGAGTGGATAAAAGCCCAGCAGTTCCTTTGTTTGGATTCCCTCTCCAAGATACCACCTTGAGCTGTTTCTTTTCTACTGTGCCATGAATAACCTGCTTTAAGGATCCAGAGGTCTGAGACTCTGCTCTAGGAAACCTGTTCTGCCTGTGTGGAGGTGCAAAGGGGCTTTCATCCCAGCTCAGGGGGTGTGAGGGTGATTCCAGAGTGGCTCCTGGATTCCTGGTCAAGGAAGTTTCCTTAACAACAGAGTAGTGCCATGCTGGCTCCAGCTGTTTTCATGGTAGGCTTTGATTTTGAATCTTCTCCATCCTGCAGCCCAACACGAGCCCAGCCTGTCCTGCCTGTGGAACTGAGGCTCTGTGTTCACCAGTGTATTTCCTTTTTAGTTTCATCTTGTCTCTGCCAGCTGAAATAACAAGGCTTTTAAGACACAGCCACATTGTGCTCCCATGGTTTAAGGGTGTGTGTTACTTTAGCAGTGTTTAGCAGGTGTGCTGCACAAATGGGCACAAAGAGTTGCATGAAGGGTTTTGTCATGAACTTTTTCAGTGCATTCTATGGGCAAATGAAGGGTGCTTTCTATTTGCCCTCCCTCCACCCCCCTGGGATTTCGTGAGGTGTGTTTTGGATGAATGTAGACTTACTTAAACAGTTATTTTACTTGTCTGCCACTGAGATGACAATGTTCCACTGAAATGTTTGACAGGCTGAAGTAGCTGACAATTATTTCCCATGTGCAGTGTTTATCTCCTGGTGCTCGGTGTGACAGCTCAAAGTGACACTGACATTCAGTGTGTGAATCTCACTGTTCCTCCCATCAGCTGTCCTGCTAGCCTGCAACTTTTTAAAAACACTCTGTGGCTTTTCCACCCCAACAGAGGCCCTCTGTTCCAAGTCAGGCTAGGTAACTCTGTGTTTCCTCACCCTTTTCCATCCCCTGGCAGGGCAGTGTCCAA
The DNA here is from genome assembly GCF_027477595.1 of Haemorhous mexicanus. Lineage (NCBI taxonomy): Eukaryota > Metazoa > Chordata > Aves > Passeriformes > Fringillidae > Haemorhous > Haemorhous mexicanus. The sequence continues at coordinate 1,973,260 of NC_082345.1, read as the reverse complement.
AAGTGCAGAAAGGGGTGGGGACCAGAGGGTTTTATATCAGTAAAAATTGAAACTACTGTTCTTGATTTCAGCCACATCAGGCTGCTGGGGATCTTGTGAAAGGTCATACCTATTTCCCAGAGTAGTTGAAAGGACCAGCAGCATCTGTTCATGTGACTTGGGATAAATGCAGCACAGGGCTCTGGGGAGCCCTGCCAGAGAAGCTGCATGCTCTTGTTTGTTTGTATTTTTTTTACAGATTCCCACCAAGAGAATCCCAAGCCATGAAGAACAGTGTCCTAACCTAAAACACCTTGGGCCTTGAAAGAGCTTTAAAGCTTTACAAATGTATAATCATCAATACTTCATCTTCTGATGATTTCTTTAGGTAGTCACGTGGTCAAACTCTAATTTGTCCTCTGTTCATGTAGGGATGACTTAGAAAAACTAGCTTTTTTCTAGGCAGGCAATATGTGTGTTGGAGAGGCACTTTGAATATAAACTGGGCACACAATTACTGGGGAGGCTCTGAATGCTTCCTAGGAAAGTGATAAATAGTGTATTTAAAGATACAAATATCAAAAGGAAGATAGTTTGATGGCAGGTGGGAAGAGTTGCTTTTTGTTTATTATATTATGCTTTGAAAAAATAAATCCCTAAGACTCAAAGCCTTTTCTGCTGTTTACTGCTTACAGTGAAAGGCAGACTGATCTGTTTCCAAGTGGGTTTGGCTTTCTGATTTCCATGGTTCAGCACAGTGCTTTGCATTACAAAGTCAAAGGCAGCTGTAAGATGTTCAGTATCTCTGTTTCCTCTTACAAAGTTAATTCTTTGAATTTTTGGCAAATTGACTGTTCATTTGTCAGTGTCACCTTAATCTGCAAAACAGATAGTGAGCAGCTCAGTCTACTTTTTCTCCTCTTTGTTTAAAGAAGTAGACAAAATAAAATTTGCTGAGATCTTTTCTGATTTTCCAGAATACAAATGTTGTTTTCTGTGTCTATAAGGTTACATTTCTGCAGTGAAAGGAATTTGTGAAGTCTGTAGGCATTGCCATGGTGAGATTTTCCTTTACTGATGTTTAGGTAAAATGCAAAATGCAGGATCTCTTATTAGTGAGCCAGATGCCTATTTCAGATGTGGCTGTGGATTTAACTTACTGTGCTTGGCTTAACAGGCCTCTTCTAGGTCTGAATTATTCCAACTAGAAAAAAAAATATTCTTAAGAAATCCTGCAGCTATTTGGACTGAAAATTCCCTTCCCTCCTATTAGCAGCTGAGATTTATTTTTCTGTTTAACTAGCTGGATCTTTTGTTCATGAGAATTGGCATCCTGCAGTGGCATGGTGTGTGTCCAGCAGTGAATTGTGATGTCAGGGCAGAGACAGAAGTGTGATTTATTATCAGACTGGCCAACTGGTGAGCTTTGTGAGGCTCAGGCAGCCCACACAGCAGGTTCAGGGATGGGTGACCTTGGGCTTCCCTCTCCTGCTGCAGAAGTGAAACTTGGGGTGGAGCCAGGCTGGGGAGGTCTGGCATGGTCCAAAGCATGTGTGGCCTCGTGGCTCTGTCTGGGTCTGGCCACAAGCCTGCATGGGTGGCTCTGGTCAAGCCCAACTGATACCATAGGTGTTTTTTATCAGCAAGTGATTTGGATAATGGCCTTTTCCTTCTGCAGTAGGGGCAATAATAGAGCTGCAACTTGTTGATATTATTTGCAGCGAGCATAGTGACAACACAGTGTTTCTCTTCTTTTCCTAATGCAGCCAGCTGACTGCACTGCTGCTTCAGTTTGGGGCAGAAATTTGGGTTGTGGCTGCCAGAATTGGCCAGTTCAGCCTCCCCAGCTGGGATGGCTGGTGCTACCTGAGCCCCCTGGGAGCTGGGGGTGAAGGCTGCTGCTGGGCAGAGGTGACCTGTGTCTCTGCAGAAATGGGTCCCCCTTTGCTCTCAGCTCCCTGACAGTCTGGGACTTGTTTTGCCTAAGCAGGGAGCCAGAGTGATGCCAGCTCTGCTGTCAAAACCAGCTGGGTGTGAGGTGATGCTACATGAAAGCTTTTGAAGAGCAAAATGCGTAGCACTCAGACTGTTTGAGGTAATCAGCAGCTCTGTTACCCTGGGTAATCCCAGTAAAACAACACCTACCATCACAAAGGTGGTTCTGCTTTTTTTTATTCCATGTTTTTCAGGACAGTGGCATGCCTGCAGTAATGCCTAGGTGGTCTCTGTGTGTGTGGTGATGTCAGCAGCTTGGGGAATTAGCTTTGCTGAAGTTTACATCTGCTGACTCATCTGTTTAAAGAAGTTGATTCTTAATTTTCAGAGGGTAATAATTTTTCTCCCCTCATGCAACAGCTGAGGAGAAAGAGATGGTTATGAGGTTTAGCAGGGGCTACCACAGTACAGGGTTTCCTTGCAGTCTTTTAACTCACTGCATATTTTAATGGCTGCAGTATACAGAAAGCCTCAGTTTCATGGTTCTTGGACCTTGTCCAGCTTCTGCTGTGAAAGTACAATTCAGCAGAAGCCCTTTCAGAATATTTACTTATTTACAGTATCTGAGAGTTCAGCATGTGGTGTCCTGGATCTTCAGAAGAGTCCTAGCAGTGGTGCCTTGGCACTAATGAATGATGATATCTCTGTTTGGGGTTTTTTCCACTGTTTGGTTTTTTGGTTTTTTTTTCATTGGGTTAAAAGTTAAAGCCCCCTCTGCTTTCCTGCTCTTAAAATCCAGTTTTGCTGCTCTTCTCTCCCTCCCCTCAAGTCCCCTTTGGGAACAAGAAGGAATGGTGTCTCTGGCAAGGAAACAGGTAAGGTTTGGTTGGTAAGTGGAACTGATTTAATTAAATCTCCTTTTCAGCCTCATAATGGAGTCATTCAAGAAGGCAGAGGAGTAGGAATGTGGCTTCTGAGTCTTTTTTTCTCTCCTTTCTCTTTCCATTTTCCATCCCTGCAGTCAGTGAAAGAAAAACGGCTTTCCAAACAGAATACCCTTTTTTCTGATGATTTAAAAAATAGGCTATGTTAAAATCAAAGTCTAATTTTTATTAGCTCATCTTTGCATTCCTGAAAACCCTAGAGCAGCTTTGATGAGTATTTGCTCTAGACATATGCCAGTATAAGAGTGAGAATTCCAGATCTGTCTCACGCCACCTGAAACCTCACAAACATTGAGCAATACAAACTTAATGCCACAGAAGTCTGTTTTCCATCCTAATTAGCTCATGGTCTTGTATGACTAGTTTTACTCTGCCAGCTCACTTTGGTTTTGTTATCTTGACAATTGATGTCAATACTAGCATTGCTCAGAAAAATTGGACTTGGAATTTTGTCGAAATGTGAGGGGCTTTTTTTTTTTTTTTTTGGAGCCAAAGCATTTTGCAAGACTCATCATTTTTTTTTCAGGGGAAAATGATAGAGAGCTGTGAAGAAACTGAGAGAGAGTGTGTGTGCACGTGAGTGTGCAGATGCATGGAAGGCTGTTCAGGGAATGGCTTCAGATGTGAAGACTTGGTTCAGCTTCCTGGTCTGCATGGTATAGAGCAATGCAGGATGGAAAACTACTCTCTGACCTTTGAATTGGGTGGAGTGAAAATTCAATCAGTGCTTTCTTACTGCTAGGAGATTGCTCTGACTAATGGTTTGCTTGCTTGAACTGGAAAGCAGGGATTTTTTGATTTTCAGAATGGAGTTGCCACCCCAGGATCAGCTGGAAATGTTGGGCAAAATCCTGGTCTTTCAACAGAAGGGATGATTTGTGTGAATAAATCTGAAGGAACCAGCAGTGGATCAGGATGGTTGGTTGTGGTATTTCTGCAGTGCCAAAGAACATCTGTGTGCCCTGAGACATGGGTACACTGAGCTGGCTTCCTTACTAGGAGCAACAATTTTCTCCAGCTGAGCCAAACAAACCCTGGCTGACTCCCTGGCTGTATTCTGGATATTTGAGCTAGCTCTGTGCTGCAGTGCTGTGACTTTAGAAGAGCAATCCCTGAGTCTGTAAAATTGTGTATTCAGCTGCCTGTTGGTGTGTGCCCACCTCCAGAGGAGGAGGATGAATGCAGGTGTCTCGTGCTGTCAGGCTTGTTGGAAAACATCACTTCCCACTTAGTTTGCTGCTGCTGTGGTTCTGCATTGTGGCCCTGGGAAGGCAGAGAGCTGCACTGCCTGAGTGTGGGAAATGGGTTTGTAGAGAGTTTCTAGGGTTTGACAGAAGGTTGATATAGTTATGTGTGTGTAGGTAAGTTCTGAGGTAAGAGATGTCAATTTAGAAATGTTATGGAATAGGACAGATAACGTTGAGAGAGAAATGGAGTTAGAAAAAAAGTTTTAAAGGATGGTTTTGTAAATAAGATTAGGTACTTTGGAGAAATAGAATTATGAAAGATGTATTGTAGTAAGATTTATGTAGTAAAATTTATCATTTTAAATGATTGGTTTTAAGGTTTTTACAATATGGTGTGGTAAAAAGCTGATAGGTTAATAAATGTTTATAGTGTTTTGTAATTAAGAAATAGTTGAGTTTTGATTGTAATAGTGTGAATTACATTTGTATTGGTTTATTTTTTATGAGATTGAAAATGGAATAAAAGTTTTAAAAGCTTTTTTCTAACTCCATTTCTCTCTCAACAATATCTGTCCTATTCCATAACATTTCTAAATCAACATTTATCTCAAAATTGACATACAAATACGCACTACATAAACCTTCTAAAAAACCCTAAAAGCTCTCTACAAATCAGTTTCCCACCTATGCTCTGAGTTCCATGGGCTCTCTGACCTAATGCACTTTAAAAAGCTCCATGGATGAGCTGTGTCTCTGCTCCATCAGCCTGCTCTACCTCATCCCTTTCCTGGCTTTGCTGAGAATTTTAAACTTTCTGTGCTGGAAGGCACAGGCCCACAAGAAAATACTATATTTAACCTAAAACCATAGAGAAAACTTCCAAAATTAATTAATAACTCTAAAATGATGAGTGTATAGTTTCAATAAAAGTACATAATATCACAAAGTAAAAAACTTAGAGTTGAAAGTTTTAAAAAATAATAATATATATAAAACTAAAATAGAAGTTTTAAAAGTATCTAAGTATCTAATCCTCTTTCAAGTTTAAGCAGTATTTTATAATTAAACAAAAAAAGTCCGCATTGCAAACTTCAAATAATTAGTTATGAAGTTAAAAGAAAAATAATTTAAGTGCCATTTCTCAATTAGATAGTTTAACTATAAAAAAACTTTATAAAGAAAAATAGTATTTTATAGCTTGTTAGTAAAATGCTACAAAACTCACTACTTATAAAACTATAACAGAGGTTAAAAAATAAACATCTAAATCAATCTAAACACAAACTATCATCTCAAGTGCATTCAATCCCAACCTCAACACAAAAGAAAAACCAAAAACCAACCCTGGGCATCTTTTAATGCCAGTATAATTGTCACTTCACTTGTTGCCTTCCCATCCCCAGAGTGCAGGAGTGGGCACAGGCTGCACACAGGGATGAGGAGGGCAGAGCAGAGCAGAACAGCTTGTTCTCTGCTCCTGAGCAAGGGCCACGATTTACTCACTGTCTGCACCTCCTAATGGGCTCTTCTCTATCCAGGGTGCTTCACAGAGGAGAACTGCTTGTGTTTGGGTGGGTGTCTACACAGTGTCAGAGCCCAGGGCATCCCTCTGGCTGCTCTGGAGGACTCGAGGCTCTGGCAGGGGGATCAGGGACCTTGGCACAGAGTCAGAGACACCTGTGCCTTGGATTTTAGCCCATGGAAACAATTCCCAACTTTGTGTGAGGAGTTACAAGTCACAAGAGTTTGAGTAGAATGACAGTGAATTTGTCACAGGGTTTTTAGAATGGGGGTTCAAGAAGCAAAATGAAGGAATCTGGGCATGTCCTGTCCTCCTCCTCCTCCTCCTCCTCCTCCTCCTCCTCCTCCTCCTCCATCTTCTTCTGTGATGGTGACACTTTTGGATTGGTTTAGAGTAGAGACAGACTGTCTAACTTAAGTATTGGAAAATTATTTATAATAAAGTACACATAATTTTTAGTATAAAAAAATAACACCACCCCGAAGGCAGTCAGCATACCTCAACCTGACCTGCTGAAGAGACCTCTGCAAGTCCAAAAAAGAATCATTAGATAAGAGAAAATAAACAACCTTGAAAACCAAAATTGAAGAATCTTGATTTCTTCAGTTGTGAGGCTGAAAAAAAGACTTTTTAATACCTCAGGAGCCATTTCAGCAACACAAACCCCAAAAGCACAGTAGGCTGAATGTTGGCTTTGTAAGAATTTGGACTCCAAATGTAATCATCTCTGTGCAGGTCCTCTGGCAGCATCAGGTTGGTTGGGTGTTTTAGAATTGTCGTGGATCGGCGATTTCTTCAAAATCTTTATTTCCTCAGCACTAACAAGTCAATGCATATTCCCTGTGTGTTCCTGCTCCCATGTTGTGCAATACAGGGCTTTTCTTTCCTTGGGGAAATGGCCCTGACTCTGAACCCAGAGACTCTCTAATTGCTGTAGAACAGCTGTGCTCAACACGGCAAGGACTTTGTTTGCTTCCACATTATTTATTCATGTATTCTTTTTCTTTTTCCAGCCCCCTTGCCCCCAAGTAATGGTGCTTTCTTTTTGTTCTTTTAAATTTTTTTTCTTGAGACTCTTTTGATGGAGAATTCAGCCTTTCCTACAAAACACCACATTCAGGGGTTTTATGACTCATTTGTAGCTGGAATACCTACTGGGGCAGTACAACAGCCTTGGATGCAATAAAATGAATCACCATGACAAGTTCTACGTAAGAGCTGTTTGGTAAATGTACTGATACAAGAGAATGCCAAATGAAACAATTCCTTGCTTTCTTCCTTTGTCTCCAGCAGTTATTGCCCCGAAGATGAAAGGAATTGATTGTTAATTCCTTAGACATGTTAAAAAAATTGAGGCTGCATCAGGAGTAGGTGCTGCTTGCATTGTGCTGTGGTGTTGCAATCAATGTAGAAAAGGCTGAGCTTGATCAGTGCCTTTACCAAGGTCTACGTTGACAATAAATTTTTTGGGGAAGTGTTCTTGTGGGTGAAATGAACAGGATATTTTTAATAACTTCTCATTAGTGGGTTTGTACTGGTAGGAGACAGGACTCCATTTCATTTCAGATGTCTTTTCCAGCTGTGGTCAGTAGCATTTGATACTGCAGAGGAGGGAGAGGAAACCTCGCAGCAGATTGGGTGGAAAATGGGTGGAATTTTACTTGAAGCAGCTCTGTGAACTGAGCAGCTCCTCTGGAGCCAGCCAGGCTTTCTGGCCTTGCAGCATAGCAGTGAAATGGCAGTGCACCTCTCTGCCCTCTTCTCCAGTGCTGAACCCCTTGAGCCAGCACAGTGGTCTGAGTGAATTTTGGTCAATGTCTCCACCACTATTACATTGCTGTAGTTTCCTTTACTCAGCAAGAATTATTTTTTAATTAACTGCATGTAATCTGTGTTTCAGTAGTGGGAGTTTAACTGAAAGCTTAATTTGGCCAAGCAGTGCTTATGCATAACTTAATATAATAATGCACACACACACGTGTGCTCTTTTCCTTGCACTTCATTCTGTCTCATCTTCTTCACCAATGATCCTGTGTTGCTTACTGGGCTTCAGTCCTGTAACCTGAGAGCCCTGAAGCTGGAAACTGCTTAGAAAAAAATATTTTTCTTTTTCTCCATGAAAGCATAAAAATGTTAGAGCTGGACAAAGTGTATCTCAGCTTCTTTCATAACATCTATGAAGAAAATGAGTTCTGACAAGTACTTGAGTCTTCTGGTGGAGGGGATACAGGTGGTCTGGTGCTGGTGTAGTCATCTGGTGCTACTAAAATATACATTTGCATCACAAAGCTGCTCCCCTGCTTCTGCAAAACCAAATAAACCACGTGAAGCAGGTGATGAGACTGAAAGCATAGTCTGAAAATAGTTTGAAATCACCATTAAAAAGTAATGGAGCAATTTTTAAGGCAGTGTGTTGGGTGTTTTCTTTTTCCCTTTGCATTAATGGTGTTGATACTGCAGATTAGGCATTCTAGTGAATTCCCAGAAAAATGCCCATGGAGAGTGAAGGATGTTCTGTGCTTGTCCAGGCTTTCATTTATTGTTGGCATTGATGAGGTGATAGGTACAAACCTGATGACAGACTGTGGCCTGGTTCCTTTGTTCTGAGGCTGTGTAAATGTTTTGTTACCTTTTCATATTTTATCTAAGAAGTCTTGTAGCAGATCTGTCTCTTCCCTCTCATTTCCTGCACTGTGGTCTACACTAACCCTTGAAATAATTTTACATCTTATATGCATGGAAGAGGAATGACTTTGGACTCATCAAATATGATCACCTTCAGTAAAGCTACAGGAAGAATGGGCCCTCTAATCTGTCACTTTATGGAGGAATAACTATATCCTGAAAAAAAAAGTCATTGGAGAGAAAGTGCTGCAGAATAAAAACCCAAAGGAGTAAGCAGTTAGGAAACTAAAAGAATCATAAGCTTTTTTTAAAAGATGGAAAGTATTTTTTTTCTCCTTTTCTGGTTTCTGAGCCTTTAATAAACCTGCAAGTCATGGTTTTAAGCTTTTCCTTTTTATTTATTTTTATTTCTCCACCAGCATGAGAACTTGAGTTATCTTTTAAAATAAACAAAACAAAAATTCTGCAGCCGAGATCTCTGGATTCTCACGGAGTCCTACAGTTCCAGCAGCTGGAGCTTTAGGAAAAATATGAAGCTTGTAATAATAGTCACTCCACCCAAATGGGTTAAAGTTTGGACTTCCATGGGATTGCACATTTCAATTAAATGCAAGCTACAGTAATGGGAGCAAGGTCCTGAGCTGAATTCCCATTGCACATGTTTATTCACATGGACAAAAATTCAGCTGAGGGAGTGCAAAGGAAGTGGGCAGAATTAGGATGTGTGATTTTGAGGAAATTCATTCTTTGGTGGTTGTTCCTTCCTTTCTTCTTAGTGGCTCTGCTTTTACATCTGTCTTGTACCTCTGATTCATCCCATTGCCTTTCCTTGCTTTCAGAAATAGAGAATTTCACAAGTTCCTTAGCTGCTAAACTTCAAGGATCTTTTCTTTCTTTGTATGTTCTACCTTCTGCAAATCAAAGATGTTCTTATGATCTCCAGGGAGTGGGGTGGGACATGGTGCCCAAAGGGTCTGCAGAGTTGATGTGGTCGGGGAAGGAAATTGGAAAATATTCTCTTGCTGCAGTGGTTCAGGTTCCCTTGTTTGTCTCCTGAGGCAGGTGTTTGGTGTGTTTCCCTCTGGGTTTTTGGTTTGTGTCAGGAGCAGCTGGGGAGCTGGTTCCAAGATATCTTCTGATGAGCACACTTGTGAAAACAAGTTCCCCCTCAGTCCATAACTCCCAGCTCCTCACTGTCCCCCCTCAGTGTCACCAGGCACTTCCAGAAGGTGGCTCGTCTCTCTTGAACACCTTTTGGTGTAGGAACCACAAAGGCACAGCACACTTTTCTCTAAGGAGAATAAGTGTTTTGACCTGTGATATCTTGGGCAACAATTTGGCTCATGGTAGAAAAGCAGGACAAAGCTGGTCCCAAGCACAGTGCAGCATTTCTGCCTCTCTTGCTGGAGTGAGGAGCTGCTGTGCTTCAGGCTCTCCCTTCTTCAGTCCTTAATGTCTCACAGAAACTCATGAAGGCTGACACAAACTCTGGGGTTGATGGAGATTGGATCTGTGGCACGAACTGAGCTGGAATTGTGTGATGGAGTTGGTGCATTTAATGTGCTCTGACATGGAGGTGTTGGAACAGACACCAGTAACTTTGCAGTCTTTTGTTTGCCTTCACTTGGAAATTCAGTAGAATTTGTGTCCTTGAAGTGAGTTCCTTCCTCTTGCTAATGTGTAGGTGCTCTTCCTAACATTTGAAGAAGCATCATGCTCCAAATATTAAAAAATCAGGCCCAACCAAGAACAACTTTTGTGTTTCCAATGTAGATGTCATTGCTGTGGGCAAATAGGATCATTTGCAAGAGTCCTTCTGTCTTTCTATCCTGCTATCCTTCTATCTATCAAAGTACCCTCCTGGTAGTTTGGGGGTTTGTGTGGGTTTGTGACTTCCATTTTTTCTTTGCCATCTACCTTTTTGCTGCTGTGTGTGACAGATGCCTTATAAGTCTTTCCATTCCCTTGAGACAGACTATCTGCATAGTTGGTGAAAGATAATCTTGTGCATAAAGCTGCTTGTCCTTGTGGGAAAAGAATTTTCTATTTGGTTTGTTGTTTTGATTGCATTATTTTTGGGTTTTTGGGGTTTTTTTCATAAGTGTTTCCTCAGCATAGAAAATGAAAAGTTTTAGTGTTTTGTAGTTCAGAATTTGTCCATATTCAACCTTTTAAAAGGGATGTCTCAGCTTTTGACTTTTGTTCTTTTTAATAAAATGAATGAAAAAAGTCTACATGTTGATATTCTAAAATATTGCATGACTGAACTTGCTGTGGGTTTCCTGCAAATCCCAGCAGGTATCAGAGCTGTAGATTAATCCAGGGGGGATGCTAATGAGCACAACTTGTTTACCCTCTTTGGTGCTCTGGATTTGGGACTTAAAATACTCAGAAATTCCAGCAAATACCCCACAGTTGCTCTTGAAGCTGGTCCTGCTGCTCTGCCTGTGCTCCTGGCCTTTCCACTTCCCTGTTTCCAAGACCTGCCAGGAATAGCACATTTTATATGATGCCAAATTTATAAATTCCTCAGACCACTCGGTCTGGGAGGAATGCACTAATGGTGTGGCTGACTGAGTTTTAATCTGGGATGTTTTTAATTTTCAGACCACATTAATTTATTTTGATCTGAAAATTACAAGATTCACTTCAGTTCTCCATTTTATTGCTTCTTTTAATACTTCTTATTTGCCTTTTTTTTTTTCTTAAACAATTAGGTCTTTCCAGTGTGCAGTCACACCTTCTTTTTCTATCTTTGATAACTGATGGAGAAGCTGTGTGTTTCAGTAGACTCTGAATCCCCTTGAGATGGTAAGATCAATGTGTGTATTCTGGTTGGTTTGTGTTGCATATGACTTTCATGCCAGCAGCTGTTTATTAAACATCAGCTAGGGCTACCCTCCAGATTGTTAGCAGCTATTCAGAAATTCTGTGTTCTGTGGGATCCAGTCCTAGGGCTTTTACTGTTTTATGGCCCCCTACTCACTGGAAAATAAGGTAGACTCCAAGCTGAGGGAGTGATGGAGCACCCTGTGGTATTTTTGTTTTTCTTTGGTATAGAGTCTGGTTTTGGAAATTTCCTTTTTGTTTGTTCAAAGACTTTTATTTTACACTAATGCCACAGACACTTGTTATCACTGCTGTATCAACTTCTAGTGCTGAGCAACTGACTGAAATTGGTGTTTTCAGCCTCAAACTGAATGGGAGATAACAATTGTCTGAGTGCCTCTCCTGAGTTCCCAGGAAAGAATTTTAATTTCTGGATAAGATTTTGGTCACACTGGAGTTCTTCATCCTCCTCTTACAGAGCTGTTGTCTGCGTTAACTCGTTTCATATAAATATGTTTGGGATTTAATAATGTAATTATTGGGTTTTAGTTATGGTTTCTTCCCAGTGGCTGTCTTTTCTTCCCACCTGCTGTAACAGGGAAATCTGTAACTGTGACAAAGCCTCCCTGGCTGTGCCACCAGCCACTCATTACCTGGACTTAGGAGAGGCTTCTTAAAGTAGCTGTAAGTCAAGCAGCTCTACAGAAAGGGCTGTGAATAAATCTTTGCTTCCTGTTGGAATCAGCTGGATTTTTGTGCTGCCTTAGTTTTATCACATGTGGAGTTGCTGGGGTCTTCCCCCCTCCCCCCAACTCTTTCAATAGGCCTTTTTCCAGCTCTTGATATAGCCTCAGCTCTGTTTAAATTATTTCTTAGAAAGAAGATCTGGTGCTGTTTTTAGCCTTCACAGACTCCTGACTGGTTGTTGATGTAGAGGCTGCCTGCTGGGTGCCAGTCCAGGCTTCCCTTTGGCTGGTGCAGAGAGACAAGCCCTGCTTTGTTCAGTCCTTTTCCAAACCTCCCCACCAGTATGGTGGGCAGATGGCAGAAACACGAGCCCTGTGTAAGTGAAACCACTGTGCTTGCTGGGAGGAGCTGGAGGGATGGAGAGCCCGATGCCTGAGGACAAAACTCAGATTATTTTCCTCTCTAATTACATATCCTGCTTTGTAATGATTCTGGTGGAGAGGCCACTATAATAGGTGAGCAGAACAATGCTGCCTGTGCTTTTGTCCTGCAGAAACTGCCTGTTTACAATACATGGCAGATTTAGTACAGCACACTGTGACCTTGCACGTTGGCTAATTATTTCAGTGCCTCCATGGCGCCTGGTAAATGCATTTCTGTGCTCCTTGAGTCCTGAGCATGGGCTCATGCCTTCGAGTCTGCATCAGATGACAACACAAGGCAAGAAACACACCACTGACAGTGGGGCAGGACAGCCAGGACATTTGGAAAAGCTCTTCAGCCTCATGCTCGTCTCAGTTACAGTTGTCCATCTGCCAGTTTGTACCTCTGGGAGGTGGGGGAGGTTTCCATGTCATTTTTCTCCCAGGAGAAGTCTTAGATGCTTGTCATTGTATATTGGTTTTGTATATAAATACATAAACATTGCAGCAGTGGTGGTAAGAAGGGATATGCAAGTTACAGCCCCTTTTTTCAGAGATTTCAGGCCAATCCCTGGCCTCTGGAGGCTGGGAGCATATGTATCTCAAGAATTGGCTCAAGCAAAGACTGAATTCCTTGAGTGCTTGCTGGAGAACTCATGAAAATCAGCATCACTCGACAGTGTTAAAGCAATACCAGTCTTAAGTTTGCTAGAAAAAAAAGCCAGTCAGGTTTTGTGTGGCAGGGCTGCTTCATGACTCCTCTTGGGAGAGACTGCTGCCCTCCTAAACTGAGAAATGACAGCAGAAGCATTTCTATATCCCAGGACCTCAAATTTCTGGTGCCTAAGTCACAGTCTGCTACCCCAGGGCAAATTCCTGGCCATCCAGAAGCAGGATGATTTGGGTGGCACTTTACTGAGACCTGCTGTACAAACAATTGTTTGGACTGTGTGATTCTTTTTCCTTGACTCTTCCTTCTCTTTAGGCATCTAGATATGAAAGGTGAAACTGGATCAAGGCCACAGGGCTAACAAATCCTAAGTCAATAACTTTCTCTGTTGTACCACTGCCTTTATTATTTTTTTCTCCTTAAGTAAGTTAAATAAGGGTGAAATCAAACAGGAAAAGATGCTGTTGTAATTTATTCTCTTCCTTAAGACAAGCATGGAATAGTCTTATCCCACTCTTCCCATGCTCAGGAAAAAAGAAAACAGAGCAGAAAGGGTTGGGTGAAGTCAGCAGAATTGTTTCACCTCCTGCATTGTGTGTGCTCCTCTGTATGGAACTTCATGCTGTATTACAGCAATTTACACTGTGGCAGAAAGTGTTCAGAAGGCCTGTTTTGAGTAAATGTTTAACTTTTGATGAATGCTGTATTGTTCTAGCCAAACAGCAGTACAAACATGTCACCTTTTGGTGCCTTTCCAGCGTGCACACCTCGTTCCTCCGCGCTGCTTTCGTTGAACTTGAACGAAATCAGGGTACATTAGGTGCTCATCTGAAAGGCACAGAATTCAGCCAGCACTCTGCAGAGCCAGGTCCATCCTTGGTGGAAGATTTCAGTGCCCATGGAAGAATGAACTTGTCCTGTTACACATCTCTTCTCGCTGGCTGTGCTGGAGAATGAGTCCATGTCTCTGGGACCATCTCTTTGTCTGGGATGAGTAGAGATGCCATCATATTGTTTTCTCTTCTGTCCAGAGAGGACCAGGAGCTGGATTGTCTGGGTGATGCTGCTCACTGAAATGCAGCTGAGGTGGGCTGTGTAGAACTGGGAGCATCCCTGAAGGTGTGGGGAAGAGCTCTGCTTGAGTAGGTCAGCAGAACTGAGTTGCAGTTGAGACGAGGAAAGCCAGGATGCTTCAGAGACCATAAAATAGAGCAACTATTTCAGGAAAGGGAGAATGTTTGGTCTAGCCAGTGGTTGCCTCTAAAAATACTTCAAATATCATTTGAGTCAAAAAGAGGGCAGACTGTATGCATATTTACCAAAAGGAGAAAATGAACCACCAGGCATCTTGCCTTTCAGAACATTTCACTGTAGGTGAAAAACATTGTTATTCTCCATGTCTGTCAAAATTTCCCATGACAAAACTTGATTGGAGTAAGTAACTGTGAGCCCCAAAGTACATCTAGACCTGGAAGCAAATGTGTGAGGGTAGCTCTGATGCAGAGGTTTCTGCTGTCTTCTTTTCCCTTCTGCTGTCAGGCTGTTGCTTCCTATTTTCTGGAAGGAGATTGAGGAACAAAGCATGTTCACGAGCCATAGGAACTGCCTAGAGCAAACAGCTCGATTGTGAGGCACCAAATTGAGTGTTCATGAAAAAGGACAGGTCTGTGCTTTGAGCCAGAGCTATTTGGTGTGATCAAGCAATGCCCTTGAATAGGGAAAAAACTATTCCTGACTGAGCACCCTGCACTCATGGCAGAATGGAGCTCTCCTGAAAAGAGGGATTGGATGCACTGAGAACATGACAGTAAAGATCAGAGCCTTCACCATATTCACCCAGTACAAGGAAGCAATGTAAGGAAAATAATTATGGAATTTCCAGCAAGACCAAATCTTAGTGACTTAGGGATTTTTCTTGTTCTTCGAGCCAGTGAAACAGTGCTTCAAGGTGATTGGTTTTTTTCCAAGGTAGTACATGTGGTTTTTGTAAAATGACAAATTTCATCAGGACCAAAATAGCTTTTTAACAAAACTGCAAAGTTGTCTAGAAGAGTTTTACCTTTTGGTCAAGAAGTTAAAGCAAGCACAACCTTTTACAGCTTGTGTTTTCCTGGGAATTTGGTGGTGAATAGCCCACATTAGTAATCCAAACCCTACACTTCTGCAGCAGTGTAAATACCACTAGAACAGGGCACTCCTTTAAGTTGGGACGTTTTTATTTTTGGCTTTTCTTCCTCATGAAAGCAAGGCTGTGTAAGCATCAGTAACACGCATATGATTACAGTAAAATGAGAAATTTCTCATGCTCCTGGCTGTTCTTGAATCAGCTGCTGGAGGATGGAAGGGGGAGTGGATTTGTCCAGCTGTTGCATCACCAGCATGTGGCTGCTGCAGGTAGTGAGTGTGAGTGCACAGCCTGAAAGCATTCTCCACCTGAATTTTTGTGGGGATTTGCTAAGCTATTGAGGTACTGGAAGCTTTCTTCCTAATGTAATTAATCATTACGTTGTTTAGGAATTCTAATTTATGGTTCTCTCTTTCTTAGTCTGTTGTGTCCTTTCTGCACTTCATGTTTGCATCACCCACCTGATATCCTTACTCCTTCTTCTGAATTATTAATGTATTAGCACATTAGCCATTACAGAACTGCTCTTTTCTTTAGAAGCAAAAGATCAGCAGCAGCAGATGATGATCCTTCTCAGTATAAAGTTGTTGTAATGCTCTACAGAGTAAACAAAATGTATCATAAAATACTTTCTGGGACCATCTGTTCTTTTGAACAGTATGGAAGGAGATGATCATCTCCATGAAAACTTCAGAACCAGGGATTCTATACCTGCAAGAAAGGGTTTCAGTAGGAAAAAGGTATTATATGCTGAAGCTGCAAGTAATAAACTTGTGTATTTTCTAGTTCAGTATTTTCTAGTCCAGATCAGCATTGGTCTGGCCGTAGTCATTGTTTTCCTGGCCAGGGCTGGAGCAGAGTGACCAGGTTCCACTGCTTGGGAATTCCCAGCAGGTCAAGCTCCTCGTTTCCATACTGAGTTAATGAAAGCCACTCCTTGTTTTTAGTGGGAGTGCACCTATGGTTGTGTAAAAAGGAAGTGTGTACCTGTGAAAGAGTTAGGGCTCAAATGTGGGGAAAGACATGCCCAGGAACCTGGGATGTGCTGCCAGACCTGCTGGTCTACCCCTCACTGCAAATGCCAGATGTCACTCTTATCTTGTCTTTATTAACAAAAAGCTACCTGCACCTAAGCAACAACCCAGGCACCTGACCCTCCCCTCTGCAGTCACCCACCTCAGCAAGGGGAATAAAGTGCTTGTGCCCATCCATCCTCTCCAAGGACAACTGGGACAAGCAGTGATGGATTTGCTTCCTTAACAGACTTGTGGGAAGCACTCAGGTGATGCACCTGGTGTAGGAGCCTATTTCTGAAACTTGCCTTTATTCTTAAAAGTTCTGATGTTTCTAATTTTTCACCATATTTCCCTGTCTGAAAGTTGCACGCTGCTCTAGCATGCAAACTGGGAAACGTGTTTTTGGGGAAGCAGGACTGGGCCTTTAATACTTTTTCTAGCTGAAAGAGCAACAGTGAAACTGCAGCTTGGCCTCACATACGTGGTTTCTGCAATTAAGGGCTGCAGCTGCTCTACTTTTTTTGTCTCTGTGACGCAAATCAAAGCGCAGCAATGGTATTGCCTGAGGGAAGAGAGAAAGCTACTTGCTCGCTTCCCCATGCTGATAACTAAGCAGTGATGACAAGAAACTGGGGCAAAGGAAAGTTCAAAGCAGAATCTGAATATTATAAATGACTGGAGAAACACAGGTGCCTCTTCCTCAGCACAAAGGGGAAAGAGAACTGTGCGAATGTCAGACGAAATAATCAGCTCCCCAAGGGAGGAAAAGATGTTGGGCTGTAAAATTTCTGTGGCTCAAAAGGGATTCTGACATGTGAGCAAGCTGGGGTCTGTATGCTATCAAACGTTACAGTCAGCCCCATTTCAAATGGGATTAATTTTCACCTGGGGACCTCAACCAACAGGAACCTTGATTGTCTCACCTTCTCATATGAGTCCCCTCTCACATGTGTTTTGATGTCTACCTGGATGGTGGGATCTGATTCACTATCCTCCTTTCATCACAGGAAATTGCAAGGGAACAGAAATATTAAGAGAATGAGCAGCATTACTTGTCTGAGGTCCTGCAGCAAGCAGAGGAGAGAGTTTGGATGTCCTGATGTCTTGAATCACAACCTGCTTTCTGCACTAACTTATAAAATTATTCGTGTAGCCATCCCAAGTTTGTGTATTTGTTCCTTTGCTGTTGTCTAAACTGAATTTCATAAGTGTTTATTAAAGATAAATTTTGCAGGTTTGGTGTGAAACTGAAATGAGACTACAGTTTACTTTAGGTGTAGGCACAGAGTCAGGGGTGGTTGGGGTGGGCTGTGCCCAACCATCCCCAATTGGCTCCAGCTGTGCAGGACAGGTGAGCAGCATTGCAGGGAAGGAGCCCTGGAGTGCCCAGGGGCACTGCCCAAGCCCAGAGGGCACAGAGGGCACACAGGGGCACTGCAGCAGCAGCAGGGCATCAAAGGCTGGGCTGGGGGACAAGGAGGGCAGAAGCTGCAGCCTGCTGAAGAGGTTTGGTGTTACTGTGTGTGGGGTGAAGCTTTCTGATGCTGTGTAGTGACACTCTGTGTACTGTGGCTGTCTCAGCTTTGATATGTGCTGCTGTGACATTTAGGCATCACCTAGACAGTGAATGCAGAATTCTGCCAGGTGAGCTGGAGAAGCCCTTTCTGCTGGGTGTTGCTGTCTGTGTGCCCCAGCCCTGGCAGCTTCCTGGCAGGCCAGCAGTTGCAGGGCTTAAGGCATCCAGGGCTCTGCTTTCATTTTCTGACAGCTTGGCCATTTTGGGGGAGCTTGTGAGAGGGACACAGAATGACACCTGCAGTCCTGTATCCCCTCCAAACTGTGAAATTCATGATTTGAAATAAGACTGACAAGAAAGCAGGTTTTAGTTTCCTCGGGGTAGAATAATGTGGTTTTCTGTCATCTGCACAACAAGCATTCAGCCCATATCCCTAATCTCAGTAATCTCAGGCACAAAATGAAGAATCAAACATTGCACATGCAACTTTCAGTGAGCTGGGTTATGGAAAGTGTTGGCCACCTTAAACTGATGCTACCAGTCCTACCTGTGCTACAGTTTGGACTTGTTTCCTGTGAGTCAAGTACAGACTAGAGGATTTGCTTCTTTCTTCTTACCTGCACCAGTAAATCCCACATGCTACCATGGAAAATAAATCCACATCTATTACAAGGCTGCAATTTAAGATTTCTCTCTTTTTCTTTTTCTTTTTCTTTTTCTTTTTCTTTTTCTTTTTCTTTTTCTTTTTCTTTTTCTTTTTCTTTTTCTTTTTCTTTTTCTTTTTCTTTTTCTTTTTCTTTTTCTTTATTTTTTCAGCCAAGGCAGAAACAGATTTCAGGATTGAATAACTACCATCAAGCTGACTAGTTTACAACACTTGACTAAAAATAAGGAAATAGTTTAGAAATATGTTTATATGTTTGCTACTAGCAATTTTATTGGTAATAAAGAGGCTTGTTGACTTCTTTGCTGGAAATGGATTTATCATCTTGGGATTTTTGGCTGGAAGCTAAGGAAGTGCAAGTGCTTCATAATGGCACCTTTTGAGCAAGACCCACAAAATACTCAGGAGCTTTTCAGTCACCTGGACATTATTGGGTAGCCCACAAATGAGCTACCCACACTTGGAGTTATTCTTCAGTCCTAAAGCATTATCAATTTTTATCTGTGGGACCCCTTCTCTGTAAATGCAATTCCCTCAGGTTGGTGCTCTGAATGCTCCAGTTCCTCATTTTGTTAGGTGTTGGCTTAATGTCTAATATAATACAAGCATATTTTCACAGGTCTTCTAATGTAATTTTTATTTAAAATGACATTTTATCTAATGTCATTTTAGGGTGATAAGGGAACGTTCCTTTCCATTTGACCCAGTTGTAACCATAATGGCAAGGGAAGTTAAGATTGGAGTTCTGCTTTTTTTGGGACTCCCTTCCTTCATGAGGACAATGTAGAGCTTCAAAATCTGGTATATACTGAATATTTATTGATGATTTTTAATCTTTGTTTCCCAGTCATTCTGGTGTCTTCAAATTAGTAAGGAAGTGAATGCTCACTTACTTTATTATGTCAAATCAATATTAATATTGATCTAATAGTAATAAACTAATAACTCCTGCTGTAAAATGCTTTAATATGAACTTCAAGAGGAATATTAAAATTTATTAGTCATTCCTTAAAGCTGATTGATATGCTAGGGGGTTTCATAGAAATAAATGACCTAGATGGGGATGCATGCAGTGCTAGCCTGATTTCAATAAATTTTAAACTTTTTTCCTGCTGTTAATAGTTATGATAATTGGGTGTTAAAGACTTTCAACAGAGTCTGATGCTGACTCTCTTTCTTTATTACTTCCTGCTTCTAATCACCCTTGAACTGGATTCATCTCTGCCACAGACATTTTATTTAGCACAAAATTCCTTGCCACTATTTGTAGAATTTTCCAAGGCTTTGGTGCAGCTTCATCAGCAAATAAACTCTTTGTGGTTGTCTTTTTTTGTGCTTGGCCTTGTGAAGTGTGACTGAATGTGCATTTCTGGAAGGACACATGTGCTTTCCATTCCTCCGTGGAGAAAAGGTTGTGTCCCTGTGTCAGCTGCAGCTCCAGGGTGTGATGACCACGTGCAGCTTTAAACTTGAGCTCTGTACAAATATTGGGCTGCTGTTAGATTCTGCCACTTGTCTTGAGTGACATCTCTTTTATTCAAAAAAAAAAAAACAAAAAAAAAACCATTTTTGAGTTGGTAACTTCCCTATTTTTTAAAGATAAGACCCTGGCTTCTAAGTAATTGAAATTCTACTCCAGAGTGTTTTGTGATGCATGGATGAGGCCTTGGACAAACCAGGATTTGGCCACTGGTTGTGAAAATGCTTGAATTACCTACAGACTGTAATACTGTAATCTTGTCCCCTGGGTCACTTACTGGACACGGTGAGGTCAGATTTGTAGGAGAAATATTCCCATGCTTGCAGTTCAGACTTGCTTTAAACACATATAAAGACAATTAAAATGTATTGCAAAATTTGTGCCAATTTTATGGGGTTTGAAGTAAATTCCAGTGGCCTGTCAAAAGGAAACATTCCTTATCTTCTCCCTCCTCCTCTGACAGAATGACACCTGTAAATAGGAAGTGCAATAAAACTGTTCCTGTAGCTTGCAAGGGAAAGGAAGAGCCCTCTTCTGACTCTGAGCATCACTGAAATGAGTCTGGATTAGACTGCTGAATGCAGGGATGGGGCCAGGTCCTGCTGTATGGTGTGGCAATCAGGCAACACTGTTAAAAACTGCTGAGCATCAGCTGCTCCATCCTCTGGCAGAGAGGACAACAGCTGGAAAGCAAAATGTTGTAGAAGCTGTCAGTGCAGCCTTGAACTTACCTGGGCCGTGTTTTCATCCAGAGGGTGTGGCTGTGCTTGCTGCTGTGGGGATTTGGGACAGTCCTTAGGGCTTGCAGCAGAAGCAGCTGTTCCTGGCTCTGGTGTGGTGTCCTCAGTTTGGATATCCAAGCAGTTGCACTGGCAGCACAATGAATAGTTGTGTTCTTGTGTCTCATGTCGGATTTTTCCTATATCAGGCGTTTCAATACTCAGCAGCTCTTCAGTTTAAGAGCAGCAGGGAGAATTTGAATGCTAAAATGCCCTGTTTTCTAAATCTTAATCTGCTTCTGTATATCTTCAAAATAACTTTCCTTTTTCTCTGTTTTTATGTGAACTTCAGCTCAACTTGTTTTTTAAATTACTTTCAATATCTGGCATTTAACTTCCAGATTCTTTTTGTTTTTTGTTTGCTTTTCCTTGGATAAACTCATGGGCAAGAGCTTAGAACTCCACTCCATTATTTTTACCTAATGTTAAAATACTATTACAGAATAAACTAGGATTATCTTTTGGTGCCATATTTGCTGTTTTACTCTTAAAACAGCATTCTTGGCCCTTCAGCCTCTTTAACAAAATGGCTTGGTGGACTGGTTATGGAATAATTGATGAATTTTTACCTGCCTGTGGGAGACTGGGGCTTGGGGTAGCTGGAAAGAAGCAGGAAGGATTCCTAACTGCTCTATTCGTTTTAAATTATTAATTTATTACATCTTGCATAAGCACTGAGCATGGGAGGAAAGATGTTTCAACTGGAATGTTTTTTGGCTTCTTTTTGTTCCTAGTGACAGCTCTTTATTGGCCTAAGGGGATTTAAAAAATCCTGTTATTCTATTCTATATTGGTATTAACCTAGTTCTGTTTTGTCCTTACAAACTAGTATCAGAAATACCCAGCTGTATTCAGAAAGTAGATTTTGGGAGCCCTTCTTTGCTTGCTTTGCACAGGTCTGGTGCCTTTAGAGGGCCAGGGCCAGTGGGTCTGGGAATGCAGGCTCACCTTGTCTTGGGAAGAGATTGTTTGGGTTTAGGGGCAGTGCTTAATGCATCTTTGAGGCAGTTCTGCAGCTGGACATGTGCCATTGTCCCATGTCAGTCACACTGGTGTTTGGACTTAGCTGAAAGGAAATGGGGCTTGGTAAGCTATGGATTAAGGTAAACAAAAATACAAGCCATGCCAGAATTGAACAGCAGGATTTTCACTTTCCTTCAGTACAGCAGCAAAAATATTCATCTCTGACTTACGTGTCTCTATTAAACTCAAAGTAAAGTAGTAGATTTATTAAGCTCAAAATAAGAATTAAAAGGAACTATGGTGCAGAAAATGTGATGCAATTTGTTTCTCCCCCCTAAATGTGTTGATTTTAAATGCATCCATAGAGCTATATAGCTTGTTTGCAGTTCCTCATAATTACCAAATGAGCTCTGCAGAGGAGCAGACAAGGGTAATCAGACAGTCACTTATTTACTGGTTCTTCTGCTTGCATTTGCATCTGTTTTCATTTCCATTATTACAAGGAGTTTGAGAGGATTTGCAAAGCGTGGAGGCAGAATGAGAGGTAAGAATTTCATTTGGCTCTCATTTCTGATTGCCTCCAAAGAAGTTTTTTTAATGTTTGCTCCCAGCTGTGCATTTGAGTGTGGGGTCAGAGAGAGGCAGGCAGAATTCCTCCTGCTGGTTCCCACCCAAGCCAGCGCCCAGCTCTGGAGTGCACTGACAGTTTCATTGCCTGTCCCTTTTGCAGTGACATGCCAGCCCCTGTGACACGGTGGCTCACAGGAGGGAGTGAGCACACATGGCTTTTGTAAGAAGATGATAAATTGGTGGACAGTTGGGCCGTGATGGCTTCAGAGGTTACGTGTTCCCCATCAGTGCCCCGGGGCCGGTCGTGTTCTGTGTCAGTGGGGTGCAGCTGAATGCCATATGTCACAAAGACTAATGTCCTCACTCTTCCTCCTTCTAATGGGCACGGCAGACACCACACACTTGGAAATTTCCGTGCCTGCCTCCCAGATAAACACTGACAGGGCCAGCTAATTGTGTATGTTGTTAAACACCAGAGCTGCTCAATTGAAAGGTGGACCCTGGCAATTAGTGACAGCCATTAAGGGACTGAACAGAACCAAAAAAAATAAAAAGGCATTTTTTTTTCCTGACATAGGGTTTGGTGGTAAGAAATTAAGGGGGCTCTTGTCCAGAGCAATTGCTGCTTCAGTGTTAGGAGAGAAGTTAGGAGCAGGTTGGAGTGTCACAGGTTTAAGAGTACCAGCTCATAGTTTAGACACTTGTTTGCAGAGGCCAGGACAAGAACACACATGAGAGTATGAAATCTCCCTCTTAACTGGGACTGAGAAACTGAATTCTTAAAAACATATCATCATAATAATGAATAAAATTCACTCCTGGGAAGAGGTCAGATTGCAGTGTATATACTGTAAAGATAAGGGGTGTAATGTGTTAATGAATAAGCAAAGTGTTCTGGAGCAAAGCTTTGGGGTGAGCACATGTGGCTGTAGGTGCAGGGTGGAGTTTATTGCAGGGGTACACTCCAGATTAGGTGAATTTTGGAATTCATTAGTCTCTAAATTGACAATAAATTTAACTGCTTCTGCCTACATTTTTACAGTCTTTGCTTCCAGTCTTGTCTGGCACAATAGATTTATTGGGGTTTGAAGCAAACAGAGCTGTTCCATATGTAATTCCAAATGCTGGATGTTCTGGGAATGTCTCTGGTCATGGCTGGAGGAGCAGCAGTGTAAATCACAAGAAAATGGCAGCCATGCAAAGAATCAAACATATAGATTATGGATGCAGAGTCAGGACAAAACTACCCTGCAGTGACTGCTAAGATCATGGCTCTGTTCTTTCATGTTCTCAGAAGCACCAAAATTGCACTGTGGCATGGACAAGGTGTTCCTCCAGGGATGCTCACCCTTCCATTCACATGTGTTGCTAAAGAAAAGGGGGTGTGAAGGTTTCTGGAGCAGAGAGTGCCTGGGATTCATTCTTTAACCAGAGAAGCTGAAAGCTGGGAAGGCAGGACATTCACCTGGGAAATGGAAAGAACAGAAACCAGCTGAAAAAGGAGGTGATCATTTCCAAACTGGGTCAAATGTCCAAAAGCCTCATATTACATTCTCTTATGTGTTTGTTTGTCTGTGCTAACCCGTTTAGGATTTTTAGGGCATATTTGACAGGCAGGAGAGGAGTTCCCATATTCAGTACCTGCCTTTGATGAATGTTTGAGCAAATCACAAAGTAGTTGGAAGGGCCAAAAATGTCCATATATTAGAAAAACTGGACTTAAAACCCTATAGAAT
Organism: Haemorhous mexicanus; assembly: GCF_027477595.1. Lineage (NCBI taxonomy): Eukaryota > Metazoa > Chordata > Aves > Passeriformes > Fringillidae > Haemorhous > Haemorhous mexicanus. The sequence continues at coordinate 1,949,611 of NC_082345.1, read as the reverse complement.
CTGAAAGATTTGAACACTGTTACAAATGCACATTTTTTGTGAAACTTTGCGTTTTTGGAACAACGTTTTTCTTTGCATGTGAACTTGCTGTTTCGTGAACTTCATTTTCAGAGCATCCCAAATACAATCAGATATCTGAGTTCACTTCCTTTGCTGCTTCTTAGAAAATCTGACCTTCAGATTTTATCTTCGTTTTTTTCTTCAAGAAAATATTTTGATTTATAGTAGCTGATTCATTACTGCATACTTGTGCTTTGTGCTGTTTCTGTTTCTTGCTTATCCTTCAAAGCATCTTTGTTCAAAGAAACTTCTCCAGACTTCAGGTGATGTGGGTCTTCATCCTCCCACTCCAGCTGGTTAAAACAAAGGGAGGGAATAAATGTCCTGGTCAGGGTTCTTCAGTGCATCAGTGCTGCAGTTTGGAATGGGACAGGGGGAATTTTAATGGTTTTAACCACGAGCCCAATGGTGGTGACTTGTGGAATGAGACACTGCAATCAAAAGTGTGTCCCTGGTAGCTTTGTTTTGGTTTATTTTTGTTTTTTCCTCTCTGCCAGTATCAATGAGTGCTTTTGCATCCCTAGTCTGGTACTTCTTAGCCCCAGATGAGTTTTAGGGAGCTGAAGGAGCTGGTGGGGCACAGGCAGCTCTGAGCCCATGACTTCCCCTGAGGAGGAGAGAGGCAGAGGAGGGTGTGATGTGCCAAAGCTGGTTGCAGATGTGGGGAACAAACTCCTCATCCTCCCTGGCTGGTGAGAAACCAGATTTTTACATTGTGTAGTGAATCTGTGTGTTGATGAAGTCAGAGGCTGATACTGAAGGTGACAGAAAGCCCACTCCTTGTCTCCTCTAGGGGCTGTGGGAGCTTACTCACAAACCTTCAGGCTCAAACTGGGAAAAAAAAGGTGTAAAAAGCTCTGAGTTCTGCTCCTGCAGTTATTCTCAGCATTTCATACCAGACCATGCTTCAGGTTGAAAATACTTTTGTCTGAAAGACGCATTGCCTAATTATAATTAGAGTTCTTTGGGGGAGAGTTGGTTTTGTTTCCTTGATTCAGTCTAATCCTGCTTCCTGCAATAAATGCCTGTCCATGTAATGGCTGCACTGAATACTCCAAGGCACACATCTGCTAAAGGATGCCTTTCAAAGTCAGGCTAATTTGTTGGCTAAGTGGCAGATTTCTGATTGCAATCTCTTCTCAATACAGGGATCACTTAAGTAAGACAATAATCCTCTCTATTTTTTTTTCCAAGCCTTAGGTTTGGGATTTTTTCCAATCCGTGTTTTAATCATTTTACTCCTTAATTTTTCCTTCTCCCTAGGCATACTTTGGTTTCTCTTTCTTCATAAACAGTCACCAAAGATGATTACAGGGAGTTGTGTTGTAGCAGAGCTTGCATATGACACTGACACCCTTGTGAACTCAGAAACTACACCACATGAAATTGCAGGATTATGTAGATACTACTCTGGCTCCAAAACAAAAACCATCTCTGCTGGATTCTAAAATCCACATAAAAATGGCAATTTTGGAAAAAGCGGTCAGAGAATTGCTTAGGGACTGTGTCAGCTTACTCACAAACCTTGAAGTGGGAAAACTTCAACACTTGCTGCAGAGGTAGAAGTCTCCTGCTCTCTCTAGGTGTTGTGCCTGCATCTCTGTGTTGATTGTGTGCATGAGGGCACAGAGACCAAGCATGAGACAGACCCAGAATGACATTATTGTAGTCTCTAATAAATATCAAATGTTAAACCCTCCCTCTTTTTTTTTTTTTTTCTTGAATAAACAATATTCAAACTGCTTTAACAGCTTTAAGGCTAAACCTGTGCCACGTTTGTTCAGCATTTAGGGCTGGAAATTTTTTTTCTTCTTTAGTAACTTTTACAATCCTCTTTGTGTACTTGTTAAGCTAAAACATGCCTGTATTTCACAGGTGTGTATTTAGCCTGTTTCACTTCACAAACCAGTCATAAACTTCATCAAAATCACCTTTTTGCTGCCTGGGAGTTGTATTAGGCTTGGCTGGTACAGCTGGAGTGTCAGGTCCAGAAAAGTTCTTTCTTAGCATTTTTTCAAGCCTTATTTTCAGAGTGGGTAGGTATGAGGAATTCCACTTTGGGGATAAGCAAACTGAGAGGGGAAATAAGTTCTATTTCAGTGGATGTTTTTGCTCAGAATGGAAGCTGAATCTTGTAACTCCCTACAATTCTGTGACAAAAGACCTTCATATATAAATCTATCTGTAATTTTCATATATGCATAAAATAAGTGAAATGCTTCCTCTGAAGATTTGTTTAAGCAGGCAAAACTGTGGGTGTGGGGAAAGAGGATTGACAGTAAAGTGAACTGAAGCCTTCCCACCTTTACTTGTGCAAATCTAGGGTAGCCTTTGGGATGTGCTTTCTGCCCTGATACAGTTCTACACCTGCCAGTGGTGCAGCAGAGTTTCAGAAACAACTGGAGGAGACACCCCTGAGGATACCTCTTCACTCTTGCTGGTGCTCACATAAAATATCTGAGGGAAATTACTTTTGTGTGTGACATGGGTGTACAGCTGGGTTAAATCCATCTTTTTCTGGCTTCCTGAAAGAGCTATGGATGGAGAAAACCTGGAGACTTTCTGTAAACCTTTCTTTCTGATGTCTCATGATCTGTTTTTAAAAGCAGAGCTAATTAAAATAATTAGAATAATATTAGAATAAAGAGTAGATGAGGTGTTTTCTCATTCCAGGTTTTAAAAAGAACAAATTGAAAGCTCTGTAGTGCTCTTTGTACTTTCTTCTGAGTTATTTTGAAGGTTTTTTCCATTGTCCTTCTATTTTTTTTTCCTTTTTTCCATAATAAAGTTTGAATTTGGAAGTGTGTGTGAATTGGAAGTAGCAGAGTTAGCAGTCCTCTTTTCTGGCTGTCTAAAATAGTGCAAGGCACTGAGTCACTTCTTGCCACTAATAAGTTGCGTCACTTTGCCAGGATCAGAATGTTCCAGTCTCCAAGCAAATAGTTTGAAAAGTGAAAAAGCAGTTGTTACCATATATGTGTGTGTGTTCATACACAGACACACACACTCCCTCTCTCTCTCCAGCATCTCTGCTCATCCTCAGGTGGTGATTGATCCTTCTGTGTGTGGGGCAGTGAAGTAATAATCACCACTTCTTTCCACTTTGCACAGGCTTCAGCAAGGGAGGAGATAAAAAATACTCTTATGCTCATAGCATTTTTACAGCTAAAGTGTATCAACATAAATAAGGAAAAACGTGGAGATTCCATGAAGGGAAAAAAGAAAAAAAGGTGGAGAAAATGCCAATCTTGTCAGATGAATTTCTTTTTGTGGTTTTATTTAGCACGTTTGGGTTGTTATATTTGGTTGTGAAGTGATTTCTGTCCTATATTGAGCACTGTTGCAATGCCCTAAGGTAAATTCCACAAAAAGCCAGGTGTGTTCCTGCTCCTGGTTGTCTGCAGATGATCCCTATGCTGAGCACTTGATGTGTTGATTTGAAAACTTTATCCAAGAGGAATGAAAAGCACCATTTTTATGCTGATTATTTTATGTCCATTTATCTTTGTGCTTTGCCAGCAAACCTGGTCCATTCTGCCATCAGAATTTCATCAGGATAGGTAATTTTAACGTTTTAATGGCTTCACTGGTAGAAAATTGTAGGCACAGAGTCAGTGGTGGTTGGGGTGGGCTGTGCCCAACCATCCCCAATTGGCTCCAGGTGTGCAGGACAGGTGAGCAGCATTGCAGGGAACGAGCCCTGGAGTGCCCAGGGGCACTGCCCAACCCCAGAGGGCACAGAGGGCACACAGGGGCCCTGCAGCAGCAGCAGGGCATCAAAGGCTGGGCTGGGGGATGAGGAGGGCAGAAGCTGCAGCCTGCTGAAGAGGTTTGGTGTTACTGGGTTTGGGGTGAAGCTTTCTGATATTGCACGGGGATATTCTGTGTATTGTGGCCATCTCAGCTGTGACATGTGCTGGGACAGAAAATTCCCCTCAGGTGAGAAAAACTGACTAAAAACCACTAAAAACCACTGGAGAGGTGTGTGTGCAGGGACCCATGGCTGAAGGGGCTGGGCTAAGGCAGGGCCAAAGCCTTGGAGATTGCCCAGAAGATTGGTTTATTCTGAATTATCATGCTCAACCCCTGGCAGGGGACTGTAAGTGCCAGCACCCTGAATCCCTTCAGAAAGGGATCCCAAGATTGCTGGATCTCAGTGCACTGAAGCAGTCAGAGCCCAGGACTTCAGGGCTGGCTGGGCTGCTGAGATAATTGCTGAAAGCAAATGAAGGACTTGCTGTACATTTGCTGTTTGAAATAATCTCACCAAGTGATGGGTTATGATTATTAATGAATAGCAGGGGAGTCTCCAGTAGCTGTTATCAGTAGGATAATGCTGGGAAATCAGTGGAGTGACAGGTTACAGAGAGCATTGATGGCTTTGGAGGACAGAAGCTGAGGGCAGAGGCTGACACTGGTGAGGTTACTTGAAGCCATGTAGCATGGAGATCATTTTAGCCTTTGTGCTGACAAATTCTGTGGCTGCTGTTGCTTTTGCCTTCTACTTACAGAGGCTTTTTTAAAAATATCCTAAACATAAAAAGGCAGATGCCTTTTTGATGGTTCCTGTAGCAGGATCATTGAAGGGTGTCTAGTGACCTGCTCCTTTGAGAAAATAGTCTAAATACTGGATTTCAAGGGAAGGTGATAATCAGAAGTATGAAGGGGAGAAGAATCTTTTTCCCATAAGATACAAATAGCAAACAGTGGGTTTAAAAGCCCCTCACTTTAGATAGAGACTGATCATATGGGGAAGTTCTGTGGCCACAGAGGCAGCAGGAGAGAAGTGATGCTTTTATTTCCACATCCTTGCTCTCTTGCCATAGCCTGTGTGGTGTTTGTCTGACACTCAGACAAGCTGCAGCAAGCTCATAAGGAACAATCCCCCTATTTTTTTTCCAGCCCAGCACCTATAAACTGTGCATGGAAAAGTAATTTAATGGTGCATTTCTTCACTGTGATGTCTTGAACAGCTGAGCTGCCTGGATCAGCAACAATTTGCAGTGCTTTTGTGGATCAAGGTAAGAGCTCCAGAGGGAATGTGGCCTCTGAGGGGCAGGTCTGGCACGGCTATTTTGGGTCATTAGAGGTCACACATGCTGGTATCTTCTAGCAGAGCCTCCTCCTGCCACCACAGAGCTTGGAGATGTTTGTTCTGTACCAGCATGGCTTGTCTTTCTTTACCATTGAAGGGTTTTACATGACACTTAGATGGAGCATCAATGCCAAAGGATTTGGAGGAGAATAAGGCAGTTTGTCATAGCCCAAGCTGTTGAAGCCCCAAGGACTTGACAGATGGGTTCAGGTTAGATATACAATGTATATTTTGCATGGTTGTTTGATCAGGCATGTTTGCCCACTGCCTTAGCTGGAAAAAATTGTATGGGAAATTTTAAAACTCAAAAAGTTTTATGGGTAAGAAATACAGCTCCACTCTTTCAGCCAAATATGTCATGAGTTATTGTGACAGCTGCCTGAATGAGCTATGTCATCCCCGAGTTAGAAAAGGAAAGAAACCTTTATGTTAGACTTTATATACCTGTTAATATCAAACTGTATATACCTGTTTATATCAAAGATTGTTTTCACTTGTCTTGTGAGTTTTTGTTTTGTTGTGGGTTGTTTTTTTTTTCCTGGTATATTTCTCAAGCTTTTCCTAGGCTATTGTCACTGAAAACTTTACTTTAAAATACAAACAGATATTTCCCCATCGTTCCCTTTCAGTAGGCGTCAAAACTTTTAGAGGAAAATATGAAATAGCAGAAGATTTGCAGTAGGTCACAGCTTATCATACTTTCAGTGGTTCCATACAGAAATAAAGAACCCAAACCACACTTTGTATTCACTACTACACATTTCTATTTTATTAGATATGTTTAGCTATGTAAATTATGTGAAAATGGATAAAAAATTCTACATCATTTCTGTGCATCATGGTGTCTTGCTAGTGATTTTTGGTCATGGGTGTCTTTATATGGCAGAAAGCCATATTGTGGCTTTTTCACCAAATTTATGGCGGCAGATCATGAAGTATTTTGGGTTTTTTTTGCTGAGTTTCTTCTGGTCACACAGATTCCATTTTTTTTTTTTTGTTCCTTGTATAAATATGTGTTTTGCCCTGGCCTCTAAGACTCTGAGCCTGCTAGAGACCAATTTTTCACCAGATATAGAAAGGTGAAAGGAACTGATTTCCTACAAGTTATGCCAAAAGATGGATGGGTGAAGGAAAGAGAAGGGGACTCAGTTCAGCTCCCTCCATTTCACTGCTGAAGGGAAGAGACTCAGATGACTTCACCCTGAATTTCACAGGATGAAATCCGTATGGACTGGGCATGTAGGTGCACTGTGGTGATGGAGTCAGGCTTGGCTTTCCCACTGGCACAAGGACAAGGGACTGCAGGCAGGTCTCCCTGGGGAAGCCCTCTCCTCACATCAAGGAGAGCTGCTGGAGCTGGCTGAAATTGTGCTGAGGGAAAGGCAGGTCCTGCTTCTGCAGCAGCAGAGCACTGGGAAGGGGTGCAGTTGTGCAGAGTCCCACGTGGCTGCTGCTGAGCTCGCAGGAAGTACTCACAGTGTTATCATCATCATGGATATACACTCTTGACCCAAAAAATACTTGTTTTCAGAGAGTGTCCTTGCAGTGTCTTTGTGGCAAAGTGCAGGAAGTTTTTTATTGTACAGCTGGTTTAAATTGAAACTTTTGAGTATAATGGGACAGCTCTCCATCCCATCCCATCCCCCAACGAAAGTTTTCATGCGAGAGCACATTTTCCATGACTCTGTTATTGTTTGAACATCAGGATATTGCATAAGCCTCTCTTGGGGAAAATGGAATATACAGAAGCAGAGGATGACCTGTGCCCACCCACAAGGGCTGCTAAATGCAGCTTCACATGTAGTGTCAATAATGAAGAACATCAGAAGGAAAAAAGCGTGTGGGCATTTGAATGTTTTAATTAGGGAGTGATTTAATATTCACATCCAGGTTCTCACGCTGCTTCTGCAATCTGCAGGCTGTGGGTGGATCTCCCAACCTCTCTGTTCCTCTCTCCCCTGGTTTGGCATAGAGCTCTCCTCTTCCCTCATGGTGAAGTGAAATGGGCAGGAGAGATGAAGATAAGGAAGTGCAACACAGGGTTTGGGGTTTTGTTGGTTTTGTTTGGTTTTTTAAAATTTCTTTGCTGATAGAATTTTAGACGCAATCATTAAAGAAAAATGTAAATCAACAGGCTAAGGTGTTAGCTTGTGCAAGTTACAGAGTTTACTTTGGAGAAGTAGCTCTGGTGGCAGTATCATATGACAGGCTTCATCCTAGACAAGGAAAGATTAATGCCTGGTAAATTCATGTAACTGCTCCTGAGGAGGAGCATTCCTGTCCAAATAATCTGAAGTTTTGAGCATTGCACAAATTGAGGAAATCCAGTTCAGTGTTGTGGTTGAAGTCAGTGGCCCAGCTCATTTCAGTGTCAAGTACTTTATGTCAAGGTACCTTAATGTCAAGAACCAAGAGTTCTTCTGAATCCAGGATTCCATGTGTGAAGTCTTTTACAGACTGTTTGTGCTCAATTTCCCTTTGCTGCCTGGAACACCATGAAACAGTGCTTGAAGAGCCTGCAGTAGTGCTGGAAGTGAGCAGGACAGAGAGCAGGTTGTGGCTGCTGATCTCTGTATGGCCAGAGCAGTGGAGAAGGTGAATAAAAATGTTCTTTGCCTGTAGATGTGCACTGAGTCCCTCAGAGTGGAAATAAGCAATTAATGTCTGTTTGCAACATTATCTTGTCAAACCTATTGGAGACTGCCAGTTGAGAAACTGAGGGGAGATTGTCTCTTCCTCTTTTTGGAAGGTATCTCCTCTGGAGAGAATGTCTGACTGTGAGGCAGAAAGAGGAGTAGCCCTGATGGGTACTATCTGGTACTATAAATCATTTACTTGAGATAAAATTTTGATAAGCATTATAGAGAAATGACCTCAGTGTTTTATTTCAGTTAATGTGAGCTGTCACTCTGTGTTTATTGCCCCTGGAGTTAAAGTTTATGGAAGTTCCTCAAAGGGATGCCCTTGAATCTGGGACTTGATGACTTCTCCCTCTACTGGAATTGGAGCTTCTAATTGGAGCAGCTGGGATTAATGTCACTTTTATGCATGAGTAATCATATACAGCCTTCATGTATCAGAATTCAGATCTACAGGGCTACAGGGTTAAAAGCCAAGAAGCTCTAAGCCAGTGACACATCTTAGAGCTCAGAGAGGAATTTGAAAATCATGATAATAAATGTTCTGAAGTTATTAGGAGAAGGGTTTTCACCCAGAGGGTGGCTGGGCACTGAACAGGCCCCCCAGGGAAGCAGTCACAGCCTGACAGAGCTCCAGAAGCATTTGGACAGCTCTTTCAGACACATGGTGGGATTCCTGGGGTGTCCTGGCCAGGAGCTGGACTTGAGTGATCCTTAGTGGTCCCTTCCAACTTAGAATGTTCTGTGATTTCATATAAATGAATGCACCTATTGAAAAACAACCCAAATCTTTAGGGTTTGTGAGTTTCAAGCTCTGTTCCCACATGTCACTCACAGGTAAATTAGTGGATTTGGTCTGATTTGCTTTATTTTCTCCTCCAAGTGCAAGGGAAAATCCTGATTTAGTTCTGGTATGGTCACTGATGGGTATTTTCAAGAGAGAACCTCAGCTATTGTAAAACTTATGTAGACTTGCAAGCACTGAAAGTTGAATTAAGAAATGTTCAGCTTGATCTCAGGTGGAATTTCAGGACCAAAAAGATGCAGGTTTGAGTTTCATTGGTAGTTGTTCAAAGAATGGAGAACATCTTTGTCAGACTGGTTTGCATTCATTCCATACAAAATAGAAGGTGCCTCATTTCAAATGGCAGCAGGTCAGGAAATGGAGGTTTTAAATCAAATTACATCCTGCTTTATTCAAACTGCAAGGCTAGTAAAATGTGAGGGAACCCTAAAAAATCTGAGGCAAATTATTTTACTTGATGAAAAAATTATTTTACATTTACAAAGGAAATGATTTTACATTGTGGAACCACCACAAAAGAAGTGTGAACGGTGACGTTTCTGTCCTTGGGCACTGCTTGAATTCTGAAGGTGTAGAGCCTGTGGCAGTGTCTGTGAAGGTCACACAGAAGTGCCTGTGTGCTGTGTTTCTGGAGATCACAGTGTTCAGCTGGCACAGTTCCATTCCCAGTCTGCTCTCACGAGGTTTGTTTGGAATACTGTGGTTCAGGCCTTGCTTGCTTTTATTCTGGATTTTGTTAAAATTGCCAGTACAAAAAAAAAAAAAAATGACAACATATTCTCCTTACATTTCTGCACAGGTATTTAAGTTTTCTCTGATGGAGGGGCTCAAAAAATTGCTAATTTAACTTTTCCATTTTTCCCTTATGTTTTTTTTTTCTTTTTTTTCATGTGGCTGCTTTGATGGCAAGCTTTATGGGGCACACCAGGTCTTTATCTCTGCCAAGCACATGGTGTACACCTTGTACACTGGTGAGAATCATTAACTTGCATATATTGTAAAACAGGTTATCCTCAACACAAACAGGTGAGCAGTCAGAGGGATGGAAACCCTGCAAAAGAGTGTGTTAAGTAGGTGGTTGATAATCCTTTTTATCAACATGATTGAATAAAACACTGGATACTTTGGCCTTAAACCAGATGAGCTCTTAAGAGCTCTTGACTGTGTTGAAGTGTTGAGCCCAGCAGTAACAAGGGAAGGCCTGCAGTGATTCCTGTGAGGTTTGTTTGCTGGCTGGCACTGGAGCACCTGCCAGCCTGGATTTGGGAATGTGGCCCCTCCTGGGAAGAGCCCGTGGAGGGGAAATTGCAAGTCCCACCTCAGCTCTTGGCTCCTTTCACCCTTCTGACGTTGGCCTGTTTTGCATATCCTAAAAGGACTTCTTGCCTTGTTTTCATGCTGTTTTCACTTGAATTAATCAGTCCTGGAAGTGGTAAAACAGTTGGGTTGTTGCAGACAGGGGACACATTTCTGGTTGTGCTCCTGTGGAATTCCACAAATGGTGAAGCTGAGCCAGATGTTTTCTAGCATGTCCTTCTGGTAGGTCAGGGGATCTTTCCATGTGCTCAATTTGTGCCACAGTTACTCATTCCCAGATGCTTTCTTAAAAGCATTTCTGTGATGTGTGACCTCATGTGTGCCATCTCAGTTTAAAAACACAGTGGGTTGAACATTCAGACTGTGCCATTTACCTGAAAAATAAATTATTTTGCCATAATGAGTTTGGTTGGCTTGTTGAAAAAAACCCAAACCAAACACCTTAGATTTTCACAGTGACTTGTCTGTTTGTTATGACAGCATATGATTTGTAATCCTGTGCATATAACCTAAGGAAAGTCAAATATGGGGTTTCTTATTCTGGAAATTGGACTGAGAAGTATGCAGAGCATTGGAAATTTAATGGGAGACAAAGAAACGAATACAGTAGGCTACAGCGAAAAACCTCCTTCCTGTTTTCATAATTTTATTATTTGTTCAGTAATGGAAACACGATGTGGGTAAGTTTCCCAGAAAATCTCCAATTTCCTCACAGACTTTCTGTGAGGTAACTCGGACTTGTCAAAATCTGACCTATTTTCACACTGCTGTTTACAGGTAGTCCTAAGCTGCTTCTCACTAATAGAAGTTGTTTGGCTTTGAAATCTGATGAATAAAAAAAAAACCCAAGAAAAAGTAAAGTTGGACTTGCTTACTTGTGTTGCTTGAGTAAAGTAAACCTGTCATGAACAGCATGCTGCCTGGTTTTGTTTTCTGTGTATATAAACCAGATATAAGAAACAATTAAACTTTGTTACCTCATTTTCAATAAAGGACTCTAGCCAACCCCAGAATGTGATGATGTAAAAGAAGGAAAAATTCCTTAGTGTGGGGTAGTTCTTCATGGCTTGGTGGCAGTAATTAGTAATATGGAGGGAAAGTACAAAGTGTCCTAACTCCAAGAGAAGACAGAGACACTCAGTGAAAAGGGGGAGAGAAGACCAAACCTCGCAGTGAACAATTGGTGATTTATCCAAGCTTTCTCCTCAGTAACCATTTGGTATTTTTCCACAGCCATGAGCTGGCACTCTCAGGTCTGACTGTCCCAAACACTTTGCAGCAAGCTGAGCACAACACATGGCTGGGTGCAGGGCTGGCAGCCCCAGCTGGGATTCTGCAGCCACACAACAGCTTCCACTCCAAAATGCAGATCAGAGGTGAGGGAAATCGATGGAGAGCAGCTTCTGGTGCTCTTGGAAGCTTAGGAAGTTGGGTATTTAACTCCTTTGGTCAGGTCTGTGTTCCTTCATTTGGTTGTGAGGGTTGATGTTGGTTAGGTTAGTGAGGATAGGATGAGAGTCAGCTGCTGTAAGGTTGCTCTGGTGTTTATTACAACTAATCACTGGGGAGTTGGACAAGATGCTCTCCCAAGTTCCCTTCCCGAGGTTCTGTGAGCTGTACTTGAAGCCACAGAACCTTTGCAATGTTAAGGCAGTCTGGTGATGGCTGCTGAGTAGTGAAGAGTGCTGTTTAGTGGCATTTTCCTTGTGGTGAGGCACTAGAAAGTCGTGTCCCTTCTCTACTCTGTGAGAGTCACTCCTCTGTGACTGGTCATGTTTCAGCAGGTCACTGGTGGGTCCCTTCTGCCCAGAGCTTAGACCTGCTCACTGCTTGTGTCAGCTCCATCCTGCCAAGAGAACCTGCTGGGAGGAGGGGGGATGTCTTGCAGGTGTGTGTCAGAAAGCTTCTTCCAAACCCCAGGGCAGCTTCCCCTTTTATTGCCAATCAGAAGTCCTCTAGGAAAGGCAGGCTGAGGGTGGATCTCCAGAGCCTGCTGGGAGTCCCTGGGGAGTACAGAGGAGGAAATGCAGAATGGAAGCTGACAAGGTTCTGCTTGTTTTGATGACAGCTGAAATGGCCATCAAAGGTTTTGTTTTTTCCATGACTAAAATACGTACAAGGGCTGTCATATAAACATGGGATGTGAGGGAGTCTGTGAGCTACAGCTGCTAGAACCTCAAAAAGGCAGAACTGGTCATTGACTTTGAGTGTGGTTTTTTTTCTTTTTTCTTTTTATTTCTTTTTCTTTATTCCTTTCCTTTTTTTCCTTTTTTTTTTCTTTTTTCTTTCTTATTTCTTTTTTAATTTTTATTTTTTCTTTTTATCTTTTTTTCCCATTTTTTCTTTTTAAATTTTTTCATATTTTTTCATTTTTTTCTCTCTCTTTTTTTTTTTTTTTTCTTCTTTTCTTTTTACTTTTCTGTTTTTTGGGGGGGGGGTTCTCCCGCCCTTCCCTCCCTTCCCTCCCTTACTTCCCTCCCTCCTTTTTTTTTCCCTTTCCCCCCCCCTTTTCCCCCCCCTTTTCCCCCCCCTTTTCCCCCCCCTTTTCCCCCCCCTTTTCCCCCCCCTTCCCCCCCCTTTCCCCCCCCTTTTCCCCCCCCTTTTCTCCCCCCTTTTTCCCCCCCTTTCCCCCCCCTTTTTTCCCCCCCCTTTTTTCCCCCCCTTTTTTTCCCCCCCTTTCCCCCCCTTTCCCCCCCCTTTCCCCCCCCTTTCCCCCCCCTTTTCCCCCCTTTTTCCCCCCCTTTCCCCCCCCTTTTTTTTCCCCCCCTTTTTTTTCCCCCCCTTTTTTTTCCCCCCCTTTTTTTTCCCCCCCTTTTTTTTCCCCCCCTTTTTTTTCCCCCCCTTTTTTTCCCCCCCTTTTTTTCCCCCCCTTTTTTTCCCCCCCTTTTTTTCCCCCCTTTTTTTCCCCCCCTTTCTCCCCCCCCTTTCTCCCCCCCCTTTCTCCCCCCCCTTTCTCCCCCCCCTTTCTCCCCCCCCTTTCTCCCCCCCCTTTTTTCCCCCCCTTTTTTCCCCCCCTTTTTTCCCCCCTATTTTCCCCCCTATTTTCCCCCCTTTTTTTCCCCTGACACTGCTGGAATAGCCCCCTCAGCCCTCTGTGTGTAGGTTAAATGTGTTTGAGTGGGTCCCTGAGCTCTCCTGTGCTTGCCAGTGATTTCTCAGACTGTTGTGAAAACAGAGAGGCAGTTCACTCAGCTTTTTACTTGTGTGAATTAAGGATTGGATGAAGAGCAGGGTAAGAGAGAGAAGCCTGTTATGGTGGCAGTTACTTCTTACAAATGGACTCCAGTGATTCATTCTTGTGATAAATTCAGGGAGCTCTTCCTCTCTCAGTGTTGGTGCTGTGTGATGATCAGACAACACAAGGGCAATATAATGGGAAAAACACCTGAGAGATCACAGCAGGATGTATGGACACTAAAACTGCCCTCCATTGTGAATTCCTGGGAAGGATGGGTCATCCTTTCCTTCCTTCTTGCACTTTATCTAATCTGAATTGAAATAAAATCACAGGTGTGGCATCTGCATTGTCTTCTGCAAACTCAATTCTGTGAAGTGCCTGGGGTGCTGGTTTGGTCTGACACCTCTGTTTGGCAGGGGAGGAAAGAAAATAGATGTTTCTTGAAGAAAAGCTGTAAAAAACCCCCTGCATTTAAGTGTCTTGTGAAATTGCTGGTAAGAGTTGAACACCATTTTTAAATGGGTTTGATAGCCTACTTATAAACCACGGATTTGAAATATTTTTGCTTCGTGTCAGGCGACTGGAGATGTGGCAAACTAAATACACAAGAGAACAAATTGGCCAAGACTGAGATTTGATCATTGTAAATCTGATTATTTTTTCTTTTTACCACAAGGATGTTAGTCTTTGTGTCTGAGTTTTTTTGGTCTTTTGGGGTTTTTTTAAAAATCTGTTCACGTAAATAAAAATTCCTGCAGTACATGAAGTATTTCATCTTTTTACTGGACTCATTTTTCCTCTGCCTATAGATATAAATAGAATAATGACGTCTCAGTCTCTGGGCTTGGTGCATCATTCATACAGTACATCTCCTTTCTAGGTCACAAAGCTTTCCCACTTACACTTTTTTATTAAACACTGTGACAATGCTCAAGAACACGGGTTTTTTTGCATCTGAAAGCAGTGCCTCACTGCAGGATGGCAGTGGGGTTCAAAATAATGAAAATATGGCATTGATTCAGAATTGTAAGATATCCTGATTGCAGTGAAAATGTGCTTACTCTTAGGAGTGACTCACAGATAGACCATGGTGAATTTGAAGGGGCTGTTGAATTTTATTTGTCCTGTGGTTGTTCTTGGGAAGTTTTATGGTAGGGCGTGGTAGATATTACACAAGACCAATGAGTTTATGGTAAAGTAGTCTTCAAAGTGAATTTTCATGAGGAAATCATGATATTAGCTTTTATTTTATGTTCTCAGAACACAAATATGCTCATATGACTGCAGTGTAGCTGATGGGATTTTTGGTATCCCCCTGAGAAGGGGGATGGCTGATGGGTACCTGATAGCTGTGTTCTAGGGGTCTCCACACTGAGCTGAGAAAGAGATCCATGGTTTCCAGCCCTTCCTGTGCACTGGCTGCTCCAGAATCCAGCAGAAACAGGTTCCCAGTAAATTGTTGGCATTTCTCTGAGCAAGAGGTTAAATCACTCCGAGGCCTCTTTTTGTGAGGACTTCATCACGAAGTTGTTTCAGTAAGAATGCTTTTTTTCTTGTATTTCCCATTGACATCTGTGCCTTGGTTTGAAAAGCCAGGTGTCTGCTGAAGAAGGCAGGAACCTCCCCTGAAATGGGAAATATAAACCTTCTCCCTCCAAATTGTTATAATTTTGAAATTAAGGGGCTCTCAGGCAAAGATGTGGGAGCAGGAATAACAGTTCTTTATTAGGGAAATTAAAAATACAATAAACAATGCAGTAATACAAAACAAATCACTGCCAGATTCAGAATCCAACCTGAACCCCTGTGTGTCAGGGTGGTGGCACAGTCCCATCCCAGGGGGGCTCAGGGTGGTGGCACAGTCCCATCCCAGGGTGGTGGCACAGCCCCATCCCAGGGGGCTCAGGGTGGTGGCACAGTCCCATCCCAGGGGGGCTCAGGGTGGTGGCACAGTCCCATCCCAGGGGGGCTCAGGGTGGTGGCACAGTCCCATCCCAGGGGGGCTCAGGGTGGTGGCACAGTCCCATCCCAGGGAGGCTCAGGGTGGTGGCACAGTCCCATCCCAGGGGGGCTCAGGGTGGTGGCACAGTCCCATCCCAGGGGGGCTCAGGGTGGTGGCACAGTCCCATCCCAGGGAGGCTCAGGGTGGTGGCACAGTCCCATCCCAGGGGGGCTCAGGGTGGTGGCACAGTCCCATCCCAGGGGGGCTCAGGGTGGTGGCACAGTCCCATCCCAGGGGGGCTCAGCCCTCCTGCAGTGCCAGCTGTGGTTCTGCTGGAGCAGGGATCCTGCACAAGGGGGGAGTTTTCCTCTGCAGCTCCAGGGCTGCTGGAGATGGGCCTGCTCTCCCTCTGGGAATGCAGGGCAGGAGAAAGCTGCTCCTCTGGGAATGCAGTGGGCAAAGGCTGCTGGGCTGTTCCCAGGGCAGATTGGATCCAGGTAGGAATGCTTGGCTCCTCCCCTGGGCGGAGCATCTCCCCATGGGATGGTGGGATTTGATCAGCCCTGCAGGGACACTCACTGGCTCATTAACTGAAGATAATTGATAATTAATGGTCCATGGACAGAATAGATCTGGAGGGAGGGTTGGCTGTGGGAGAGGGAAAGCAAACTGCCCCATGGACAGCAGAGAACTGCCCCATGTCTCACAGGCAGGAACAGAATGCACTCTCCCCTTTCCAACCTAAGACAATCTGATTCTTCTTAGAGCAGGGTATTGGCCTGGAGGAGCTCTGGAGGTCCCTGCCAATCAGAATTATTCTGTGATGCTTCTGTGTAGGTAAACCAGAGATGCCTGAGTAGGGTGGGAGCACTGTGTGTCTCTTCAACCTTCAGTATAAAGCACAGTGATGCAAAAGTCTATGATCCAAGACTAAAAGCTGGAACTTTTACTCAATCATGTCACCCACATCTTTAAGGAAGGCAAACAGGACCTGGTTTTAACAGTGAGTTAGTCCAGGCAGTTCTGCTGAACACAGATTGAAGCACTGCTGATATTTCAAAGGCCTCAGTTTTGCATGACAAGTGTTGTTTTGAGTAATGTGGTGCCACTTTAGTACATGATCTAGACACTGTTTTCATCACAGAGGAGTTTCCTGTGCCACAGTATACTTGAAAAGTGATTTATAACTTGGTAAGGACTTGTAGCCTTGTAATCTTTCTAAAAAAGTTTCCTCTCACTTTCCCAAAGACATTTTTAGCTATCAGCATTTTTAGTAGTTGATTTTTTTTTTTGCCACCACCCCCATGCTAGCTGCAGAGTAAAGTAATTTAATTGTGGTTTCTAAACAGATGTACTTGGAAGAAAACCTGACCCGAAATAACACATCAAAAGACAATTACCATTTTGTTATATATTTATTATGTAGCATCCTCTTTCTTTTCTTGCCCCTTGCTTGTCAGCTGAAAATTTCTTCAGTTTTTTTTTTTGTTTGTTTGTTTTTAGAGGTGTTCCATTTTGGGCAACAAGCAGAGACAGAAAAATTGTGTGTGTGTGTTGTTTCCTTTTTTAGCAGGAAATCAATGGGAATATACATTACCCTAAGTAAGGTCCTGACACACAAACATGGCAGTGAGGTACAAACACTGATATATGTGCACACACTGAAATGTCCAGGGGGTTTTTTAACCCCTGAGGGTCTAAAGGGAAAAAAAACCTTCCTGTTTGTTACCATGGTCACTGTTTATAGTGATAGCATTTGCCAAAAGTTACCACACTGCACTTCTTTAGCCTGGTGCTGCAAAGCCCTCTGCCTTTTAGCTGCTGCTAAGGTTTTTGCTCCAGAAGAGATCAGCTACAGAGGATTTGGTTTGTGTCTTTTTTCCTAACAGCCATGAAAATCAACAGCAGAGCTTCCCTGTCAGTGATGCAGGATCCCAATCTGAGCCCACACTTTATCCTGAAGAGGAAACCATTGTGGTAATTTGCTGGCAAATGCTCTAAAGGCAATCAGCAAAGCACTCCTGTGATTTCTGCTCACCCAAAGGAAACCACAAGCCAGTCTGTCTTGGGTAGTTCCTGTGATTTTTCTCATACCAACAGCTGATGCCTTTTTTGTCCTTTTCCTGTGATGCTCCAGCTACTTCACTTGGACAGCCTCGTGCCTGCAGACCAAGCATTCATGTTGGCTTATGTGAGAAACCACTTTCTGCAGATACATTTAGCTGTGCTGGAAAGTTTTCTGATCCTTGGCTTCCCATCTCCCTCACTAAAGATGCAGGTCAAATTCATTCCTTTTTTTACTGTCCTTGACTTGAAGACTGGTGGCATTTCCAGAAATTCTGAAGCTGCAGCTTGAATATTTTTTTTTTAAATCTTATCTCTGTGGTTTTTAATATTAGTTCTTTCAGCAATACATAAGCTATTTAATACCAAGCTTCTTAGGCTTGGCCTTACAGAGGTATGAGACTGCCCTGTTTAACACAGACATCCAAATATATGTCCAGTGTAGATGTCTGGACCTTACTGCCTAAAATGAAATATTTTCCAGATGGCTTTGAAGGACTGGATAATTTTCACATTAAGGGATGATCTGAATGGATTTTGGAGAGTTTGCATGTGCAGGCAATTCTGGCAGTGGTAAAAGATGAGCCATGCATTTTGTTGATGGAGCTGCACTGTGCCAGCTGGAGCTGGAGCACCTGGGACATTCAGCCTCTCCTGTGGAACTAAAAAAAGCAGCTCCTGTCTTGTAGCAATGATTGCTGATGTTTTCTTTTTCCTCTTGAGTGCCAGCACCAAGGGTAGCCATGTTCAGCAGGGGGACTTGTTTTAATTCTCAAACTTTGCATGTGCCTCTCTGTGACTAGAAAGGCCCTTGTTGCCAGGAATGCACAAGTGGCTTGGCCTTCATTCAGTGTTTTTTGTGTCCAGTGCACTGGAAGCATGGGTTATTTAACTGTTTTCATTCACCTGTGCTGATTTTGAAGGCAAGCAAAATGCAGTCATCTTCCTCCTTTGGAAGTGCTTTGGGTGTCCATTTTCTTTTCTCTCCCAAAAGAGGGATTTTTCTGCCTCCAAACTGGATTTCACAATCACAAAATCAATTTTCCAGACATTCCACTGTAGTCTTTCCTAATGCTTTGAGTGCATGAACAAAATAATGCAGTTTGGAGAGCATCTTAAACAGAGATTCACCTTAACTCATCTATAAATTGTTGTGTCCTTGCTGTCATACAAGCAAGCCAGTTTTTCTTGTAAACAGGGATTTATTCATTGCTCAGTCAAGTTCAAATTCTTTTTGCAGCCAGTGGAGGAGCTGCATGACTTCCCTTTAGTTTTGGAGGGTGAAAATAAATTTGTAGGCTGCATGGATTGAAGTGCTGCAGTCAGGGGAAGTGGAATTGCCTTGGAAGCAGATATTGCTTTTATACAGAACTGTGGTACAGAACTGTGAAGTGGTTTTTGTAATGAGGTGGGGAAGGTATATTCTTTCCTGAATGAAAACACCTTGGTTCCTTATTCCCATAGTTGTTTGTGGTGGTCGTACAAAATACCCAGAACCTGAGTTTCTGAAAATCCAATATTCAAGGTGCCTAGCTGGCTGTGGTTTCATGGTTACTTTATCTTGCTAAGTTCTGTTGACAGAATAATAGTTCTTTCTAACTATTTTATCCCTGTTATACCAGCAGTGCTGGTGTAAAATGAAATCAGCTGCATGGTAAGCTGTCATGACTCTGCTGAGATGTGTGTTTACACCACAGTACAGACAGAACAGTGACACCACAAGCCTGGCCTGTATAACTATCCCCATGTTGTGTGTCTGGTGTGCTTCAGAAATGTAAACAATTGAATGGTAGAGATAAACTCTGAACTGAAAGAAGGTGAAACATTTAGATTGCCTATTTATAATGTGCTTTTTTATATAGTTACAGTAAGGCTTTGGTGACAGCACTGGTGTCCTTAAGAAATACAAGGAATTGAATGGAAAGAATCTACAGATAGAGACAAAGATAAACACTGGATTGAAAGAAAGTTTTAATTCAGTAGATTTTGCTTATTTATAATGTGCTTTTTAATATAGTTACAGTAAGGCTTTGGTAACAGCACTGTGTTCCAGGACTGCTTTCTGACATCCTCAGCACCCCATTACTGGCTTTTGAATTAGTTTGTGTGCCTGTGCCTTTGTCACAGGTGGTTGATGTATTATCTTGCTACTTTGAAGGGTTAAATTGATTTCTAAACTCGCAGCCATCCATCTTGGTAACTTGTTTTGGATTCTGCAACCACGGGATGCAGAAGGGAGAGCAGCTTTTCCTCAGAGCTGCTGCTTTCTGTTCTCTTCCTGACAGGGATTTTGGTTGGGATGTTTCTTTGGCATCAGGCTCCTGTTGTGCCCTGAAATCCAGGGCTGCAGAGAGGAGCCAAGGCTGTTTGACAGGGGCTGGGAAGCTCTGCAAGGGCAGCTCTGAGTGCCTGGCTGTGAAACGTGCTCCCCTCTGACAGCCACAGCAGAACTCCTCCTGTTTCATCTTTGCTGAATGGAAAGGTTTAGCCTCCTCCTGGTTTCAGGCAGCCTTTGGCAAAGGGCTGGTTTTTATTTGTGGTTTTATGCTGGTTCTGACTAGGGCACTCTTTATTGCTGTGTGGTTCTGGCAATCAAACTTCAATTTGTTCTGTTGGCAAATGCGTAAGGCACAAGAGAAATTTTATGTATATGTGAACAGAACTATGTTGTTTTTCCTTATTTCTTAAACCCTTGGCATGATTTTTCTGTATCTCCAAAGCTGAGAGTTTGCCATATATGTATATGTTGATTGAGTTCATCTTTTTGGTTGCTATAAATTATATTTCTGTCTGTCTTGCACTATTTAGCAATGACAAACATTGTTTTCTTTTGGTTTAAGCTCCCTTTGTTCTTAACAGAGAGGTTATAAAACCTATTTACAAACCCTGAGGTAGAGAAAGATGATTATTAAAGAAAACCTGAAATTTTAGAGGTTGATGAGTCAGTCTGTATGTCTGTTAGGAAAGGATTGCAGCATATAATATGCACTCTTCTCCTGTGATTTCCACATTCCTGCCAGAACAAAGGGCATCTTCTGGGATGTTCTTTGGTTTTAAGTAAAAAATGTGGATCTTTACTGCCTGTCTTTTAATACAGCAAGGAATTAATCCTGTTGGTCTGAATGGCTGGGACCCCTTGACATCCCAAATTTGTAAAGCCTATTTCACTCACATGCAGCACATTGCTGCACTAAGTCAGGAGCTGTTTGCAGTAAGGAGGCATTGGAAAAACATTTGTGGAATGTGGGTATTTTATTTGAGGATCAATAAGGGTTGATATTTTTATAGCTGTTTCTGCAGATTTTTTCAAGCCATACTTTGCAGGATTGGAGGGAGATTGTGAAATGGCTTAGAGAGAATATCCTCAAAGTAAACATCACAACACACTTGGGTTATCCCCATTAATAGAAATATTTAACAGATTGAGGAGACCTCAGCATCATGTACCAGCAATGGTATGTTGCATTCCAAGATCCCAAGGCGTGTCACAGTCATTAATTAACTGGAAACAATAACTTCCTTTGATGACAAGTAGTGTTTCCTCCTGATGAGGCACAGAGGATTAGATGCCTATCTCAAAGCAAAAACATACTGCTCTTGAAAGACACTTTTATGAGTGCTTATTCTTTTCCATTTTCACTCACTTTCATGTAAGGGTGTATATCACATCACCTCGTTGTGTGTTTAATTGCTTAATTGCATCCTCCTCTTCCTCTGCTTTGATGCTAGAGGAGGAGTAAATCACTTTGCTCAGAGGGCAGACAAATATTCTGCTGGTGTCAGTGAAAATTCAGTACAACGTTATTTTCACAAAATATTGAAAGCAGGAGGGAGTGAATGTAAGGAAAGTGTATGTAAGGAGTGAATTTGTAAGGAGTGAATTTGTAAGGAGTGAATTTGTAAGGAGTGAATTTTCATGGGAAATGCAACTTCTCTCTTATAAGACCAGCAACAAAGTTCTTTTTTTATTTTTATATATATATATATATATATATATATATATATATATATATATATATATATATATATATATTCATTAGCACATAGTAGCTTTTAGCCTAAAGGAAGGATATCAGCTCAAGTGGAAGAAGATAATGTGAACTAAAAAACCCCAGCTGATGAAGGTTTTGTTGGGAAGAGAAAGATGATGTTCCTTTCTCCCAGCACTCTGGGAGATGCTGTCTTTTGTCCCACGTGACCCCAGGTCTAGTTCATCTTGCTTTGCAACTGAAAGTTTAACTAAACAGAGGAAATGTTTAGTTAAAATCAGAAATATCAGATGTGGCTCTCAGCAGAACACGGGCAGGAAGGAGCCAGCACCGTGCAGCAAGAGGGAAACCCACTGCAGCTCCCATCCCCTCCTCTGTGCACAGCACAGATGGTTCTCGTGATTTGCTTGTTTTAATAGGCCTTCCTGGGCTGCAGAAGGAATGTTCCAGCTGAGGAAAGCCAGTGTAGTAACACCAGGAAGCAGTGTGCCAGACTGGTCTGCTCGCTTCCCAGGAAAAAAAAATAAAATGCAAAAACGCGATCGGCGCGTCGCTCTGGTTCGGGCTGGATAAAACAACGGCTGTGCCAGGGGCTGATAGAGTTTGGAGGCCTCTTTAAAAGGCCTGCTTGAACATTTGTTTTCTCAAATGATGTCCAAATACTCCCTGTGAGCTCCCAGTCCCACCCTTGTGTCCAGTGCTGAGCCCTGGGCTGTTATGCAATGCAGCCTTTGCAACCCGCACGCTGCTCTGAGCAGACACCAACCTGGCTGTCACAGGGCCAGGGTGGGCTTGTTTTCCTCTCCTGGTAGCTGTTTGGAAACAAATCACTCTGAAAATCTGAAAATCTTCTGGGGTGGGGGGAACGACATGAAGGATGAGCTGTTGTTGTTGTTGCTCCCTTGCCTCTTCTTTTTCTATTTTTTTTTCCTTCCCTCTAATCAGAAGCACTCATTAAGCTCATTTTTGGTTCAGGTTTTAGGAGAACTGATATTTGATGTGCTGGCCTCAGTAAGGGCTGCCTTTGCTGAATAGGCTGATGCCAAGTGACTTCTTCATCAGGGTGAAGGGCTGCATACACAAAGTGATCCATCTCACATCGTGAGACAGAGAAATGAAATTTTCAAAGCACAGTTCCAAGTCGCTGATGTGCATATTTAACTTAGTGAAAACAAAGACAAAAAGAATCCAAGCTTGCTCCATTAAAGCAAACAAACTTCAGTTCTCCTCGTGGCACTCAGGAATTAATTTGGTTGATTGAGATTTTAGGAGGAGGTTCCAAGTCAGGTCCAGAGCTAGGGTGGTGATCTAAAAGGTTGTTACAGAAATTATTTGGCATTTGCAGATCTTGTCAAAGCCATTTGTAGTGAGCAGGCCATTTATTTAGGTCCTGTACACCTCCTTCTCCAGAGAACTGAGAGAAGTGACCCCTTCCTCACAGAAGTCATGCTCTTTTCTCTCTCTGGTGGTTTTGGTTTGTTGATTTGAGATTTTTTGGTTAATGTATCAATGAGAGTTAATGGGTTTATTGTTGGGTAATTACTAGTGTATTTATTCATGTTCTCTTGTGAGATAGGACTAGGAGAAAAGTAAAGTAGGCTCAAAACTTTAAAGGGTGTAAAGAAAAATTTATTGATAATAATTAAAAGAAAGAGTAATAAGAGTCAGAATAAAACCTTTAGGATGCTGTTCTTTTTATGTTTTTCTTTTTTACTGATAATGTAAAGAAATAAAACTTAAAATTTTAGTTAGTTTACTACTTCTAAAATAGGGTTTTTTTAAATTTATTTTGTGAGATAAGTTTTCTTGTTAATGTTATGGAGACGTATTTATAAGAAAATAGTTTTTAATTTTTATGAATAGTACTTATTTGGGGAAATTTGTTATCATGAAATCTTTCTTATTTTTATAAGCTTTTTTCATAGTTGTGTTTATGGGTTATGTTAATTTATGGGGTATTGCTTTAAAGATGAGTTGTTTAAAGGTAAAGGTTTTCATTCTTTATTTCTGAAATTATTTTTATTTTGGGGAGTGTAGAATTTTTATTACACTTCTGTTTTTGTAAAACCAGCAGAGTCTCCCTTGTGGCACTTCCTATATTTGATGAACCAAGTTCCAGAAGAGTCCAGTTTAGGAAAGAAGATGCAATCAAAACTGGGTGTTTGTTCTGGTGGCAGGGGAAATAACTTTATCCTGTCTTTGGGACTCAGAAATGAAGTGTTCCAGCTTCTGCTGGGAGTTGCCCTGTAAAATCTTTACATCTTATTTGGAATATAAATGGGGAGCTTTTGGCTCTGGAAAGTTTGGTTTGGCTGGAACTGGATTGTTCTGTGTCCTGGAGGGGCATCCTGCATCTCAAGGAGAGAGGGGCAGTGCCACAGCAGATCTGCAATCTTGAGGTTTGCACTTGTCCTCATGGAATGTGTCACCTTAACAAAAACACCAAGTCTTTACTCCCTTTTTCATCACATCTGCCTCATAACAGCACAGTTCTGTCATTTTCATGGAGAAAAATAGTTTAAAAGCCTCTTGGATTGAGGCTTTTCAGCCTAAGAATGGAGAGAGGCATGAATACTACACCAGGAACTAATGATGGCTTCTTTACCCTCCAGACTTTTAGGAAAAATGTGTGTGTATCTTCACTCTCAGTTTCTGCAGAACACAGCTGGGGGAAATCAGGTTTGTTCCAGCTCGGGGGGATTTTAATAATTGCATTCATGCTTGATTTTTCTCTTGAGTTCTTGAGAATGGGGAATATATGAACACAGAAGTCTAGGAGGTTAAAAAAAGGACAGATGAACTTAAAACCGAGGGCCATTACAAAATGAGAGACAGCACTGAGAGTGAATATTTAACAGCTCTTTTGCATATTAACCTCAGTTTACAGACTCAGAAGAAACCTGTGCAGTGTCCATGTGTGTTTTCTTTGTGGCTGAGGTCTGTTCCCCCTCCTGAAATTTTATGCAGTCCTAGACTTTAATGTGAGGAGTTTGGGTCTTATTCTTGATTCCCAAATTTTAAACCTAAACGTGGATTATCTTCATGGGCCACAGTCTTGGTTTTCCAGATAATTCTGTAATTTTTTGGGGCTCCTTTTTATCCTCTTTTTTGGATGTACACAGACACCTGGTTCTACTGCATGTTGATGCTTTTGAAGTATTCACAGTGAAATTTGTGTAGAGCTGTGGGTTTTAAATTGGTCTGTATTTAGTGAATGATTTCCTATACATTTTTGATTGACTTATTGAAGTATTTAGAATCTGTTTAGAAATAAAAGCCTCAGTTATTTATGTGGCTGGTGATAAGGTAAAGACAACTGTAAGGCATGAATTTGCTAAAGCTTGTCTGCCCTGGTTTCATCTGAAATTGTTATGCTGATGTGGGAGAGCAGACATATATCTAAGAAACCAAGTATTCCAGAATGGTTTTGTGATTTTATAGAGGGGTTTTGCAAAAGTGTATTTGCTGCTTTGAGGGGGGAAAGAATTGTGCCATCAAATAATGAAAGGAAGAACCTGTCTATCCTGTCCTGGTTTGTTGCTGAAGTCAGTTTCTGAGGCACTTTCATAGAATCTTCTGCAGTGGAAAATTCTTCCATTTCTCTACGTTATGAAGAACAGATCACTTGGAAGGTTATGTGAAAAAAAATACTTTATGACTAGACTTGTGACATTTCCTTATTCAGTCATTTAAAAGCATTGCTCCACTTTTGCCTGACTGCAGTCTGGATGTAACCTCTTCACCTCCAGCTCTCTGCTCATGTTCCAGAATGCCTGTTCATTGGGTTTTCCATAACATGGAGAAATATTTGGTTTAAGATGCACTCACCAACATTTGTATTTGATAATGCCTTGCTGATTGATTCAGTTTGACTTGAGACTCCAGGTGTTGTGACCAAGGATGTGTGATTCCTTCTGTACTCTCAGGAGATAAACCTTTCCTTAAAACAAATCAATAGGAGCAACATCAGCTCTAACAAAGCTGTTTGATGGCCCCTCTGAGCCTTGCCTTTTGCACTCATGTGCAGTTCTAGCCCTGGATGGGGAGCAGTGACAGATGCTGAGCAAACAAACCAGTGTGACTCCTCTTGCTACAAGAGCCTGGTGGTGTGTGTTCAAAGGCACTGGGAAATTTGTGGCTGTGCAGATCTGTGTCAGGGACACCCCTGCAGCTCAGTCTGGGCTCCAGCTTCCTGCCAAAGCACTGCACAGTGGTTGCTGTGCTCTTAACCCTTTCTTTTCAGCAGTTGTGGGTAATTCCTGATAAATCTGAAATGTCTACTGCTCAATGCTCTGCTTCCCTAGCAGCAGATTTAAAAAAAAACCACCAAAAAAAACCCCACCAAAACAAACAAACAAAAAAAACAAACCCAAACCAAACAAACAAAAACCAAGCAAAAAACCAAAACCAACCAACAAACAAAACCATAAAAAACCATCCCAAACCACCAAGTTTTACTAGTGATTTGTCTACTTAGCTGCATGCTAGAAACATTTAATTATAGAGGAAGTAACAAAATAGGTTAAGGAACCTCCATGCAGCTTACTTTCCAGAATATTTTCCCCCATGTATCCTAACTTAAAGGGGGGGAAAAATGACTCAAAGGCAAGCTTGGCCTCAGGAGCAAAAGAGCATCTTGCACTGCTGAGAGTTGCTCATAAATTGCTGTATACATGTCACTTGATCTCTGTCTGCTTGGCTTAATTAAAACCCTGGAATGTTTGCTCAGTAGATAAGAACGTTTCTGGGAGTTATTTAAATTAGCAAGTACTCTGCTTACTGTCATTTCCCCCAGCCCCCTCCCCTCTCCTCCCAGCACGTAGCAATAAGTGATTTATGACTGAAGAATAAGAGCAGTTCAGTCACAGCTGGTCGAAGGTAAAGCCTTTAGGTGGATGCTGAATCTCTTTGCTGTTGATGTTAAAAGTGGTGTGGGGGTGTTTCTTTTGTATTTTTCTTTTTTAAAAAACTCCACTTCTCTCTCTTTTGTCTGCAACTTTGGGTCTTGACACGAGCAAGACGTTTTTATAGAGGAAAATCAACGTGAAGTTGTAGATTGTCTAAAAAACATGTTTGAATGTAGTGTTAGCAATTGGAATAGGATGAATAATATGAAAATGTTCCATCTAGTATTTGGGTTGTTGTTGTTCCCATTTGCTTTCCAGAGTGTATTTTAATTTGGTTTTTTTTTTTCCATTTCCTTTGTTTGAAATATTCAGCGAGTGTTTGTATTTTTCAATTTCTTAGATTTTACTGCTGCAACTGTGGAATTTATTTTGGCCTTTTAGATATGAGTGACTTGATATTTTCCCTGTCCTTGTAAGGCATCCCATTGCTCAACCTCTGTGAAGCAAAACATCTTTTAATGTGTCCTGATCACCACCAAGGGTAATGGGAAAAGACTGCTATATCACTTGCTTTCATTTTGTGAGTTCTTGCAAAAATTTAATTTGAAAGAAAAAAAAAAAAAAACAGATTGGAAAGGTTTCCTGCATGCCATAAGAGACCCTTTGTCTCAAGAGGTTTACAGGTTTATGGAAATGTCTGCTGCTTACAAAATGTGCAGAGCCCAGGCACCAAATATTTAAGGTTTCTGCCATATTTTCCATACCTGGTGGCCTAGAGTAAACCAAAGGCTACAATTTAATTCATTGGTGTGGGTTTTGTGAATTCAAACTTTATTTGTAAAAATCTGCTGTTCTCACTAAGGTTGGCTGTATGAAATCTTTTCATAAGTAGAATAATTATGAAAAGAATAATTAAGAATAATTTCCTAATTAGACATTTTCTGGAAGGCAGGTTTTTATTAACCTGTAATGCTGTGTAGTGAAAAGCACATTGACAGCAGGGACATACAGATCTTTTCCAAGTAGCCAGAAATGGGGGATATTAATCAGAATTTTTCATTATTTTTCTGTTTGTTATGTACAGGGTCTGATATCTCAGCTGGGCTCCTCAGTCTTTGCTGAGTTGTCTTTATACCCCTCACGTTTACAGCTTGTCCTTCCCCGCTGTCAGATGACAAATGCATTATTTCATGCATTTCAGTGCATTATTTCATGTCCTCCAGGGTTGTTCTCTCCCTCTGGAGGGCAGGCTGCTCTCCATTGCCCATGGGGTGCTCAGAAATTGATCTGCATTCAGCCAGGGAGCAGCAGATGTGGGTGGCAGAGGTGTCAGGTGACAGTCACATCACTTGGGAATGGGGGCAAGGAGCAGCATGGCTTGGTAGCCAGGCTGGCTGCTCAAGCAGCCAGTCACCACCCAAAAGTCACTGGCTTTAAGTACACAGAAGAGTTTTCTGAGATTTAAGTTTTGTGTTTATCCAGTGAAAGGTTCTGAGGGCCTTTTCTGGAAGAGAGAAGGTCCAAGCAGGATGACAAGCAGCCAGCAACGTGGATTAGTGCAGTTGATTTGAGCTGGCTCATTGCTCAGCTTTTCCTCATCCTGAAGGTTGCATTCACCCCTGCTTTCATCCTGCTGTGCTTCCTCTTCCATCATCACGTGTGTGGGTAACACCACCTTGTTTCCAGTGGCTTTATTTTCAAAGTTTTTCTCTTCTTTTGGTTTGAGTTGTTTCAGCCCTGCTAGGCTGTGTGATGCCATTCGTGCAGTGGAGAGGAGGAGGATGAGGGAGGAGGAAGGCTGTGCATGTCTAGTTGCACAGGGAGAGCAATGTGGATTAGTGCAGTTGATTTGAGCTTTTCCTCATCCTGAAGGTTGCATTCACCCCTGCTTTCATCCTGCTGTGCTTCCTCTTCCATCATCACGTGTGTGGGTAACACCACCTTGTTTCCAATGCCTTTATTTTCAAAGTTTTTCTCTTTTTTTGGTTTGAGTTGTTTCAGCCCTGCTAGGCTGTGTGATGCCATTCATGCAGTGGAGAGGAGGAGGATGAGGAAGGAGGAAGGCTGTGCATGTCTAGTTGCTCAGGGAGAGCAATGTGGATTAGTGCAGTTGATTTGAGCTGGCTCATCCTGAAGGTTGCATTCACCCCTGCTTTCATCCTGCTGTGCTTCCTCTTCCATCATCACGTGTGTGGGTAACACCACCTTGTTTCCAGTGGCTTTATTTTCAAAGTTTTTCTGTTATTTTTGGTTTGAGTGGTGTTTCAGCCCTGCTAGGCTGTGTGATGCCATTCGTGCAGTGGAGAGGAGGAGGATGAGGGAGGAGGAAGGCTGTGCATGTCTAGTTGCACAGGGAGAGCAATGTGGATTAGTGCAGTTGATTTGAGCTGGCTCATTGCTCAGCTTTTCCTCATCCTGAAGGTTGCATTCACCCCTGCTTTCATCCTGCTGTGCTTCCTCTTCCATCATCACGTGTGTGGGTAACACCACCTTGTTTCCAATGCCTTTATTTTCAAAGTTTTTCTCTTCTTTTGGTTTGAGTTGTTTCAGCCCTGCTAGGCTGTGTGATGCCATTCGTGCAGTGGAGAGGAGGAGGATGAGGAAGGAGGAAGGCTGTGCATGTCTAGTTGCACAGGGAGAGCAATATGGATTAGTGCAGTTGATTTGAGCTGGCTCATCCTGAAGGTTGCATTCACCCCTGCTTTCATCCTGCTGTGCTTCCTCTTCCATCATCACGTGTGTGGATAACACCACCTTGTTTCCAGTGGCTTTATTTTCAAAGCTTTTCTGTTATTTTTTGGTTTCAGCCCTGCTAGGCTGTGTGATGCCATTTGTGCAGTGGAGAGGGGGAGGATGAGGGAGGAGGAAGGCTGTGCAGGTGCAGAGGCACAGGGAGATTTCTGCAGAGCAGCTGGCTCAGGCAGCACTGAGGTTGTGCAGAGAGCTGAGGAGGCAGCCAGCTTGAGAGGAGTGCAAGGCTGCAGCAGGGAACAGAGAGAGAGCAGATCCACAAAGAAGCTTGGATGAAGTCCACAGGGAGCTTTACAAACCAAGAAAGATATTCCTTATGCTGGGTCAGGTTTCTTTCCACACAGATGTTGTGTTAGCTCTTGCATTGTCATTGTGTTGGACCTCTTCAGTGTGACTAATGTTGCACAAATTTCAGATCTTTTCGTCCCCATGAATATTCAAATGCAAGGAATAAGCCTTGAAAAGTTTTCTCTATTGCTTGTCCTTCTACTACCCTGAAGTAAAATAACTTTCCCTACTGGATTTTAAAAGATTACGTGGGGAGTGAGTGTGCTTTCATGTGCAAATCAAAATTCACTTACGTGCTTTGCATTTCCAAGTCCAGAACTGTAAAAAAAAAAAAAAAAACCAAAAAAATCAAGGTTTTTGGTTTTTAGGTTTTTTTAATAGTAAGGAGAGTGTCTTCTGAACTTCCTTGCTGCTTTCTGTGATTGCTGCTTTAACTCTTCAGTGAGTTAAAGGGCTGGGAAGAGACTGTGGACATGACTGTGTAAACTTTATGATAATGCCTCATAAACACCAGCTCTGTGAAAACACCCCCAATGTTTGTGCTTCCTGTGCTTCCCTATCATTCCCTTCTCCTAGCAACAGCCAGTTAGGGCAGTGCCTTTTGGTGTTCCAAGGTGTTTGGACAAGGTGCATCCAATGCTGTGGTCAGCCCTGGCTCAGTGTAACTAGCCAGAGCTGCAAGCACATGCTGATTTCTGAGAGGAATTAAACCAAAACCCTTCCAGAGGAGCAAGGATCTGTCAGCAGAGCTGTAGCCCGTGTGTAATTCCTACAAATCTGTGAGTGGGAAATGCCAGTGCTTATTAGGCCATGCATTAAATATCATTGAGCAGATGTGCAGAGAGCCTTTCATTCATAGTGCTGCTAGCAATGAATGGGGTATTATGCTCCCATTCTACATTTTTAAGTCAAGTGTAAAGATATGTTTGAAAAGGAGAAAGAGTGTTAAGTGCACCCTGCTGCCATTCATGTTCAAAGACAGTGGGCTTGTTCCTCCAGTATCTAAAATTAATTACACTGGGAATGAGGATTTAACAATTCAGTCTCAGGTTGTACAGAATATGAAAATACACGGTGAGTATTGTTGGTTTGTTTTTGATGAAATATGTGAACATCTCTCATCTGACAGAGAATTTTTCAGAAAGAACAGTTCTTGAGCTCTAGCCTTGCCTTTTTCCAAGGGCTGTGTTATCTTTGCTCCTTCAATATATGTGTTTTAATAGGATTGCTTTTAAAGGGCTGAGAAGGCTGCAAGGAAAATCAGGTGCTGTGCTCTTGTCCTAAATCCCCTTCAGAACCCTTTCATACTCTCCTCCACTTCCTTTCCCTCTCAGTTCTCTCCCAATGTGAATTCCCTTCAGGGGTTCCCCATCACTCTCTCCTGACTACAGAAAAGTCCTGGCTGTCTGACTTAACCTTATCCTCCTGCTCACTCAGCTCACCTTGTATGAAAGGATTGCACTGGAGATTCCTGTGAAAGGTCACACAGGAGGACTCTGATTTTCTCATGGGTGCTCTGAACAAAGGGTTTGTGCATCTTAGATCTCAGCCTCTTTGTACCTTTGTTGACATTAAAATGTTAAAATGTACAGATAAATTTATCATGTTATGTGTGAGCTTCTTGGCCTCTCTCAATGATGGTCTGGGTTTTACAAGAAATAAAAAGTTTAGGATTTGTTAGATTTTGGGTGTTTTGTTGTTTTTTTTTTTTTTTTTCAGAGAGAGAAAAGCAAAAGGGGTTGGAAATGAGTAAGATACAGCATTCTTGAGAACCACATCCCAGTTTTAGGGCTTAGGAAGAGACCTTCCCAGAGACTAAGGAGATCTGGTAATAGCTGCTTGTCAGGGAGCTCTTGGAGCATCCTCTTAGCCATCAGATGCCAGCTGGGCAAGGGAGCCTGAACTGAAACAGCAATGAGCTGTTCAGGGACTTGCCCGTGCCAGAAGTGTGACTTCACAAAGTCCAGCCATGGAGAGACTTAGCATTTAAAGGCATTTCCTTTTTTTGGTTTGATTTATCATTAATTTACAAAGAACGGTGTTGAGTGCCTGCATTTTGGACACCAGTGGAAAGGAAAACATTCATTAGGAGAAAAGAGTAATTTTGAGGTGCCTTCATTCATCTGCCACCATTTTGTTCCTGTCTAGGTTTCATATCATGCCTCCTCTTGGCCTTAAGTGTGTTTTGTAAGGGGGAGTATTAAATCAACATCACTTTCTATAACCTAGAAAGCACTTAGGGGTGCTTGCATTTTATTCCTTTTTTATTTTGTTTAATTTGGTTGACTTGCACACTCTCTTTTTATCTAAGTCACAAAGACTTTTGATATCCCTTTCTAAATCATTGTGGTTGTGCTTGTTCTTGTTGTCTCTTTGAAGAAGCATGAGAACCATGAAGTTACTAAGTTGGCTGTGCCTTGGGTGGAGTTGGACCAGATGAACTTCAAAGGTCCCTTCCAACCTCAGTTTACTGTATGCTTAAAAAATATTTTAATTAAAGATTCATGTGGGTTTTTTTGAGCTTTCCTCTTGGTAGCTTCACTGTGCAGCACTTTTGAGAGAAGTCATTTTGAAACTCAAGATAAACTGTCTTTTCATGTTCCCCTGGGTTTTGTATGTTGGCATCAGCAGCTGTGTGGGCATCATCTGGGAGTGAATTCTTTAGGGCTTCAGTGGCATCTGAAGCTGACTTGTGCAAAGAAAAGTTTGGTTAGTGGAGTGCCGTGTCCCTTCTGTCACCCCGTCACAAATATTTAAGGAAATAGGGAGAACTAACATGATTTGAGCATTTTCAGCCAAGGAATTAAAGACAACAATAGGATGAACTCTAGAAATACCAAATGAGCTAGGTAAAGAATTTCTCAGACCTGATTTCAAAACAGATTTTGTCACTTGTGTTGAAATGTTAAATTAATTTTCACTTTTAAAAGATTCATAGAAATATATGTTAGCCAAAAATGACATAAAGCTTTATTTTGAGGAGAACCTTCTCTTGGGGTTACTTTGAAATGTTGCTGTTTCTTGGCCTAAGACAATTCCTGCTCTCCCCACTTCCCTTCTTCATTTTTACTGAACCACGAAGCCAGAGAATTTCATTACTCATTTAGCTCAGCTTTCGAGCTCTCAGCATGGTTATGTTCACCACATAATTGGGATTTCAGAATGCTGACCAGATCAATTGATCACTTCAAATATTATCCCATTTCAACTGCATTTTAAATCAAACTGATCCCTATGGAATAATGCACTCTTTCCTGAGACCATGCTTCATTTGAGATTGAGAGTGCTTTGGAAGCTGAGAGAAAGGACACTTGATTGGGAAGGAAAGAGGGACTCACAAGGGCAGGATAATGGGCTGACAAAAAACCATCTGGATCATCCTGCTTTCAGGACCCAGTCATCTTAAAAATCTTAGGTCTGGAAAGGACACGTGGTGTGATCTGTTCCAATTCTTCCCTGTCATGGTCAAGCGTGTTAGGAATTCCTCTTCATAAAGCAAACAAGTTTCTAATTCCTGACTTAGTGAAAAAGCAGGGAGCTCTGCTAGCATTGCAATGCTTTTAGTCTTTGCTTGGAACTTTCCTTGGAGCTGGATTACTCTTAGCTCCAAGAGGAATTTTTATTTGGCAATGGCTACTCCTAATCTTTTCATCTGTCTATGGTTGAGCCTTTGGTGGGAGGTACTCAACAGGCTGTGTGTTAAATTCCACTAATTTGTCCTATGCCAACAGAAATTGCTATGGCTTTGTCTGTTTCTTATTATTTCAGATTAATGGCTTTTTTTTTTTTTTTTTTTTTTAGGTCTGTTTTATATTCATTCTGTTGCAAATTCAATGGAAAGAATGTCTCAGGGCAAAGGGAATGCATGTCAAGTAGCAGCAATAATGAAGAACAGGGTCTCAAATGGGGACACTGGTGGTCTTAAATGTGACTAACAGCTTCTCACTTGCATTTTGGTAAACCCATTACAGAGTCAGCCCTGGTGTAAAGTGGCACCAAAAAGTGGCAGCAGGGGCTGGGCTGATGTCCTTGGGATGCAGGAATGGGCTGGGCAGGTTTGAGTGCATGCCTCTCCCCAGGCAGGGACAGTGCTCAGCCACTTGTGCCAGCCTCCACCAAGTGAAGGCTGAATTTAAATAACAGTGAATGTGACAAAGGGAGCTTGGCAGTCTTTCCTGAGAGTGTTCAAATGGCTCATGGACTGGTCCAAACGTGCTGTTGATTCAATGTTATTGGAACTGGGAATTTTAAACCACCAGGGTGTTGCTACCACTGCTTGTAAAGCATGTGTTAGATAAACTGATGATGATAAGGGTCCAAGCCTTTTTATACTGCTAGGGATAGACTGATCCCAATTCTACCTATGCAGAGCTGTGGTGTAGAAAAGTACTTTTTAAAATGTGGGGTTTCCTTAGATTATTTTATCCTGGAGCTGTTAGAGAAGACAAAAATTTCCTACATAAGCCAGTGACAGCAATGGTTTGTGTCTGTTCACTGACTCAGAGTAAGATGAAGTTGAATGCATTATACATTTTACTGTTTACTTCTTAACTGCTTTTTTTTGCCTGGGTGTAGGTTCTTCTTTTGAAGAATTAAGTTAGATAACCAGTTGTTGCTGAGTGTACATGCTGCTTATCTCTCCTGCCTCTGCTCTCAGCACTTCAGTTGTGAGTTGTGGGGTTTGCAGTAGGGAAATGGAGTTCATTTAAATAGCCAGGATAGCAAATTAATTTGGAGTGTATCCGTGTGTGTTTCAAAGAGACCCCAAAGAGGCTGGAGAAGTAGCCATGGCAATCTAAGGATGCACAAGGACTTGTGTGGGCTAGAGGCAGCCCGGTTTGTGTGGTTGCTTGGGGTTTTATTCAACATTTGCACTGCCTCAGATCATCCTACCTAAAAAATGTGGGTTCAGCTCCTCCCTCTGTACCTGGAGCTCCGTGGAAGTGGTTTGCTTCTCAAAGTGGAGAGTTATGTCTGTTGGAAAAGCAGTTTAGAAACCTCTTCTGCTATGAAGATACTGTAAAATGTAACTAATTCTTACATTTGCCTGTCTGAATTACTGCCTTAGGTTTTCAAAAAGGAGTGGGAAAGAAAGATGAGACCCATTTCTGAGGGCTGTGGTCTAAATGAGGGGAGTATTTGAACAGAGCTCAATAATGTGAGCCTTACATTTGCAGCAGCACCTTCTGTCAGTTCAGAACAGGAAAATGTGGAACTGTGCTGTCTGTGCAGTTCAGATGCAGCTGAAAACAAGTTGTTCCCTTCACCCTTGAGTTCAGAAAGGGTATAAACTCCAATCTGTGTGTGTGTGCTGTATAAATTTGAGTGACTCTCTTAAAGCTGGCTGCTGCTGCTGTGGAAATGCTCTAGTCCATTTAATAAAGGAGTGATGTGTGCCTGCACACATGAGAACAGAGCTGACCTCAAAACTGGCACTGAGCCCTGATTTTGGTCACCTGTGCTGCCCTCCCCTGCTTATCTTCTCCCTTCCAGGACTGCCCTGAGTGGTGCTTTTGGGTTCCCCTGCTCTGGGATTGCTTCATCACCTGATTTTTGCAGGCTTATAGGGAATTTATTTCTGTGCATTTCTGGGTGAGCACCGAAGCAATTTTTGTCCTAGCCTGTGTTCCTTAGAGGTGTTTGGGGAGGGTTGTTTAGAAAGAAGAAGATTGTTTTTACTGATAGTCACTAGAACCCATAACAATTTCTAGGCTTTCATTTGGGGCCAAATGTGAGCACATCTTGTATTTCTTTTTTTGGCTAGCAGAGCAAAGTGTGTGTTTGGAAAAGGCTTCAAGTTGCACAGAGGAAGCTGCTTGAGCCACTGGCTTCAGCAGATGGAACTTCTTACCAGATACTCACCCCTGCTCTGTGATCCTCCTTAAAAGGTTTTTGTGCATCAAAGGCCAGCAGTTTTTCAAATCTCTTGTGTAAAGTTGAGAAATAAAGCAGCAGATATGATAAGCTGTGCTGCCTTCCTCCACCCTTCTGCAAGGATGTTGATTGTAAACCCAAAAATCCCTCCATTGATAAAATCTTTCCCGAGCAGGGGTCAGTTGTCCATTTCCTGACCCATGCATGGATCTGTTGAGAACATTTTTCTCAGGACCACTCCTTCCTTTTTGCTGTATCCTGTTTTCCATGTGCTGTCCCTGGATTATTTCCAGGGAAGGAGAGAAGCCACCAAAAGGAGCAAACCAAACCTGCCAAATCTCACATCTCACCCCACCTCTGGTGCTGCTGTAGCATCTGCTCTCAGACCCAGTGTAAGTATCTCCAGGGGGTGATTATTGTACTGTTTCCATCCACCAGCATGTTAAAAATCCAGTTTCTTCCTCTTGCAAACTGTCTTGGACCTCCAGTAGCTTTAGGGTCATCTTGCGTGATGAAGGACAGCAAAATTCAGTCTTGGCTTGTGCATCTGTAACTTTTTAATCTGGTAACACATTTTAGTCATTTTAGCATGTAGTCTTGCAAACAAATACTTTCTTACTCCTCTCACTTACAAGGTTTATTTGAACAAAATTCTATTGTACCAAATAAATATAAACAGTACTTCTGCATAATACTCCTATCCTGCATTCCAGGACATTTCACAAACCTCAAATTCTCAAGTTTTTATTTCTTAGAATCACCAGAGGCCAGGAAACAGCGGAGCATGGCTTGAAATCTTTATATAATTACATGCCAAGCTGGCATCCACGCTGCTCCACTGTCAGCAGGAGAGTCAGCCTGGAGTCTGAGAAAGAGAAGTGCTGCAGAGATAAGTCATGTTTAGGGGAATGGGAGGACTCTGAGAAACAGGATATGACACAGAGGCCATGGGAAAAAGTGAAACCTTCTCCTTTGCCACAAACCCAGATGCCTGCAGTAAAGCTGGGCTTGGTGGGTGTAGGAGCAGCTGTAAAGAGCAGCTGGTACTGGGGGGCCTTGTAAGAGCACCCTCATGTGTATGGGCAGCACTGGGAATATGATGAATCTGAGGACAAATAATTATTATTAATGCTTGGCAAAAGCAGCTGCTCGTAGAAGCCAGGACAGTCACAAAAATTGAGTAATTTTATGCTGAGAGAAGATTTGGGCCTGGAACAAAACACTGGGGATCTAAGGAGGAGCCCTTGGTGTTGCTAATAAATATCCACTCAGGCAGATTTGTCACTCATGTTTCTGAAAGTTTTGTGGCTGGATGAAAAGAATGTGCTTTTATTTCTTGAGCAGCTGTTCTTTTAAATGGGTGCAGCTGTACCACAGTGTCCACTGACACCAATTGCTTTGTGATTTAGGGTATGGGTTGCAATCAACCCAGTAGAAATATATATATTTTTTTCTTTGTTAAAATGAGGAGAATCTTGTGAAATAGCTCAAGTTTGTCAGACTGGAGGAGGCCCCCCTGCAGTGTTTGTGTGAAGGCTGTGAGGGCTTTGGCAGTGGGTTATCATCAGCTGAGCCCAGCTTTGCTGGGGCTGCCTCTGCTCCCATGACCTGCCACGTGCAACGTGGAAGTGATCTGGGAGCCTTCCTGTGCAAGGGCAGCACTGCACTTAGGGAATGCAGTTTGATTGTTAGAAGGATGTGAAAACAGGAGCTGTGAACTTGCAGGCGATTCAGAGCTGAAATTTTTCCATATTCTCACTCCAGAAGGTTTTTTTGGAAAGTTTGTGGAATGCTGTTTGGCACTTTTTGATGGGAGGGAGTGTGCATGTCTTTTTTTTTTCCTAAACTATCCCATTGTAAGAGTGAGTTTCCTAAATTCAGAGCATTAGGAGAGGCAGAGTTTAATCTTGGCTGTCTCAGTAGTCCTGGAGAAGGGCTTCTGTCTTTGTTGTAGACATAAACTATTAAATGTCCTCAAAAAGATTTTATGGTATTTCAGTCTTTTACAGGTAATACTGGAGTTTTCAACCATCACCTTAAGGACTTTTTTGCCAAAATAAAAATCAGGAAGGCATTGCTGCTGCTCAGCTTTTGTCAAAACTGAGGTGAAAAATCAGGAGGTGCAGTTTGCTGAGGGAGGTTACTTTTTAATGTCAATTACTACAATTTCTTCAAGATAAGCAGCTCTGTAATTATGGGTGCCAATTGTTTTGTGCACTGTTTCTAAATATCTAATTTTTTGAGTAGAGATGATGGCATTGCAAATAAAACCATGCCATTGCACTATTTTCCTTGCATGAAGATGCCTGATTAAATTCCCTTTCCTCCTCCAGAAAGGGAACACAAGGCTGGGTTTAACCTGTTGAACAGTTTTAGTTGTCCTGGAGAGAAAGCTAAAGGTCTTAAATTTCTATCAGTTTGGTAAATCCAGGTGTCCAGGGAGAGCAGGGAAATCCACATGGAGTTTGGAGGCAGTGGAGAAGGAGCCCTGGGAGTGCAGGGAGTGCACTGCTCATCAGCCAGCAGAGAGTGTCTGGGGCCCTGACAGAGCCTTCTGAGATGCCACTGGGATTTTTTGTGGTGTTCTCTCTTTTTTTGTGGCATGCTTCTTTTTTTTTTCGGTTGGTTGGCGCTTTTTTTTTTTTTTTTTTTTTTTTTTTTTTTTTTTTTTTTTGGGAGGAGGGGCAGTGTTAATGTTTATTTTTGTGGCTTTTTAGTTTATGCATTTGAAATTGCCTTTTTTTTATCTTCCCTTACACTGTGCTTTTGGGAAATCGTGGGGGATTTTAGTTTGGATTTGTCAGGTTTTGTTTAAACTTTTTCACTTTAATTTCTACTTGAAGTAGCATGTATGAAATGACTTGTACTGCAGAAGCCCTTGAAAAGATTAATATAGATACATTGATTAAAAATTTAGTGTAAACCACTGAAGCCAATTGGAGTTACTTTAATTGGTTACAGGGCAGAGTCTGCCCTACTGTGTCCTGTGGGTAGAAAACACAGCAATTCTTTTTGGAAAAGTCTCTTTCTCCCTCAGCAGTTTATGTTTAACTTGTCTAAAATTCCCAGGAATTACTTGAGAGTTGATTTGAATTCTCTTCATTGTTATAAAAGCTGGGAATTTGGAGGTCTGCTTGCTTTTTTGATTGGATTTATAATAAGGTAGGAACCTTCCCTTTCACAAATATTCCTTTTTCCTGAAGAGAGCCCCACCAAAGACAGGTGGAAGTCTTTGGAAATTCAAAATGGCAGTGGTTTTTTAATGACACCAGAAAAAAATTGATATTTTTGTGACCAACAAGTGGCACTGTTTGGGGGCTCCTCATGCTTTGAGTACAGCACCTGGACAACAGAGGCTTTAAATTAATTTGCTGTCCCTGACTGGTTATTCTAGTTGAAGTCTAATGATGTGATAGTTACTAGGTATCTAGTTAATCTCATTTTTACCCTGGCCATGACTCATGGGGTCTTGTGTCCCACCAAATGCAAGAGCTTCTGGCTCCCAAACCAACATTTAGATATTTCTTCCATTTCCTATGAAATGATTGAAACAGGTGGCCTCCTTCAACTACTCCCATGCACCTTTTTATTCTTTCCCTTATTACAAGGCAGTTTTGACATTTATTACTTACTTTAGTCCTGTATTCTCCTGGATATTTCTCCTTCTGTTGCAATCTCACCCAAAACTTTATATTTTGTTCCAAGTGCCTATTGATGCTCTTTAGCAGTGACTCTGTCTGAAGCCCATAATCTTTGGGAACAATCAGGCATTTTTAATTTTTTTCCCTCCTTCTGTGTGTTGAGCAGCTGAGCCAATAAATATTTGGGATCCAACGATTTTTGGTGGATTTTAGCACCCCCCATTCAGCTGGACAGCAGCTCTTGTTTATGTTTGGTTAAAGAGGTAAAGCTGAGTAAAGGCAGAAAAAAAAATTGAGTTCACTGTTCATCACAGGGCCTGGCAGTCAGATTTTGGAGGAGTTTCTGCTGTTTCTTTTGGGAAGGGATGCACTTGTTTCAGTGCAGTCTGCACAGGAGGCCATGGCTGTCCTTGTTGCACGAGGAGAAACTCCAAGGTTTTGGGGTAGGGTGCCTTGAAACATCCTTGTGCTCTAGTCT
This sequence comes from Haemorhous mexicanus, assembly GCF_027477595.1. Taxonomy (NCBI): domain Eukaryota; kingdom Metazoa; phylum Chordata; class Aves; order Passeriformes; family Fringillidae; genus Haemorhous; species Haemorhous mexicanus. The sequence goes on along the minus strand of NC_082345.1, from coordinate 1,910,643 downwards.
TCAGCCAGGAAAAAGCAGTAAATGTCAAATATATTAGATAGCAAAAAAAATAAAATTGCTAAGAAAAGAAAACTACTTGTAATTAAAGTCCATAAACTGGTAATAATTCTAAGCATCCCAAATGTTTTAGTTCATTGCTCTGACTGTAAATAATTTCATCCACAGCTTGAATCCTTGGAAACTACCTGAGTTGTGACCTAGTGAATATTTGTGACTCAGGGAGAGTATTTTCAGCCTGTTTCTCTGGGGAATATAGAATATTCCTTACTTTGTAGTTGTTGGAACACTGAGGAGACCTGTATCATAAACCACATGTGTTGCTGTCATTAATGGCATTTTAGGCAGGAGGCTCTATTGGAAACGTTTCCCTTCTGAGAGGGGACAGGAGTGGGAGCCTGGAGGAAACACTGATGGGCCAGTTGTGTGTGTGGGTTTAAAAATAAAACAATTCCCCCAGCCCAGCCTCTTCCATAGGTTCTGTCACCACAGATCTGTTTATTTCTAATGGCTCTGTTAAATGACAGCTTCATAAACTGAACTATCCAAAACAAAGGCCATGGAGTTTACTTTGGCCATCTCAAGTAAATTTTCCTAATCTAAACATCAGCAGTGCCTTTCATAAATCAGTGCAATGACGTCATCTTTTCAATTAGCCAGGCTGGTGTTTGTGTTCTGGCTCAAAAGCTATTTGACCAGTTAATGTTTTCAGGTTTTGTAGTAGTCCAGACTTCTCACCAGTTCTCAGTAACGTGCTTGAAGTGGGAACACATTTATCAATAATTGCCACTTTTTAAGTGCAGATAGCAGACAGTGATTAATTGCTAACCTTTTCTGTTGTCTCCCAGAAATAACAAGCACAGTCTGTGGAGTTCATAATATATCTCACAGTTCTTACTGGGGGACACAGGCATCTGCAATTTAATAGGTGGCAGGAAGAGTAGAGAAATAAGAAAAATTATTGTATTGGGTTGTATTTCCAGGAAAGGTAAAGTGAGGTAGTGCTAGGAGCTGGGAGTGAATCATCTGTGTGCCTGAGTGTGCTAGTTTGTTTTATTTGCCAATAAGTGTTTGAAACTTGACTTAAAAGGTTATTTCAAAGAGATTCAACTTCAGTCTCCCTTTCCTGCAGGTTAGAGGGATCAAGCCCCTGCTGCCAGGGAGGCTGTGTGCAGTGTTGGGCTGGGGAGCAGTTCAGTTCCAGCATATCTTTTTCTCTACGTGAAAATGCATGAAAGAGGTTTATTCTGATAAGGTTTTTAGCAAAATCCACCAACTGCCAAGAAACAGTCAAGCAAAGCAACAGTATTCTTCCTCTTAATCACACCTTCCTCTCCCTATGTGGAAATAACAATGAGGGCTGACATGAGCTGAAAAAAGCCAGAAAATGCAGAGCCAAGGCTTAGCTCCTATCCTTAGCTCACCCCAGCAACACATTCATGCATTGCAACACAGATGATATGTCAGGTCACCTTCTGCCATGGTGTCAGCTGGGACTGAATGCCCTGAAAGAGAAACCAAAAATTATCTGAAACACACAAACTCTCGTGTGTGTGTGTGTGTGTGTGTGTGTATGATGTATGGTTTTGTTTATGTTAATGACGAGACTTGCACCAGTTCAGTGGTTCTGTCCTTGGCTTGAAATGTGCCAATGCTGTAAGCTGGCTCTGTGAATCTCTTCAGTGTCCTTTGAAACAACCTGAGCTTGGGTTCCCATGATGTTGTTTCTGTTCTTCACCTTTCTACACACAGCAGCCTTTCAGCAGAGCTCCTGCTGCTTGTCACTGCCATGGCTTAGCTTGTTGGTAGCAGGAGTGGGAGCTTTGTCAGCCAAACTGTCCTTTTGCCATTTCATCTTCCCCACCACTTCTGAGGCAAGTTAGGAGCCTGGTATTGGTGATGCCTTGAGAGGCTGCCCTGGAACAGAGGCTGGGCAGAGTTCCAGAATAAAGCAGGGATTTATTCCAAGGATCTCCTCCATGGATGCACCTTGGGCAGCACCAGAGCCCAGCCAGGGCTGCACCCAAGATGACCCAAAATGGCCCCAAAATGCACGGCCGGGCACGGGGTCTCTCCCTGGGATCAGCTCTGCTCCATTTGCACCTTGCAGTTCATTGTCCCAGCCCAGCTTTAGCCCAGGCACTCCCACCCTGCTTGTTTTTCTCTCTCCAGCCCACGGGGTTTGTGCTCCTGGGCTGAGATTTGGCTCATTTGTCCTTGGTGCCCAGCTGGAGCAGGAATTGTTTTGTCTCCCTGCTCTGTGCACAGAGCTCACCATCCCCTGATGTGAACCCAGACCCACACACTAAAGCAGCACAGAATGTGAAAAATACAAAAGCTAAACCTGAGGCATCATGACCAGTGTTGCTGGGCTGCAGCAGAGGCTGAAGGAGCAGCATCAGTAGACACTGAAGCCTGTGGGTCATTTTAAGGGAGGTAATACTCTAAGAGAGCTGGAACAAGTTCAGGAAAGGCAGGGAAATGCCATCACCTTTGCTGGTGAGATACTTGCAAGTCTGAGCCCATTTCAGTGCTATGACTTTTACTTCTTGCTTGCATGAATGTGGGGCCCTCATCACAGAGACCTAGCTGTGAATTGGCCACAGACTTGCTTGAGAATGTGGAAACTTTCCCTTGATGCTCTGTAGGAAATGTTTTAAGGCCTAGGGCTCATGCTTAACAAATTGCTGAGCTGATAATCATCCCCTCTAGTCTGTCTTCAAGCAAGGGAGCAGAGTGTGGGAGTGAGCCTCACATCCATAACTGAAACTCATGGGTGTGGGTGCCTTTTCTTCAGTGCAAATGTCCTGTGATCCTGGGGAAGAAGGAGGAATGCATTAGGGCTGGAGATGTCTGTTAGTCGTGTTCAGGCACTTGTGCAGCATCTCTCTGCACTGAGCTTTTTGCCTTCACTCTTTGACAGGAAGGTGCTTTAAGTCACAATTTAGCCTGCCCAGATGGGTGTAATGGTCATTCTTCTGTGGGTTGAGCATTTTTTCTTCATGATTTTTGCAGTTAATTGGGTGAGTTCCTTCTTGGGGAGTGAGAGGACATTTTTCTAATACCCAGTCTCAACCTTCCCTTGAAGCCATTCCTTCTTCTCTTATCCTTAGTTACGTGGGAGAAGAGGCCAACCTCCACCTCACTGCAACTTTGACAAGGTCCTCTCTAAGCCTCCTTTTCTCCAGGCTAAACAACCCTATATCCCATAGCTGTTCCTCAAAACACTTGTTCTCCTTCAGCAGCTCTGTTGCCCTTCTCTGGACACACTCCCAACACCTCAATGTCCTTCTTGCAGTGAGGGACCCAAGCAAACCATCTGAGGTGTGGCAGTGATGATCTCACTCAAGGGATGCTGTTGTGGAAATACTAATTTGGGGGTTCTGGCCCTTGAGGAGGATCTTCATTCCTCCTATAACTTGTTCAAGATTACTGGGCTGCAGAGATGCTAAAGTCATCCTGAGAGCAGGCTGGGGGTGGAGTTCTGGCTGATAACCTAATAGCAGCAAACCCTTGTGCAGAGCTTGGTGAGAGCTCAGGAATTTGCAAAGGAAGAGAAGCATGAATGTTTCTGGAGTGTGCTAAATCCAGTGAGCAGAGCTGTGTGTTGTTCTGAGAGGCTGAACGCCTGGGTTCATGCTTTATCTGGTAACTGGAGCTGGGTTATCAGACACACTCTTGGGGATTCTGTCTGACCATGCCCTTATCTCCCAAGTGCTACCAGTTGCAGGGCAAGTGCCTTTTTTTGCTGCTTTATGCAGCAGCTTCTCACGTGTCTGAAGGGAAAGCTTTCTGCTTTCACTGCCATCACTTGGGCAGGCCAAGGTCAGCACCTTGGTGGGGGGAGCTGAGGTTTGCTCTGTGCAGATAGAGAGAGCAGCAAAGGGGATGCTGTGCCTCTACAGGCCAGCATTAAAAACATTCTAAGAGGGTTTTTTATCTCAAGTTAAAGCAAATAATTGCAAAGAAACAAAAAGCAACTTCAGCTAGGGAAGCTGATTTATTGGCATGTGGGGTTTGCTGTGTGAGTCTGGGATGAATTGACCCATGTGCAGCCTGGAATGACTGCAGAACAACAGAAAAACAGAACAAGGATGGCTTTCCACCATGGAAGGGCAAATCTAGTGGCAAATTCATGAGTGGTATGATTTCTTGTGGGCTCTTTTGTTGAGAGGAAAGGACTGACAGCCAGCACTGATTTCCCAGCCCTACTGTGAATGCTCAATACATCTGTACAGATCAATCCATCTGCTTGTCCCTGTCCTGCTGGGACTATTTGAGTTACAGGCTCCAGCTGGAGCTGCAAACCCTAGATGGAATAACCTGGGCCACCTCTAGCTGTTGTGTGTAGGAGGTGAAACCATGCAGAAAAGGGGATTCCTGCAGTCTGAGACTGAACACAGCACAGGATGTGTAAAAAGTGAAGGCAGGAACAGTCTGGATGATTTTTAGGTATATGAGAATCTGCCTTTGTCCTGGAAGAAGTGAAGGAATTGACTTAGAGAGGTCCAGGAGGTTGTTCTGGGTGGTGAATGTATTTTGTAATTGAGCAACAACCACAGACTGAGAAAGCTGAGTGAAGTGGAATGGAAGAGTGTGGGGCTAGCTCCTGGGTAAAAATTGATAGCATAGGCTGTATCTTCAGGGGGAAATTTCTTTATCATCAGTCTGATTTATACATTTCATTAGATACGGATTTTTTTCAAGAAAGGAGTCTGAGCCAATCTTATCATTCAGTTTTTTGATAAAACTGATTTATGAGTGGTGCTCTGGGGAGAATTTTATCGAAATAACCTATGGACTTTTAAAGAAATCCTTTCAAGAGGCTGAAAGACATCTAAATCTTATTTCCAATTCCATGCACAGCAATTGGCCTTGGGCTACACATTATGGGTTCAGCAGTTTCTAGGGCCTGTAATTCTGATGAATGGGAATAATTGCTTATTCTTAGGCTCCAGAATGCAAATTTTTAACAGCTACAGAATGAAATGCATTTCTGAGGCTTCTGTGGTACAGAATCACAGAATATCCTGAGTGAAAGGAGCTCACAGGGATCTTTGGCTCGGCACAGGATGGCCCCAAAAATCAGCCCATGTGTCTGAGAGTGTTGTTCAAGCTCTTCTGGAGCTCTTGGTGCTGTGACCACTGCCCTGGGGAGCCTGTTTGAATGCACAGCCCCCCTCTGGGTGGAAGTGCTGTGTTCCCCCTTTCCACAGCAGCATCAGAAGGGTGAATCTGAATCAGAACTGTAGCAGCACCATGTGGAACAGTCTCCAGTAGGTCCAGGGGGGTTCAGTGTGTCATAAGTGCAGCTTTTTGGGCAGTCTGACCAGTGGTAACCACAGCAGCTAGACTGGCTTCTAGTGGCAAAGTGTCTCTGTTTAATTTTAACATCTGGGGGGAAAGGTCTGAAAGCAGATGATTTTATTTAGATATATATCCTACTTGAAGCTTTTTCTCCTTTCATAAGCCTGTGCACGTGCTTTCCCCAGTAGAAGTGACAGTTCATGCATGCAGAAGATGAAATACAAGAATTTCCTCTTCCCTCTGTTTTTTTTAGCCTTGTTCTTGCTCAGGAGTCCTTTAAAGTTGCAGCTTGCCTGGTGTGTGCTGTCCAAAGCTGTTTTGCACATACCTGGAGGTTTTTTAAACACTTTCTAGAAGTACCCTGCTGCCTCAGGTGACAGGCAGCTGGGAAATCCTGGCTGGTTTTCACTGGCATGGCAGCTGGCAGTGCCACTTTGAGGGCAGGGGATGCTCCCTGCTCTGCCCTTGGAAAGGATGGACTCTGGTGGTTGAGCCATTCTGGACCCAAGATTTCTCAAGTGCTTTTCCTTTGGCACTCAGAATTGTCTTTGTAGTCCAGAGGAAGGAAAAACTGGGTCTGAACAGGTGCAAGAGAGATGTGTGAAAAAGAAGTTGGAAAAGAAATACAGGTATTTCTGTGCACAAGCTCAGGAAATGTGGCATGCTGTGCCTTTCTGGTGAGGAGACAGTGAGTTCTCCCTTGAGCTTAGAGGTGAAATGCAGCAGTATTGCCTTGGCCATGCTTTTGTCACAGAGCCACAAAAGTGAAAGGAGAGGTGTCCAAGGCTTCTAGGACATTGTCGATTTGAAACTCATTTTGCATCTTGTGAACATTGACTGTATGAGTATAAAGGCTTCTTACATCTCCAGGCTGAATCTTGAAATTATTTTAATCTTTATATTAAATTTGGTGCAATGTGTGATCTTATAAGTGTCAACTGAAACAAACCAGATTTTCTGCTGAAGCAGAAATTTGCAGTTGATACATTTCCTCTCAGCAATCCTCTAGGTGATGCCCTCCCATTTCTAGTTCTCAAACTAACATGCAGTAGGATAGCCAGCCTCTCCCTCCCCTCCCCAGTCTCTCATTGTTCTGGGAGACAGGATTCAACTCTGTAAGACCAGAGAGCAGCCACACACTGGTCACCAAAGAAAACTTTTATTTCTTGAAAGCAATAGTCCTAAAGAACTTCAGAGTACTCAGTCCTGAGTGTTGGGTGTTTATTATGGTAGCTGGCTATCAAGTTTTGGGGATAAAACCTACAGATTCTTTATGTTGTCCCTCCCATGATGATAAAGGCTTCTATTTTTAAAAGATGCTTATGTAGAATTACCATTTTCTTATCTGAAACTTTAAGAGCTTAATTTAATTTCATACCTTTTCTTGGAGCTTTTTTTTGTGGCTGACCCTTTTCTGTTGAGGAAAGTTGGGTTTTGGTCTGGATAGCTCTTGATTTATTTGGGCCAGAAGCTATATGGGGCTGTTAGCATGATTAAACTCACAAACTGCAATTGCTGTGATAAGAGACTCATGTGCTTAGCTGGTCTTCAACTTGCTCTGTAGGAGACTTTTAAATATATAATCTAATATTCTCAAGCATTCATAACAATCTATTTACCCATAATTTAGAGGTCTGTCAGATCTCCAGAATTACCCTGTTAAATTATTGCAGCTAACTTTTAGTGCAGGTTGTAATTAGTTACTTGTTCCAGCAGGGAATTAAAATCAAGCTGTTAGCCTGTACATCTTCACTGAGGAACAGAAAGCTGTGGCTAATTATTCTGATGGTGTGGGACTGCTGCCTGGCTTAGGAAGGGAATTATTTGAAATACAATCTCTTTGGAGCAAAGCTGTGTGTTGCATCCATGTTGAGGACTTAATGGTGAATGATGATGGCTTTCTGGTTTGGAATTATTCGCTAATTCCTTTTTAGGTGATAGATATTGCATTGATTTCTGTGCAGCAATTTAAAATCAGGGGGCAGGGAATGGGAGGGGAGAAAATCTGGAAAACCTGCTTTGCACATGGAGTGAGAGGGATACCAGAAAAGAAGCCATGGATGAGTAGAAGCAATATTCCCTGGGACAGGCTCGACCCAGGTAGTAATTTTAACAGAAAATTAATATTAAAGCGGTCAATTGGCTTAAGAAGAGCAAGCAGGGAATAGGGCTACACCCTGTTTATGTACTCTGAAATCCTTTGTATATGAGGAGGACTTCTACTCAAAATCTTTGTGACTGTTGAAAAAGAAGACTGTAGAATTTGTGAGGATGAATGCCAGGTCTGTTTTACCATGGACACACAAGCTGTTCAAGTGGCTTTTGTTTCAGAAAGTGAAGAGCACAAATAGAAAAGAAACTTTTCAAATTTGACTCCAGCCAATAGGAAGCAGCAGCTTGAGTATATCCCAGGAGGGAAAGCAACATGAGCTAGGTTAAAATGAGGAAATGTACTAGAAGTACCCATGGACAAACCAGGCAAGGCTCAGCCAAAAACCAAGAGGTGACCTGCAAGACACACACAAAATCCAAGGGAGTTGTCATATGTAAGTACTCAGTGGAAGATTAAAGAGTCAATCCACTTCTTCATGCAGGGGGAGACCAACATTTTTGACATTTCCTCATGGCTGTTGAGCAGCTGTCTTTATGGAAAAGATCAGTTGTGTGGAAGATGCCTGGTACAATCACTGTGCCCACAGGTGACAGATTTATGTGGGGAAGGTTAGAGGATAGTCACACACTTTAGGGTGACCTTGACTTGATGAGTTCCAGGTTAAGACATGTGAAGAGGTGGTGGCTAACATCTTGGAGCTGCCATAAATGAGAGCACATGTGAGACAGACCTATGGATTAGTGTCCAAATTGATTTTTGAAGAGGGGGAGGTGAGAGAGGGAATTTCAAATGTTCAGTTCTCAGAAAAACACTGAAGCAAAGTAGCCAGACTGTGTTTAAGCACCTAGAAAATAAAATAAAAAAAACCCCTGATTTTGTGGTTTAGTAATTTCACTATCAAGCTGAATGGTGGACCTCAGGGAATGTTCATTAAATACAGAAACCCCGAGGAGCCAAGAGAGACTGTCATTATCTTGCAGAACAGGTTCAAATTCCAAAATTTATCTGAGCAAGTTGCAGTTTCAGTGTGGGAAATGAACTGCAGCTCAGTTTGATAAATGCAGATTAGTGTAGCTAGGCAATCCTGAGGAGGATGGGAAACAACCTGCTTGGAGCAGCTACTTAGAAAAAGAGCTGGGCTTTTTTTGTGGATCACAGCCCACACTTGGAAAAATAACATGATATGGATGTGAAAAAAAGCTAGTGCCATAATGAATACCTTGAACTAAGCTATTGTATCAGCAAGACAAATCACATAACCTTTACTTTGCTCTGCAATTGCACAGCTCTTTGGCTTCACACTGGGCTCTTTCCTATTTTGTTCCCCAAGGTCCAGGAAAGATATGAACCCAAGTTCAGAGGAGAGTTCTTAAAATGACTGGAGATAAAGAAAACACGACCTCTGAGGAAAGATTGGCAGAAATCTGGAGGAGTAACATGACTCTTTAGAAGGCTCTCACAAGGAGGAAGTCATCATCTGTTGTGTAAAGGAGCAGAGAGCAGGATGCTGGCAGTGGCAGCAGTGCTGTCAGACAAGGGCAGCTGGGTGTCTGTCAGGAGTGTCACCACCCTGAGCCATCCTGACTCAGGGCAGGGCTGTGACCTGGGGTGAGTCACAGATTGCTGCCAGTCCCATTTCCCTCAGCCCTGACCACGCTCTGACCCCCTGTAAGAGCACAGCTTTGGCAGTTGTGAGTGCTGGGGCTGATTCCAGATGAGAGTTTGGGTTTTGTCTGTTCAGTTCCTACTGGATCTTGAGTTTTTGTAGGAGAACATAAGGGGCAGGGCAGAGTGCTTCAGAGAAGAAGGATGGCAGTCTTGTGCTTCAAATGAACCTGCTTCTTTCCACTCCTAGATTTATTGGCAATTTGGAGCTTATTTTGGTGTCTTTCAATAGTTACACACATAATGATGTTTTGATGACCAAAATCTGAAATTCTTTATACTGGGATTTCATTCTCCAGATCAAAGCTAATTTGAGAACAATAAATTCATAGGTACACATGCAACTCATCAAATTCCAAAATCTACTTTGTCTTTCTTTTTGGTCACACCAATGCAAATGATTTCTAGTCTTACCCTTTTGAAGTTTGCTTTAGGGTGAAGTTTGCCTTAACAGTTGTGTTAAGAAGTGTAGAAATGAACCTTTTCATTTTAATTAGAACTTGATGGAAGATGTGGGATCCACTCTCTGCAGAAATTGCAAAGATGGATTAAATCCTTTCAAAAAACACCCCAAAGCAATCAGGTTCACTTTTAGGAGCAGCTGTTTGCAAGAAACAAAGGGGGAAAAAAACTGAAGGAATACTGGGGGATGAGAATATAACTAGTTTTTTTGATTTAAACTTCAGAAACACCAGTCCCTCCCAGGCTTCCACTGGATCTTTATTTCTTTCTCACTCCTTCTCCCTTTTTTTCCCCCTACACCTCATTTACTGCTTTATTTCTGTCACATTCACCATTGGCTGTATATGCATTTCCATTTAGCTGGAATTCTGAAACTGCAAATGCAAGGTGAGTCATTTGAGACTAGAAGCCATAAGTATGTGTTTAAAATAACAGCTCCATACCTTAGACAAATGTCAAGGTGTGCTACCATTTCAAGTTCCCTGAAGAAAGCAATCTTTACTAGATGGCTACAATATGTGTTGATTTTTTAGGCTTTAATTTAGGAATTCCCAGGAGATATCATCACAGTTTGACTTGTTATATTCCTCATTTGGAAGGGTGTTGGGGGTTTCACTGGTTTTAACATCAGATGTAAGTTTTTTGATGGCATTAATGTGTGCTTTTTCTTTGAGTGTCTTCTTGATCCTTGTTATTAAGAAAAGTGCCACGGGACATTGAAGCATCAGGTTGTCATCTGCTGCTTTCCTTCACAGCTCAGCAGAGCCAGCAGATGTCCTGCACCTTTCTGCAGCTTTTAGGGCTCACGAGTTGAAATGGTTGGTGCTGCACTTGCTGTCACATTTGCTGTACCAAGAGAGACTAGGAAAAAATTGCTCTTTGCCTTGAAATTCAGGGTATAAGAAATTGGTCAGAGCACAGGATGGCCAGGGCTCTGCTACCAGTTATGCACCACCAGCACAGAAACCAGTGTCCAGTTTGGCCTCTGACCAAGTGATTTTCTCTCACGTGGGTGTCACAGTGGGTGGGTTAACTGAAGGTGCCTGAGCACTCCTGTGCACCCACAGTATCACCAACTATTTTGTGTCCTTATCAGTGCAAAGTGGAACAATAACTGTCCTTAAAATTTTCAGCATGAAGGTTACAAGGCTTTCTGTAAGTGTTCCTTAGAGGGTCTGTCCATCATGAGAGAGCAGCACACAGCTGCTTGCAATGAGACCAGGGAAGCAGCAGCAAGTTTGTACAGCTGTGTTTCCATCCCTTTGTCCTGAGCCCCTTGGGATGAGAGCATTTTTGGGAAGTGCTCTGTGTCCCAGCACCTCAGCTCAGCTCAGGGCTGCCAGGTCCTGCCAGGTCCTGCCAGCAGGAGCACGGTGGTGGCTCTCAGGGATCAGGAATGGGGTGGCCAGCAGGAGCAGGGAGTCATTCTGTCCCTGTCCCTGGGGAGGGCACACCTGGAGTGCTGTGTCCAGCTCTGGCCCCTCAGGTTGGGAAGGATGTTGAGATCCTTGAGTCCATCCAGAGGGGACAGCGAGGCTGGAGAGGGGCTGGGAGCACAAACCCTGAGAGGAACCCCTGAGGGAGCTGGGGGTGCTCAGCCTGGAGAAAAGGAGACTCTGGGGTGCCCTCATCACTCTCACAGCTCCCTGAAAGGTGTCTGTGCTCAGCTGGGGCTGGGCTCTGTCTCCAGCAGCACTGACACAACCAGAGCACACAGCCTCCAGCTGCACCAAGGGAAATACAGGTTGGATATTAAGAAAAAGTTTTTTACAGAAAGAGTGATAAAGTTCTGGAATGGCTGCCCAGGGAGGTGGTGGAGTCCCCATCCCTGGGTGTGTTCAAAAAAGCCTGGATGTGGCACTGGGTGCCAGGGTTTGGGTGAGGTGTTTGGGGCTGGGTTTGGCTCCATGATCCTAGAGGTCTCTTCCACCCTGGTCATTCTGTGATTTTGTGACACCTTTGTGTCCCAGGCAGTGCAGGGCTGGCAGGGAGTGCTGGCTCTGGTGTGTCTAGACAGGGAAGTGCTGTGCAGGAATCCAGCTGTGCTCTTGGAAACAGCTGGACTGTGCCCTGAGCAGCACTAATTACCCTGGACACTGCAGCTCCTGACGTGGCAGGGCAGCTCCCACACCTGAGCTGGCTCCCAGAGCCTGCAGGGATGCTGCTGGAATTAGTGCTGTGGACTTGCCTGACTTGTTTTCTGGTTTTTTTCTGTTCTGCAGAAGCTGCCAAGCAGTTATCAGGCAGAGAATGGTTTTGGCTGCTCCTGGCCTGGGTTAGATTCCACCTGATACATGGGAGCTGGCAATTCCATATCTCGATCACAGAGCTTTTGCATTCCTTTATATACAGTGTAATAGTTGTTATATTGATCTGATTACCAGTGCTGTGCCCAAGCCTTTTATTAAAAGTGACAAACCTTTTGAGACTTGTAGGATTTAATGTTCTTGACTGGCTCAGCCTTTCAGGGTAACTGCTTCTTCTGCATTTGTAATAACTGGCAGATCTCCTTATTAAATTCAGTAAGAGCAAAAGCATATTTCCATTGAAATGAATACCTCAGGAATGAATTCTGTTTTAGTGGGAATTTTTCCAGTCTGTCTGTGCTTTTATTTTGCTCACCATGTGAGTCCTTTCATATCTTTTACTGTATTTGCACTTATTTGCAGTGCCATATAACAGAGCCATATGTAGATATGAGGGCTTTTCTGTTCCTAAACCTCTGCTGGTCCATGGGTGCTTGTCCATGAATGTCTGTCACAGACAGAGCCCTCCCATCATCTGGGATCAGTGTGCAGTAGGATCAGTAAAATCCTGGTAGGGATTGAAACAATTCTTTATTTTCCAACTTGGTTCTATTAAAACAGTTCTTTATTTTCTTTTGCTGTAAGACAATTTATTCATCCAACACATCTTTGATACTCCAGTTTGTTTACACCACAGGACTATATTAAAATGTCACTCATTCAGATTAAAAAAGTTACTAATTTTGTTTCTAATTTTTTTTTTTCCTTTGTAGGCTAGACTTCTAGAAATTTTTTATTTCATTCAGGAGAGTTGCTGTACTCGTGGAAATGTCAGTACTGGAAGTCAGTGAGTCCTTTTTGCTGCCTGTCAGACACATCTGTCTGTCATTGCATATTAAATATCTGCAACAGGTTATTTAGTTTTGGGACAGCTGTTTGCCTGTTGAATCTTTCTGCAAGAGAAATCGTGTGGATCTGTTGGTATCTAGACTCACAGGAGAATAAAGTTCTCTGTCAGTGGTGGTGTCTGTGCTTTGCTGGAAGTAGGAAGTATCCTGTATTGCTCCTGCTGTTTTCAGGGTGTTGGGATGCATGTGATGCATTAAAAATAAAACAATCCCTGTGTCAAAACAGAGTGTGTGCCATCGTGGTGCAGTGTATTGTCTTTATGAACTGCAGTGGCATCACAAAAAAAGACTTAAATTATTTTTTGAGGTTCTTCATATAGGGTTTCAATGAATGATTTCAGCAATACCAGTTTATATATCACCTTCTACTGTTCCTCACTTTTCCCTCCACTGAGACTGAAAAGTGTCAGAGAGCTCCCATTTCATTTTGGTATAAAGAAAACCAGATTAATTTGGGCCACTTTCTTAACATGGATTTGACATTAAACTAAAAGGAATTTGTCTTTCCTTTGCCTTGAGCCATGAGAACAATGGCTTGTATCTGCCTGCAAAAGATCATCTGAACTTTTTATGGTCTCCTAGCTGCTGACTGGCCAGTGATTTTATTGGCTGTTGAATGGTCTGTATCTCACTGAGGCTTGGAAAATAGTCCATACCAAGAAAGCCCTGGATGGTCCCTTGGCTTGGAGACTCTAAGGGAGAGCTCCAGACTGATAAGTTTTTCCTTTCTGCTGCTGGGTGGGATTTGAAACATGTATTCCTCATAGCTGATTTCAGGTAACATGAAGTTAAAGACTGTATAAAATGGAGCTATCCAGTAAAAAAATGGATGAAATGGAGCTGGAATAGATTTTGTCAGTAGAAAATGCCCAGAAAAGTAACGTGACAAATGGAAAGGAAACTGCACCTGTATTGTATCTTCATCAAATCTCTGTGTGTAACCCTGCATGGAAAAAGACAGCAGTCATGGGCTGTGGCATGAAGCCTTTGCCATTAAAACCTCCCCAGCAACAACAAACCAACAGTTCTCTTGCTATAAGGTGATCATTTTCTGTTGTCAGGCTGAGGTATCTTCTGTGTAATTATCAGGAGGGAAAAGGAAAACCATCTCTTTAACCCCTTTTGGTGATCTTCCCCCTTCACCACCTTTCTCAGGGAACACTTAGGAAAATATTCTTGGCAGAAACTCAAAAGATTTTTGCATGCTGGGGGGAAAGACTTAAACAGATAATGCTTAAATTAAGAATTAAGTTTAAGTTAAGACTTAAACTAAGACAATGCCTGAAGTACTTGCTGTAAGAGAGGCTTTTTGGGGGAGATGCAGAAGTTTTGGTCCCGTTCTCTTGCCTGGGTGCCCCTGAAGCAGCGTGGCTCAGTTCTCAGAGGAAACACCTGGCAGCACAAATGCAGCCCAGTTTGCTCTGGAAAGCTGGGAAGGTAGATGGAGCTCTGGTGCCAGCAGATTGAACACTTGCCTTCTTTCTTTAGTGTAATTACATTTGCTTTCCAAATTAAAGTATTTCCTCCAGATTCATGGTATGACAGGTCCAAAACTGTGATTGAGTGCAGGCTGGAGGGCTGCAGGCTGGAAACCAGGTGTTTGGTTTGACCAGTAGTTGTCTGGTTTTCTTGTTTTGTTGCATGCTGGGAATCAGGGAAAATGAGATTTATTTTGGAGTGCTGGTTCTCTTTTGCTTTGTAGGACTGTGGAACTCTTTGATCTCAGAGGACAGATTTTCATAGGGCTGTGGCTTTAGGCCAATACCCCTTAAACAGCTGTCAGCCTTACAGCTATGTATTCTTCCATGCAAAGTCTTTTTTGTTGTACAGGTGACATTGTTAAGGTAAACACTGACTCCTTGTTTTGCTTTTTTTCTAGAAAATTAATCCTTTGACAGCTGCCTCGAGTATGGCATCGATCTGTTCCAGAGCACTCAGTCAGAGCACTCTTAACAGAATCCTGTGAATCACAAAACACACCAGGGCAAAAGCAGCAACCTGGCCTGTTCAGCAGCATTAGCACTCTTGAGTGATTAACTCCTTATTTCCAGAGAAATGAGTCAGCAAGGAGGCAGCCAGGCCCTGAGTCATCCTGTGCCCATGGGGCTCCCCAGGACCCCGCTGCCCTGGCAGGAGTGGAGCTGGCCAGCTGGTGGAGGGCATCCTTCCTTCCCTCCAGGCACCCCAGACCTGCTGTGGCTTGCTCTGTGTGATTTCCTCTCGCTGGGGCTGAGACAAGAGGCTGAGGAGCAGGTTCTGATCTCTTTGCTCTCTCCAGTCTGCCTAAAAACAGATCAGAGAGGAGATGGAGCCAGGTTTTTCTCCAAGGTGCATACTGTAACATCCAGGGCCAATCAGCAAGGCAAGAGAAAGTCAGATTAGGTGGAATTTTTCACAGTAAGGGTAAACAGCAGAACAGTGAGCAGTGTAAGGCTGGGGCACATCTGTCCTGGGGGTGGACAGCTCACCTCAACCAACTGTCACCATGATATTTTATGAAAAATCCCTTCACCAGGATTCCTGCTCCTGGGAAGCTTCAGCTTCTCCCTGTTCTGCTGCTTTGGAATGTGATTTGGAGAATTGTTTACCCAGCATGTGAATTGTTTTAATTTAATGACCAATCACTTGTTTACCCAGCATGTGAATTCTTTTAATTTAATGACCAATCCCAGCCAGTTGTGTTGGACTCTCTGAGTCTGTCACAGGTTTTTATTGTCATTCTTGTCTAGCCTTCCAATGTATCCTTTCTCTTTCTTTAATATAGTTTTAATACAGCATTTCTTTTACTATAATATCATAAAATAATAAATCAGCCTTCTAAGAATATGGAGTCAAATCCTCATCTCTCACCTCGTCCTGGAGACTGCCCAGCACAACAACCAACACCCTGAACTAACCTGCCTTGAACAGGCACCTGAGCTAGGTGACCTTGAGAGGTCATTTTCAACCTGAATTATTCATGATTCAGGAATCTGCATGTTTACCTGTGCTCTCAATCAGAGTTTTCTAACCTGCCTTCAATCCAAATCTCAGGTTTTAGTCCAAACTGAGGTTTACCCATAACATTTGTGTTGTACTGGTTTCCCAAGGAACTTTGGGCATTCTAAACTTGATGGGGTGTTTTTTTAGCATTGCTGTTCAAGAGGGTTTTTTTTTTTGTTTTTTTTTTGCATTCATGGCAAATAAAAATTTTCAGGAAATGAGATTGTGGAAGTAAGAATGGTGCAGGTTTGGGCTTTGGCTGCAGTGTGTGACCAAGTCCAGTGCTGTTTATCCCTCTGGGAGTGCATTCCTCTCTGTTGTGGCAGTGATGATGTGCCAGCTTCTCTTTGGCCTTCATCATTGTATGTGGTAGCCCCAGATTTGTACCTAGGTAGCCTAGAGGACTTTTGTGCCTGCACCTTTTTTTTTTTGCAGTGGTGAAAAAGTACTCTCTGGAAGGCCAGCGTGGCAAGGGAGCAGCACTGTGTCTCCCCAGGAAGTTTATTGTTGCAATAGCACAGATAAAAAGGATTAGACAATGTGTGGAGTGTCTCAGGCTCTCTGCAACTAAAAATAAAATCTCTGGTTTTTTCTAGTTACTTGTATCTCAGGTGCCAATATGTACTCTCAGGCTTTTTCTCGTGGATCCTTGATGCTGTTCCTTTTGAAAAAAAAAAATACTTTAAACTGCATTTAATAATTTAAAAATATCATACTGCTTTGACAGTTCTTTTTTCTTTTTTTGATACTCGGTTCCCTAGCAAGTAATTTTTAAAAGCAGTGCTTAAGTAACCTAGAAGTTTGCAGATTTATTTGCTTGCTTGCAAGAAAGACAGCACTGTCATTGGTTTGTCCTCTTTCAGGGTAGTTTTTTGGTGGTTTTGCTGCTCCCAACTTTCCCCTTCACTTTTCTCTCAGGGACTTCATTCTTTTACGCCTGACACTTCTTGAAGTGAATATTGAGTTTTTGTTTTTCCTGTCATTAGGCTGGCCTACCTCAAGGAAAAGTTCAGACCCTTCCAGAGAGAGGATCAAAGAGGTCAGTTATAAATGAAAGGTAGGGGAAGGAGGGATATTTTCCTGTCTTGCTTCATCATTTTCACTGATGGAGTCTGCAGAAGCAGAACAGTCTGGTGCTTGTAATATCTGGGGATGGCTCTGTGTTTTCTGAGCTCATGGTGGAAAGGAGCCAGGCAGAGAGCTGGAGCAGTGTACAGCCTGCCCACATGTTTGGAATGGGCTGGGAAGCTGCCTCAGGTTCTGATTTCCCAATCACTGCCTGCAAAAAGGAGGGATGGAGGTGAGGGGGAGGAGATTTCTCCTATTCATTGGTGGGGGGAAAAGAGAAAGGAATGAAGAATGAAAAATGAGAGAGAGATAGGAAGAATCTGTTGTCCTCCTGCTCCTTGGGTGCTGTTGCTAGACAGAGCATTTGATGGAGAAAACACCATCAAATTTGGGTTTTCAAATACTTGAATTTCAACTGTGCCGTTGGCCTCTGAAGCTTGTGAGTGAGTCCAAGAGAAACAATCTTCCTCTCCAAAGAGGTTTAGCTTGCATCATGTAGGCTCCTTAGCCTCTGCAGTCATTTGAAGTGATGTAATGAAAAAAAGTGGAAGTGGCATCTCTCAGATCTTCCTCTCAACCAACCTCAGGCCTGGGCAGGAGAAAGGAAGGGCTCCTCAGGGTCCCTGTTTGTCACCGTGTAGATGAAGGTAAAAAACATTCAGCTTTATCTTGGTTCTGTTTGTAAACCCTTGATAAATTCCACCTCCCCCTCCCCACCCCCCAAACCAGAGAGGGAAGGAAAATGTTGACTTTGGAAGGGATGAGCTCTCTGCACAGCAGAGGTACTGACGTGCGGTCGGCTCCTTCGGATTCTTTTCTGGGCTTTTTGTGGCTCTCCTTTTTCCCCCCCAGCAGTACAAGGCAGTTCATTGAGAAAACCTTCAACCAGCCTGTAGAACATGACTGCAGTGGCAGCTCTGCAGCCCATCCTCTGGGTCAGCACAGGAAAATAAAATGGTATGTCTTTACAGCATGGAGAGATTGTCCTGCCTTTAAGAACTTCCACGTTTCTCCAGCAAATTTGTAATTATCACGAGTCAAGACCTTTGCATTTTTTTACACATTGCCCCACAAGGAAATAATTCTGGGTGATCTCTCATAAGCAGTGAGCAGGTTTTTCAAATTGGCTGCAATTTACACTAAAATCTGCAAGATTACTGTGGTGACCCAGAGGTGACTTCTGTGCCATCACCCCACCCATGGCAGTAGTCAAAAGTTACTGCTTAATTGATTTGTACTACTTCAGTCTGTTCAGAGTGGAGAGAAATCTGGAGCTTTAAACAGCATTGAAATGGAAGGTGAGCCATTCATTCACCATCCCCATCCTCTGCTTCTTGCCAGAATTTGGGAGCAGGGGAGGTAGGACAGGTCTGCTCTGCTCTCTCCACTGCCTCTTTTTTTCAAAACTCAAAAGCTTTGTCCTCCCCTGAGCTTTTGGTGCTTGCCAAACCTGAACACAATGGTTCTACCACCCCAGGATGTCACAGGGGAGCTGAGGGCTCAAGCAATTCAGGAGGGAATTTACAGTCTTGGTTAAACTCTATGGGATTTAATTTAGCTGTCTTGTTCTGGGGTAGAAAAATCCAAAACAGCTTCATTTTTTGATAGAACTTACATTCTAAAGCATAGGTAATTCTGGCCAGAAGAGCAAATGAAGCCAAGGAGCTGTATGTTTTTGAAGAAGCCTAGTGGGTTTTTTGAAATATGCTCAAAGTAAGCATATGCTTTTAGCTAAATATGCAGTGCTATATACAATTAGTCTTTGAAATCCAGTACAAAGTAACAGCTGGTTTGAAGTCAACTCCAGGAGCTTTTTATGGCTAAAAAATAAAAATAAAAAAATCTTATATGAGACATAAAAATGTAAATGTTTCAATAAAATGTATTTTTTCATGTTGACCAGGTCACTGGAGCTACTGTAAGCAGTTGGGCCGTTGCAGGGAGGTTTTCTATTTCAATATAAAGATCCTCTTTGTAATTAGTTATTTTGATATTTTGCAGCTTTCCTTCTTGGAACTCAGAATATGTAAATATTCAGCCTTAGAAACTTGTTTGCTAAAGGAAAAGAAAAAAATTAACTCTGTGAATGAAGGGGCAAAAGTCACTTGTCTGAGGGCTAAAAACCAGATTGGTTTTGAGATCTGTCTTGTTTTTTACAGTCCCTACAAACCCAGCTGATTGCCACTGTACCAGCTGGACTTCAAATGGTCATTCCTTCTGTCCTTCTGTCCTTCCCCTGAGCACAGACACCAACCTCCTGCATTAAATTAGACATCTGATAAAGCAGAAGCCTCAAGTGCAAGTGCTCATCGTTGGGATGCTGGTTTTCAGGTTTTTTCCTTTCCTCCAAAACGAGGTAAATGACATAAAAGCACCAATAACTAAATACCAGTGCATGTCAAAAAACCCATCTGGAAAAACACTAATGAGGTTTAGAAATTGTTGGGATCCCAGGAAAAATAGATTGTTAGCAAAGCAATATTGTTCTTCAATGAAGAAAACATTTAGAAACTGTGAGAGATGTTTAACCTTATTTTTTTCTTCATTAATAGATTATGTGGTTACCCAAACTTATGATTGAAGGGCTGCTTTGTTCCTTCTGTTAGAGACTAATGTTTTGACTGAATCAGGTAAATGGAACTTGTCTTACATAACTAAAAAAAAAATAAAAATCTGAACCTAAAATGATTTTTGATTATACTTTAACGAGACACAGTTTCTGAGCTTGTTCACACTGGATGATTTCACTTGCTGCATCGTTTAAATATTCATGAAACTTGAAACTGAAATGAAGGCAGGTCTCACTTTTCTGACTGTATAGCTCATAAAACTCCACTGACAAACATTGGAGAAGGATTTATGGAGCTTTCAGAAATAAGGAGAAGGCTAAAATTATGGTAGCCTGCATCCCATCATCCCCTTCATGTCCACCTCATTCCCTAAACCTTTAAAATTATATACATCTCCTACACACCTCTGCATGTTTCTTTTTCCTATAGTTTCCTTGATCCACTCATTGCACACAACAAACTTGTGCTGGAAGTAAATCCGTGCTCTCCACTGAGGGCAGCAGTGTTTTCTCAGATCACATCTTTGAGGATGCCAGAATATGTTTGGAGAATGAGTCAGGAGGCTGCAGAAGGAAAAATTTCAGGGTGAAGGTAGGTGAGTGATGCTCTGGAGTGATGACTTTTTGTGCAGTTTGTTTAAAATCCAGGTTCTTATAAGTGAGTTCCAGTTTTTATGTTGGTTTGACTCCTTATCTTATTTCCTGAATTCTTCCAGAGATCAATGGGTTCTCTTTTGAATATGGAAAGAATTACATAATAAGAAAAGTTCTCAGAAATAAGCCTTGGACTTCTCATGCTGTACCTTTCAAATCAGTAGACAGATTTGACCTGACACTCTTTGTCTTAGCTCTCTCTTCCTTAAGGAAGCTTTATTCAAATAAATATTTCTGAAGCCCTCAGATACTGTGGTGATGAATGTTAAAAGCTCCCAGAAGATAAAGGAACAGACAGGAGAATTTCCATAGCTTGGAGTTGAGTTTTAGTGCTATATATTCTGGAGAAAATGCAGCTGCTCATTCAAACACATTTGTAGGCAGCACCTATTCTGTTTGCCAGATCAGAGTATTTCTCCCTGCAGTGAAACACCTCATGGCCCCTTCATTAAGCTCTGTGCTGTAGAGGAAAGAGTGAAGTAAAACTGGATTGTTGAGTTAAAAAGTGGGGCTCTTTGTTTACTTGCAGCCTTTTTTTTTTTCCTTTTTTGTTCATGATTCAGGTGAATCAGTAATTCAGAGAGATCAGGTTTCTGCCTGCCTCTGGCCATGGGAGGGCCATGTGTCTCAGCCCAAGGTTTGAAAAGTTCCACTGCCCTGCTGAGTGAATTTCTCCCCACTCTCACTGCTCTTACTCATCTGACAAGAGTTTTATCTTTAACCTGTGGTCAGGGTGCCCAGCCTGCTCCCACTGCTGAGGAGCTCTCAGGTGGGATGCTGTGTTGAGGGTCCCAGTCTGTGTCCCTGCCACAGTGACTGCCTGTCTCCTCTGCTCCTCTGCTGACTGATCCTGGACAAGGGGGAATGGCTTCACAATGGGAGCAGGTTTAGATTAGATCCTAGGGGAAAATTCTGTGACAGGCTGGTGAGAGCAGCTGTGGCTGCCCCTGGATCCCTGGGAGTGTCCCAGGCCAGGCTGGATGGGCTCTGAGCAGCCTGGACAGTGCAAGGTGTCCCTGCCCATGGCAGGGACTGGAACTAAGATGGTCTTTAAGGTTCCTTCCAACCCAGGCTTTTCTCTGGTCCTGTGATTTTGGTTTTGCCAAGTCCCACTATGAATCCCTGCCTGCCCAATGCCCCTTTCATTGCTACTGCAGTTTTCTCCCCAGGATTGTCCCACCTCTCCTGCAGCTCCTCACAACCCTGACCCTTTGCAGTCCCTTGCTGTGACTCTGAGCCACTCCAGCTTTTTTCCCTAGCAGTGACTCTCAGCTTTCACAGCAGAACACAAGGAGACTTTTTACCCCTCTGTTTCCTTTTTCTACCTAGGAGATAAGGCTGCTTAGTCTCCTTCTCCAAAGTATTTAAAAATCTGGGTAAGAAGCAGTTCAGCAGTCTGCAAGCACAGAGCACCACTGTTAATGAATGAAATGAGATAAAAGTGGGCTTGGTGATGGTGCATTGAGACAAACACTCAGGCACTTTTCTGCCAAGCTGCAGGGAGCCTGCCCAGGCATTTTAGTGCTGCAGAAACCCAGCAGTTCTTTCCTTTCAAGTTTCAGCCCCTGAAAGCAATCAGCAGAGGCTCTGAGGCAGTCGGTCCACCTCATTTTGGTGTCTCCCAACATTTGTTTTCCCCACTGGAAGTTGCAGCACTGTGTGCTCTGAGCCCTGCAGAACCTGTGTGCTCTGCCATCTGCCTCTGCTGCCATCTGCTCCCCCGAGCTGGCTGCAGCCATGGACAGCAAAGCCCTTTTGACAGCAGCAGGGAGGTTATCTGTCCCAAACCAGGGAGGCATTTCTCCAGAGGAGCAGGGGAGGGTGGAGGTTTGCTGGTTTAGCATGCCTCTATTCCTGTTTGGCACTCACAGCATTAAAAGTGACCTTCCTGCCATTTGGGTGCCTGGCAGCCCCGTGGAAAAGGCCTTTGGCAGAGACAGGAGGTGCTGCTGATGCAGAGTCACAGAATAAAGCAGGGATTGATTCCAAGGATCTCCTCCATGGACCCACCTTGGGCAGCACCAGAGCCCAGCCAGGGCTGCACCCAAGATGACCCAAAATGGCCCCAAAATGCACGGCCGGGCACGGGGTCTCTCCCTGGGATCAGCTCTGCTCCATTTGCACCTTGCAGTTCATTGTCCCAGCCCAGCTTTAGCCCAGGCACTCCCACCCTGCTTGTTTTTCTCTCTCCAGCCCACGGGGTTTGTGCTCCTGGGCTGAGATTTGGCTCATTTGTCCTTGGTGCCCAGCTGGAGCAGGAATTGTTTTGTCTCCCTGCTTTGTGCACAGAGCTCACCATCCCATAATATGAAGCTCAGACCCACACACTAAAGCATCACAGAATGTGAAAAATATAAAATCTAACCCTGAGGCATCACTGCATAGGCCAGGTGATTCATGTTATTTCTTACTGACATATATTTTATTTTAAATTTAACAGCTCTTTTTTCCCAGTGTGTTAGAGGGATTCCTTTACACCCAGCTGTGTAACCTTGCTTGATGACACTGCAGTGATTCTTCAAAGGAATGGGGCTTTTGCTTCACTTTTTGCTTTTTCTTTTTTTGAATTTCATATCTGTTTGAGGTCATGCCCACATTTTCTTCACGTCTTTGTTTTTATCTTAATAAATAATACAGAAATGAACTTGAGAGATAACACATAAATAGGCAGCAGAGTGTATCCACAATTTCTTAAGGTTATCATTCCCTCATCATGTGTTCATCTACATATAAAATATATCCTTCACCCCCACATTGGAAAACCCTTGAAGAATCTCTTTATAAACAGTGCTGGGCAGGTTTTTTTTGGTTTTTGGTTTTTGTTTTTTTTTTGCCAGAGTTAAACATCTAAAGAGCAAAGTCTTGTGCGTGGTTCTCATGGGCCTATTTTTAGTTGCTTGTATGGGAAGAATGGCAAAAAATAGACCAGGACTGAGTCTGGATTTAGTGCCCAGAACGTTTCTAGGTTAGCTGACAGGAGTGTGTGTCTGTGGCACAGGACTTCAGTACCACCCTTCTGTACACTCATTACCAGGACTCCCAGCAGAGCTGCTGTACTTTCAGCACTCCAGATACCAATTTAAACTTGCTGGAAAGTGCACCATAGCTCTGAAGTGCTGTTTTCAGCCTTGATTAGGGATTGCTGACCTGAAAGATCCGTATTTCTCCACGGAGAGGCTTTCTTGCATTCATAAATCTCTGGGTTTGGTTCTCCATCTCTCCCTCCCTTCAGAAGCTGTGCATGGGTGGGATGCACAGAGGTTTGCTGCACTTATGCAGGGGATGCATCTATAGCCTGCAAGTGCTGCATCTTTTAGATGAGCATCATTTTGAACCAATTCAGATGTTTAAAAGCATCAGGATGTTTGCTTCTTTGGTTATTGCTTTCACTTTCTTCTGCTGTCCTGGATGATTTTTAGGTGTTTTGTGATACTTTGGGCTCAGGGTGGAAGGCTGGTATTCCAAAAGGGCAAAGTGCAGTTCTCCTCTGGCTGTGTGACTCCAAAACAAGGAGCTCTCAGAGCAGACTGTATTTTGATGCATATTTTCAGATCATGACTTGACAGGAATCAGGTAAGAGAAAGGAATATAGACATTTGATGTCCTTTCTCTTAAAAAAAAACCAAAACCAAAACTGAGTCTAAAACTTAAAACTTTTAAAACTTTTAAACTTTAAAAACTTTTTTAAACTTAAACTTTTTTTTTAAACTTTTAAAATTTTAGCAAAATAACTCTTGTGGCTAAGAAACTTTCCATGGAAATACCTGCCTCATATTTTCCAAGTCACTTTCCATTGAAGCTGTTTCCTAACTAAATAAAATGTCCTGCCTTGTGATTGACCTGCTAGAATTTAAAAAAAGAAAATTAAAAAGGTGAGCATTTGACTGGGCAGGGCTTTGAAACCTTTAAAAGGAGGGGGTAATACTGAAGCAAAAAGCTTTCTATCCCCTGAGACAGACAGAAAGGAAAACAAAAGCCCCAAGTTCCCCAAAGTGGAGCAAGAATTGAAAATTCTGTTTGACACTTACAGAATACCTGCACTTTCAAAAAACTCTTGAAATATTGACTTGACTGGAAATGAACAATTAAAAGCTCTGGCCTTTGGTGTTCATCACTTATTGAGCAATTACATGGCAGCTTTGTATGATTTTCTTGGCATGGCTCTGAATTTGGTGTGCAAGACTGAATTGTTCAACACTCACTTCACTGGCCATTAAATGAGCAAATTATTCCAGTAGCAAAAAGGGCAGATTTTTACCTTGCCCTCATGTTTCCACCCATCTGTGTTTATGTGAAAGGGAATGAGGAGGAAAGGCAAAAACTTCTCTGCCTCCAGGAGTGCAGGCAGTTAGAAGAGATGCTCTGGTCACTCCAGATTTGGTCCTTTGCTTTTTTAGATGTGGCTGTAGTGGGAGTATAATATCTCTTCTTTATAATAGCACACAGATTTGAAAAGCCATTTTCCTACAACTAGTGGATGCTGACTAAAAAACAAACCAAAACCTCTGCAGAGAGCCAGGTTAGGGTGATAAGCTGTGAGGGTGGGGTAGCAGTTTTTCTTTTAAAAACTGACTTCATCAGACAGCTCCATTTTGGCTTGGATGAAGGCTGCATCACATGTGTGGCATGCCTTTCAATTTGCATTTTATAAATGCACAGGATTCTCCAAGCAGGTTACAAAAACTGATGGCTGGCCTGCTAGAACTGCAGAGTTACTGCAAATAACGAGGCGTGGGACAAGAGCAGAGGGAATAAAGCCTTTCAGCAGCCTTCATCTAAGTATGTGTCCTTCATTTCCCCTGTTCTCCTGAGTGTGAAAGCAGCAGGAAGGTCCCAGAGCAGAAGTTGGGCAGCCAGGGTTTCAGTGAGGAGCTGGAATCACAGAGCTCCCAGTGTGATGTTTCCCCTCCTCTCTCCTCCTGCAGTTCTTGGCTCCCCTCGCTCCCGGGCTGGTGGGGGGGGGATGTGAATGACTCCTAGCCAGTGACCCCCATGGCAAAGCTGTAAAACATTATCCAGCTTGAATAAGAAGTCTCTTCTTAGGCCTGCAGCTGGCTGGATGCAGACACATGGCAGCAGGGATGTTTTGGAAGGAAGGCACGGCTTGACAGAGAACCCAGTCTCCTGATAAAGGTTTATACTGGCACTTTCCTGTGTTTATAATACCATCTGCCAGGGCCATGGCCTCTTTTTTCATCATATTGTTGTTTAATTTTTTTTTCTAAACCCAATCAGCCCTTAGGTTGAGGAGTCTGAACAGCAGAAACTTGATATCAATGTAAGTTTTTCCTTAGAGTTCTTTGACAGGAGTTGTAACTGCCTGAGCTCAAATCTGCTTCATGTATAAATTGTCAGGACCAATTGTTATGAAAAGAAAGTTTTATTTTTAAAAATACTCTCAAAATAGATTCAATATTGCCCACTTTTTTGAGTTGGTTGTGTTTATTTTCCTCTTGTAGATATTCAGTCTTGTTTGCTTGCTTGCTTTTTCGCCGTGTTAGTTTAGTATTACAGGATAGTATAAATCTGGTTGTTTCCAAGGAGGGTTGCCATTTGAGTGTGCTTTTAAAACCTTTTTACCCCCTCTCAGCCTCACAATCTCAATAATAAGCTTTTCTCAGCTCTAGGCATCTGGTCTCTGGTTTAGGAGCTGCACAGTCCTGCTGTTCCTCTATCAGTTATGGGATAACTGATACTTTAAATAATCACCCTTGACCTTGTTGAAGTCTTGCAGGCTGATTGATTGGTTAAAATCATATTTACAGTGGGAGCCAGAGAGGTTCTTCAAGTCTGTCTGCTGGTTTGGGGTTTGTTATTTACAGCAGCCCTTGGGGTTTCCCCTTTGGGATCTGGCCCTGTTGTTCTGGAACCAGCACAGAAGCAGGACAGAGCCACACTTTCTTCTTCTGCCCCAGAGAATTTTCAAACTGAGTTTTGGCTGGAGGAAAGTTCTGCCTTGAACTGATTCAATACCACCTGGCCCTCATGTGTTATGCCCAGTATAAGAATTTCCCACACATTGTCAAATTAATGTTTTAAAATGCTGCAAGTTGTTTTTCTGGCTTTTTCTGCAGCTGCATTCAGTGACAAAGCAATTTTTTGCCTGCTGAGAGTTGAGGTGTTGGAGCTGTACTGGCTGTGTCCTCTTAGAGCAAAAAAAGTTCTCCAGCAGTAGATAGTTCCCCACTTTTTAGTAGTCGGGACTTTGCTGGGCACTTTGTGAGGTAAAAATTGAAAAGAAATGGTTATAACATAGGAGAGATGCTAATGAACTTGAAAAAGAAGAGCTAGAAAGGAGCCTGGGCTCTTCTTTTTCACTTTTTTCTTGACTGCTTCAGATACAAATGAACTTTGTCTCATACCTCTTCCATATCTTGGGTGTTTTCTTCTGGTTTTAGCCAGAACTTGACAAGAATCATGAATTAACTCTAGCCTGGTACAGCTAATCCCATGGGCCTTTTCTCTAAGTGAAGTTCCTGCTTCCTGTTGTTCCCACAGGGACTTGGGAACAATGAGTGGAGGTGAGTAAAGAAGATTGGAGCAGCTAAATTGGCCAATTCTCCACTGTCTCCTGCTTGTTTGCCTGATTTAGGGTGGATTTTGCATCCCTTTGTAGAAGGCAGCACTGACAGAACCAGGGGACACTGGTCAGGCTGTGCCAAGGGAAATATAGGTTGGATATCAGGAAAAATTTTTTTACAGAACGAGTGATAAAGTTCTGGAATATTCTGCTTGGGGAGGTGGTGGAGTCACCAGCCCTGGATATGTTTAAAAAAAAAAACTAGATGTGGCAGTGGGTGCCAGTGTTTAGTTTGAGGTGTTGGGGCTGGGTTGGACTCAATGGATCTTGAAGGTCTCTTCCAACCCAGTCATTTTGTGAGTTCTGTGAAAGTGTGGCTTTAAAAAAAAAAGAAAAAAAAAAAAAAAAGAAAAACAAAAGCCCAAAACAGCAAATAAAAGAACCAGTGGACACTTGTCTGCTCACTGAGCAGTCAGGTGTATCATCTGGACAAAAGGATGAGTTCTATGTCCTGTCCTGCAAGAGTGAAACTCCTCCCTGGTGTGGAATCCTGGACAGCAAAACAAACCCAGCCATCTGCCTGCCACTTTCCTGGCACATTTCTGGTCTGGGTTCTTTGTTTGGTTACCTGGTTGTTGTATGAGCCTGGAGGATATTTCTTCTTCTTCCTCTGCCCCCCATTCAATAACAGGATTTAATAAATGGTTGGCCTTGTAGCTTGATTGGGGATCAGGCTCTGGCCTCATTCTGTCTCTGCTCTCTGGTGGCCACATGCTGTTAGATCTCCTTGTTCCTCACAGCTTGGCTCTTCCTCCTCTCCAGGAAACACAAGGGAAGTTATTGAAATAATTCCCCATCACACTGCTCCAGGAGGTGTTCCCTTGCTGCCTGCCCCAGGGATGCACTGTGCTGGGCACCAGCAGTGGGGCTGCAGCTGCTCCTGTGCCACCAGCATGTCTGCCCTGCCCTGGGCTGATCCACACCTGGAAGCAGGAGGAGAGGGACACCAGGCTGCAGTGCTGGGATTTTCTGGAGCACAGCACTGCAGGGCCATCTCCAGCTGGGTCTCAGGCTGCTGTGAGCTGCTGCCAGCCCCTGCTCTGGCTGCCTCTCCCAGGTGTGCAGCTCCTGCATCCTGACCTTGGAAAGACTGCCCAGCCTGGAAGTTGTGAGAATCTGGCCACTCCTTGTGCTCAGGAGCTGCCCAACAAGCAGGTTCCCACCCCAGAGCCCAGATTTGCAGAAGGACTCTGGAAGCATCTCCAGAAATGCAGTCTGAATATCTTGAGAAACTCTGTGAGCAAAGTTTAACAGCAAAAAAGGTCATTTCAGTCAGTAAACCCTTTACAACTTGAAACAATTGTGTGGGGTTTTCTCTGGGTTTGGGGCTTTTTTCCTTTCAGATATTAATTTCAATGCTCTGTAGTAAAACAAAACTGAAATACTGTTGTCCTAGAGATTGAAATATTGAAAGAGGATGTTCTGATGTCTGATAAATATCCTCTTTCTCCATTCAAATACTTGTATCAAAACCAAAATCTTTAGCTGATTCAATTTGTGAGGCACTTGAGTTTTGGGGAAACCCAGCTTTAATTCTTCCAGTCAAGTCAACTGGTTGTGTTATTTGCTTATATGCAGGTGCTCTTTGCATTCTGGAGACAAGGAATTAATCTGGATCTCTACAAGATACTTCACATGAAACACAAATCAGTTTTTTATTAAATAACCAGAAGGCTGTTTCACTGAAGAAAAAAAAATAACCCCGAAAGTCTTGTGTATTAGGATGGGAGGACATTAAATCTGTAGTATCCAAAGAGCATTTTTAACTCATGCTCTTCAAATGAAGACTTGGCATCTATTTGTGCTGGAGGAGTTTTTGTGCCACTCTGTGTTGTTGCAGTAGCAGATATTTAGGCAGTGGAAAAGCTACTGGGTAAATTTTCACATGCTTTCTGACCTTCCTGATGCTGGCATTGCCCAGTCTTCTCAAGTAGAACTGAGATAATTTGGCCCTTGAGATAAAGAAGGAGAGATAAAGTTATTTTTAGCATTGGCTTGCTTTAGTTCTGGCATTTTGTTCTGCCCTGCCCATCCTCCTGAGTGGAAGGATGCAGCTTGTTTATGATGTTTATTATGTTTTACCATATCTACTCTTCTGGATTTGGATTCCAGGCAGAGCTGAGCTTTACCCTGCAGCAGGTTTCCCACCAGTGCTGGGGCAGCAGGCCACACATCAGCCATGAAAACTCAGTTGGCAGTGCTTGCATTTATTTTTGTTCTCCTCTTTGCAGTCCTGGTAGTTAAAAGCCTTCTTTCTCTCTTAGAGAAAATGTAATTTCATTCTCTCCTTCCTTCTCTTCTCTCCTTCTCTTCCCTCCTTCTCTTTTCTCCTTCTCTTCCTTCCTTCTCTTCTCTCCTTCTCTTCTCTCCTTCTCTTCTCTCCTTCTCTCCCTCCTTCTCTCCCTCCTTCTCTTCCCTCCTTCTCTTCCCTCCTTCTCTTCTCTCCTTCTCTTCTCTCCTTCTCTCCCTCCTTCTCTCCCTCCTTCTCTCCCTCCTTCTCTTCCCTCCTTCTCTCCCTCCTTCTCTTCCCTCCTTCTCTCCCTCCTTCTCTCCCTCCTTCTCTCCCTCCTTCTCTCCCTCCTTCTCTTCCCTCCTTCTCTCCCTCCTTCTCTCCCTCCTTCTCTCCCTCCTTCTCTTCCCTCCTTCTCTCCCTCCTTCTCTCCCTCCTTCTCTCCCTCCTTCTCTTCCCTCCTTCTCTCCCTCCTTCTCTCCCTCCTTCTCTCCCTCCTTCTCTTCCCTCCTTCTCTTTTCTCCTTCTCTCCCTCCTTCTCTCCCTCCTTCTCTCCCTCCTTCTCTTCCCTCCTTCTCTCCCTCCTTCTCTCCCTCCTTCTCTCCCTCCTTCTCTCCCTCCTTCTCTCCCTCCTTCTCTTCCCTCCTTCTCTTCCCTCCTTCTCTCCCTCCTTCTCTTCCCTCCTTCTCTCCCTCCTTCTCTTCCCTCCTTCTCTTCCCTCCTTCTCTCCCTCCTTCTCTCCCTCCTTCTCTTCCCTCCTTCTCTTCCCTCCTTCTCTCCCTCCTCTCCCTCCTTCTCTCCCTCCTTCTCTCCCCTTCCTCCCTCCCTTAAAAATTTTGAAGGCTTTTTTTCTATGACTCAGACTCCAGGAAGTGCAATTTCTAAGCAAATAAAAAGCCATGATGTAACACTTGAAATGCTGTCATTTTTACAGCAGCAGAAAATAACCCAGCTGTGTCTTCTGTAAGTGACAGTACAAGTATTTAGTGCTGTTGTCTTTAGAGATGCCAAATGTTTTGAGCTTGTCAGTAGTTAGCAGTGTGGGCACTGCCTGTATTTCCACACACCTTTTTCTCCATCCTCTGTATTTAATACTGTGGGAAATGTTGGGAGCATTATGCATCTGGGGGCTGGATGCCACTTTTTA
The DNA here is from genome assembly GCF_027477595.1 of Haemorhous mexicanus. Classification (NCBI taxonomy): domain Eukaryota; kingdom Metazoa; phylum Chordata; class Aves; order Passeriformes; family Fringillidae; genus Haemorhous; species Haemorhous mexicanus. Next base: position 1,880,715 of record NC_082345.1, on the reverse strand, counting down.
GTCCTAGGGCCAACAAAAAGTGGCATCAGAAGGAACTGGGAACCCTTTTCCCCCCTCTTTGATCATGTCCTGCAATGTCACACTCCAGCCTGGCACTGGGAGTATTCACCTTTGTGTGGCTCCTTGGTGAGCAGCTCCTTGGTCCACCTTGGACTTCCTGACTTTCTCTTAAACCCCTGCAGGTGTTTTACCATGCACTGTCTTTCCCTAAAAACAAATGAAATGCTGGTTCCACTCTGTGTGGTGGGGGGAACAGGGTGGATGTGTGGGAGGAGAAGTCTGAGGCTAGCAAAACTATTTCTGTTATATACATTTTTATTTATGTTCTGTATTTAGGTATGAGAAGGGAAGTTACATTTTTCATCTTCTGTAGTTCTCCCAAGCTCATAAAGCATCTGTTTCTCAGCTCTGTCACCTTGGCCTGAACCAAAGTTGTTGGTGGCCCTGGTTCTCCTCAAGGAGTCTTTGTCCATGTAGAGGGACCCATTGAGAGGGCACAGGCACTCAATATTCAGAATGCAACTGGTGGAATTTGGGTCTTTGTGCTGATAAAGTGGGCAAACTGCAATTCTCTATGATTTCCTTTCCTGAAAAAAAGGAATTGCATGGGAAAATTGAAAGTGGAGGAGAAGAAAATGGAGCTCTTGTGGTGAATGGTTTCATGTCAGAGATGCTTCACACTTCACACAGCTCAGTGGATCAGAGGGGTTTGTGAGAATGATTTCTCTCCTGGCATTTTGGCTCTTTATCTCTTCCTGTCCCTTTTCATCTCTGCATCCATGGCCAGAGCTGCAGTGGATTCCATTTCCTGAAAGCTTGGGGAAGGTTCAGCCGGGGTCTGGGCACAGCTGTAAAGTTTTTCACTTTGCTCAAGTCATCTTCTCTAGCTGAAGTCCTTCTGACTGAGGAAGGAAGATTGCAAGATGCCTGAGTTCAGCTCACGTACAGGGGATAAACATTATTTTTTTATCCTTTGAGTTTTTCTGTCTTTCCTGTTTCACTTTCTAAAAAGGAAGGCTGTTGGTATGTGAAGCCTCTCCTCCTTCTGGTACTTAGAGGGCTGAACAGTTCATTTTCAGAAGGAATGATAAGATCTCCTGGCAGCCAAAAATAAGAATAACTCTGTTCCCTGGTGTATACCCTTGATTTTCCCCAAAAAAGAATTTGGATATAAATAGTTGATCAAAACAAAGCCTATGGTCTGATCCCATGAACTGAAGAGATTTTGTTTCTATTCCCAGTTTTGCAGTCCTGTGCTGGGTAAATGCCTCAGTTCTCCATCTGTGAAATAAATAATTTTCTTTTTTTCCTCAGGGAGGTTCTGAGTTAACAAGTTTGTATGGTGGCTTGGAAATGCTTTAGAAGTGGAGAATCTGCTAAGATGTCTCTGATCTGCAGCTGACAGATAACAGCAAAAACTCAAACCACCTTACAAGACCCAGACTAAGTTTGTTTAACCAGAGCTCCTGGAGGACCAGGCTGGCTCCCAGGCACAGGAGGAAAAACAAAGCACAACCTCCAGGCCATGCTGAGTTGATGAGAATGATGTTGGCATGAGGGGCTCAGGATTGAATCTGTAATCAATACAGATCTGGAGAGCTCCTTTTTCACAGTCAGAAAACCAGATCTGCAGAGCCACTTAGCTCTGAGCAGAGTTCCCCCCTCTTTTTTGTCTTTTTTCTTTTTTTTTTTCTGTTTTGATAGTTAGAAATATAAATACCTTTCCATGTGGACCCTCCTGCTTAGGGTAAAGTGATATATTTCTAGTAAAATAACACTTCTGCTGAATCAAAAGAGCATTCTTGCACAAATTGGACATAAGAAGATGAAAGAAAAGGTACTTGGGACGCAGGAAAAAGGAACTTAAATTACTTTTTCAGCCATAAAATGAAGGGACTGAAGGCATTGTTATGAAATTAATAGAACAAAAGCTTTTATTTCTCAGGCAATGTTGAAGAGCTTGTCAATAAGAAGAGGAAACACTGTTTTTATTGATGAAGTTTGATTAAAAGTATATTTCTGCACCATGCAAAGGAATAAAATTCTGGGGGAAAATAAGGACCAGTGCTGATGGGGCAAGGAATTGCACATATTTTGAAATCTGTGCAATTATTTTATTATAATTTATTTTATTTTATTTTTGGGAACAAAATTCAAATTTTTTTTTAATAGCTGGACCTTTTTGACATGCAACTTACTCCTTTTTTTAGTTTGCCACAGGAATGGTGTGATTATTTTGTTGAAGCCTGTTTCTGAAAGGCAAATTAGTCCAAAGACATTTTCAACATGGGATATTCTTCCAGCAAAGAACATTTCAGCAGTTTTCACATGATTCAGTTTAAATGAAGAAAACTAGGGTCTTAAAACAGAGGTCAGCCCTTCCAGAAAGGGCTCCTTCCACTGTGTGCTGCCTTTCTGCCTTTCTCCTTCTCACTCTGACGTGCCTCCTGGTGCACCATGAGCCCCCAAATATTTTATATTCTGTGCATCTTTTACACCATGGCAGAGTCTGCATCTTTGGTGGGCTCTGCTTTTGCTGTGACACCACGGAAATGTGATGGGAACAGCACCTGGGTGACCACATGGAATGAAATGTTGGCAGTGTTGCAGGGGGATGTGTTTTATGATACCCCTCTAAGAGAACATGCATGGTTTCATTTAAAAAGAAAACCTGAGAAGCAAAGCTGGTTAAAAGTCAGATTGGTTTGAAAGGCAATATTTCAGATCATGGGAAAGCCTTGCAGCCATTGTGAAAAATCTGTATTTACTCTGACTTCTAGAAACCTCCACTGAAACATCTCCTCTTAGGGTGGATGGAATCTCTCCTCTTGGGGTGGATGGAATCTCTCCTCTTAGGCTTGTTAAGAGTCAGGCTGGTTTGAAAGGCATTATTTCAAATCATGGGAAGACCTGCAGTCATTGTGAAAAATCTGTTTTTACTCTGACTTCTAAAAACCTCCACTGAAATCAGTGTTTAGGTGGATGAAATCTCTCCTCTTAGGGTGGATGGAATCTCTCCTCTTGGGGTGGATGGAATCTCTCCTCCTGGGGTGGATGGAATCTCTCCTCTTAGGGTGGATGGAATCTCTCCTCTTGGGGTGGATGGAATCTCTCCTCTTAGGTGGATGAAATCTCTCCTCTTAGGCTTGTGAAGAGTCAGACTGGTTTGAATATTTCAAATCATGGGAGAACCTTGCAGCCATTGTGAGAAGTCTGTCTTTACTCTGACTTGTAAAAGCCTCCACTGAAATCTCTCCTGTTGGGGTGGATGAAGGTGCCTGACAGTTCCCCCTTGTTCAGCACAAGCTCAGTGTGCATCCTGCTGGCTTTTGCCTCTTCCTGCCCAGCATCTCTGCCCTCCAGATGGGGAAGGGCCCATGTGACAGCGTGTGTGTGTGTGGTTTGGAGCAGCAGATGGGTGAGAATGACAAACTGTTGCTGTGTAGGCACCTACCTAGAGATGACTCAGAGTCCTGCCTCTGTGAGTTGCTGTGCTGTTCCTGCTCTCCTTTGTGGGCTCCTGCCTCCTGACCCCACAGGCCCCCAGATGTCAGTGCTGATGTCTGTTTGTGATGTCTAAGAAAGCACAGAGTGTGTTAAAAACCGTGAAGGGGGAAAAGCAAGGTGGGATTGACTTGATATTCCAGCTCTGTCATAAAGGTGTGGGGCTGTCATCTGGCATTTCATGCCCTTTTTAAGTTGCCTTGCCCTGTTCTGATCTTGCTCTGGACGTGTTCTGCAGAAGGAGGAGGGTGGTGGGAGCTGAAGTGCACTGAGAGAGGAGAGGCTGATGTTTCTGCCCTGGTCCTGCAGCTTTGGATGTTCCCACTGCTCAGGTGTGATGGGATCAGCTGGCACAGGCTGTGCCTGGCAGCGTGATCCCAAGGGAATTGGTGCCAGTTCCAGCAGCAGGGAAATTTATGGCCCAAAGGTGTTTTTGCATGCATTTCAACAGGACTGTCACTTAAAATTACCTGGTGGGAGAAGCTAAAATGTGTGTATTTCCTTGAGCTAGGCCCTTGAGGGTCAGCAGGGTCACAAATGCTGTGGCCACACATGCACATGGACTTGCTAGGCTGGGAATGCCCTTAGCACAAGGTTTGGTGTCTGACCCATGGCATGGATCTAAAACCCACAAACTCTGCACTTGCTCTGTGTGTTTGTCCTGACAGCTCTGCTGTAAGGCCTGACTTGGGGTGTCTAAAGCAAAGCCCTGCTCTGAGCTCTGCTCATTCCACAGAGCACCAAAGCTTTGGTGCCTGTGGTCCCATAAATCTGAGGTAGGTAATCAAATGCTGCTGCTGTCTAGCTGAAACACATATTCTGTGACCAGGAATCTGCATGTAAATGTCAGTGGGAAATTCTCCTTGTGAATCTGCTGTGTGGCAGTTGGCTTTTTTCCCTTTATTTTAAATTGTGCAGCTGCAAGGATGAGCAGAAGAATCCCTGGTTTGCTGCTGGAGAGGGATCTGAGCCCCATGTGAGCTCCCTGCAGAGGACAGCTGGAGGAGATGGGAGAGCTGGGCTGCTTGGGGATGCAGTGGGTGAAATGTGTCGTGCTGGAAGGAGATCACTGAGCTGATTTAATTAGTTCCGTTTCAGAGGATCCATTTCTGCTCGGGTCACTGCTACGTTCATCTATTTGCTTTTTTCCCCCCTCTTAGCAATAGCCAAATGCAGGGTGATAATTAATTTGGCAGGTTGATTGAGATTGGGTGGCAGAGAGGGGAGTTTTCCTGGATGAGTGATGAAGCATTGCTGGTTGAGCTCAAAGTGAATAGTCTGAAATAGAAAGTGGTTAGTAGAAAATCCCCCCAAGGGTGTGTTTAAACTGAATGTACTTTGAGTTTTGACATTGAGGTTTTTTAGTAAGCTACCAGACTCTACAGTGTAACTTTAGGACATGATCTAGCTGTTTGAAATATCAGTGCTGTTCTTCTGCTTTGTGAAGCCTCAGAAGCAGGAAAATGGGGTGTTCATGAAAGAAGGGGCTCATTTGTCAGGCTGAAACAAGCCTTGGCAGAGCAATGCTTTTTTTTTTTTTTTTTTCCTAGCCAACCCTGGGAGCTGAGGTTTCCCCTGTCCAGACTCAGGGATGCTCTCAGAGTGGGAGAAGGCTGTGTGGGTCAGTCTGCTTTGTGGGAGGCCAAATTCTCCTTATCTTGAAATGTTCATGACTTCATGGCAGCTGTCCCTCAGTGCTGCCATGAAAGTTAATGTGTCTCAGTAACACGAGCTGCTGGAGCCGTGGTACAGGGCTGGCTTTCTGCCTCTCTCTATTTTGGCCTCTCCAGGGACCAATTCCTGCAGTCCCCATGTTTTGTGTTTCACACCAGATTGACACTGAGTTGCCATATAACAATCAGCAAAGTTTGTTTTTTTTCTTTTTGGGAAGTGCTCATGGTATCACAAGAGATCTGGTTTGGTCAGGCTGCTGGATTTGCTGCTCACAGAATTCCCACTTTTGGGGCACAGTGGCACTGCCCCCTTTGGAATCTCTGATGTTTTCTCTCTCAGTCTCTGCCCCTTCCTCTTTGGGAGTGACTCTGCTCTGCTCAGAGGTTTGAGCTGGCAGCTGTGACAAAATGCCATCCTGTGTGCACAGGGAAGAGGTGACACCATCGAGTCACACGTGTCCCTGTCCCTGCTGCAGTGCTCCCTTCCCTTGCTGGAACTGGAACCACTTCCAAAGGTTAAATAAATGTCTGGTGAAACCTCCATGCTTACTCAGTCCTAAGGGCTTTTTTCTGCTGAGACTGCCAGTAAGGATGTCAGTTTGTGATGGCTTGGGTTGGTTTATTTTCCTGTGAGGTAGACACTTATCCCCTGGGAGTCTAATTGGAAAATTCCCATTTTTATGCAAACTACCAGAGAATGGCCAGTGTTTGGTGAGTGCATTTGCTAAACTCATAAAACTTGCTCAACTCACCTGCCTTTCATAAGAGCTATCTGTGTTCATGTTGAGGGTGATCCACCTGAAATCAGAGCTTGACTGAAAATTCCCTGAAAACCTTTTCCAGTGGGTTTTTAATTGCTGTGCAAAAAGGCATTTCTGTGGCAGCAGAGACCCTTCTGTGCACTGGTAACCAGCCTAAAAGGTTAAAAGGTTTGCTAACACAAACCTCCCCTTGGAGCTTTGTGTTTGCAACACCAAGGGCAGATGAAGCCTGTGTGACACCAGGATCTCTGAAAAGATGGAAAGTGAGAGAAAAGCTATGCACTAAAGAGAAAGTAGCATTGGGAACACGGATTTCAGAGCAGATTGTTTGTAGAAATCTTTAGACTCTTTAACAACAGAAAACATTATTTTAGATACTTCACCATGACTTCAGACTTTGCTAACTCTGCTGCAGTAGCTGTCTAATTCTCGAGCTTGTGCCAGGCTTGGTACTGTGAATGGGATTCTTAATGCACAGTGAATGGTTCCCAATGGGAAAAAAACCCAAGTAAATAAGATTTCTGAATTTTCTAGGAACTTAATTGCGCCAGAATGGACTTGACTGGGTAGCTGTGAGTTCCAGGAACTTCATGTGTGTACTGTGAATAGCAAGCAGCATTTAAATAGTCATTTTTCTCCTTTTTACCAACATACTTTTGTTCTTTTGTTAACTTGCTGCTATGTTTAGCACTCGTGACGTTGCTGTGTTGCCCTGGCATTCCCATCCCAGGAATCTTCTTCTCTAAGTGACTGTTGGTAAATTATCTCTGTGGCTAAGCTGGGAGGGTGTCAGAGTAGCTGTGCCCACAGCTTTTATCTCATCACTATAGATATTTTTCTCCAAGGCTTTGGTTTTCATGACTATGCTCAGAATGGGAAAGTGGGAAAATTTTTCATATATGAAAATTATATGGGAAATTTGGTGAACATTTTCACTTGTGGATTACCAGTCCACCAGATCAATATGCCTATTATTTATCTACCAGATCAGTTCAAGGGGATAAGAAATGTATTCATGATCATTTTAATTGTTTTAATAGTTTATTCTGAAATGAAATTTCCAGATTAAGATCATTAATTTAGGAAGCCTTTGTTAAAAAATCTGCAAGTAACTCTTTGAGTGGAATCCATCATTACTGAAGAACAAGAATTGCTTCCAAGAAACCAAATTAAAAAAGGGGCAAAAACCACCACCACCTCCTCCCTTGCACCCCCCACTCCCCTCAAAATCAGGTCTTTTCTCTATTTTACTACAGCTCTGCCTCCCAAACCTGTTGTTTAAAATCCTCCTTGATGTGTGAAGGATTAATAGGGACCTGAGAAATTCAGTGGTAGGAGTGAAAATAATAGAAACACGCACGGATTTGTTTTACTACTGTCATCTGTTTAAGTAGTTGTGACAAAAATTTGTATAAAACCAGATACAGGGTGTGGAGGTGGATATTCCTGTGCCTTTTCTTTTTCCCACCTACGTTTGGTTTGGGTTTTTTTTTTTTTTTAACTTCCCAGCAGCTTCACATTCTCTGCAGTGAAGGCTGCTCATTTTCAGGGGTGCTGTGGAGCAAGGGCACAGCAGCTGTGTCACACTGCTGTGGCCCCTGTAAGGAAAGCAGCATCCCTGCATCCTCCTGCCCTGCAGAAGTCAGCTGCAGTTTATTGGCTGGAAATAAGAAGGTTGTTTGCTGCCACGAGAGCCTCCCCCAGCATGCAGGCTCCTGCTGTGTCTCCAGTGCCAGGGATGAGCTCATTCCCCCGGAGCTGCGTCCCTGCTGCAGCGCTCGGGGCCGTGTGCTGCCCGTGCCTTGGGGACAGTCACTGCTGCTGCCTTGGGGTTGTCCTCTGTGCTGCTGTGCCCATGGGGCTCCTCTCAGCCTTGCTTCTTCTCCAGGGCCTTGGTTTCTCCAGCCCCTGCTGCACGGTGGCTCAGCACGGTGTCTGCCTGATGCTCTCTGCAGCCCTGGCAGCGCTCTGGCTCCTGGCTGCACCTCCCAGCCAGGTTCTCCTCCCAGCAGCTCCCTCCAGGACTTCCAGCTTCCCCAGGGTAGCAGCTTCAGGGGACTTAACTCCATCCCCAGATGGGGCTCAGCCTGCAGAGAAGACATTCACTGCAGCTCCTCCTCAAACCCATCCTTGGACCTCGCTGGTACAAGGCACCAACGTTGGTGCCCTGCCTCCAGTTCAAAGCAATGCCAAGTTCCAAGTTCCATTTCTGTGGTTTGAAAAGCTTAATCTCTGCTTCCAGCTGTTGTCCAGCAGCCCAGAAACCTTTGAAACCATGACTTTGATTAGGAAGCACCTGAATGGCTCTTAAATGTTCACCCCCAGTTTATTACTTTCGTTGGTTTGTTGTCGTGAATTATTTTGTTTGGGGTTTTCGTTGGGGTTTTTTTTGGTTTTTTTTAACCAGTCTTGGAACTGAGTCTGGCCCTGGTGGTTTGCAGGGCTAGAAGATGTTGGGAGCATTTGGGTGGAGAGTTTCCTCTCCACAGTGGCTGTGATGACACGAGCATGCAGCTCACACATCTGGCTGAACAGCACAGCTCTGACATCTTGTGCTTTGTGCTGACCCTGGGAGCTGGCCAGGGGCTGTGGAAAAGGAATTGTTTTTCCAAATACTGGAGCCCTTTGCTGTCTGTGTCATGGCCTGCACATGCCTCTCAGCATCTCTGACACCTGGGATGCCCCAGGGCAAGGTCCTGATCTGCCAGTTGGTGGAGGAGGTGGTCACAGCAGCCAGTTGTGCTCCCCTTTTCTGTTAGCAGGTTCTGGCAGTGAATCTCAGCAGCTCCAGCCTGCTTAGCTACTCCTGCTGATGGTGTCCACACCAAATTCCCTCCCTAAATCAATCAGATCAGTAAATCATCTCATTTATCTTGATTACCATGAAAATGCAGGGAACAGTCTATTGGATAGAAGGAATCCTACTCAAAATAGCATGTGCAAAAACACCCCGTTAGCTTCTGTGTGACCTGACTCCTGCATGTTTGTAAAAATAAATGTTTCCTCTAATATGTAATCAAGGAAATAATTTGTGCTTTTTTTTTTTTTTTTGTTACCCGAAAAAGAACTTATCAGGAACATTTTGTGCCTACATGCTGGTAACAAACAGTTTCCTATTGCCAGTGGAAATATGATCCTGACTGGAGCATGGCTAATACCCATATTCAGAGAATATGGATCATACTGTGCCCCATTCAGCACAGGCTGTAAGGAGGCAGTGCCAGAGAGCTCAACAGTGAGGCACTGTTTCACATCCTCAACATGCCCTTTCAGATCTCTCCCAAAGAGGGGAAGATGTTATGCTCTTGTTTAAATAGAAGCTCTGCTGTTTTGGTGAAGGTTGAAACCAGGTGCCAGCCTGGTTGGGTACTCCTATCTTGCTCTTCTGGATGCTGATTCCCAAATATAAACAGCTCTTAAAGCTGCTGGCTACCACCCAGCCAAAACTTCTCATCATCTCATTGGTAATTCATTTTTACCACTACTAAATGTGCTCAGTCCTTGCAGGAGAGGCAAAAAGGCATTTTTGCAGGTTCTCAGCTGTTTGGGAGAGCTCAGGCTGCCCTGTTCATGTACCACAGCCAGTTCAGTGGGAAATGCTGGATGCAAGTGCTTGGCTCCCAATCCCAGATGGAGCAGAGGAGCAATTTCTCTGACATTCCTGAGCTTTGCCTTGTGCCCACCTTCCACCAGAGAGAGCAGGAGATTTTTGTGTTCACTATAATGGCCATGAGCTATCCAGCCACAGGCTAAATCTTTGAAATCCAGGGGAAGGAGGCAGTGAGCTGGGGCCAGGCTCTCCCGTGCCTTTGGACTATGTGATCCTGTTTCAGTCTTCTTGAGTCCCATTTATTGTCTTTGGTTTCTCCATTGGCTGATTTACTCACTTTTGTCCTCACCATCTGGTTGTTTTTAGAGCAGTAAAAGTGTTATGTACGTGTAAATATGTGTCACAACAAAATTCCAGAGTAATAGACTATAATCTGAATAGAATTAGGATAGACTTTGAATGGGTTTAAAGGGTTTTATTAAACACTAAATGTAATTAATTCATTGATCCTCTTTAATGCTTACAAGGAAAGGATCTGCTCATTCCCTCTAATGAAACTGTGCTGAGTTTAAACAATGCTTTAATAAGTCCATATGGTTTCAAAATGCTGCTGCATTCTGCTGCTGAGGATTCCCTCCCCTTTCAAAGAATATCCATGGGACTGCTTGCATTTTAAATATTGGGGTTTTTTCCTGACTTGTGCTCAGTTGGGGAGGTCCTTATAATAAGATTATGCCTTTTCTATTACTCTGACTCATTTTTGGGGTTGGTTTTTTCTGGCTGGCTTTGTTGGAGGTTTTTTTATCTCATTTTCCCCCAGCCATTGCATCGTTAGCAGTATTGCTGTTTCAAGATGCAAAAATTAAATCCCTGGTCCAGAAAAGATTGAATAAGGGAAAAACAGGACTTACAAACAGCTGAAAAGGATTAAATTGTCATACTTTACTTTCTGTCTTTTTTAGATTTACTTAGATCTTCTACAATCTGTGTGGGTCACATTTTCCTGCAGTTCTCTAATACTAAGGAGGCTAAGAATTATGGTTTATGAATTTTAATGAAAGTTGAAATCCTTATGTAATCATTTGCTGGGGCTTTAATTAAATAACCATATAGGAGAAGAACTGCATTTAGAGAGGCGAGGGCTGAAGATGCTAATTTTCTTAGGGCTTTGTTCTACTTCAATATGGATATCTCAGGAATCTGATGTAATGTAGACAGTCCTTCACACCATTCCCTACTCCTTTGAAGGTATTGCTGCATTAGTGAAAGTAAGTTTCAAAACCACAAACTGAGAAACTTCATGGTGTTTATAGAAAAATCCTGAAATTCAGAGCTCAGGCCCCCACCCGACGTCTCTAAAAGGAGATGAGCCCTTTCACTTCTCCTCTTCTGTGTGTGACTGGGATCTTGGTACTGGGGTCTTTCCCACTCCTGCTCCCTCTGGCTGGAATCAGGGAATGTTTTCCCTGTCAGTCTGTCCTGAGGGTAGCACCAAGCAGTGGTTTTAGCACAGGCCATGTTTTTGTGCATTCCTGAGCATGCAAGGCTCGTTCTTGTTGCTAAAAGCTCCTTTCATCTGAGATGTGAGCATTAAAACTGCCAGGGATGGGTTTCCAGGACAGTTTCAGATGAAATGTAAAGTAGCTCCTTTTCTTCTAACAGGGACTGCATGCATGGAAGCTGTGTGGGAGTTTGATTTCAGTTTTATCCCTCCTTTTCTGCTGCTGCTACACGTAGCCTTGGTTGCCTGGTCAGTAAGAATAATAAATTTGATGTTCTGAGGCTGTTTATCATCACTCTGGACCAAATTGATTCCAGAGAACTTCCAGAGGAGGTGGTGGGGTCTGGAGCAAACCCATCTGTTAGTGATAAACATAAATCCCCCTACTTCCAAATGCATTTTTATGTCAGTGTCTCTCTTTGCATGCATGCACCAATTAAGCAGTATATTATTTTCTTTTTCCATGATTTCAGAAGGTTGACTCACTAAAGTGGATTTATGCACAGGCTCTGTTTTTTCTGAGTACAGTTGTTTTGTTGTTTGGTTAGTTGTTTTTTTTTTTTCTTTTTGGTGGGTGTTTTTAGTTTGGTTTTGGGCTTTGTTTTTGCTTTTAATTCTGTTTTCTTCATCTTTTGATTTCTAGTCAGCCTGTGGAAATCATGATTTCTACCCAGCCCAATAATTCAGGCATACTTTCTTTCCTCCTTTTCTGGGTATCGTGCTCCAGCCCTTACTGTTTGTCCATGAAAAGAAAATCAGAAGGAATTGAGCAGAGTGTGGCTTGTTGAGCTAAAGGGTGTCACACTGAGGCAATTGTCCCTCTGCAGAATGCTGACCTGGCAGAGATTTTGTCATTAACTCTGGGGTTTTTCTTCTTTCTGAGGCATTTTTGTGTGGTATCCATTTTATTTTTCATTCCATTTCATTTTTCATTCCATTTCATTTTTCATTCCTCCACTCCTGTGTTAGTAGGGACCACCCCATGGCAAGAACATTCTAGCATGAGATGAGCACAGCTTTTTAGATAACGAGGGAGAAATACATTTTAAAGCCAAGTAAGATTTTATAACAACAGTAGGAAAAGCTTGGTTTCATAGGTCATGGATTAGATATAATGCTTAAAAACAGCCTCACTGTTTCTGCTGGGGACAGCCTTGTTGAGTTTGTGAGGGATCCCCAGGGTGAGGTGAGACATGAGAATCTGACTCCAAGTTCTCGGAAGGATGATAATATAATATAATATAATATAATATAATATAATATAATATAATATAATATAATATAATATAATATAATATAATATAAATTATATTTCATATCATATAATTCATTATATTATATTACATTACATTATAATTATATTATATTTATATTTCATATCATATCATATAATTCATTATATTATATTACATTACATTATAATTATATTATATTTATATTTCATATCATATCATATAATTCATTATATTATATTACATTACATTATAATTATATTATATTTATATTTCATATCATATCATATAATTCATTATATTATATTACATTACATTATAATTATATTATATTTCATATCATATCATATAATTCATTATATTATATTACATTACATTATAATTATATTATATTTCATATCATATCATATAATTCATTATATTATATTATATTATATTATATTATATTATATTATATTATATTATATTATATTATATTATATTATATTATATTATATTATATTATATTATATTATATTATATTTAGCTATACTAAAACTATCCTAAGGGATACAGACAGAAGGCTTAACAAGAATGATAATGAAAACTCGTGACTGACTCCTCAGAGCCTGACACAGCTGATGGTGATTGGTCATTAAGTCAAAACAATTCACATGAAACCAATCCAACATGCTCCTGTTGGTAAGCATTCTCCAGACCACATTCCAAAGCAGCCAACACAGGAGAATCAATCAGATAATTATGGTTTTCATTCTCTTCTGAGGCTTCTCAGCTTCCCAGGAGAAGAAATCCTGGTGAAGGATTTTTCAGAAAATGTGCCAGTGACACAGCCACAGCCCCTGTCACTCAGCAGAACATCCAGGCACAGGGAGAGAACAGGGGTGTGGGTGCTGTTTCATGCTGGGGACAACTGATCAGCAAAAATACAAACGTGGCTGCTTCCACCAAGGCACCCTCGTCGAGAAATTAAATTGGACCAGGGCTCTGTCAATTGCTATAAGGAGTTTGCTCATACAATGGTGACAAAATAAGGAAGGGCTCTCTCTGTTTGGTTCCAATGAATTTGGGACTGCTTCTCTGGTGACTTTGCCTCTCTTCTGGAGTGATGTTGAGAGTCAGACACTGGGAAGTGAGCAGGGATGAGTTGTTACAGCCTTTGGACTCACTTTTCACTGCAGCATTAGCTGCTGCTGCAGCTGTAGGCTGTGCAGCCCCAGGATTGCCCACACCTGTGGAGGGGCAGGATTAGAGATGGGGAGACCAAAGCTCCCTGCAGGCTGGGCAGGAGGAGCAGGAGGTGGCTGTGGGGCTGAAAACTCACTGTGGAGATGGGGAGCAGCAGGCAGGAGTAGGGATCAGGATGGGCAGACTGTGCCTGGAGGGGAAGGAATGTTTAAGAGGACTTGGTTGAGGTGTGAGGATTAGTGGTGATCATGGGGTCACCAGTTGTTGTGGTGTTGATATGAGGGTCCCCAGGACGAGGTGAGATGAGAATCTGACTCCAAGTTCTCAGAAGGTTGATTATGATATGATATGATATTTAATATTAAAGAAAGAGAAAGGGGACATCAGAAGGCTTAACAAGAATGACAATAAAAACCCATGACTGACCAGAGTCTTGACACAGCTGGACTGAGATTGGTCATTAATTAAAACCAATTCACATGGAACCCATCAAAGATGCACCTGTTGGGAAGCAACCTCCAGAGCACATTGCAAGCAATCAGATAATTATTGGTTACATTTGTTTAGTGAGGCTTCTCAGGAGAAAAATCCTGGCAAAGGGATTTGTCAGAAAACAGGACAGTGACAGTGACCACAGGTCACCACCTTGGCACACTTCAGTGCTTTCCTGGGACTGGCTGCACTGGGAGCATCCCCACTTATGGGAGCAGTGATTCCAGGCCTGGCTTGTGAGTGCACCTCTCATTTTTGGTGGCAGTAAGAAAGCAACCTTTCACTTTTCAGTGAGCTGTTGTGAGAAATGATATTTACTTTCAAAAAATTTAAAGAGGTTTATTAAAACCTCATCAAAAATTACAACAGAATTCTGAATAGAGAAAATAAACCCAGTGCTGGGAGCAAAGGATTTTCTCTGCTATGTGCTCATCTACCCAATGGATGTTCTGCTTTTTAACTCTGTGGCCTCTCCTAAAGTTTTGTATATTGGCTCTTTCCTTGCTGATAGTGGTGGAGATTACTTTTTGGCATCTTGGCTGGAGATCAGGTGTTGCTGTAGTAATGAGCTGACTTTCTTAAATGCCCTGGCTTCCCTGGCTGTCTCCTGAGAACAGTGTAAAAGGGGGGGGAAAATAAAATAATTTTATAAATTTAATATAAATTTATAAAAAATAGATTTTTGAAAATAAATTTATAAATTTAATATAAATTTATAAAATTTATCATACTGTCTACATAATATTTGTTCTTTAATTGTGAGAGCCAGCTATTTCATTGCTCATTTGTTACACTCTGGGTTCAGTGAGGGCAGGAGCATGAAGAACCTGGCAGGGAGATCTTACCCTTGGGCTTGAAGGTGTGGTGTGTCTGCCAGGTGGAGCCTGGAGAAGCACAGTGGCCAGGCTGGAATTAATCCTCCTTTCCTCCCTGTGAGGCTTGCTTTTTGTGCTCATTCCACTGATAGGAGCCTGGAGGTAAAGGTGTCACCCCGAGAGCCACCAGTGGTCAGACTCGAGCTAAATTAATTTTCTTTCAGCCAAGTGAGTTAGGAAAGCAGGAGTTATTTCCTCCCAAGGCACAGGGGTTAAGGAAGTGAAACTGAAGAGGGTTTTTTGGTCCACAGAGGAAAGACAGGTAGTAGGGTTCTGGCAGAGTTTCTTTGAAGCACATTACCTTTGGTAGGTGCATCTCTTGGTAGTTTTTACACACCAGTTGTTTATTTAAAAAACCATCAAAGCTGTGCTGCATGCAGTAATGGAGAGCAAACAGGGAAACCCAGCAGGGCCAGTGTTTCCACCAAGAGTACATGGAAAATAGGAAAAAATTGCAGTGAAATGAGGGGGCCAGTCACAAGGCTGGATCAGGTAAAAAATGATGTGACATTTCTGATTTTTGATGCCTGTCTGCATCTGTGATTTACCTCCAGTTATGGAGGTAGGTAGCTGTGAGTCATAACTTAAAAAGAAAGAGCCCTTGGGAAAGAAAAGGATAAGGAAGAACAGTTCATGGAGAAGATGAAAAAGAATAATCTCCTCATAGGAGATGCATGTGGCTTTCCTGATTTTGCAGAGTAGTTTTAACCTCTTGTCCTGGGATGAGTGCTTTGAAAAGATGTTCTGCAGCAAGTGTGGGTTGGAAATATCCTTGCCTACCTCTGAACTGGGGGAAGGCATTTCCTGTGGGAAAGAATGTTGGGAAAAATGAGCAAGAAAATGCTGATGGCTGTAAGTCAGCACATGTCACATTAACCCTCCTATCTTTCATTCACATATTTTTATATTTGAATCAAACAGTTCTTCTCTGTGTAGAAGCAAACAGTGCCCAGAAGAAACCCCTGAGCAGATGCACAAAAAGCCCCACAATTCAATGGAGAAAGAGATTTAAAGCTGTTGCTAATTATCATGGCTGATATAAAATGTCCATTGCTGATTAATCAGGTGTGCCCTGGTTTTGGTAATCTCCTCGTTGATGTATCAGCTCTCCTTCTGCCAGATCAGCATTAAACATTTGGCTAAAGCTGAGTCTGTGGCAGTGGGGATTTTATTGAGCAGAGTTGTGATGCCAGATGTGTTTGGGCTCTGAATGCAAAGGTGCAATGTTCCATGGCTTTGTTATGAAGCTAAAAGCTGTGGGAGATAAATCAGAAAAGCAAACCTGTTTATTTCCAAGAAAAATGCGTGGTGGTTATAAAAGCCTGAGTGTCTCAATTAAAACTAATGAGTGCCATTTATCACTTAGCTCTGCTTTCCTTTGTTTTGCAGCTCATGGGGCATTCTGAATGGGATCACAAACGAGGACCCAGAGGCTCACAGGTCAGTTGCTCAGTGTTTTGTGTTTGATTTTGGCTTTTTTGTACATTTGAGGCATTCAAGCAAGTTTTCCATCTGAATTTGGCAAAAGTTGTTAATTTTGTTAATATTTGCGGGGTTTGGAGCAATGGAAAAAGGCATAAAACCATGGCAGCTGTCATTAATATAATTTTTGAGCTGTAATTCAAACAGTTGATCCAGACAGAGCTGAGTCATCCAACAGAGAGGTTTTTTCAGTAGCAGAAGGATGGATTGGATCTATGGAGGAAGCATTTCTTACTCAGCTGTATCCATCAGGACATCAAAGCAATTTCAAACAGCCTGGCTCTGTTCTGTTTGGTGGTTTGATTTTTGGTTTTTTTAACCTGGCAAACTTGTTATAACTTGGATGGCTCTCTCACCATGAATCCTTTCATCACTGACCCAGGTGTCAGAACTGTGTGGGGAGGTGCAGAGAAGCCACAAGTAGCCACTGGAAGGAAATTATGCCAGCAGTGTTAATGGTATCACAGTCCATTTCAACATTATCTGTAGTTACTATCTCTTGTAATTATCTATTCCAATTGCTGCAAACAAGGCATCATTACCAGTACTGATGTTCAGGAATTTTCCTGCTTGGCTAAAACAGCCTTTCCCACCTTGTGTTGGAAGAACAGAAATTCATTATTAGAGCTCCAGCCTTTCGTACTGGGTTTTACTTCAGGTGAAGGGTTTTCACTTGGATACTTTGTACAAATGACAGTCCAGAGGTGCCATAAAAGCATTAAAGGATCTGTAATAAGGTGGGAGAAGAACTCTGTAGAATCACAGGACAGTTTGGGTTGGAAGGGACCTTAAAGATCTCACAGACCCAACCCTCTGCCATGGCAGGGACACCTCCCACTGTCCCAGGCTGCTCCAGCCCTGTCCAACCTGGTCTTGGCACTGCCAGGGATCCAGGGGCAGCCCCAGCTGCTCTGGGCACCTGTGCCAGGGCCTCAACACCCTCACAAAAAATAATTTCTGCCTAACATTTAATCTAAACCCACTCTCGGGCAGTTTGAAGGCATTCCCCCTTGTTGTCTCACTACAGTTCCTGATGGTGAGTCCCAAAATGACCCAGCCTTTCTGATTACTGTGTGCTATCCAGTGCCCAAGCACAAAAACCAAGGAAGAAAAGTTTCATTAGAGAGAAAAAAATATGCCTTTATTCCATTTTAGCTTTAGGTTCTCTCTTTTAAAAAATCTTCTAGGTAGGAGCAGCATTAAACTTAATTTAATTAAGTTCCTTGAAAGGGTAGGAGAAATTAAGGAGGTTCTGATTTTTGCAGAATAGAAAAGACTTTTTTTATCCTTTTGTGATTCAGTTACACTGTTGCCAGTTTGTGTCCTTTAAAAAATGCCCATGTTGTAAAAAACAAGATCTTGCTGAGAAATTTAGGTGAGTGATGTGTTAGCTATACTTAAATACCTTAAAAACTAGGAAGGAAAAAAAGGGAAGTGGAATCACTGGTTTACCATAATGGAAAACTAAAATCCATGTATGAACTCCTGAAGTTATTCCATCAAGACTCGTTAAAAAAGCTCTGATTCAGTGAAGGGGATTTTTTTTTTTTTTTTTTGTAAGAGCTAGTAGGTTTTCTATGGCATGTGTTGAAACAGGAGGGGAAGCTACTACGGTGCATGTCACACTCCTTAATGGCCCACTTGGAAAACATGTTCCTTTGCTGTTCCCTTTCTGCACGTAGGAGTGAAATGCAAAGTGCTGCAGCTCCAGGTGGAGATGGATCTCAAATGAAATTCACTGGGGCCCACGGGAATTTCTGTTTGCAGCAGTTTGTCTCGTGATAAGCATCTGCAATTCAATAGAATGTTAATGGCACAAGTGCAGAGCTGTCTTTACAATGTTTAACTTGCTCATGGTTTCTACCATGACCTCCCCTTTTGAGTCTGCCCACATGTATGTGTATGTATGTTGTAGGATTCCTTTTCTTTCAGGGTAATTATACTATTAAGGCTGCTCTAATTAGATTGAATTATAGGTTGCCTTACAAAGAGCAGGGAGTTCCTGGCTACATACTTGTTCTTTCTTTTTTTCCCTTTCTTTTTTCATCCCTGAAGACAGCACTGCCTGCTGTAAGAGCTTCGTGCTGGGAATTTTCTCTATGGATTTGAAATGAAGCAGGAACTGCCAAGTGAATTTCATTACATTTTGTGCTTAATTTTAAAGATTAATACATGTTAGAATTAAGAATTTAGGCGTGAAACTTCAAAACTGAGTTCCAAATTAAAGGAATTCCCAAGTGTATAGGAATATTTAATCCATCTAAGGAAATACCTCTCAAAGATATACATGTGTAGCACCACATCATGTGAGGGGAAAAGATCCATACATGTTTGTGATGCTGGCACGTGCCACAGGAAAGTGTGACTAGCAGAATTCATCCTTGGAATATTGTTGCTCTGCAGAAAAAAAGATGCCAATTGTCCTTTAATCATTCTGCTAGAACACAGTACACTAGCACACAGTTCAGTAGCACTTGATGCTGCCAGGATCTTTCAGGTGGGCCCCAGGGCACGCTCTGTGCACACGTTTTTGTGTTTTTACCAGAGCTCCTGGCTGGTGGGAGTAATTTGTTGCTCTGTCATCAAGGCTTGTTTGGCTTGCTGGAGATGTAGGCGTAGCCCCAGAGTCAGTGCAGTCGAGCAATCCAGCACTGTAGAAGCTGGATGATGGAGAGAGGAACACAGGTCCAGCCTTTTTAATTCTCTTTAACCACAGAAGCTCTCCATTCTCCACCCGAGGTGCTGCGTTTTACCCCTCCAGTTCCTAAGCAACAGCTATTTTCAGAGTGAGTGCGTCTGGTGTTGTCTACCTACTCCAGGCTCCTTCCTGGGAGGTGGCTCGTGGCTGGGAGCTGAGCTGCTCACTGCCTCAGCTGTGCCACTGCAAGGACACAGATGCTGTAGAGGAGCAGCACAAGCTGGGCTCAGATGCTTTAGAGGAGCAGCACAAGCTGGGCTCTGACCAGTCTCCACCTTGCAGCTCAGCAAAACTTGCGTGCTTCTGGGAGCTCTGCCACCTGCCATGAAGAGCAGCAGTCAGAATTGAGGTTCTTGCCACTGCTTTGGGACAGAAGCCTTTTTTTTTTGTCAAGTCTGCAAAGCCTCTAGAGCAGATTGAGGAGGATGAGCCGGAAATCTCTGTCCTTGCTGAAGCGCAGGTGGGAGTCCATTCCCGCTGGGGACCAGGTACTGTGCTCTGGGAATCTCTCTGGGGTGTCTGTCTGCCCTCAGTGCCACTGTAAAGGGAATTACAGTGCCCTGCTGGGGTTCCAGGGGCTCTCTGAACACAGGCAGAGCCAGCTGCTCATTATTTATTGTTGTTTCCAAGATGAATGCTGCCAAACGCTGGCAAAGCTGATTTTGCCAGGGCATGTGCTTGGGAAGGTGGAGGTGCCGTGGCAGCCCCACGAATACAGATGTATTTAACCAAAAAAGTCTCTCTGTCTCAAAAAGGAGAATTGCTTCAGGAGTGTTTGAAACTGAGTATTGAAAACTATTTTAAACTGAGTGGCTTAGGGGAATAGTGGTCTAGTGTTGATGGGTTGGTGCATGACTTTTTTGTGTTTCACATCTTACATACATGTGTGTGTGTGAAGTCACTGAGGCATTGGCAGAACCTTGGTGTTTCAGAGTCTGCCCTCAGTGTCACTGTAAAGAGAATTACAGTGCCCTGCTGGGGCTGTGGTGTCTGTCTGCCCTCAATGCCACTGTAAAGGGAATTACAGTGCCCTGCTGGGGTTCTAGGGGCTCTCTGAACACAGGCAGAGCCAGCTGCTCATTATTTGTCATTCTCAAGATGAATGCTGCAAAATTCTGGCAAAGCTGATTTTTGCCAGGGCATGTGCTTGGGAAGGTGGAGATGCCATGGCAGCCCCACGAATACAGATGTATTTAACCAAAAAAGTCTCTCTGTCTCAAAAAGGAGACTTTTCTAAAGGCTTTAGGAGTTTGAAACTGAGTACTGAAAATTATTTTAAACTGAGTGGTTTAGGAAAATTTTAGTCTAGTGTTGATGGCTTGGTGCATGACTTTTTTGTGTTTCACATCTTACATGCCTGTGTGTGTGTGAAGTCACTGAGGCATTGGCAGAACCTTGGTGTTTTCAGAGCCCTCTTGGTTGGTGTGTCATTCCAAGTGTGCCAACCAAGAGGAGAGTACAGCACATGCAAACAGAACATATGTAAACATCTGCTGGGAAAAGCAAATACTGTCACCAGAAGCAGGACTGAGATGTGATGAATGGCACTGTGATTTCTGTTATTTCCTACTTCTTCCTCCAGGCACTCCAAGATTCTCTGATTTTTTTTTCAATACTTTTCTTGGAATGTCCAGATAATAAAAGAAATAATTACAGAAAGAATATTGGTGAGCTAACAGCTCCACTCTCTTCTCAATCATAATTCCATCTCAGTTTTCCATTTATAAAACAGTTGACTATGAATGGTAGTTTTTATCTGTGGAAAAGAGACAGTTGTTTGACAGGAAGAAAGACAGAAATGCATCTCAGTTATTGAGAAGCATCCCCCTGTGCATTTTTATTAAGAAGGAGAAGGGCAGGGAAGAATTCATACCATATTTTATGTTTAAAGATAAATCATGGCACTTGGAACTTCTAGAGATCTCAGACATATTAGTTGTCAAAAAAAAAAAAAATCCATGCTGTCCTATTATTATGGTCAATAAAATAATAAGCATTGTTGATTAGTACAGTTTTATTGCACTGAAAGGAATTTAATTGATCCAGATCAGTCCAGCATTCCTAAATTTCCTAGGAAAAAAAGGATAAAGAAATGCTCTGTTAGGAAGTGAATCATTTGTGATCTTGTTTCTGTTAAGATGCAGAGGCACTAATGTTATTTCAAAGGAAAGCTGGTTTTCAGCTCTAATTTTCCAGTATTTCCTTTGAATCCCTCTAACCCCAATGTTGCATTGCATCATGTATCCTACTGTAGCACAGAATGTGGGAAAAATCAATATTCCTCACCTAGGTGTGAGGTGTGCTTGTCTGCACTGAGCTGGCCATCACTTCCACCATCAGTCCCTCAAGCAGGGTTTTAAAAGAGCAAAGGGAATTTCCCTGCCCCACCTGCCACTCTGGGAGAGTGAGACCCAGAAAGTGATGCACATAAATAGAGTTTCCATAGCCTAGGAGGGCTGGCTGAAGGAAAATGCAGTTACTGTGCAAGATGACACCCCCAGAGATGCAACTTCCTGAGGGTTTTAGGCTGATCCTGCTCACAAATTACTGCATAAAAATAATATCTCTGCCTTTTGGTGCAAACCCATTCTTCAGTTCTCGAAGGGATGAAGTCTCTTACTGTGTTCTAGGCTGACCTTGGCAAAATGAATTTATTTTGACAGGTAAGCAGTGACATTGTAGGTTACTTCTCTACTCAGAGTAGATAAAAGATATTTGTGTTAACAAATAACAAAACCTCTCCAAAGGGGCTCATTGCCACCTAAAATGAAAACAAAAACCAAACAAAAAAACTAAAGGGAGGAAATAAAATCAAACTGCAAAAGTGGGATATTTGGCTTGATCTTGTTCCAGGTATGATTTTTAAGAAAGTGGAAGCTGTAAGTCCACAGTGAAGTTTGCTACTCTATTTGAACATACTTTGTGGGGTCTTTTTAAGTCATAAAGTGATTTTTATTCCTCATCTTGCATGCTCTGCATGAAATCCAGTGACACCCAGAACTGTTTAGGCAAGGCTGAGCAGCCTGAGAAGTAAAGGTGGAGTAAAACCAAGAGTAGTTATGATGTCCATAGACAATACAGTTGGAGGTTGTTGATTTGGGGTGGTTTTTTTGGAGCTAGGTTGTTATATAATTTTATTTTTGATCTTTTGAGCATTGTTTATGCTCTCAGACACTACATCACAGAGGTCTCCATGGTTTCCAGGCTCTGGTATGACAAAGGAATTTTCCTCTCATTGTTTTGTGCTTTATGGGTGTGAAAGAGTGAGGAAAGTAGATTTAACTGGAAACCCTGAATTAGATCTCTTTGGGTTTGGTTGATGAAAAATGGCTCATCTTCCTGTTCATTTTTATATGTGGAAGATACATCTTTATCCTGTTTTGCATGGGTAAATTTAAGCCAAGTAGTGATAAACTAAATGCCATATATTGGCCTCTATTTACCAGACTGTAATATTTCCTAGTTCTTTAATCTTGAATGGCTTTGTCAATAATTTCAGAAGGAATTACCTTTGTATAATTAAGGACAGAATTTGTGAGTGTTTTTCTTTCTTGCCCATCCAGCTGCTCAGATTGCTTGAAAGCTCTCCTTGAAGTTTCAGTAGAGTGGTTTGGGGAGCAATTCTCTGTTGGTTTAACGTGTTGTATGTGCCTGAGGATCTTGTTTTTAGGAATAAAAAATGCTAATGTTTTGCTCCTGAGAACTTGAAGTGAGAATGCTTTCACTGAATGGATATGGATTTAAAGTGTTGGGGTAACCAGATGAGCCAGAGGTGTCAAATATTTGCTGTGATGCTGTTGAGTATTTCCACCTACCTGAAATTCCATGAGCTGTAACCTTTGAGCACAAGGTCCTAAGACAGGAAAAATTTTCCCACATTACCCCATGATGAAAACTTCCAATTGTTTCATTGGTGACTGTGAACTTAAAAACACAAACTAGATTTCCACAGTGATGTAAGAACATGACCAGTAGTTGCTATAGGGATTTATATACTTGATATTTTTTAAAATATATTTACGTATATATTTTTATAGCTGTGGATAGTTGAAAGGAATGTACTATGCAGTTCAATAAAAGCAGTAATATTTATTTTTAGGTAGGAATTCCTGCTGACAGCAGTGTGATCAGTGGTAATGCTTTCTGTAGGGTTAGATTGTGATGGGTTAGTGTAAAACCCATCAAGTGATGCTTCCCTCACCTGCCAGTGACTTACAGTGATTTATTGCCTGAGGCAGTTTGCATTCACACTGCAATATCCTGTTCCTTGCCATTGATGTGGTGGATGGGACAAACTTCCACAGGGTTTGTGGAAGGGGGCTCAGCAGCAAATGAACTCCTCCTGGCTGAGTCATAACTGCAAAATGATAAACCAAGGGATTTTCTGGTTTCCTATAACATCATGCAGCTTCCATGTATTCACTGTGTGTTCAGTATCAAGCAGGCTCCTGCTGGGACATGTCACTTGTACCTAACCAAACCCCTTCTACTTTACCTGAAAACAGTTTACAATTAAAAAAAAAAAAAAAGGTTTCCTGTTAAGAATGTTTTTGTGGGTCTCCACAGCTATTCATTGTTAATAAAACCTGACATTATCCCTCCATTCAGCAGACAGGCTTTCCAGGCTTCAGTGGCAGAGCAGAGGTTGGCAGGGTTTGGGATGTTATGAGAAAGAGGCCCCCTGGCAGGGTTGGGTTGGTTTGGTTGGAACTTGGAGTGGGGCTGGGGCAGGAGAGCTGCTCCTGCACAGCAGGAAAGGTGCAGAAAGCTGAGCCTGGGATTAAGAAATGACCTTGGAAATTCTTCCTTGCTGCTAATGCAGCAGGTGAGTGATGCAGAGCAGAAAGCCATCTCACAGCAATCATCTGCCTCAGGTTTGTCCTTGCTTCTCTTGGAGTGAGGAGTTGAGGCACAGGCACTCTCTGGGGCTGTGGGACCATTTCTTTGTGTCCTGCAGGCTTTCCACTGCTGCTCTGAGGTGAGACAGGACCTGCCACACTGGCAGTTGTGACCCAGATGGTGTGGGCAAACATCCTGCAACCTTCCACGTCCAGCACTCACCCCTAGGGTGGAGGAAAACCTTTGGAATGCTGTCAGCCACCCTGAGAATCCTCTCTGCCCTCAAATTCTCTATCCCAGAATGACTGGCAGGGGGACAGGAGTGGAGTGGAAGCTCAGTAATGACTGTCACTCTGTCCCTGTCACTGTTCTTCATACCTAAGCAGGAGCTCAACACACATTTCCAGAGATGTTGCCATTCTTCTTCAAAACCCTTCTCTCCCTTTATTCCTCCCAGGTTTGCAGTGCAAGTCCTGGTGCTGCTCAGGCAGCACAGCTGTGGCACAGAGAAGCTTGCTGACAGCACTCAGCTTGTATTTTCCTTTATTCAGCCAGCAGGTTCCAGTTCAGGAAGGTTGCAGTTTGTAGGATCATAGCCATGCTGCAGATCAGTGCAGTTTGGAAAAGGAATCAGCACTGAAATGCACACAGGAGTAGGAAATGCATGCTGGTGAAATGACTCCTTGAAGAAGCAGCATGGTAGGAGTGCAAGAAGTTTGGCACAGGGCCATTTGTCTGATATTTTGAAAAGCAGAGATGGGTGCAGAAGCTGATAGTTGTCCTTTTTTCCCCTTTATTTTTTTATTTTTTCTTCCCCAAGCTTTTCCTCAGGCTGGGGAGTGCATGTCCACTGGTGTGGTGCAGATCTGGATTGCCTTGGCAATTGCATTGAGAAGTGGGGTTGTGAACTCTCATCGTGCAGAGCAGAGGAAGGAGATTTTTTTTCCATCTGGGGTGATCAGACTCCTGAACCACCCCTTGATCTGCCTGCATTCTTCTTTCTTTCTGGCAGTTTTCATAATTTACTTTTCAGCAGTTTTCTTAATTTTGTGAACTCATTTGTTTTCAGAGCCCTGGTTTTTATATGGTCTGATTCTCTGACTAAAGCTTGTATTTCTCAGTTGCCTTTCATAAACTTAGAGTCTTAAGGTCTTTAGGTTAAGAGATTTTGTTCACATGCTTTTCTGGAGGTTTGGGGGATTTTTTTTTTTTTTTTTTTTTTTTTTGTTGGTTTGGGGTTTGGGGGGCTTGTTTGATTGATTTGGATTTTTTGGGTTTTCTAGTTGCAAACTTGGGAAAAATTAGTTTGTTGGATTTAAGGGGATGGGAAATGTGTTGGCATCTGATGATTAAAGTTGCTGGCTGCCTTTAAGACCCATAAACTTACAGACTTTCAGAGAGTTTAATCCCCTGAAATTCAAGTCCTCTGCTCTAGCACAAGCTAGAATTCTCTGCAGGTTTTCAGCTTGCAAATTCTCTAATTGCCAAAAGAGAGGCATCTGTGTGCCAGTCTCTGAAAGAAAAGCTCCACTGAGAATGTTCTGGGACCAGAGTGGGGCACCTCAAAAGAGGTGAGGAGTTAAAAGGAGTAAAAGTGTCCCTTAGTCTCCTGGAAATGCCTGTGCTGGGTAGGATTTTCCAAATACAGGCTGACTCTTGCAGGGGGAAATGTCAGGGCAAAAGTTCAGTTTTGAAAAAGTTTTAAGCAACTGCCAGCAGGGTCTTAGGAAGGGAGGGAAGGCCAAATTAATAATGACTGATGCAGTCAGATGCTTTGTAATGAAATAAAACCACATCCCACATCACAGTTAGGTTGCACTGGGGCTTTTGTGATTTTAGAAGACTGCATTTTAGTTTCTGACAACTGTGCAAAGCTGACAGTAGTGCCACAAGGCGTTCTTTTCATCCAATAACACCTTGAACTTCACTTCCCTCAGATGTGCATTCCAGGTATTTGTTACCTTCCCAAGCACATTTTGTAACAATCATTGCAAGATTTTAGCTTTCTCTGTTCAGAGACGAGCCCAATTAGGGAATGAGTGTGATTAATGGATTTAATTTTTACTGAGCAGGGCTTATTCCCAGTTTTCAGCCAGGGTGCTTCCACTGGCATGTTCATAGTAGCATCTCTGGGGGATGTGGGCTGCCCAAACCTTCCTCACTGAGTTTCCACAATGCCATTGTTGTTGGAAGATGTCTTCATTAATGAGGACAAAATGAACTGGCTGATTTGCCTCTGTAATGGAAACTTCATTTTAAAAGCATTTTCATTGATAGTGGTTTTGTTTTGGGTTTTTTTTCCCCTGAGTTTTGTGTCCATACTGGGGCAGATGTATGCTTTAACTGCTGCTCTCTGGGATAGTTTTAAAGAATAAGTGAAAGTATTTCCTATTGTTCCTTCCTTAGAGGAAAACATGCTGAATTCTCTAGTAGCTCCTTTTATGAGTTCCCCAGTGGAAAGGCTCACAGCTGATCAGCTCTGCTCTCAACAGCAGATGTTCTTTTTCTTGACTTCAGCAGTAAGCTGTAATTTTGTTCTATGTCTGACGGATCAGTGTTCAAAATTTCAAAATGAGTTATTGGAGCAGCCTCCTGAGATTTTTGAATAAGCTAGAGCTGGAGTAAATCTTCAAGTCAAGTCATAAAAAAGAAAATTTCATGTGGGGTTGGATTTTAGAGATCAAAGGTTCGTTGTGTAATGGCTCTGCATTGCTCCATTTTCAATTCCTGAATAACCCTGAATGTGAGAAGAGCAGTAGGAATTCTTACAGTCCATAAAGGAAGGCTGGAGAGTAAAAGGTGTTGAATCTGGAGTTCATAATTATAAAGTTGCTGGTCTTATGCAGGGCTAGAAAAGCTACTGGTTATGGTGAATAGAGGGGAGAGAGAGGCATCAATTACTGAGCTGAAAAAAAGATAAAAAACCCCCAACATTTAGCCTGAGAAAGGTGTCTTTGTTAATACCCTGGATGCTGGACAGACTGCACCCTTGGGAAATGTGCAGGTGATGCAGAACCAGGGCGTGGTGGTGCTGCCTTTCAGAGGGACAGCTGGAGAAGGGGGCCAGCAGGAACCTTACTAATTAATGGGGACACAAGGGGAGAAAGTCCTCCCCCACCTCAGGAGACACAAAGGGGCTGGCTGGCTAGGGAACAGCTTGGCACAGAAGGTCCCTGGGGGTCCTGCTGGGCACCAAGCATGTCCTTATGGCAAAGGAAGCCACCAGCTGCATGCTGGGCTGCACTGGGAGGGAGGGGATGCTTTGGTTGAGCTCAGCACCAGGGAGACACATCTGGAGTGCTGGGCACAGCTGTGTGCTCTGAGAACAAGACACAGAATACTGCAGTGTGTCCAGAACAGGAGCACAGAGGTGGTTAAGGGGCTGGAGCATCTCTAGGAGGAGAGGCTGAGAGAGCTGGGACTGGTCAGCCTTGAAAGAGAAAGTAGGCTCAAGAGGATCTTGTGAATGTGTATGAATTCCTGGTGTGAGAGTGAAGGGGATGGAGCCAGACTCTTTTCAGGGGTGCCACTGGATACGAACCAATGGGTACAAGCTAAAATACAGGAATTCCTGTTTGAAAATAGGCAGGAACTTGTTTAATCTAAGGGTGACCAAGTGCTGGTCACGTGGAGAGGTTATGGAGCCTTCATCCTCTTTGTTTCCCCCTTGTACCTCCCCCCCACAAACACACACAATTCATGAGGAGGCAAAAAAGCTGTAGATGGAAAAGTGAAGCCAGGAAAAAAATCTTTCCACACAGAGCTGGGGCTATATTAAAAACCAGCTACCAAGGTAGTGATTTAAAACATGGAATCCCTTTTCAGACTACATGGATAGTGCTTTGGTAGCAATCCAGATAACCTCTCTGTTTCCAGTAACTTTGCTTCTGAAGCACAAGAGCTCACGTCTCTAAAAATGAGGAAAATACTGTCTTCTATATATACTTCTCTAAAAATGAGGAAAATTGTTAATACTGTCTATTCTGGTATCTGAGAAAAAAATTAGAGATTTTCTGTCATGTACAGTTCTGAAAGTTTTTATGCTGGTGTCATGTACATGCCCTTGGCTTCAGAGCAAGCCCCACACATTCAGCATTTTCAGTTTTCCAGGATAGGGGGACCTGAATCTTCAGAGTTAGATGATGGATAGGAACAGAAATGTGGAATGGCAGTAAGCTTTTGTGTCCTATTACCATGGACAAATTTTTATAGGTGTCTAAAAATAATAACTCTGTGCATATTGAGATTGTGTTTTAGGACTCCTGGAGGGCTTCATGTGCTTGCTTCTTTTAAATTAACAGTTGGAGTTGAGTGAACAATCTGCAAATAATTATTTTAGATTAAATTCTTCATTAAAATGCGGAATGGGAGGGGGGCTTAGCTGACAAGAGAAGCTGCAGTACTGCTTTCTATTCCTTACAGCTCTGTGGGATGTGAAAGTGATGAACAGCTGAAGTCAATGATTAGAATCTTCAAGGATCAACGTTGCCTTTGAGACAGCTCTGTCTCAGAATGGGATTTTGCTGGGATTGTGCTGTGGCTGCATTTTTGTCACAGAAACAGCCCCTGGACAAAATCATCCTGTAGGTTTTGGCTCATTTCCATCCAGACAGGAGTTGTTAAAATGCAGGATTGTACCTGTGGCTCCTGTGTGTAGCTGCCACCTCCTGTCTTACAAGCAGACCCCAGGTTTGGGTTTTGAGGTACTGAAAAGTTGTAATTGATGATGGAGGCTGCTTGGTGTTGGTGGGGGAGCAGCACAAGGCACGGGGTGTCCTTCACCAGAGGACACTGTGACAGAGGATCAGCAGCTCACTGGTGGTCAGCTCCCCCAGCATGTCTGGGCTCATGCTGAGCAGTGCACATTTTCTCCTGAGGATCAAGTGGAGCTGGAAGTGGAGGAAAAGTAGAAGCTGAAATGGAAGTGCTTTGAGTGGTGTGAGCATGTAAGGCACACTGATTTATCCTGCACCACTCACAGAGTAAATCCCTTCATCTCTTGCTGTGGGGTGTCCCTTTGCCTTTGGGGCTCCATAGACAGCACCTTTCTTTCAAGATTCTGGTGCTCTTTCTCCAACCCCCTTCACCCCCCAACACTGAGCCCTAAAGTTGGGAAGAAGAGAGTGGAAAAGTTAGGCAACTGGGCACTGGATTCCTGAGATGCTCAAGGCTCTATTTTTGTTGCTACAGGCATCTGAAAAAATGTACTTCCAATATTTTGTTTTGGAATTATTGCTGGAGTTCTGAAGTCCAGGAATTTTTAGCAAGTCCTCACCATAGGAGCAGAAAGAAACAAATCCAAGATATTTTCATATGGCACACGTAGTTCTGTTGTTGCCAAAGGGAAGTGCTCCACTTAAATGTCAAGACAATGTTAGCAAGAACTGACCCAAGAGAAATGAGCTGGGGATCCCAGCCCAGTTTCTAATGGTCGAGTGTCTTTCACTGAAAATTCTACCTCAGTGTTTCAGTGCTTGGGAGGTGTTTGTGGATGTGGAATCTGCACTCTGCTTGTTTCTTCAAGTCAGGCTTTTCAGAGTCCTTGCAGATGAACCTTTCTTGGTCAGCATGTCTTGTGTGTGCTCTCGAAGGAGCCACTTGAGGTGGCAGTCACATAAAGGCACAGAACAATTTCTGGGTCAGCCTTTTCTCCTGGTGGTATTTCAAAGTGCACCTCCTATTTCTCTTTAATTAGACACTGGTGTCTCTTGATATCAGCTGCCTTTACTAGGGAAATAATTAGGCAGCACTATTTTTACTGATGTGATTCTTCCCATCATCTCATTGCATCTCCCCTGGAGGAAGGTTCTCTGTGTTTCTCTCACTTGCCTGATCACCCCTCCTACTATGAAGCCAATCTGTCCCATTCATACTCCCTGCCATGTTGGAGTAACATGTCCAAAAGACTTTTTTGGCCATTGCCATGAAATTGGAATTTAACTTAGCCCTGCCTGTAAGTTTCTCATACTGCCATAACATTTTCTGTGAGTGTTGATCATGGGGCTGGTTTAGATGCAATTTTTTCAGCTCAGTCATATGATTGTTATTTTTCAGATAATTCTTTGGGGTCCCCAGCTTGACTGCTTACTTCATTTCAGTTGTACTGCCTGCCTGGTCCTTTATGGATATTGCTGGGCTCTCTATCCAGCCTGGCATTCCTGACATGTTTTCAGCTGGCCAGAGTGCACATCAGCATTTAGTAACTGATCTTCACCTCCACATTTGATGATATTTCTTCTGTATTAGGGTCTGTGTCCCCTTTTTTTGTCTTCCTTAAGAAAAGCTGAAACACCTCTTTATTTTTCAGTAATTAGAGGCCTAGTTAGTGTGTAGTGTGTGCCTGGGAGAACACTGACAGGTGAGGATCAAGGGCTGTACCAGGACAGGAAGCTTTTGCTTCCCACCTTTGCCCTGGACACCAGGGAGGCAGCAGACTTCTTCTCTCAGGGTGTCTGCTCTGCATTTTGGGCCTTCTGTTCCTTCTCCTATGACAGTAACACATCTTTTCTTCTTTGAAAAGAAGAAGAATTTTGCTATGGAAGCAATTTTGACAAAGGGCCACCTTCGCCTTGGTGCCCCCTCCGCACTGGATGAGCATCACTCCTGTTGCTCCTGCATCAGTGCCAGCTCTGTGGTCATTCACTGACTGGTGAAGCTGATCCTGACCATCTGAAATGCAGAATCTTTGAATTTGGGCTGGTTCTTGTTGCTAGTCTCCAACCATTAGCTGCTGTATTGAACTTTTCCTGTTTCCAAAGACCAACCTGGTCAAAAACTGATCCCTGCACACTGACTTATCCTCCTGGTGGATTGCCCAGAATTTTTGCCACTAATTTCCTCAGTGGCAACAGCAGCCAGACTAACATCTGGTGCAGGTAAAAGAAACACCAAAAGTATAGAAAAGCAGCCTGTGGATGGTGAGAGGATGAGGGGACTCTGACACTGAGTCTGTCTCTGCTGTCTGTAGTGATAGAAGTGTCACTGAGCTGCACAGAGGGGACATTCTGGAGGGTCTAGTGACAGAAATGTGCACTCTGGACTGGCAGGTGAACCTGCAGTGTGTGGTGTGCTTGAGGAACAAACAGCAAGGCAGAGGTTGAGCAAAATATATTTAGTGAGAAATTTGCATCATGGATGGATGGTGAAAAACTGTAACATTCTTGGAAAACTGCAGAGCAAGAATTCTTAAATTAGGCTCACAGTGCTCTCTATATATGTTCCATATAGAATATATATAATGATGATATGTATATATATAGATTCTAGCTAGCAAATAAGAATTGAGTATAAAAATGGCAAAACTGAAAAAGACAGAGGCATTGTGCTTACCATATTTGTGCTTTATGATTTAATTTAGGAGAAAAAGGGAGGAGGAAGAATTCCTCCAGTTTTAGAGAACAAGAGCTGAGTTTCCATGACCTTTTTCCCTCCTGAAGTTGTATTTAATTCAGCTATTTGGAAAAGTAGTTGAAGAAAAAGACAGGAGGAATATTCCATCTTTCACAAACATGGACAGAAAACAGAAGCCTCCTCCAGGCAAATACTCTCAGGAGATGGAGTAAATTGCCAGTCATCCATCTCTCTTTCCTGGATTACCTGATGAATTGGAGCAGTTAGAGAGGAATCTCCTGCTTAAGTGCAATCAATAATTTGCTTTTATTGCTTTATTTTTCTTATTACAGTTTGGAGGTCGTGGTTGTAGTCAGGAGCTTACCCCGACACTTCGTTGAGATGTGCTTTCTTTTCAAAATCTGGTGTTTAAAGGGAGGGCAAGGAACACTTTGAGGTGTCAGCTGAATGGCAGAAAGGATGACTGAACTCCAGTATTGTAATTTTTACCCAAAGCAGATTATGAACCTGCTTTAGGAAGTGTTTCCCACCAAACTGTGTTTGCTGATGTGGGAGCTGGTGGTGCTGGACACAAAGTCCTGCTTTTGGCAGAGGTTCTCCAAGGCATTTCTGCCAGAGGCTCAGCTCAGAGTGGCAGCATTTGAGGCTCTGATGTGGAATAACTTAACATTGGGACAGCCCATAATATACACTTTAAGTATTAGCAAAGGGATGGGATCTCCCAACCTTTCTCAGATGCAAAGGTTATCACATTCTATGGGACAAATCTAGCAGTTGGCTGCAGCCTTTTTTTCCTGTTCTTCTCTCAAGATGTAATTTCTTTAGATTTGCATTTTTTTCTGACTAATGTTTAAATAATATATTTTTCATAGGTATATGGACAGACTGTATGGGGAGGTAGGAGGGAGGTGGGTGTCTGCTGCATTTATAAAGCTGTCTTATATAATGCAAAAAAAATTAAAGCATGAGGAAATGTATCATGTCTTTGTTACAGAAATTTTAGCTGCTGTTATTTGGATCTGATGTATCAGGAAAATGTGCTCTGGAGAACAAATCAGAGGTTTGGTGTATGAGCTGGGCTGTTTTGTTCCAGGACTGGCCTTGGAGAAAGCAGCACCATTACAGAGCCTGTATTTTCAGCTTTGGAAAAGACTTCCTGAGCATGAAACATGTCTGCACTATTGGATTTTGAAAGCAGTTCTTATTTTTTTGCTTGTTCCCTGTTAATCAGTCTTGTGGAGAAGTGCATGTAGGTCTGCAGCTCCAGCTCTCCTGGCTCTTCAGCAATCTGCAGGACTTCTGTCCAAATTTGAGGAGTTTTCAGAGGAGTAATGATTTCTTGGATTTCTTACTCTAAGTGATTTATTTTCTGTGGATTGAATAATGTTATTATCTTTTAAAAGGAAAGGCAGAAAGTATAAATCCTAGGAGAGAGCAGCTGCTCCCCTCTGGGGCACAAAGTACTGATGAAGGAGATCAGCTAGGCAGTGCTCCTCAGGTAAATGCCATCATTTAGGTTCCCATGGCTCACAGTTACAGCAGAAATGGGCTGCTCTACAGGCAAAACTCTCATTAAACCTAATTAGTCAGTAATTTGTGCTTCACATCCTACATCCACCCCCGTTCCCTAATCCCTGTCACCACTGGAGATCCACAAAGAGCAGGACAGCAGAGGGGGTGACCACTGACCTCATATGGAAGCCATTCCCTCTCTGCTTCTGAGGCCATAGCAAGCATCACCCCTCATGAGAACTGATGGTCATCTGAAGAAGTTTGGCCAGAGTTTAAACATTTTTGGCTTTCATTTTGCTGTCAGCCTTGGCTGAGAGTGGCCAAGAAGCTTCAGCTGTTTCAGGAGAAGGTATCTGGGGGGTGGTAGGAAGGCAGGTACTTGATGAACTTTATTTTGCTAAAATGCTGCCAATTCATAAGCAGAGAAGGTGATATGCCAGATATTTTGTATTTATTGCTCTGTCATAAGTAACTGGTATTTCCTGCCAAGGATACCTAGTTGACATGTCAGCCCACTTGGGTAATTTTTTTAGCTGCTGTGTATGGTAGTTTGACATATGTGGGAGCATACAGTACTTCAAGGGTGCTCATTAATTGTGGATTAGCACATATTTGTAATTATTGTCCTAATTACTTCCTTGATGTAATGTAAAATGAATAACATACACGGTAGCATTCATGTAAAATGCATGAATTAAAGAACAGGATCTTTGGGAAGAAGTTAGGCACTTCCCAGCAGGAGGACAACTAAAAGAATAAATTTCTTTCCTTTGATACAGACATATCATTACTTGCTGCTCCAGTAGGCACAAATTTCCTTTGACATTCCCACTGAAATTAGATCACCTTCCCTCCCTCTGTTTTCTGATAAAATTTGTAAAATTACATTACATTAAAAAGAACAAAAGGAACATGTGACCCCAGCAAAGAGACAAAGCAGATAATATCTTTTGTGCTGCTTAAATGCTGCTGGACTCCAGGGGAGTCCATTATTGGATACAGTCTAAGTCTTCTTATCTAAATTTTTTTATTAGAAATAGGAGCAAAATATTTTTAACTGCTTTCAAAGAGAAGTTGTGTTCTGATGGAGGTTCTGAATTCTGAGACACACACTGTTGTTGTGGGGTGTGCTGGTTTTGGGGGGAGGTAGCAGGGGACATTGGAAAGGTTTCCTGAATGGAATAGGTGCAGTATAGAAGGATCCTTTTCTTTGCCTGCATTTTAACCTCTTCACTTCTGATTTGCTCAGCTTAAAAATGACCATGACTAGTCACTACTTGAGTTTTGGGGTGTGGGTTGATGGAGTTTTAGGGTTATTTTTTCATTGAAGAGCTCCAAACACTGTAAAGTTTTACAGTGAATACAACTGAAGAATGTAGGCAGAGGGTGCAAAACAAATGTTTTTGGGCTGAGCTGGCACACTCTTAATTTTAAGATTAAAGGGTTCTTGTAGTGTGGCACTGTTGTTTCCTTCCTGACTTACCAAACTGACCCTGTTTTGGGAAGTACTGATTTTGACAGTACACTTGTGCAGACACAAGTGAATTGGCTTTGGTGCTGGCAGCAGTTCAGCCTGAATCAGATCTCCTCAATACCATATCCAACTTCTCAGCTCACCTGGCTTCCCTCCTTCCAGCAATGAAGAGCTCTTCCCTGCTTAGCTTTGGTGTCTCTGTACTTCACTTCATCACTCCACAAGCAGCACTGTTAGGCATTCAGCATCTGTTTTATGCCAAGTGTCAGTGGACTTGATCTCTACCTGCTCAGCTATTTACTTGCCTTTTGTGTTTTCATTTTTCCCCCCTTCACGTACGAGACACCTGGAAAAGGATTAGCAGCACACATGTGAGGAATACATGGATGGTGGATACAGTTCAGAAAAGACAGACCAAATTCTGTCTCAAAAGCAAACAAAACACCCATCCCAACACAGCTGTGAGGAAACTGCACATCCCTAAATATCCTGTGTAGGAAAGGGCAGGGGGCAGATTGCTTCCCTGCTCTGCTGTGGTGTCAGCTGCTGCCTGAGCACCCCCAAACATCCAGCTCAGCTCACACACAGGTTTCAACAAGAAAGGAGTGATGCTTCCTTCCCAAATGCTCCTGGCCCAGCTCTGCCTTCTCCTTCTGCTCTCTCCTGCATGCATACAAAAAGCCTTCTGAAGGAGGGAGCCAGATTTAATCCTACCCATAAACTCTTCCCAGCACTGCCCCCGTAGCCAGCTGCAGGGTGTTCAGCAGGGATGAAGCTGTGGGAGCAGAAAGAAAGCTGCCTTTCATTTACCAGGCTCAGATGACGTAGCAAGATGTCAGGAAAATCATTCCAAGATCTGCTAAGTGACCAGAGCTGCTGAGTTTTTAGCAAAGTAGGAATGGTATGATGTTCTGGCACTGCTCCTTTTCCCGTGGTAGATGTGCTGCAGCCCTTTTTGGAAAGTGTCTGTGTTTTGCATGTCAATGTGCTAATCAAGTTTTAGGTAAATGGAGACACAAAGGACTTAGTCATGGCTGCAGAACCTGTCTCCAAAAGCTCAGTTCCAGCTGCACACACAAACACTTTGCTTGTACATAAATCCCCTTCCTGAAACAGAGTTTGTGAAGCACAAAATCATTTTCCCTGGGATAGTTGTTTGGATTCTTTTTTCCCTGTATTATTACAGAGGGGGACAAGTGCCAAAGAGTCTGTGTGCCTGGATGTGCATGAGTCAGTGACTGAATGCATGTTTTATTCAAGCCTTCCCTCTGACTGGGGATACTGTGGCACCCTCAGGCACGACCCAGGTGAATCTGTGCCACCCTCCAAGTACTCTGTGCTTCATACCAAACCTTTTGTTCCATCTGACTGACTGCACTTCTTTTTGAAGCTGCTGTGTAGCTTGGTTTTTAGAACATTTAAGCTCTTTGCTGACCTTCCCAGATACAAAAAACTAAAAAGAAAAAAACAAACCCAAAAACCAACCAAATCTCTCTCCCACCCCTCCCACTGAATTAGAAAGGAACCAAGACTGAGAAGGAGATAATGCTGAGAGGGGACACACTGCTTTGCAGAGGGAAGAGCAACATTTGGAAAAAAAAAAGGCACTACCTCCCTGTCTCTTCTTTCTGCTGTCTCAGGATTGATCTGTGTGGGTTCTCCTGTGTCACTCTCCAGTCAGACAGCAGAAGTGAGCGCTGCTGCTGGCAGATGTCTTCCACCCCCTTCTTATTCTCTTACATTGAATTTAAATATTTTGAAAGTTAATGCACTTAAATTCACACACAGAGATTTTAAGAAACCCAGGGTTGTGGGTTTCAGTGTAAACCATTAGAATGCCAAGTAACTGAGGTTAAATTTTTGAATGGCTGTTTATGCCAACAATTTATAAGAGTGGAGGAAATAAACCTTTCTGAGCAGCTTTCCTAACAGAAAGTGTGACTTAAGCCACCAGAAATGTGCAAATACACAGCTTAGTGCCAAACCTGCCTGACGTGAATTGGATTTATTATACACCAGACAGAAAGAAATTCAAACACTCACTTCAGGCCACATTCTGTGCTGGGATTTGAGTAGGGGGGTGTTGTGTGCAAGCTGTGTGAGATAAACTGCTTGGGAAATGAAACTTTGGAAGAACCCCCCACCTGTGACAGTTTTTGCTGTCAGGCTCATGTGCTTGCCTGCCTTTGGAGTGTGGGTGAACTCTGTGAACCCTGACATGGCAACTCTGCTCAGTGTCACAGCTACAGTATGTCAGGCTCATAACAAAATAAACCTCCCACCGGAAACAGCTTCACTTTGAAGTTCACAAGCTTGCTCTAGTCCTGGTTCTAAAAGAGCAGTATCATATATCAAATACACTGCAAAGTTATTTCAAGCTACTTTCCTATGATAAAGCACTATGGTTTGGCCACTGCTGTAAGTGCAGATGTATTCATTGCATTCCAGGCTTTGCCAGCACTTTATTTTATTTATGGCTTGCTCCATTCTGCTTTATTTTTAATAAGTGTTGGTTAAATCTGTCACATTGCTCTGTGCTAAAGACTTCAACACACTAGTAAATTAAATTTAAAACTTTTCACAATGATGTATGTGCTAGATTGGATGGCACAGGGTGAGGAATTTCAGGAAGAATTTGAGATGGGGCTTCTGAATTGGTTTTGATGATGCAGTTTATTTTTCTTATCTTTTGCATTAGCAAGAAGGGTGGGTTTGGCTCACATCGTAGCAGTATAGCTCAGAAGGTTCTAAAATCCTTAGTTATAAGAGTTCTTAAAGATTTATTAATTAATAAAACATTGTGAACAAGGATATTTATGGTTTTGACTTAGTCTTTAAATATTTTGTCTTACAGACTTATACTACACTGTAAGATTTCTTAATTAATCATGTTATGACACACAAACCTACAGTACTACATTCTAAACTCCTTGTTTACCTCTGTAACTACTTGTATTTTATATCTTAAACTCTAAAACTCTAAACTTTCTTCTACTTAACGTGTCTCTGCTTTAAACTATAAATCCACTTCTAACACTTAAGTTTAGAAGCCTTTTCCAAGGTCTCATATCAAATCCTGTGTTCCATTCTAAGCTTTAGCTTACAAACCCAAAGTTCTGAGAATTCCTCACATTTCAGATTCCAGCAGCACAGCAGAGAGCTCAGGGGTGAGCAGAAAGGCAGGTTCACAAATGTGAACTAGCTGCCCTTTGTCAGAATTCTCCTGATGAAATCAGAAAGTGAAAGCAGTAAAAGGCAAAGCTCAGCTGCAAGTCCTGCATTTTTCTCCATCACTGACAGAGCTCCACTTGCAATGGCCCCACTTGGTGAGATGCTAGGCTGTAGGCACAGTTGCAGTTTGTAGTCTGCAGGTGGCTTCTTGTGGTTCCCCATTTCCCTTGAAATCCTTTCTGTCTTCTTGTGGTGATAGTGGGAACGTGGCTAAAGTGCATTCTCTTGACATAATTATCACTGTACACCCTCTGCTCAGGTTCTGAAGGCTGCTGGAAAGGTAGTAAAGCACCCTGGTGTGGGAAACCAACTTGGTCATACCATTATGAAGTAACAGTACTGAAGTAAACACCTGCTTGATTTGCTTCATGGGAACCTATGTTTCTATTTTTTTCTCTTTTTTGAGAGAGTAAGATGGTGCTGTCTCAGAGATCCACAACTTTGCAGGGCTGTCATGTAATCAGTGGTAATTTCTTACCACTGCTGATCCTAGCATGGAGATTTTTATCTGGAGCCTTTGTCATTTCTGTTCTTGCCAGGACATTAATACCTTTGCACTTTCAGCCTAGTGGAAATATTTAATTCTCTTGTTCCATAATGGGCTGTAAAAATGTGAGCATAGCACCTGCACTGTAAACCTTGGGTTGGGCTCCTGACTCTGATTTATGCTGCTGTGGTAAAACCTGTGGAAGTGCCCCCAGGTGAGGATACTCATCCTTCAGAGGAAGGCAGTGAGGGCTCCACAGGACCCTTTCACAGCCTTGGTGGGCACTCTGCTCTCAGCTCCACCCGTGGGATGGATGAAAGGGCACCTTGTAAGAGCTGTAGCCCTCATTGCATGGGGCTGTGGGGCATTCACATTCTCTGGAAAAATCCCTTCGCCCAGGATTTTTCTCCTGGGAAGCTGAGAAGCCTCAGAGAAAAGGAAAACAATTCTTTCCTCATTTGTTTCTCCTGTGTTGTGCTCATGTGGGATGTGTTTGGAGATTGTTTCATTGGATTCTGGTGTGAGTTGTTTTCACTCTTTGGCCATCCTGTGTTGGGACTCTGGAAAGAGTCAGGAGTTTTTCATTATTCTTTTGTTAATATTTAGTAAATATCCTTTCTATACTCCTTAGTATAGTAGAGCATTCTTTAATATAATATAGTATTATAAAGTAATAAATCAGCCTTCTGAGAACATGGAGTCAGATTCATCATTCCTGCCTCTGTTGGGACATTTCCCTGCAAATACAATAGGGCTGGGATTTCCTTATTCTGCCTTCCCTGGCTGGCTCTACAGTGGCTGCCAGGATTGTCTCAAGGGCACATTCTTTCCACTGCCAGAGGTGTTTACTGCACTGTCAGCTGTGAGTGGGGAAACAGAGCCCTCAGCAAGGGGCTGGCCACAAACAGGGACAGAGGAATCATCTCCAGCGGGCTGACCACATACATGGCCCTGGATTTATATTGGTTTTTCTGGGTCTGGATTGAAGGCACTGAGACAGCAGCTCATGTTCACACTCAGGTGTTTATTATTTCTTATCAGTGAAACAGTCTCACTGCTGGGAGTTGGGCAGCTTTTCATTAGAAGGCACAAAATGCCCAACAATCTCTTGTTCCAAGGGCTTTTAAAGCTAAACTGTCCAATGAAGAGCTGACACCTGGATTATTTCCCTTTTAACCCAGTAACTGATCCCACAGAGCTGCAATGGGGACTTTTCTGCCCAATTACAAAATGCCACCCAAACCCATGGAGAAGGAGGAAGAAGAAGGATGAAGAAGAAGCCCAGGATGACACCCTGTGCCCTCCACCTTGCTTCCATCCACAACACACTAAAAACCCCAGACCCTCAATTTCTCACCCAGTGACACACCCACACTGCTCTCTATAATCTATTGCACACTTTTGTGGGTTCCAGTCTGTCTTGAAGTCTGGGAAACTTTCTCCATGAGTGAGGGTCAGAGTCAGTGCTGCCCTGGGGGTCAGGGCACCCCAG
The DNA here is from genome assembly GCF_027477595.1 of Haemorhous mexicanus. Classification (NCBI taxonomy): domain Eukaryota; kingdom Metazoa; phylum Chordata; class Aves; order Passeriformes; family Fringillidae; genus Haemorhous; species Haemorhous mexicanus. The sequence continues at coordinate 1,841,377 of NC_082345.1, read as the reverse complement.
AGCAGACAGAGGAATATTCCCAGTGCCCTGGGTTCCCACAGGTTTGTATTAATTTTTTGGGTTAACAACTCAATATTGAATTCAGGAGCCTGAAATATTTTTAAAAGCCTTTCAGCTCAGCTTAACTTCAGCTGAGAGAAGTCCTTCAGTGCAGGCAGTCACCTGCCAGCCTGCTGTGCTGGTTTAGCTTGCTCAGCTCTGGTCTCCAAATTGAAATATGGAATGTTCTCCAAAAGAAAAGAGGGCAGTGGAGGAGCAAGGGACTTCCCTGAGCCCTGAGTATTGACTACAAGTGGGAACTCCACAAATAGCTGGAACAGCAGAGGAATTGGCCCAAAGAAATGTTCAGAGGTACCCGGCAGGGGAAGAGACAGCACTGATTAGAGAGAGAGAGAGATGGCTGGCTTGGAGAGCAGAACAAAGCAGCTGGAAAACAGGAAATAGCATTAGGAAATGCTCCCCGTGCAAGAACAAACAAATATTTGTACAGGAGGATCTGCAAGTGGCACTGCTTTCCTCCCACACTGGGTGCAGTTGCCAAAGTGATGGGCTCCCTCTGAGTAAGGCACATTTAATGTGTGCACAGTGGATGGCAGTGTGTGAATAACCCCCACAAACCTTGAGAATCAGGTAAGTGTGACAATCCTGAATTTTTAGCTATCTGTCTGGACACAATGTGAACGAGAAACTGAAAGTTCATTGGAGTGGAGGTGGTAAGACTTTCTGGGAATGTCTCTACAGCCATTTCTTTTCCTGGCTGAGTAGCTCTGGGCTGTGCAGCAGCTTCAGGAAGCAAAACACACACTTGTCATACAGACACAGGGAGGAGAGCTTTCTTTGAGTGGGTGACTGGAATGGATGAAGAGGCATCTTGCTGATTTTGGAGGTAACACAGTCCCCAGGATGGCCACTTAGGTGTAGGGGCTGTATTTGCCATGAGTTCATTGAAATATTACCCTGGGACCAGTCAAAGAAGGCATGAAAATTTATTATTTATTGCTGAACTTTGCTGGAGAGTCCTCTAAGCAGAATCACTGGGTGGGACTCCGTTGTGAACTCTGAAAATTGTTTATATTGAAAACAGACATGATGTGATGCAGACCTGAGAGATAGGAGCAGAATTCAGAAAATCTCTCTTGCCTGTCATGTGTGTAGCTTTAAGTTTATTCTCCTACATTTTCAAGTGGAGTCCTAATACCTATAAAATTATGGGAAGGATGCTTCTGTTGTTTATGCATTTGATGGAGTCAATAAATAAACCTTAAGCAGAAGTGATTAAACCTGAAATGGCAGCAGGGAATAGCTGCATCTCTTCTCCATCCTCTGATTCATTCCTAAGTCAGGATTTACGACTAACTCAATTAAATACACACTTGCTGCATAATTGCCCATGTGCTAGCAGAAAGTAGTCAGTTGTCAGGGATTTTGTTCATTTCTGGGTTGGCTGCCTGAGAACATAAGGAATTGGGAAGAAGCTGTGGAATTACCCATAAATTTTGTTAATTGAATTGAGCATAAGCTTTCAAGCTTAAGATGTGAGCAAGGAGAACTTTCCAGTTTCCAGGCAGAGCTGTCTCCTTGTAGTTATTTACACAGTGCTGCTTTGATTTGCTGTAAAAAATTACACTGGGGCAGAGATTAGGAATTCAAAGAGCAGTTTTGTGAGGAAAATGCCTGTTTCATTCAGTAAGAGGAGATGTGTTAAAGGAGGGGGAGAAGGGGGGCAGTGAGCAGGGCAAAGAAAAAGAACTATTCCTTCAGGCAGGTTTGAATATTCAGCCAGGGGAAACTTGACCCAGTAGAGCCTTTACAATGTACCTTTTTACAATATTTTGGTGAGACCACTGACAGCATGTAGCCCTAGAAGGCAGGGCAGCTTCCTCCCTCCCTCCTGCTCTCCTCATCATCACCCATCCTGTGTGGTTCTCATTTTTTTGAGGAATACTGTTGAAGGGATTGTGTTTCTGTCACAAAGCTACTGTAAAATTTCTAATCCCTTGTTAGAAGTGACTCCTGAGCTCCTTTTTTCAAGGTTTTAATGTGCCTCATGGAGGAGACTTCCATCCTTTTCAAGTCTGTGTTAAAGCAGTGTTCTGCTGCCCTTTCCTGCATTTGGATGTGAATTGTTAACTGAGACCAGAAGTAACTGAAGAGATCTCTGATAACAGGAAAATGTACTTTAATACAAAAAGATGCCTGCTTCCTTTGCATGCACACATGTTCATAGTATTATTTTAGCTCATCACAGATAAGGTAACTTACATTACTGACTTAAAATATTGGCATTCTTCATGAAAATGCAGCAAATTTTCTGTTCCAAATAGCATGTAACTTAGGAGCAATAATATGCCTTCTATTAAATATAATTTCAAATCAGTACCTGCAGCTTATAATATTATCCCCACAGGATCTGGACATCTGTCCTTTATGATGTTGAATTGTAATTTTATTTGTTTATTTAGTCTAGAAATAAGTTTTAAGACTAATTTTAAATATAAAGAAAGGAAAAGAAGTGTAGTTTGTTGTACATTTTTTGCTGTGCATCTTTGGTCTTTTCTCCCTTGCCATCATGAAATGTTGCTGTGAGGTTTTATTTAAACTAGCCCAGAGTTTCTTTCAGTGGGTTCCAGATCAGCGTGCAAGAAGTGCAGCCAAAGCAGCCACGTGAGTGGTGTATCTTCACCACCATGCAGTGTGCTGAAGTTTTGTGCCTTTCCCTGCAGTGCATGCTGAGAAATCAACTCCTCCCATGCAAACTTGCAGCACCTGGCACTGAGCAGGCAGAGTGGGAGAGGAGGATGCTCCTTGTGTGGTGCTTGGCAGCATCTCCGAGCCCTGCCTGCCAGGGCTGCTCAGCAGGGTGACACACAGGCAAGGAGGGAATTTTGCTGCAGTGCTGGTGCAGAATTCCTGGCTCTGGGCTGGGGTTTGCAGTAGCACCAGCCTGAAGCACACACACCACGGAGCTCTGCATTCCTCCCCCTCCCGCCCAAGGCTTTTGCTTTTTTGGGGGAGGTGGTGGTTGTTTTTCTGTGCCTGCTGACGTCAACAAAATTGCCAGATGGCATTTCAATGCTTTGCAAAGAGACAGGAGCCTTTTATTACCGGGGTCACGTGGATCCCATTCATTTGCAGTCCCAGAAATGGTCTAAAGCTTTTGCTCACTCTGTAGGCAAGGAGTGCTCTGCACCTTCCAGGGACCCAGAGGGCCTTCTGTGGGATAGTGCTGCCTTGGGAATCCTGAAAGGGATGCAGAGATGGAGGCATCACTTCATGTTCATTTGGCTCATGTGGAAATACTGAAAGTCTCTAAACAGTTGTGCTTTGCAGAGGCTTGGTGGGTTTCTTTTTGAATGACAGAGGAATACTTGTGTGAATTTAGGGTAATAAACAGGGTTTAGCTCTAAGAGGGTTACTTACAGTCTCTCAGGCACAGGTGACTCAGTAGCTTGTGGAACAAACATGCAAGTCCACCATGCTGATAAATATCAGCAGAGAAGGGCTGTCAGGGTTTAGGGTTTGAAGTTTCAGGCTCTGTCACTAGAGCTGGGCTGTGCTGTGATGGATGCATTGAAATGGAACACAGTCCCTTTGTACCCCTGAGCAGATGACTGGGAGCTCAGTACCAGATGCACAAGATTAAACCAATTTACTTTGCTGTGCTTGAGCCATCTCCACAGCAGCTGGGCAGGGGACATGGCAGAGTTTGAAGGCCAGGACAATCTCTCACTGACACTGTGACTCCAATACCAGCCCTTGTCTGGCAGCTAACCCAGGAGAGAGGGAGCTGATGATTGGATTTTCAGTGGACCTTGGAGAAGTGAACCTGGAGGAACCTGCAGGGCTCACAGGGGAACATGGGACTGTTGGAGAAGGGAAAGCCACACTTAATTTTGGATTATGATTAGATTTTCAGTGGACCTTCTTGGAGAAGTGAACCTGGAGGAACCTGCAGGGCTCACAGGGGAACATGGGACTGTTGGAGAAGGGAAAGCCACACTTAATTTTGGGTAGCATGAAGCCTTCTGCTTCTTGCAGATTAATGATCTTTAGAGTAGTTTCTCAGGTTAAATGTATTTCTGTCTGAGAAGGAAAGATGGGAGCACCTTTTATTTTTCCTTGAAGCAAACACAAGTTACCTTTGTTGGAGCCCATGGACTCTTGTGCTGCAGAAAGGAGACTAAATAATCTGGTTTTGACATCTACATCACAATTTGAAACTGAAACTCCCCTAAACCTGTCTGAGATTACCATAGGCTCCAGAATGAGCAATAATCTGAGCTCACAAACCAGATTTTAATATATTACTGTTTTATTTTCTGAACGTTTCAGCTTTCAGATGTGCCCCTGTGGTGCCTCCCTGCTCAGAGTACACTGCAGTGACAAAGATGTGTGCAAGTTCCCAAGGGCCACATGTCTGGAAAAAAAAAAAAAAATATGGGGCAACATAACCCTATGATCTTTCCAAGTGTGAATATTTTATTCCTTAACAAAGTGCTGTTGAAAGGCACTTTGAAATGCAGCATCACCAACTCCCCTTGCCTGCTTGATAAGCCATGTGTGAATATTGCTTACCCTTGTCTTACCAAATTCCCAGCTGTATGACATGCACTGAGGTCTGGTGATTTATCATGGTGTTTGTGCATGTGAAGCATTGCTGCAATTCACATGCTGTGAAGTGGTCACAGAAGAACACACAAATAAATATAGTGAATTATTGGACTCTTCAAATCTGGTGCCATTAGATTCTTGACTAGGAAGTGGAGAAATAATTTTAAACTGGCTCAGAGCAGACTGGGTGATGTTGCAGAGTCTGGAGAGTAATAACCAACTTGACCCTGCCTTCATAACTCCATTCTTCAACTGGGGGAAGAGAATGTGGAGTTTCTTTAGGGCTGGCATCTCAGGGAAAGTTGTTGCTCGTGCTGTGCTCCCATACCTAATTTAATTTCACCGGGGAGCAGCGAGCACGTCGTGATTCACAGATCATGGAGCAGGAAACAGCCTGTCAGCTTCTAGGGAGGAGAGTTGCTCAGAGAAAAACAAAAAATCTGTTTTGTGAGGGAATTCAGCTCATGAGCACAGCAGGCAGACTTCAGTTCTGCTGTGACTCCTGGTGAAGTCAGAGGAGTCACTCTGCAAGATTAATTTGCCCCTCTGTTTTTCAATTTGTAAGGTCTTGAGTGCAGAGGAGTCCTGTGGTGGATTAAACACAAAGCAAACAAGAAAAAAAAAAAAGAAATATCACTCTCATCAAGAATCAGAGGCTTCTGAGACTTCAGTTTGAATGTGTCCCTTCCATCCCAAATGAGCTGTATTCCACAGCCTGACATCAGCTTGTACCCAGCTGAGGGCATGCAAATGTGAATACTTTGCATCTTTTTGCAATTCACATCAAAAAGAAAGAAAGCTGTTTACACAAACATGCACATGGAAACGTTAGTTTTTGTGTGTATGTGAGTTGATGTTTCTTTATTAGCATTTTAATGTGCTTTCATTTTCCTTCTGCCATTATCATTTGTACGTGGATACTCTCAAGAGCTCTTTTTTTGGGGGGAAAAGTGCAGTAAACTTCAACCAAACTTAGAAAACACTTTCATGCTAAAATAGTTCACAATTGCAGGTTGAGTTTAGCATCTTCAGCAGCTCTGATAACAGAAACAGAACATGGGGAGAAGAGAGGGCGTGTGTATGTTAACCTTATGTGTTTGACTTATTCTCTGAAAGGAATTCTGCTTTCTTAACACAAACACTGCATGTGTTGCTGGGGAGTTTTGTGTTCCTAGAGAAACTTCTGCAATCCTTCTGCTATGGGATAGTTTAGTATGAGAGTTCATAATGTTTTGAGGCTCCCTCCTCCTCCCCCAGATTCATTAATTTCTTTGTTGTTTGCACAAGATTTGCAAGATCGTTGGAAAGAATGTGAGCAGTGAGAGATTGCTGGGCTAGTGTATAAAAAACATGGATTAAGATCTTTTTCCTCCCAAATCGATGATGGCATTTCGTGGGCACAGCAGAGCTGCAGTGCTGATCTGAAGGAAGAGCAGTGCCATCTGGTGATGCCTGGGAAAGGCTTTTCTGCACCTAAAGCTGCAGGGTCATAAAGAATGATGCCTGTGTGAAGAGTTCTGCTCAGTTGTGCCATGGCTGTGCCTCACTCCCTTCCTGAGAGAGGCACTGACTCTCCTGGAGTGGCCACCTGGCACAAGGTCTCTGCTCATTTTTGGCAGTATTTGTGCTCCAGCCTGGCATAGCTGTTCAGACTAGGTGTGAATGTCGTGTTCTCACTGCCATCCCCTTCTCCTGGTCTGATTTTTATGGTGCTCCCACCTGTGCTGCCTGACATGGAGTCAGTCTTTAGACACAGTTTTGATTTGAATTTTCCTCTCTGTTTAAAAAAAAGGCCAACTAAATGTTAATTCATTTCTTTCTAATCAGTTCCCCTTCCCTTGTTTAAACAGAGCTATTAACATGTGTGTGAGGAATGTTACTGTGGCTCTGTATAGAATGAGATAATTGTATACTTAGTTATGACTTAAAGACATGTTTATATCATGCCAGAAAAATGCCATCCTAATGGAAAGCATCTTTCCTAAAGGGCAGAACAAAGATGGGTCCTCATCATGTTGCCTTCTTGTGCCACCTTGATTTTATTGATGGGAAACCAGACATATTTCTTTGATTTGTCAGTGCATAAAAGTATTGTGCAAAATTAATTTGGTTGGGTATTTCATTTTGCTGTAGCATCATACAGAATACTTCAGCTTTACTCTCCACAGCAGTTGTAGCTGGCATTAAAAGAGGAAATGGATACAAATAAATTTTTACTTGGATTAAGGGTAGTCTTCAGATTCCTGGAAAAATGCCAACCTGTTGCACAGTGAGCATTATTGATATGCATTTTCTGCTCTGTGTTAGCTAGGAATGACAGTAATTAAAAGAACAAATCATTGAAATGAAGTGATTCTTCTTTCTAGAGAAGGTTGTTTCCTAATGTTGTTGCCAAAAGTCTCTCAAATGCATTAGGAGAAGAAGGAGGGTGTGCAGAGAGAATTGATCAGCAATTTATGTCTTTGGTTTTTTTACTTTAATGGGATAAATAGGATATCTGGGGCTACTGGTAGCACTCAGATGGAAGCAGTCAGGAAGATCCTGGAGCATTAGGATGACACAATCCATATGCTTCATCAGCTGATCAGCCAGAGCACCGTGTGGCAAACAATCCAGCATGGGGTCTGTTCCAGCTTGTTCACAAATGTGTTTCACAAAGCATTGTGCTGAGAGCTGCACGTGACTGCTCCATCACCAGGCCAGGGCTGTGCAGTCCAGTGGTTTCTTGTGATTAAACTGCTCTCTTATCTTTGCTGTTCTGAGCTTAACCCCTCTAAAAACTTAAACTGACTTTGGGGAGGATCTTGTGCTTCAATACCCTGCCTTAGGTCACCAGTGTTAACAAACCTGAATATTGAAATTTTCCTGGAGTCTAATCCTCTATGGATGCCACTTAATTCAGCTGTGAGCCTCTGACCACAAGAGACACACTAAGCTTCTGCAGAAGTCTAATGCAGAAAACAATGCAAATATGGGCACCAGGCTGTTCTTCACAAAGAGAAGCCATAACCTTTTTGAAAAAAAATAACTAAAGAACTTCACTTGATCATTTTCAAACTAAAGATTTAAGTTTTGAGAAGTTGACGCAGTTTCTTGTTCCTATCTTTTAATAAAACTGCCCTAAAATTGCTGAAGCAAAGCCAAAATAAGCCCTTTCTGTCGCCAGCAATTCCAAAGCCAATAATTTTTCTGTCAGTGCAAAATACTTTTTGTGTTTTCCTGAAGTTGTCAGTGCACTCTGAATCCTTGAGCTGCTGTTTTTGGGAGGACACCACACTGTGCTCTGTGTTAGAGAGCTCTGGGGCAGAATCATGTGATGATAAATCTCATCAGCAGCAAATAGCCCAACACTGTGTGCACCAGTTCACAGCATCAGTTCTGAGCTAAAATGTCAAGTCTTTGTATGGATGTATCTTCCCAGGTCTTTGATTTTAGAGGGTAAAACAGATTTGTGTGTTGACACTTCTTTTCTATACCTCCTCATATAAAAATTCAATTAAGACTTTTAATTTCAAATTTTTTTTTTCAAAAATTCAAACTCCTTACAAAAATTCCATTAAGGTTTTTAACCTGTCTGCCAGGTCCTGAGCAGTGTACCTACTCAGTGGTAGTAAGTGCTTCTGGTGCATCATCACTGATTTATTACTGCAGTAGATTCAGATGAACTACTGAAGTTCAGCCTCACAAGGATATTTAACATTTAAAAAAGCCCCATGTGCAACCCACAGTTTATTTTTTTTTCCTTAATATCCACATCCAAGCAGAAAACATAACTCACAGTGGAGATAGAAATCATTGTCTAGTGTAGTTGCCAGCATAAGCACCAGTGCTTCATGATCTGTGTCTGTTTTCTGGTCTCTATGGCTCTGTTGCCTTTTGTAAATGAGAAGCTGGTGCTGTTATATTTAGATGTGAGTTTGAATCCAAGCTTTCCAAAAACACAGAAGTGTTTGGCCCTCATAAAATAGTGCAGACCCTGAGCCAGAAAGTCAGAGTTCAGTATGGTGAGATATTAATGATGCAGAAGTGCAGCTTGGGTCTATCTCTAATTAGAACTGAGAAGCAGCCAGGGTGTCATAATTAGGAATATTACATGCATTTTACTTTTTTCTTTTTCTAAAGTGCAAGTCAAGCACTGCTCACAACCTAAAAGACACCAGTTGAAAGTAAGACTTTTCTTAGATTAAAACTGTGCACAAGACAAATCTGTCACCAGCTGCATGGAAGAAATTAGAGATTGCTGAAATGACTTAGAAAATCCTAGAGCCCTTAGCATCCAGTGTGTAGATTAAAGGCCAGAACAGTAGTGGCTGAAAATGACCATCTGGTGCAGGCATTGACCTGTGGTTATCAGCTGTCTACCTTGTATCTCAGCAGGCAATTTTTTTTTTTTTGGTTCATTTGTGACAGCAAAGGCAAAATAAGCCCAGAGTATAAACTAACCTTGTGTGTCTTAGAGTTGGTCCTTGCAGGTCAAGGATGAAGTAGGTTGAAAGCAGTCCTCAGGGCTTGCTGCTCTGTCAGTTTATATCTGTGGAAAGTGAAAAAAATTGTTTTAATATCACAGAAGGCACGTAGAGGATAGAGGTTTGTATTTCTTGTATATGAATTACTGGTTCTCTCTGTTCTGATCTTCACTGAAGAGTCTGCCAATAAATAATCCAGGAGAGGTGGGGGATTTTCACATCTAGTGCATGCTTAAATGTGACTTCTGCAGGTCATGGCTTTGGGTGTTAGTAGCTTGTACTTTAGAGAAGTCATAGCTCTGCAGCAGCTATGATGAAAGATTTGGGGCCTGCAGGTCCCTAGGGCTACAGCTGGGTTTTTTTTGTTTTTTTTTTTTTTTTTGAATGAGTCATAATGGAAGAATCCAAAGCCAAGTGTTACAGAAAAATGATTAATTCTTTTCACAGAGGAGTTCATTAGTGACATAAAGTCATGAGAAAGAGGAGGAGGCATCTCTAGCACTCCGTGGCTATTGACTGGTATCAGTGTGAGTGCTTAAAGTCAGGAGAACTGAAATAATGCAAACCACAAGGTCTGATGGAGAAGAAAAAAATGTTGAAATTGGACCAATTTGTCAGCAGTGAGGCTCTCACTGAAGTTTGATGTGCAGAGGTTTTATCCTTTTCAAAAGGAGAAGAATATCACTGCCTGCCTTTGGCTTCAGGGAAAGCCTGTTCTTAAAAATGGACCACTAAATATCAGGAGTGTTCATGGTCACTGGAGAATTTCATGGCTTCCTTCTGCTCTGCTGCTGCAGCATATGGGAAACATGGCCCAAGATATACATCTGGCTCCTGCTGTCATTTCCAAATCCCTGCTGGAATTCCAGAAGGAACAGACTGAACATTAAAGGCTCTTTATCTACAGCTCAACTGATAATTACTTCCTAGTTTCTAATTTTTTCTTATTCTGGTTTTCAACACTCATTCTTAAAACCTTATGAGGTTTTCTTTTTTTAGTTTATTCTCCTATGACAGCTCCTTTTTAGTAATTGAAAATATATTTGACATCCTGTGTAGCAACTCTTCACTCCACCACCCCAATCTTTCGTCTTCATTTAGAGACTGCATTTATTTGCATTACATTTTTAATGATATTTGATAATTCTCTTCCTCATACTCTTCAACGTTGTTAGTGAAGGACTGAGATGGATGTGAATCTTTAGCTGGGTTTATTTTCATACATATTTGCTGCTAATTGTGAGGTTGCTTCTCAAGTTGTATCCCAAAAGAGCCTGAAGTGCTTTGAAAGGGAGAAAATATGGCAGAACGTGGCTCCTTTGGCTTTGCTCTGGTGTAACTGAGACTGTCAAGTCGAAAATGGGGGAGGATTAGTTAGTACACAGAAGGCAGAGCAGTGATTATTGCTTTCAATGGATCTTTTTTTAACTCATGCTGTGAATTTGGCTGCTCTGTTTTAGTTCACCGTGGAATTAAAATAGCTCTCCATGCTGAGCAGGCGTGTTGGAGCTGTAAACTCAAACGGGCAGGATCACCAGGTATTAATAGCTGGTTTATCCTCCCTGTGTGTGCACCCAGCACCCCACTCCTGCTGGGTCCCACTTGTGTTGCTGCAGCTCAAGTTGAAGACAGTTGTCACTGTTTTCTGCAGTTGAACACAAACTATCAGCTTCCAGCTGCCAATTTTGACCATCTGATGTACAAATTGGAGAACAATAATGTAAGACAATTGAGGACAGCCTCTGAAGCACAGAATTGTTCTCCTCAGTCTGCGTTACTCAAAGCAGATTTGAGTCCCATTTAGAATTTAATTTTTCCCATCTGCTGTGCTTTAATTAAAAGCAATAATTGTTAAAGTTCCTGGTTTGGTTGGAGGGCCATCTACTTTGTAAGTAATCAACCCTGACTGTGACTGACTCTGTGATCTGCTCTACATCATCAAGTAGCTCTTCGGGCTGGAGAGTCGTGATGTTTTAATGTTTTTAGGCAGCCAAATAGCACGGAAAGTCCCTTGGAACTGGGTGACTGTGTCCCCAGGGCTCTGCTGAGAACATCAGATACCCGCGTCAGAGTTTCCACGAGGTTCGCGAGCTGTGACCGGCGGCTCCCAGCCAGGGAGCTCAGCCTGTGCTCTCGCCTCCTTCCAGGAGCTGCTTTCCCTGGATCCTCCTCGTGGCATGCCTGTTGCAGGAGGTCATCCCAACTGGCTGAGTGTCTTCACTTGGGCTGGATTCCCCAAGGAGCCCAGGGCAGAGCACACGTATGGCTGCTGCCCCTTGCCGCGCCGTGCCACCCAGCGCGCCCTCTGTCCCTTTTCCCTCTGCCTTCCAGGCTGCCCAGCTGTGCTCTGCAGCTGTGGCAGGAGGAAATGTGGAAAATCAAGCAGCACTTGATGTCAGTCCCAGTGGATTTAGTTCATGTGAGGTCCTTTCTGTCAGATATAAATGGCAGGGATTTAATTATGTTGCATTGGGTTGTGTCCAGTACTTGCATCCACACGCGTTCAGACTTTCCTACTCTGTTGGTCTTGAGTCTGGACAAATCCAGTCCTCCCACTCCTTGAGATTATTTCTGCATCTATCTTTTTATTGCTGCTTGGTTGCTAGTGACCACGAGGATATTTTCCTTCTGTGTGTGTGTAACAAATCTGGAAAAGCCTGCTAGGTGACCTGAAAGCAAGAACCCACAGCCTCCCTCGAAAGTTGCAGATGGCACCAAAACTGCCAGACAGCTCAGATGTGTTCTCTGTTCCTTGAATGTGATCCTTTGCCCTTTGGAATGTTGTGCACTCGTGCAGTGAGTGGGGGTGAGCACACTCAGGCCACTTCCATGGTGGGTTTCTGACAGCCCACAGAGGTCGTGCAGGGCCAGCTTTGGTTTCATTTTTCCCAGGGACTTCGCAACCAAATCTGGACAAATCAGGGCAGGGAAAGCAAAAGGCCTTACTGCACCTCCAGTGCCTGCTGCAGATTAAGTGGTATCAGTTTACAAAGAGTTTTTAGGATGGATAAAAGACTCCAGCAGTCTCCTTGTAAATGTCTGAGCAATTTTTCTCAAACACTGAAATAATTCACCCAGACAAATACCTGGCAGTGTGTGTTTCAGTCTGAGCTCTTTGGCTGACAAAGCTGTCACGAACTGAAAGATCCTGTAATGGAAGAAAGTTAGTCAGCTGTAACTGTGAGCTGGGTGAGTGGTGTCACCTAAGGTGGAGATGCAGGATGTGGGGATTGCAGCTGCCTCCCCAGACAAAGCCTGCTACAGACAGTGATACATTCCACAGGTTTTATAAGAAGAGGGGGGGAAAGTATTTCCTTCTCAAACCAGTGCCTCTTTCCCAAAGAATGGTGGTGGTGTCACCGTGGTGTTCTGAAGAAAGTAGTCATGCTCCTCTGTGGCAGATTCAAACAAATGTGGCAGATGGGAGCAGGCTTCAGAGATTAGAAATTTTATGTTAGCCATTGGTGGGATACAGGAGGAAGGTCCAAATCAGTGGCCTTGCCTGGTAGTAGTAGAAGAGTGGTAGTTTAATATACTGTGAGATGACAGAGCCAGCCCTGCAGCAGGCTGCTCAGTCCATGCCCAGCCAGCCCCAGGCTGGGCTGCCTGCTGCTGGCTCTGTGGCTCAGGGCTGCTGAGGAAAGGGCTCACTGCAATACAGGGAGTGTGAGGGCTCAGCACATCACTCCTGATGTCCAGAGCTACTGAGAGAACCCTTGGGGGGCTCGGGAGTCCTGGAATGTTGCCAAAAGCACTTGGTGGCTTGATTTTGATCCATCTAGAGATGTGCCACCGATGTATGAGGAGATGGAACCTGTGAGAATCACTCGGGTGTGAATGGTGAAGGGAAGATATCATTATAAGATAAATCACAGATTTTGGGGTTTTGGTACAGGGGGGTTGTAGAGACAAGATAGAGAAATCAAGGCATGTCACCAGGCTCTTCTTTCTTCTTCCTGTCTTCCATTTTCTGCAGCGGTGTTGGCATTTGTGGATTGGTCTGGGGTGAGAGTGTAGTTAGTGACGAAGATGATAGGTATTGGGGACAAAAGGTAAATATGATATATGTAGTTTTTGTTATAAAAGATGCGGCCACCTTGGGGGTGGGCAGAGTGCCTTTGGCTGCCCTGCTGGTCAGATCCTTCGGGCAGAGAAAGGACTTTTTAGATAAGAAATAATAAACAATTCTGAAGACCGAAAAAACCTAGTGTCCAGTCTCATCCTTTGAAGCCCAGCGTGCCAGAGCCATCCTGAGCGTGTGTGGGGGCAGAGACAGACAGCCGACCCCATAAGGGAGGGGACAAAAAAATTTAACTCTTTAATGAGACCCATTTCATCAGATCCTGCCGTTGCTGAACTACTTTAAACACTTTTTCTGGCTGCTCTGTGATCCTTGGACTCTGGCATCTCTGTGGCCTTACAGACATGCCACACTTCATGTGGCAGTCATGGCACTTTCTGCCCTGCAGATCAGGGTTCGGGGTAATTGCTCCCAGGTAGCTCTGCCTTGCTGGTGCCATCCCCAGCACCTTGGAACCAGTGTCACTGACATGTTTTACGAAAAATCCTTTCCTTAGGATTTTTCCCTCCTGAGAAGTTGAGAGGCCTCAAAAACAAAATACAGACAATTCTTATCTGCTGCTGTGGAATGCAACAGGTGGATCTGGGATTGGTCTCACCTGGTTGTTTCTAATTAATGGCCAATCACAGTCCAGCTGTCCAGACTGTCTTGGTCAGAGACAAACCTTTGTTATTCATTCCTTTTCTATTCTTAGCCAGCCTTCTGATGAAATCCTTTCTTTTATTCTTTTAGTATAGTTCTAACATAATATATATCATAAAATAATAAACCAAGCCTTCTGAACATGAAGTCAACTTTCTCATCTCTTCCCTCATCCTAAGACCCCTGTGAACAATGTCACAGAACGAGGATTAAAACTCAAATCATTATGGCTGGAGCAAGATTTTGAGTTTCCTTCATTGTGGGCTCACCTTCTGTGCCTCAGTGTCTGGTTTATGCTTATGTGGCCCTGGGTGCTTTAAAGACTCAGCAGCAAAGCCAGGGAGTACAGAGATGCCTTGGGAAGGTTTTCTTTGATCCATGTGATGAGACAACAGAAGATGCTATTTTCAGCCCTACCAAAGAGTGTGCCTTGCAGAGCCTGTGGCTGGTTGACCTCCAGAGAGCAGTGGGAATGCTGTGCTTCATTAAGCTGGAGAAAAGAGTCTCATAAACATCTTCTTTGCTCACCAAAGAAGAGAAAATCTGAAAACTTGTGCTAGCACAAAATAAGAGAGAAATAAAAATAAAAATACTCCGTTTCCAGAGCTTTAAATAGAGAAAAGTGAAATGTGAAAGAATTGCATGCACGCTTTTTCCCTTAGTCATTCAGTGGAAGGTGGAGCAGTGAAGTCTGTGGCGCCTTTAAAATGATTCATTATTTCCATAGAAGCCAATTGATGTTTATCCTTCAAATTGCTCTGTGGACATTAAAATAATGGAGAATTATATTTGCTTTTAATTTTGTTTCCAGACAGCTTGGCCTGAACATTTATGATGTGACTTGGAAACCATATCAAATAGTGATTTATAGCTGCTGGTAATTGTGTGAAGATTGGAGATAGGCTGGATGCTGCTTTCCTTTGCTTTTTTTTTTTTCCTCTTTGCCTCCCCCATTCTTTTGCTTACAGAGTGCTCTTGAGTGCAACGTGGTGAAAGGCCAGCATCTCTGCCTTCATTGCTTTTCCTTGTACAAGCCACAGCAAATGAAGATTTTATTTCTCCCTAACACAAAGCTGTGTGAAATGAATTGTGGTTTGTGTTTGATAATTGGTTTGGGTTTGTTTTTGTTTTTTTTTTCCTTGCATAAGTTTTGACTGGTTTTGTGTTGTCACGATAATCACCCCCTTTGTAGGGTGCAGAGAGTGGTGGTTTTTAGTCAAGCTGGATGAGAATCATATGCAAAACATGAATGGGGAGGGGGAAGACTTTTCTTTGTGGTAAGGCATCTGTTGAGTGTGTGGATCTTAAATCTGCTCCCCAGGTGAGCCAACACAAGTAGTTCATACCTAAATTTATCCATCTGGTCTTATGGCTCAAGGAATTTGATATTCCTGTTTTCCTAAATTCATTTTTCCTGCACAGTTTTGTCTGCCTTTTCCTCCTACTGAGTAAAAAGCTGTTCTTAGAGTTTTGTGCATAATATAATTTAGCAGAAGAAAACAAAGAGGATTTTGTGGTCTGTAATAGAAAATCCCAGTGAAGGTTATGCAGATTTAGAGAACTCTTCTAGTCATGTTGCAAACTTTAAAACAAATTATTTAAACTTAAAAATTCTAAAATGTTATTAAAATTTTCCAGGATACTGTTTCCATATTGAATGAATATAAGAGTTTCCTGCCCTGACAAAAATCATCTGTGTGATACTGGGACGTGCTGCTTTTGTGGTTTGGTCCTGCACATGCAGCAGTGTGTTTTAGGTTTGTTTGTTTGTTTAATTTCTTTACATAAAAGGAAGCCTCAAAACATGCAGCAAGTGCATTTGGGCCCACTTAGGAATTCCAGATGGCATTGTGGCCTAAACCAGCTGTTTTTCAGCATTGTAAGGAATTATTTTTTCTTCTTATCTTAGTTAAAAATGAGCCTGTTTAGTTTTGCTTTTGTTCCCAGCCTGTTTGCTTTCTCATTCTCAGGCCCCAGAGCATTTCAGTTTTAGTCACTGCATGACATTGCTGAAATCAGGGCTGGAATGAAGTCACAAAATGAACAGCAAGCCAGTCTTTTCCAAAAGTCATGGGAGGGAGCTGCATTCACAGTTATTGGCATAGATGAGCAAATGAACACTGACCAACGTGAAATTAAGTTCACCTTATCTTAGCTCCTCGTTGTTTTGTTTTGTTTTATTGAATTAGCTGTTTGTTAGTGTTTGCAAACGTTGTTCATGCCACAATTCCCCAGTATCCGACCTTGGAGCTTCAATGAGTAAAGTGCTTTGGAAAGAATCCAGATCCAAAGAATCCAAATCAGTTCATGCAGAGGTTGTGCACTTAGTAGAAAACAATTTAGAGACTGAGCATGGGTTTTGTCTGCACTTTTACCCTAAAAGAAGGCTCCCTGCATATATATCTGTGTGCATGTGCATATACACAATACATAAGTATGTATGTGATTGCATTAATCTCAAATTTTCAGCAGTTTCCTCTCTTGCTTTCACATCATCACAGTGATTTACACTAAATTCCAGGTTTCCTTGCCCTTTAGGGAAACACATTGTCATCTATTTTTTGAGTAAAGGTCAGAAAAGCATATGCAGTTCTTTACTGTTTTTTAGTACAGACTCCGAAAAGTAAAATATTTTTAAATGTTCTCATGCATTCAGTTTGTAATAACTTTTAGAAAACAATGTTTGAAATACCTGTAACTTTACCTAGTCAGACTAGTCTGATCATGCTCTAAATTGACCCTGAGACAGATGAACCACTCCTACCTCTGGACTCACAGGACTCATCACAGCCTGGCATTTGATTGGGACAAATCTGCTGGGTCTCAGAGTTAAGGCAGGGGTCACCAACACACGTGACAGCACAGGGAGCTGGAGGCCCTGTGGCACAAATCCCCCATGGAGAAGGGCTCTCCCTCTCCCCACTTGGTCCTAATCATGGAGAACAATGCTGGCTGCTTTGCAAAATATCAGTACTGCTGTACAGAACTCTGCTTATAGCCACTGAGTCAGACTTGTTTACTTCATGGAAGTATACATCTCTGCCTCTGATTGTCAACTACTCCAGGCTTAATAGAATTTCAAGCAGTGGATGACACAGTTTTGCTGAAAATATGAGGCTTCTATCACATTTTGAGTGATGTATTCTGCCTCACTCCTCTTTGGTCCATTTGCCATAGCTGAGGTTAAAATAGATAATTAATTACTCTCATCCCAAGCCTTGTCCTTTAATTTAAGAATTTTCTTTATCATCTGCCAGAATCTTCTGCATGCACTCCTGAGATGTAAAGCAATGAAAGAGGCATTAAGTTAAATTCAGGCATTAGTTTATTTTCTTTTCAGTAGGATGAAATAGCACTCCGGTAGATTAAGCAGTTTCTGGTTTATGTTATTTCATAGCATGGCAGAGAAATGTGGGAAGAGGCTGGTTGGTTTCCTGGCTGCAGGAGAGGATGGTGAGTGAGGAAGCCCATCTTCTGGTCCTGCAGGACATGAGAAGGGATCAGTGGAGTGAAACATCCGTTGGCCAAGGGCCTGATGTCCACGTTATGCAACTGGGAAGACAGAGGGAAGAGGTTTAGCTATGCTTAACTAATATATCACTTTCCTCAGAATTGCTTTTTTATTGCCTGTAAAGCCTTTTCTGAGAACGAAGCAGTGTCAAGTTGTGTTACTCTGTTCTTTGTGTTTTGAGGTCCATGAATGCTGTCATGAGTCATTCCTGGCTGGGGTTTAAGCACTCTATTCCTCAGTCTGACCAATTCTCCATGCTCTTTGCTTGCCACTCCAAGTAACTTTGCATTCTTTTCACAGACATAACTTCCCCATTTAGCAAACTATGTATTTTAGCTTTTTCTCAGAAATACACGAGAGCAAATTAGCACAAAATCTGCTGCAGTGGTCTCTCTGGGAAACTGCACGTACACCTGCCAAGCCTCAAACACTAGCAGCAGGAGTGAGCTGTTGTGTCAGAGACACAGCAAAGGGAAAATGGTCACTCTTGGAGTGCCCTGAAACTGCAATTCCATGCAGAATTTATGGAGGGTTTTAGTGCACCAGCTAGTGGGGCTGCAATGTCACTTCTGCATTGGAATTCCATATGCCTTCTGCCTTTTTAGGTGTTTTACTCTTGTGTGCATCCAAGTCTCGCTGTTCTTTATTAGAATTTAAACATCCTCAGACCTTTGCAATTGTACTGTATAGCTGTCAATTCACAGACTTGACAATTTTAAGTTTTAAAGAAATCCACTTTTTACTCCATTTCAGTTCTGGTATAGCTGCCCAATTTCAATTGCTGGAGAAGAATGTTGTTCCTACCATACCAGAATACTATAATTTAGCTGCATGGAGATATTTTACAAATCTCAGTATATGCTTGGGATTAATTTCATTCATCTAAGCCTAAGCACTGAACATGAATTGTTCTAGGTGAGTTGTTCTGTAGTTAGCACTCACATTCCTCAGGAGAGTCTCCTCCCATCCCAAGCCATGTCTCCAAAACTGTTTGTGCAAGTAGGCCCTGGCTATTGACCATGTGTCCACAGGGAGCCTGAACAATTTATTCAGATGGGCTGAGTCAGCTGCAGATGGTGGAATCTGTGAAGTCAGATATGATGGAATTCCAAAGTCTTTGCAGACCGATGATCGATCTATTCAGCCTTCCTCTCTGTATTTAAAGAATTATGTCATGTTATTATTTTTCCACCTGCAGATGCTTTAGCAGAAGCTGTGAAGAGTTCACCCCAGCTTGAGGCAGTGCCCAGCAGGCTGTTCACTGCTGCTGTCTCACCTGTATTAATTCTCTCTTCTTCAGTCTTCTGGCACCAGCATCACGGTGGACATCGCTGTCATGGGAGAGGCACACGGGCTCATCACAGACCTCCTGGCTGATCCTTCGCTGCCCCCCAACGTCTGCACGTCCCTGAGGACAGTGAGCAACCTGCTCAACACTCAGCTGACCTTCCAGGCCATCCACAAGCCCAGGGTGAATCCCTTGGTGTCCTTCAGTGAGAACTACACCTGCTCCGACTCGGAGGAATGTCCGGAGAAGGGAGAGAAACTGGCAATTCCCAAGGTGAGTGCTGGAGCCTGCCTCTCCCTAAAGGGATGGGCTGTCAGTGTCCCTGGGCTTTTTGTGTGAATTGCCATCTCTTCTTCCTTCCCTTAATTAGAAAGGTGAAACCTACAGAATCCCAGAATCATGAGGTTGGAAGAGACCTCTAAGATCATCGAGTCCAACATGTGCCCTCACACCTCACCTAGACCATAGCACCAAGTGCCATGTCCAGGCTTCTTTTAAACCCATCCAGAGGTGGTGATTCCACCACCTCCTTGGGAAGAGCATTCCAGTACTTTATTATTCTTTAGGTGAAAAATTTCTTCCTAATATCCAACCTGTACCTTCCCTGATGTAGCTTGAGACTGTGTACTCTACAGAAGTCAATTAAAAAGTTTCTGTTGGTGACCTTCAGGTGCTTTGGCTCAAGTCTAAACTGTTGTACACCCCACAAACTAACAAAAACATCACAGTCATTAGTATGACAAATACTGTGAGCTCATAGAAGTTGTCTTGAGAAGAAAAAGAAGACAGAACCATAAATATAAATGTAATACTGCCTTGAAAAATGGCTTTATGAATGCTCAGGGATCAGGCAGGAAACAAGCAGTGTTAACCACCCACACTTAGCAAGTGAACAGCGAGAAAGAGCACATCACTTTTGAAGCAGTGTGAATTGTAGGTTTGTTGCTAATTAGCTGTCCTGCAAGGCTTACATTTCGTTTCTGAAACTAAACCAAAATGCTTTTGTACTGCAGCCTCCCTTGTAAAATTAAATATAGGCAGAGTACATTGCACAGGCAAATGCTTTTATGTTTTTTACAGTTTAAATGGCACAGCCAGTCATTCATTCCAGCATTTCCAGGCATCTGAATTGCAACGCTCGTGATTCTTTTATTACAGCTTAGTGTGATGATAATTGCCACCCTATTTGCCTGTTTAGCAGCTGTATGTACAAAATGGATGTTCACAGGTTTTTAAGCACATTTCCCAGTTTATTTTAGTGACCATATCTATAATGGCTGTAGCCCAGGCTCTGAGGGGAAGAGTTAAGTGGAAGAGCACTGCTATCACTTGAGCACACACAGGGAGCAGATACAAGTTTGCTGTTGCATAATACCCTATGAGGAGAAGAGAAATGAAGGATGAAAAAATGAGTTTATGCTACAGAGAACTAATTTGATTGAAGAATTCATTGACCTAAATGTATTATGGTTCATAAAATAAATAGTTTGCATGTCTTTGTTTAAAGTGTCTAAAAGCAGATTTAGGACCTTCACCTTAACCATCTGACAATGAGCATTTTGTGTAAGGAGATAATGTGTTAACATATTTATCTGCAACTTTGAGCTTCAGAACCACAGATGGCTTCCATCTCATATTTCTTAACCTTCTGGCAAAGTCCAAGCTCTCCATTGCAGATATATTTATTTTAGTTCTTAACTATAAACACTTCACAAAAGAAACAGCTTACCAAATTATAGGATCTGCAACAGCAAATCTAGCTTCAAAAAAAATCCTTTATTATCTTTGCCTTCAAAAATTTGAAAAAAAACATGAGAATCCTGTTATTTGGAGAAATGGAGGAGTCAGGTGAAAAAAGTGCAGGGTGGTCAAGAAAAATCTGCTGTAAACAGTGATGTTTCCTCTAAGCTTTTTGAGACATCATATCCCAGAGCATGGAAGTTTTATTCTAGTGAGTTGGGTAGATATGGCAGGGAAAAAACTTGGAGCTCCCCTGCCTTATTTTTCTTACAGCCTTTCTTGGCCTGAATCTCTGATTCTGAGGATTCATGACAGTTTAAATCAGAGTAATTGAGGTTGAAAGTGCATCTGGAGATTGTCTAGTCCAGTCCTATCCCTCAGCTCAGTGAGGAGAAAGTTCCTCTAGGCCCAGCCTAGATCAGGTTGCTCAGGAGGGTGTCCAGTTGGGTTTTGAGTATCTCCACGAATGATTTCACTGCTTTTCAGGCAACTTCTCTGTGTTCAGTCCTCCTCACAGTAAAAAAATACTTTTCTGCATTTAATTAAATTCCTTGTGCTTCAGTTCTTGCTCCACTGGGCACCCCTGGAAAGAGCCTTCTTCTTTACACCCTCCCTTTAGCTATTGTGTGCACTGGTCAGATCTACCAGCCCTGATATATGCTTCTCTTTTTAGACTGAGCAATTCCAACTCCCTCAGCCTTTCCTTCCAGGACAGATGCTTCCGTCACCTTTATGGCCTTGCTAACTTTAAGTACCTTTGGCCACATCAGGTGTTGAACATCTGTGGCTGTGGGGCAAGGGATGGATGGATGGATGGATGGATGGATGGATAGATAGATAGATAGATAGATAGATAGATAGATAGATAGATAGATAGATAGATAGATAGATAGATATACCTTTTTTTAGATTTGAGATAGGGAGGATGGTCCAGACTATCCAAGCATTTAAAGCATTGGCTGTATTTGAAATGAATAATCCCTGTTTGAAATGAATAATCCCTGGGAGATAGATAGACAGACAGACCTTTTTTTTAGATTTGAGATAGAGAAGATGGTCCAGACTATCCAAGCATTTAAAGTATTGGCTGTATTTGAAATGAGTAACCCCTGTTTGAAATGAATAATCCCTGGGAGATGGATAGATGGATAGATGGATAGATGGATAGATGGATAGATAGATAGATAGATAGATAGATAGATAGATATACATACATATATTTTTTTAAATTGAGATAGGGAAGGTGGTCCAGACTGTCCAAGCATTGAAGGCATTGGCTGTGTTTGAAATGAATAATCCCTGTTTGAAATGAATAATCCCTGGGAGATAGATAGATAGATAGATAGATAGATAGATAGATAGATAGATAGACAGACAGATAGATAGATAGATAGATATACATATATTTTTTTAAATTGAGATAGGGAAGGTGGTCCAGACTGTCCAAGCATTGAAGGCATTGGCTGTGTTTGAAATGAGTGATCCCTGTTTGAAATAAATAATCCCTGGGAGATAGATAGATAGATAGATAGATAGATAGATAGATAGATAGATAGATAGATAGATAGATATACATACATATATTTTTTTAAATTGAGATAGGGAAGGTGGTCCAGACTGTCCAAGCATTGAAGGCATTGGCTGTGTTTGAAATGAATAATCCCTGTTTGAAATAAATAATCCCTGGGAGATAGATAGATAGATAGATAGATAGATAGATAGATAGATAGATATACATATATATATTTTTTTAAATTGAGATAGGGAAGGTGCTCCAGACTGTCCAAGCATTGAAGGCATTGGCTGTGTTTGAAATGAATAATCCCTGTTTGAAATGAATAATCCCTGGGAGATAGATAGATAGATAGATAGATAGATAGATAGATAGATAGATATACATATATTTTTTTAAATTGGGATAGGGAAGGTGGTCCAGACTGTCCAAGCATTGAAGGCATTGGCTGTGTTTGAAATGAATAATCCCTGTTTGAAATGAATAATCCCTGGGAGATAGATAGATAGATAGACAGACAGACAGACATACAGACATACATATCTTTTTTTAAATTGAGATAGGGAAGGTGCTCCAGACTGTCCAAGCATGGAAGGCATTGGCTGTGTTTGAAATGAGTGATCCCTGGGAGAGCCCGGATTGGAAGGTGTTGTCAGCCAGGATGAAGGCAGTGGAAGTGTTTGTTTGTGCACGTGCAGAGGTTTTGCAGCCTGTACCAACTGTCAGGCCCTGTTTCTCCGCAGCGCTTACGGAGGAGTTTGCCTCCAGGACTGCTGAGACGAGTGTCCTCGACCTGGACCACCACCACATCAGCCACAGGACTGCCCACCCTGGAGCCAGCTCCAGTGAGGAGGGACCGCAGTGCCAGCATCAAACCTCACGAATCTTCTTCATCCAGGTTACAAATGGCCTCCTCTCTCTTTTACCTTTCTCTTCGGGGAGATTTCTTTGGTTCTGTGTTCAAAATGCATTCAGAAATGCTGGCTGTGAACTCTGTTAGAATTACTTCTTCATGTTTCTCTAAATTGATTTGACAAAGAAGCAGCGTTCCCATTTTTTGTCAGATTATGCCAAAATTATTCATATTATTGGGTAGAAAAATAAATTTAAAAAAAAAATCTATTTATGCTAAGTGCAGAACTGCCCAATAAAATTTGAAGAAAGGCAAAAATATCTGGTTTTAAGTTTTCATGATATGCAAAGGTTGCCTATGTGGTTATTGCCCAGCCAAGAAAAACTGCAGCAATTAACCCAGCCATTTCTAAGAACACACCTAATGATGTGGTCCTGTCATTAAAGCAGTTCCTAAAGAACTTCTCCATCTCCCATTCTTCTCAGGGTCTGATCCTTGAGCTGGGATCATGGAGCACATGGTCCCCCTATGAAATGGAGAGAGAGTTGTGTCTGCTCAGCTGCTTAGAGCCAGCAGACAGCTTGTTTGGGGAATGTGCAGAGGTTTTACTAAAAGCTGTACCAGCTCCACATCATGTCATTACAACAGGATTTCCTCCCTTCTGGCTCCATCAATACTTTTCTGTTTTAGTCAGAAAGGAGCAGAGCCTTCAAAGGAAGGTGGAGAGCAGCCAGTTGTGTACCACCTTGTGAGAATTAAGTTCAGGTCCCCTCCCTACCTCAGCAAGGGAGCTGGTGGATGAAGAAGGAGTGTGGAGACACTGGGGAAAGGAAGATCAGAATGAAAGCACTATGTTCAAGAAGAGAATTCAGAGCTGGGACATCAGAAGACTCATGAGCTTTTCTGAAATTCCAAATTTGGTGCTGGTAGTGGGGAAGAGGACAGGACCTTGGAAGGCCCAACATCACCAGTGTTGGCTGTGGGATAGATTGGGGGAATGCAGCCCCAAAGAGCAGCTTGCTTCCAAGGCTGGCCTTTCTTCAGATACCCAAATCTGTCCTGTGGGTGAGCTGCCATACGGGGTGTGGAGGTGCTCAAGGCAGCCTGCAGAGACACTGAAAGCCTCATGCAAGACAAACACGTGCTTTGCCAAAGTTCCCTTTGTGAGAAGTCCCATCTGCCTCAGAAAAAGTAAATAAAAGGAAGCTGTAACCAAATGCAAACGTTCTCCACTCACAGACCTGTGGTTCCTGGGGTGCATTTGATTTATGGTGTTGATCCCACTCTCACGTAGTGTGTAAGTGTCCCAAGATGGGAATCACAGAGAGAGGGAGAGCAATTAAATATTATTGTTGGTCCTTTCCTGTGGTTGTTATATAACTCTGCATGAGGAGCCAGCTGAGCAGGCTATCAATTCTTCCTATGTTTAATGTCATAGCCAGTGGTGTAATTATAGCTCTGTCAAGCCTCCCAGCCTACTGTTTGCACTACTTCTTTCACAGTAGGAGAAACAATGTGTATTCCAGAAAGGGGGAAAAGGAATCCTATAAGTCTAGCTTTAGAAATTTTGGCAGAAGAAGAGACATCTGCTTTCAAGGAGAAGAATTTTGAGCTGAAGAGAAAAAAAATGTATCTTGGTTATCTGCCACTTCCCCTGTACCAAATTCAAGCGCTCCACTGGTCACAGAGAAAGAAACATTTCATAAGTTGAACAGTAGGAGAGAGGCTGACTCTGGAATTGCCCTGTGGCAGATTCTCTAGTTACAAAACATGCAGCTTGTTCCTCACAATGTGGGACACGACTTCTGGATTTCTGTAGTCACATATTTGCAGTGACTGTCAGTTTGAGATTAGTAATTCTCTATTCTTCCAACATGCCATTGAACTGGGTAGACATTATACTGGAAAAATAATAGAGCTCCCACATTCTTTCCCTCACCCACTTTTATATCCAGTGATTCTTCTGTAGGAACTCAAAGAATGTGGGTCAGAGATTTTTGGTTTGGTTTGGTTCATTTGGGTTATTTTATTCCACAGCAGGCCAGTGTGTTATATTCTTCACAACAATGAAAAAAAACAAAGCAAAACCTTTTTTTTTTTTTAAAACATCTGTATTCTTTCTTTGCTTCACTTCATCACAGATTGTAAGACTTTGGGCCCATGAAGACAGCCAGCAAGTATTTTTGTAGGTAGTATTTACTATTCCAAAACAAGATGTTTGCAGAGGTAACACAGCACCACATGCTTTTCTTCTTTCAGAATGTTTTTTCTCCTTCAAGCTGATTTTTTTCAAGCTCAGCTGGAGCGATGCTACTTTAAAAGTCTGTCTTCAGCCCTGAGTGTCATCTCATCACTTGGATGTGAGGAGAGCTGTGGAGCCTGGGCTGCCTGGCAGACCTGTCCAGAGAGCTCACAGCTTGATAAGAGCCAGTGCTGCATCCCTGCAAGAAGCTGACATTTGATGGGTGTCGTTCAGGACAGTGATTATAAATACAGTTTTCTTGCTGTGCAGAAGATTTTGGTCTCTTCTGGCATACAGTTACCTCCCAAAGGCTAAAAGCATGAACCCACACTGCTGCAGGGCACTCCCATCTGCTCCCCACACGCAAGGACACGTGCACCTGGATTCCTTCAGCACAGTTCTCTGGCACTGATGGCTCCAGGGTCTGAGAGGGGCATTTCTGGGGGATGCAGCAGGCATTTCACCTGCTTAGGGCATGGAGGGGCACACCACTAGCCACAGCCATGCAGGGTGCTCCCAGTTCTCCCCAGCCTCCTGAGGAGCTCCTCCAGTGCCCCAAGGGCTGTGCTGTGCCTGCTGTGGCACCAGCAGCAGAGGACACTGGGTTTCCAGTTCTGCTGAGAACTTATGTCACTTCTGGCTCTCTTAAGGAGCTGTTAAAGGAAAACATAAATTTAACTTATTTCAAGGCAGCTTTTGAGGCTCCTTGTGCTGTCAGAGCAATATAATGAAGGCATCTTTGTACAAATAAGGCAAATAGGTCTCAGCACTGAGGGAAGTCCAGCTCTGGAGTGGCTGCATTGTGAATATTTATGCTGAAGGTGGTACTGAGTGCCTCACAACACCACTTCAGCCAGCCCATGGATGTCATTTCCCTCTCCAGGTTTTGAGCTCTCTCAGTATCACGTACCCCTCGCTGCAGCTCCTCAGGTGATGACATCTGCCATGAAGGAGGCTTTTTCCTGCATTGAACGTTGCTTGTTTGTGCTCTGCTTTGGCAGCTCTGACTCCTGGAACAGCTCCATTCTGATGACAATCACCAAGAGCAGGTCCTTCTCCACCTCCTACGCCGTGTCCTCCGCCAACCACCTGAATGCCAAGCGGCAGAGCCGCCAAGGTGAGTGGCACCCCAGCTCTGCCAGCCTGGCCTGGCTCTGGCAGCAAACCACACAGCTCTGCTTTCTTCAGGGGGCAAACAGCCCCTGCTTGATTCTCTTTTTTGTACAGTGTTACAGACTCCCGTTGGTCTGGAGCTTTCTTGCCAGTCACTTTATTGGTTATTAACAAGGTGTTATTCTGTATTGATTGGTCGCTTTAACCTGGAAAATAATGGAGACAGAGTAACAAGAGTGCAGGAATTTGCTTGTGATCAAAATAAACATTTGACTTGTGGCTTTCAGAGATTATCCCAGTGAATTGAGAGGGAGAGGAGTGGGTGCATAATATCTTGTACTTGTAAAACAGCAATTAGCAAGCCCATCAGTCAGTTTTACATTGAGCAATTTCTGCTTGCAGAAAGTGTTAACAATCATCTCTTGTCCAAAGACAAGAGCTCCCCCGTGGTGGAGGGAGATCTCCATTCCATCATGAGCAGTTCCTAGGGATGCAAATAGAAATTTTGCATCAGTGTTTTATGTAGCAGATTGATATTGCAATACTTCAGACTATTTGTAATCATGTATTTTTAGTTATGATTTGTTTTCATGTTCCAGCTAAATAATTATCTCAATTTGCACTAGTTAATACAATTTAGACTTTTATGTATTAGCTCCATTGGCAGTATACAATTATCATTAGTAGAAGTTGATCTAGCTAAATCTGTAAATACATTAATTTCTAAAATGTGTCTTTAATTATGCACGAAAACATTCACATTTTAAAATACTGCTAGGTCTTCCTATTTTGGAAAAAACTCAAGTGTTTTCATATGTAGTTTTGCATCACATTGAAGCCATTGGTTTATATTTGTTTATATCTTCAACACTGCACATTGGAAGAAGTTCTGGAGGACCTAAGTGCATGGATGTACTTAAATAACTCTCTTTGTATTTTTATGTTTCTCTTACCTTGATTGTGAAAAAATCTTTACTGTTGCAAGACACATTTTCTCTCACTTTTGCCAGTAAATGGTTAAATGTTGGATTGTTGAAAAAAGTTTTGCTTTTTTCTGGTAATTTTATTTGTGCTTGCCTTCCCTGGTAAATTACTTTCTTAAAAAAAACCCAAAAAAAATATTTCAGGAGATTGGATCCCTACTAGCAGGAGCAAGCTTGCTGTGATTGGAGACATTATTGTGAGAAGTGCTGTTAAAATTCTCAGGACTTGTTTCAAATTGTTGAAGGAAGACCACGTGTACTGCATCCTCTACAAGTTATGAATGTAACTTGGTAATATATCTCAAAGATAGACAATAATCCAGCTCAATCCCCTCTGCAGCTAACAGACTGTGAAATGTTTCTAAAGACACATTTTTGTTGGATGGAAAGCTGATATCTCAATGAATTCATAGATGTGAAGCAGAGGTTTCCTGTGTTTTAAAGCCATTTCCCTGTGTCATGGCCATCTGATAACATTTTAAATGCTCTGAAGGCTATAGTGTTCTGATCTCAAGACTGGCATTGTATCCTACTTGCAATCATTGAATTAAGACACTAAATACATACCACATTTGCTGGGGAAATACCCTTAATCAAAACAGAGATGCTGGAGATCTCCAAATTACAGCACAGTAAAAATTACAGCACAGTAACTATCAGATTTTTTTCTTTTTTTAAACTCTTGGCTTGTCAACAGTAAATCATATTTTAGCCTCCTATCACAGTAAGTTTCTATCAGGGAAAAAGCACTGGAACTGTACATGTATATCCTGCAAGGTTAATATTTCATAAACTTAGATCAAGACACTGCCTTGTTTTAAGATAATTTTTGTGTCTGGAATGCATTTAGATAGAGGGCAAAATTCAAACATAAAACCCCTTCAAGTTCCTAAGGCCTTGCTGTCCTTTGGCTTTGAAGATGAAGGTGGTAAATTACCTGGGGCTGAGCTCCTGCAAACTTCAGAACAGGAGCTAACTCAATTTCCATGTGTTTCCTTTCAAGACAGATGAAGTTTGCTCCTCTGCACTTTGAGTCTTGTTTTGTCTGAGACTAGGAATTGCAAAGTGGATTCCAGGAGAAGGCAGCACTTGGTTTAAACACTGGATGTTTTCACTTTGGCAGTGGTGCTCAGGTGGAGTAAGGGACAGGGAGAGCTACACTTTGCTGGTGTTGCACGTGTGGATATTGGCAGTTTCTGTGCTCTAGCTCAGGTGTACAGAACCAGGTGCTGCAGAAATGGTTGCAGTTCTCCCTCAGTGAGCAACAGAAACAGAAAAATAAACTCAAGCTGAAGATGAAGGCCAAAATCTTTAAGAAATGGCCCCAAAGTGCAGTATTGTATAATGTATGACTACTAAAAATTGCTCTTTTTGGTTTATTTCTAGTCTTGAAACATGTAGAAATCCCAGTTTTGTGGTGTGTGAGCCTTTCTTGACCCTGTTTTAGAGGTGATGAGAGAGGAGCTGCAGATGGCTCTGGGAGCTGCCTGTTTGGGGCTGTGTCTCTGTCACTAGCACGTGTTGGTGCCAGCAGTCATGCCACAAACTCCTCTTTCATTTCATGCCTGCCCTCTCAGTGCATCCTGCTCACCAGGGAAAATGTGCTTTGTGTTTTGGGCCAGATCTTCAGCAGGTAAAAGTGGCTGACAGCAGTGCAAGGTCCTCACTCTGTGACAGCCCTGGGCTTGGCTCAGACTGGAGGAGGGAATTCTGATATCTAGTTTGCTTTTGGATACTCTGCTGGTGCATCTCAAAAAGAGTATCTCTGCACAGTGAACTAATAAAAGCATCTGCCACTTCTGTTAATTGACACAACTCCTCTTGTCCTTGGCCAGGTATCCCTCCAAATATTTCACCTCTCACCTCCCCGTGCCATTCGCCGATTCAGGGGACGCCTGCCACGAGTCCTACTGGCAAAACATCTTCTGTGTCATTTCCAGAGCCCACAGACACTGACACCAAGCAGGGCCTAAAGCCACACAAAGTCTTAACTTCTACTCAGAGTGCACCTAGCCTGTCAGACCCTGTCATCAGCCCCTCCATCATCTGCAGAAGGTGAGATGATCATTTGACATGCCTTGCAATCATTTCACACTGTTCTCATGAACATGTTCTATTGGCCCACATACAAGTTTTTTGTGATTTACTGCAGTGTTTATATTGATTTTTCAGGTTTATAGTACTTCAGTAAATGTGTAGATCAATGCTACAAAATGCTTCTAAAGTGGGAGACTGTTGGCTGTGTTTATTGCAATGTTTGCTGCTTTTACACCTGTCAGGTGGACAGCCTGATTCCTAAACAAATTCTCTGTCAATGACCTGCAGATGCCAAAGTTGGATTTCATGTTTACAGCTTGTGTTTCTGGAGCCATGCCCTTGACATGAGCAGTCACCTTTAGGTCACAGGCCAAGGCTTGCACAGCAGCACCTGATGTTGCATAGAAAAATCTGACTGCCAGGGCCAGCAGTGCCTGAAGAATCTGTGATTTTGAGCCTTCTCTCAGGAGGAGTGGGTCCTGTCTTCCTAGGCAGAGTCAGATTAGGTACTGTGGGGATTTATCTTCATTTTTTATTTAGAAACCAACTGCAGATGAGTTCTTTCTACTGCTAAGAGCTCCAGTAACACAATTTAATTTCTTACTTCAAAGTAGCCCTTTATTAGGTAACACAGACCACACCTGCTTTGCAAAATCAGCATTTTGGAAAGAAAGCTGTTCTGCTTGTCTTCACAGAAAGGGATCAGCTGCTAAATCAAATGACTGGAGTTTGCAGTGTGTGTCCAGTTCAGAAGAGTGGAAAGCCCTGGCACTGCCAGGCCTGTTCCAGGGCAGTTTCAAGGCTGCTTTGCTCATCAGGTGTTACTTTTGGCCACAGCACGAGTGGCCAGCCAGCAGAGAGCATGGCTGTTATCACTTTGACTGTCTTTGGAAATAGTTTTGAGTTTCTGCCTTCAGTCAGATGATTTTGGATGTGTCTCAGTGTGTTGGGTGCAAGGCTAGGAAGTGGCTGTGAGAAAGTAAAAATTGAGACTCCAGCTTTGCCCTGGGGAGTCATCCTCACTGGAGTTTGGAGCAGGATCCAAACAGGCTTTTGAGATGGATTTAGATTACTAAGTAGAAACTTGAAGTGCTTTTAAGAGTTTTCCAAAGGTATACCAAAACTGGGATTTGGAGAGGTTCATTTGAAATGAAAACTGTATTGCAGAACAGAAATAAAGCATAAATGTGCTGCAGTCTCATTAAGCTGTGCCTTTATCACCACTTCAACAAAACACTGTTATTTCACAAGTGGCATTCATTTCTGGAAGCCTTCTATTAAAAGGAACTAAGAATTGCATTTAAAACGTCAGAAAATAATCAATGTAAGGTTGTTGTAGGTAGTAGTGAAATTAATACCTTTTTCATCTTGTTTATCAACCTGACTGGTACCAGATTTATTTTCTTGGCTATGCACCACAGGTATCATTGAATACACATTAGCATTTTAATCTGGAAGTCTTTCAGGAACTCAGGATGTTTGCAGGGCATACCCAGCTCCAGGATATGTTTGGATGACCCAGCCAAAAGCTAGCTAGCTCAGGAGTTAAGCCATTTTTATATGTTGAACTTCAAATGGTGCAAAGGTTCTAGTAAAAAGTTTGACCAACCCAAATAATTCTGTAATAGTTGCTTTGTGAAGACAGTTATATATAAGATATGCCACAAAATGCTGACTTAAACCAGAAAAAAATGTGAAAATGTCAGGTTGTAATTAGGGTTTAAAGGGAACTATACACAAGGAATAAAGCTTTTTAATGGAAGGGAAGAGCCAGTCATTTTAAAAGGTCATAATATTGTGGTTTGTCCCAAAATGTGTTTATGTTCTGGAAATGATGAAGCAAACTCTGCCCGCTTAATTCTTATGTATTTCATATTCTGTCACTGAAGTAATGATAAAATAGAATTTTCCTCCTTAAAAGGGACATATTCAGGTTTTAGGCAAGAAGAGTGCAGCCAGATCATGATTGTGTTCAAACTGAATTCTGCAAGACTGGATGAGACTCTGGCACAGTTTCATAATTTTAATTGATCTTTATAGGGCAGCTGTAGAATAGAACTAGGGGGTTTATTTTGTGCTGGTATACTTACAGAATAATAAAAAA
Source organism: Haemorhous mexicanus (assembly GCF_027477595.1). Classification (NCBI taxonomy): domain Eukaryota; kingdom Metazoa; phylum Chordata; class Aves; order Passeriformes; family Fringillidae; genus Haemorhous; species Haemorhous mexicanus. The sequence goes on along the minus strand of NC_082345.1, from coordinate 1,810,193 downwards.
ATTATTTAAAGAAGTCACATGGTTCAGGCTTACTGCTGAAAACACAAATTCACCAATTTAATGGTGGTGGGCAGTTAATCCAAGAGCTTTCTGTGTTTTTGTCTCGAGATCCAATAAAACTTTATCACTCCCCTGTGATTTTGTCTGGAGAACATACCCTGGAGCATGACTTATGCTGTATGACATAATCTCACACTGCCAGTGGGAAATCCTTTTACACAGGACTTCATATTGTGTGTGTTTCTTGCTGCATTTCAGCTGTGGCAGACCCTACACCCAAACAGAAGCTGGTGATGGGACACTAAATAGAAATGATGCTACTACACACACCCTGAACAGAACAGGTAATTCTTTGCCAAAAACACCTCGTTCCCTCAAATTAAGTAATTATCCACTAAAAGGGCAGATGAGCTTGTCTGTCACAAAAGGAGAGCACACCCAGGTGAGTCCATACAAATTGTCTTGGATAATTATTATGTCCAAATGTTCCTTCCTTTTTCATATGCACAACATGTACAAAATGCTTATGGAGTTAAATTATAAAGGAGATACTGTTCCCCTCAATTTATTTAAATAATGGTCCTCAGAATTCTTTCTCTCCTCATTGCCTGCTGGCATTTTTTACACTCTGCAGGGTAAATCTTTAATGCCCTTGGACAGATTGTCCAACTTCAGAGCCAGCCAAGCAGCACATGTGTATTGTGAGTCAGAGCTCCTGTTGCTGTTACTCAGAAGGTCCCAGGCTGACTTCCATGGAACCCTTGCTATTCACAGCACAAGCTTTGTGATTTGTGTTTGCAGATGACCCTGCCCAAGCCACCTCTGACTACGAGACCAACAACAGTGACAGCAGTGACATCGTGCAGAACGACGACGACGCGGATTGCTCCAAGGAGCAGCCACGGAAGGGATCTGGCTGTAGGTCCTACACACCTGAGACCATCATCCTGCATCCCTTGACACCACCTGAGGTAGCTCCTCTAAGTTCCCCCAGCACAACACAATGAGTGTATGATGCACTGAGGGGGAAAAAAAAAGCAAAATGAAAACCAAACTAACCGAAAACCCAGATCCCCACAGAAAAAAATGTGGTCTAAGAGTGCTGCAAGGTATTGTTGTCTTAAAGAACAAATGTTGGAGTGTGATGAACAAGTGAGGATTGTCTCACAGCATTCAGCTGTGAGCTTGGTTGAGATGCAGAGGGAAGGCTCTGTTTAGTTAAGTTTTCCACAGTCTGTTGTACAACTGAATTAGTAATCTGCAGTTGACAGGGGCTCTTGAAAAATTTATTGTAATCTGCTGGAGTTGGACATGCTGAGAGAAGGCATTTTGCTTGAAATGTTCTGGCATTTCCTCATCTCCAGTTTCTAAGTAAAATGAAATTCCAGGGAGTATCCTGGGGGAAATGTGAAAGGAGGGCACAACCCAACTTTTATTTGAAGACCTTGAAAAACAGGTAGGTTTCAGTTTAAGGACTACAAATCTTCCCTTGGACTGAGCTCTGTTAGCCATGTTGGAGTGTAGTGAATGGGTCCTGATGCAGAAGCTGGGAGCTTTTCTCTCTGTACCACAGAGAATTTCACAATGAAGGCAGCCTCCCCTGGAAATGAATTAATGATCCCAGGAGTGAATGAATGAGTGAGTCTCAGTGCTAAGTGCAGGCACTGCTGTTTCATCAACAGAATTTCCTATCCATTCAAGTGAAACACATTACAAAGGAGAGTGAGTAGCTGCAGGGCTGCAAGAAATGAGGACATCTGAGCTGAGTGAAGTACTACTGACTTACACAATGCTAATGTGACTTTAGCTTTTAAGAGCAGCAGTTTTTGCTTGAGATGTTTCACTGAACTAACAATCCTTTTTATTCTGATTTCTGGCACAGGACAAACCTGTACTGGCTCCTGAACCCCTGGTTATGGACAACTTGGATCCCCTGATGGAGCAGCTCAATAGCTGGAACTTCCCAATCTTTGATTTGGTGGAAAAAATTGGGAAGAAATGCGGTCGGATTCTCAGTCAGGTGAGAGGTGCACCTTGTCTGCAGGGTCTGAATGTTGACAGATTTAGACACAGACATGTTAAAAGGCATTGCCCTTACAAGCTGATGATCCCTGACACCTAATTCAAAGGTGACAACATGAACTCTGCCTCATTATATTCCTGACTTTTGAATGTCTTCATTTTTAAATTTACAAATGTGCACGATAAAAATCACGCACCTGTTTTGCTTTCTGCTCTCTGCTTTTCTGAATGTTTTCTTGAGATGCTTCCAGCCCTTACTGAGTTCTTTGGGAAAGGATTTCTCATGGGGTTTAGCATGGGAGGGCTGAACAGTAAATATATTCAGTGGAGGCAAGATATACAGAGTTTCATCCTCTTTTATACTGAACATTTCAGTAACAGATCCCAGAAATAAAAGGTTGCAGATTTCAGGCTGGGCAAGAAAGTAAGGTTTGAGGAAGTGGGGGTAGGAAGAATTCTTGCTATATTCCCTTGCTTTTAAAGAATCAGAACTTTGAGAGAAAATTCATGTAATATTATGTAGGGAAGACAGATTTGCTGAGCTGGGATGGGAGAGCTTACTAGTCTTTCTTTCAGCTCTCAGGTTTTTATTCCTTCCTGTGGGTTTAATTCAGTTACTGACACAGCCTGTGCCTACCCAGCCTGATTGGTGTCACCTCCCAAAATCACTTTCTTGGCTGAACTTTCTCCTCTGTTATGCCCCTTTTCCTGGCACACTGACAAATTAGTCATTTTTCCCTTATAGAAGTATTGAAGATTATTAAACAGGAAAAGCAAGTAAGTGTTTTTATTATTATTTAGGGATGAAAGGGGAAAAAAAGCCTTGGAGAATCAGACTGAAGGAGGATCACTTTACAAGGCATTGTGTAGTGATGAGTGCTGGAAAGAAGAGATAAAGTTAATTGGTACAATGTGGTACAATTATCACCCCCCCAGAAACACAGAGGTCAGTGTGTCAGGCAGATTTCAGTGTAACAAGCTCCAGAGAATGCTGGATCAAATCACAGTCTCTTGATGGTTACCTGTTATTCAGCTAGAGTCAATTATCTGGTGGTCAACAAGGAGAGCCATGGCATGAATTCAGATTTATTCTGTGCTCTGCCTTTTTGTGTTCTGCAGCTTGGCAAGCAACATCTGAGTTTGACCAGCCTGCCAAGTCCCTAGGTTCATTTCAGAGAAGTAGGCAAACTGTGATATTGGATATATTTATGAGATAAACTCAGTGAGGCACTTTTGCCCTGGACAGTGAGTGTGGGGTTGAAATGCTCTTCTAGATCATACTGCTCATTTTTCTAATAGCATGGAATGATAATGGAATGATGGATGGAGCATAAGGAAAACCAGAACTTTCTTCTAGTGGCATAAAGAAGAGTCTGGATGAGCCAGAATTTGTTCTGGGTTTACATGGGTTCTCTGTAGGCTTTAAGCACTTCACCCAGCTGCATGGGCTGCTGTACCTCTGGACACAAGCCCTCTGAGCTTCCCTCACATTGCTCTAAAGCTCCTTACTCTTCCTCCCAAAATCTGGTTTTTGCACAGCTTCTCAACATGTTATCCACTTCACAGTTCCACAAAATGAGGCTTGAGAATTAAAATAGAGAAGCTTTAATATTTGTGATGAAAACTGAACATTTTCTGTAACAGCTGTTTATAGTAACTCCTTCTCCCTGACAGCAGAATGTGGCAAGTTCTACCTTGTTCACAAAACAGAGATCCTTATTACCCCCACCTACTCAGATGTTGCTAATGAAATTATTTTCAGAAATCAGTTAGCTAAAGTATATAATTCTTTTTCTCCAGCCAAAAGCACGATTTTTTTTTTGGTTTGATTTTTAAATCCTGGGATATTATTAACAAAGGTAAACAAAAGAACCAATGATTTATTCTCAGTATTTTGCTATCAAATGGACTAACCCATTCAAAAAAAAAAAGTAAATTAAAAAGCTGAATTAACTATGTTTGCCATGCTGGGTTAAATTTATGAGATGGAACAAAGCAGAGTTGACACATGCCTCCAGGGAAGCATTCAGTTTAGAAAGCAAATGCTGGCTTAGCAGCTTTGAAGCTGCTTGAGATATCTGTTCCTTCTTTGTGGAATGTTAAATTGATTCAGACATATAAAAAGACCCCAGACCAGTCAGGAACCATGAAAGCATCTGTGCAAACTGGAGTGGCAAGCCCAGTCAATGTGGCAGTGACAAATGTGCATGAAAGGGCTCAGAGAGGAGCATAAATTCAGTCTCATTTCAGAAACAGATCCAAGCTCTCAGAACTCAGCTCTTGCTTCATAGGAGGCCATAAAATTCAATAATGTCTTTAGTCACACTTAGCAGTTTTCTTACAGCACCTGGAAGACTGAAACCTGTGGTTTAACTTTTATTGCTGGGTCAATATATGTGGGGGTACCAGCTGAGGGTTTCTCTGGGGCTGCATTGGAGGCACTGAGACAGCAGTTCATGTTCACACTCAGGTGTTTATTATTTCTTATCAGTGAAACAGCCTCACTGCTGGGAGTTCTGCAGCTTTCCATTAGAAGGCACAAAATGCCCAACAATCTCTTGCTACAAGGCCTTTTAAAGCTAAACTCTCCAATGAAGAGCTGACACCTGGATTATTTCCCTTTTAATCCAATAACTTCAGAAGTGCCCATTTTGTGTCAGTGCTGCCTACATTTCTGAGCATTCATCTCTCCTGAGCACCTCCTCACTCACCCATGGCATTCTCCTGCCCAGTGCATCCTCTCCTGGGTGTTCACACTCACCTTGTGTGACACTGTTCACAAGGTTCCCAGGATGAGGGAAGAGATGAGAAAGTTGACTCCATGTATCAGAAGGCTGATTTATTATTTTATGATATATAATATATTATATTAAAACTATACTAAAAGAACAGAAGAAGGGATTTCATCAGAAGGCTGGCTAAGAATAGAAAAGGAATGAATAACAAAGGTTTGTCTGTGACCGAGACAGTCTGGACAGCTGGGCTGGGATTGGCCATTAATTAGAAACAACCAGGTGAGACCAATCCCAGATCCACCTGGTGCATTCCACAGCAGCAGATAAGAATTGTTTACAGTTTGTTCCTGAGGCCTCTCAGCTTCTCAGGAGGGAAAAATCCCAAGGAAAGGATTTTTCATAGAACATGTCAGTGACAACCTTGGGTGCAGGAATGCTGAGAGCAGCTCTGCCTCCTGAGCTGTTTGCTGCCCCTGGTATCCTTTGGGGTCATTTTTATCATTTCACCACCAAAACTGGAGAGAAAGCAAGGACTCAATGCATTGGAGCCATGTGGTTTCCCCTTCTGACAGTCCTTTGCTGCTTCTTCCTTTCCTGAGCATTGATTTGAGTCAAGGATTTGGGAAAATACTCCCAGAAAAGCAGATTTTCACAGGGTAATTCAACCTAAGGAGTTTTATGTCAAATTTGCAGAGTTTTTCTCATCTACTTAGCAACATAGGTGATTTTTTTGGCTTTTTTTCTTTCAGGTATCATACAGACTTTTTGATGACATGGGGTTGTTTGAAACTTTTAAAATACCAGTGAGGGAATTTATGAACTACTTTCATGCCTTGGAGTGTGGATACAGAGAGATTCCTTGTAAGTAAAAATTCCTAGCACCTGATGATGCTTCCCTTGAGTTTGGGGGATTTTGTATTGAAGCCTTTCTTCTTGCATTATAAAGCTATTTTTTTTTTCTTCCAGTACATCATGACCAAGTGGATGGCGGGCAGAGGCTGGTGCTGAACCACAGCCTGTCATCTTTTTTACTTTGTATTTCATCTTTTACATTGTTTCCTAATTCATGGCAAAATCTGCACAAGCCAGAAATCATATAAAACTATTATAAAGAAAGACTGTTTCCTGATAATGCAAGTGTACCCCAGTGCCCCAGCTGGAGGTTCTGGAAACATTTAACCCCCTAAAGGCAACTTGGACTTTTACACAGTAGCAGTGCTATGCAAACAAAGGAAATGAGCTTTATAAGCAGAAAAAATATGCCCCAAAATGAGTGAACCCTGTTCTGTCACTACAGCTTAGCTGCTGTTTTTCAGTGGGAAACATGTATTCCCTGAAAAACCTGTTTTCAGTCATCCCCAAAGTATTTCCTAATTCAAATCCAATTTATCAAAGTGCTTCAGCTGCAGAAGACTCTTGTTTTCCCAAGAGGAAAGAGTTCATACCCATTTTAGTGGCAGATAAACCCAGCACTGAGGAGCACAGGACACCCTGTTTTCTCTGCCTCACAGAAAAATGTGGGTGACACAAGTATGAGAAGTCATGTAGTCTCTCAATTGGAGCAGTGGGAAGGATTTAAGGAAAGCTGCCTCAAACAGTAGGAAGAGTTTAAGGAAAGCTACCTCCAAATGCCTTCAGCCAGGTGGTTTGGAGTCTGTTCTGGGAAAGTGAGACCCAGTTTTGATCCTTTCCTTGTGTTTGAGCTGGATCAGGGATCCAGAGCAGCAGGTCACAGCCTGAGGAGGTCAGAGATGGAAGTCCCACAGCCTGTTCTGCTGAAGCCATTCCCTTCTATTTGAAACATTTATTCATAGAGTCTCTGGGGGTGTTGTGAACCTAGCACTCTATTTCCTTGGTTTTTTCTTAAGTGCTTTTTTGTTGTTGTTTTAATAAAGAGGAATCATCTTCTAACGCAAAATCAATTTATCTTCCTGTTTTCCATTTCTGTGAAGAAGGTGGAAGCAGCTCTGCTGCAGGTGCTAGTGTTGGTTTTGTCTCTGCTGGCCTCTGGCACACGGTACCCACTAGATGGTGCTGGCAGCCCTCTGTCAGCAGTGCCTGGTGTTTCACAGCTGCCTGCTTTTCTCCCCATCACAGATCACAACCGAATCCATGCCACGGATGTGCTGCACGCCGTGTGGTACCTCACAACCCAGCCCATCCCGGGACTGCCTACGGTCATCAACGACCACGGCTCAGCCAGTGACTCAGGTACCTTGAGATGGTTTTCATCCTGAAGTTCCCCTCGTCAGGTTTGCTGTCAGAAAGGCAACAGCTGGGGATTGCATGCAGAGTTTTTTGCAGTCTGTAGCACAGTGGGTGTTGAAGGTGTGCAGGTGTGTTTGTGTAACTTTGAAGGGAATGGAATTGTTCCTCCAAAACTTAATAGTTAACATTTAATGATGTGTGAGTGCAAGGCTTTGTGGTCACCTTTAATGACAGATCTTTGCTACCATTTTATTTTTGCAAAAGGTTTTTTCCTAGGCAAACTGTATTATTAATGCTTTCCAGTGCTGTACCAGAGGCACTGTAGACTTAAATCCCTAAACCCTTCATTAAATCCTTAAACCCTTCATTGTTTTGCTGTTTTACAATTTCTGGGGCATGCAGGCAGTGCTGTGCACTTGCCACTGCTTGGCTATGATGGACTGTTCTTTGCTTTTCCTCTCTATCTCTAAATAAAAAGACTTGTTACCATCTGGCAGTTGCTTTACAAGCCACTCTTCTTCTGTTTTATGATTGCTCACTACTGGAAGCTGTTCTTGCATTTTTATATTAATTTCTTCATGTTCAGCTGTGGCAACTAGAAGACCTGTCTGTGTTTTGTGGGAGTTCTCAGAGAGTTGCTGGGAAAGCAGCAGTTTATTCAATTTCTGCTTATTTCTTTTCTTTTTTGTTTTTTCTTCTTTTTTTGGGGGGGGGGGTTTTGGGGGGGTTTTTTGTGGGTTTTTTTGGGTTTTTTTTTTTTTTTTTTTTTGGTGGTGTTAAAGGGATTTATTCCCAGAAAAATTTATTAGCAAGGGATTTCAGTGGCTTTCTAGGTGAGGTGGAATGAAAGGGGTTGAGTTCTGGGGCTTTTTGATGTTTGTTATTTGAGAGACATCATTCAGCTGTGTGCAAGATCCATTTGAGGTCGTTCAGATTAAATTAGCAAAGCATCTCAGTACCTGTCTCTGACAGGGATGCTCAGGAGGCTTCAGAAGGAGGATGATAAGCAGCAAAGATCCAAAGTCTAGACATTTGTATTGGAAAACACACACTGTAATTTAATTACTGAATTTTAGTCCATTGCTTTAAGGACTATCAGTGTCTCATGGACTTGTCTGCATGATGAAAGAAATTACAGAAAGCAGTGGGAAGATCAGGTCTCCCCACAAAGCTCCAGCATGGCTGTGAATCCATGTCTCACTGCTGTAACTTACAGAGTTGGAGAGCAGGTTTTGCTGGAGGGCTGGAAGATCCCCAGGTGGGATCAGAACTTGTTCCTTTCCAATTGTTTCCCTTATTGTCCTGGATCACAGGCACAGAAAGCACTGAGGTCAGGCTGCATTTATCCTTACTGTAAATGTGCTCCTTCTCTCCCTGCTTTCTTGCTTCTGTTCGAGTAGATCACTGAAAGAGTGGCCCTGGATTTTTTACTGTTTCCATGTCTTTCTTTCTGCTCAGATTCTGACAGTGGGATCACCCATGGCCACATGGGGTACGTCTTTTCAAAGACCTACACACCTTCAGACGACAGCTACGGATGCCTGGCTGGCAACATCCCTGCCCTGGAGCTGATGGCTCTTTATGTGGCTGCAGCCATGCATGACTATGATCACCCAGGAAGGACCAATGCCTTCTTGGTAGCAACCAGTGCTCCTCAGGTAAACACACCTCAGGCAGTTGGGAAGGTCTCCAGGACAGCTTTTCCTTGCTGGTGGTGCCTGTGGCTTCCATTAAGCACAAGGCTCCCAAATATTTGGAAACAGCTTCTGTCAAAGTGACAGAAATAATCACTTCACTTGGGGATTGCTGGTAGGAGGCTTCTTACACAGCCTCAGTGGGCAGAGCTGCTGAGAAAGGTGCTGATAAGCTGTGTCACTGAGGAAGGTAAAGCTCTGCTGCCTGATGGAGAACCTGCAACTGTGCAAGAATGGAAGAATTATGTACCAAGTAATGCACAGAAAGATTAAATAAAATAAAACATCCCAGTTGTGTAGCTGACTGTGCTTTGCAAGTTAATTGTGCATGACCATAACACATTTTTTGTTGCTTCTATAGAATGAGCAGCTTCAGTCTTTTTATGAAAGTATTGGGAAGCAGGGAGTGGAAAATAATCTCAGTGTTATAAATGTAGAATTGAGCTTTGCCTAAGATTACACAGAAGTTGCTGCCAGTCCTGAGAGTTGAATTCAGCAATTCTGAGTCACTCTTTATTGGCTTATTTATTGGCTTAATTATGAAATCATCTTGCTTTACATAGCTGACCTGCCTGGCTTCAGTACACTGTGCTGAAAAATACTTCTGTTGATGAGGAAATAAAAAAATGGTATGGTGGCAGGTTTGGTAGGGATGCAGAAATTCTGGATTTATTCCCCAGCTTGCAACCAAAATTCCTCTGTCACCAAGAGCAAGTCACCTGAACTCTCTCTGGTGTCACTTTGTGTCTATGAACTGGTAGAAATGCTTCTCATCCTTGTATTTCCTTCTCATCCAATGTATTTCTGTGATCAAGAGCTTTGATCCTTTGGCCAGGTAAATAGACTGGGAGATGACATGTGCTCTCTTTAAATCTATTTGTAATAAGAAACAAGTGCTATAGCTCTGTGCTTGTAAAAATCAGAAAAGGGAGTTAGATTATTAGCCTTTTTGTATTTACTCTAGTTTGAAAATGAATTAATAGGGAAAAAAAATGCTCTTGTTATTTTCTGAATGGAATTACCATCCCTATGAGAGTTCAGCATCTTATTTTGATAAAGATTTGACCCATTTTGGATTTTAGCCCTGAGATATCTGTCAGGCTGAGTATGTGTTTTCAGGTTGCACACTGGAATTTCACCTGTTTCTGTCTTTGGAATCAGTCCTACCTGGACACCTGCCTGGTGCAATTACCAAAGAGCAGTAATTAAGAGAGGTTTATTCTGACAATCAGACACCTATGTTATACTAGCCATCAACCTGTGGCCTGAAACAGGATGATCCATTGCTGTGATTTTGCTAAGATGGTTTTTCCAAGATGGTTTTGCGAAGATCATTTTGCTGAGATGGTTTTGCTAAGAAGGTTTTGCAAAGATGGCTTTGCTGAGATGATTTTGCTAGGATGGTTTTGTGTAGATGGTTTTGCTAGGATGGTTTTGTGTAGATGATTTTGCTAAGATGGTTCTGCTAAGATAGTTTTGCCAAGATGATTTTGCTAGATGGTTTTGTGTAGATGATTTTGCTAAGATGGTTTTGTGTAGATGATTTTGCTAGGATGGTTTTGTGTTGATGATTTTGCTAAGATGGTTTTGTGTAGATGATTTTGCTAGGATGGTTTTGTGTAGATGATTTTGCTAGGATGGTTTTGTGTAGATAGTTTTGCCAAGATGATTTTGCTAGATGGTTTTGTGTAGATGGTTTTGCTAGGATGGTTTTGTGTAGATGGTTTTGCTAAGATGGTTTTGTGTAGATGGTTTTGCTAAGATGGTTTTGTGTAGATAGTTTTGCCAAGATGATTTTGCTAGATGGTTTTGTGTAGATGATTTTGCTAGGATGGTTCTGCTAAGATAGTTTTGCCAAGATGATTTTGCTAGATGGTTTTGTGTAGATGGTTTTGCTAGGATGGTTTTGCCAAGATGATTTTGCTAGGATGGTTTTGTGTAGATGATTTTGCTAGGATGGTTTTGTGTAGATGATTTTGCTAGGATGGTTTGTGTAGATGATTTTGCTAAGATGGTTTTGTGTAGATGATTTTGCTAGGATGGTTTTGTGTAGATAGTTTTGCCAAGATGATTTTGCTAGGATGGTTTTGTGTAGATGATTTTGCTAAGATGGTTTTGTGTAGATAGTTTTGCCAAGATGATTTTGCTAGATGGTTTTGTGTAGATGATTTTGCTAGGATGGTTTTGCCGAGATGGTTTTCCTAATACGGTTTTGTGTAGATGATTTTGCTAGGATGGTTTTGTGTAGATGGTTTTGCTAGGATGGTTTTGTGTAGATGATTTTGCTAAGATGGTTTTGTGTAGATAGTTTTGCCAAGATGATTTTGCTAGGATGGTTTTGTGTAGATGATTTTGCTAGGATGGTTCTGCTAAGATAGTTTTGCCAAGATGATTTTGCTAGATGGTTTTGTGTAGATGGTTTTGCTAGGATGGTTTTGTGTAGATGGTTTTGTCAAGATGGTTTTGCTGAGATGATTTTGCTAGGATGGTTCTGCTAAGATAGTTTTGCCAAGATGATTTTGCTAGATGGTATTGTGTAGATGGTTTTGCTAGGATGGTTTTGCCAAGATGATTTTGCTAGGATGGTTTTGTGTAGATGATTTTGCTAGGATGGTTTTGTGTAGATGATTTTGCTAGGATGGTTCTGCTGAGATAGTTTTGCCAAGATGATTTTGCTAGATGGTTTTGTGTAGATGGTTTTGCTAGGATGGTTTTGTGTAGATGATTTTGCTAAGATGGTTTTGCTAAGATAGTTTTGCCAAGATGATTTTGCTAGATGGTTTTGTGTAGATGATTTTGCTAGGATGGTTCTGCTGAGATAGTTTTGCCAAGATGATTTTGCTAGATGGTTTTGTGTAGATGGTTTTGCTAGGATGGTTTTGCCGAGATGGTTTTCCTAATACGGTTTTGTGTAGATGATCTTGCTAGGATGGTTTTGCTAGATGATTTTGCTAGGATGGTTTTGTGTAGATGGTTTTGCTAAGATGGTTTTGTGTAGATGATTTTGCTAGGATGGTTTTGTGTAGATAGTTTTGCCAAGATGATTTTGCTAGATGGTTTCGTGTAGATGATTTTGCTAGGATGGTTTTGCTAAGATAGTTTTGCCAAGATGATTTTGCTAGATGGTTTTGTGTAGATGATTTTGCTAGGATGATTTTGTGTAGATGGTTTTGCCAAGATGGTTTTGCTAAGATGATTTTGCTAGGATGGTTCTGCTAAGATAGTTTTGCCAAGATGATTTTGCTAGATGGTTTTGTGTAGAGGATTTTGCTAGGATGGTTTTGTGTAGATGGTTTTGCTAGATGGTTTTGTGTAGATGGTTTTGCTAAGATGGTTTTGTGTAGATGATTTTGCTAGGATGGTTTTGTGTAGATGGTTTTATCAAGATGGTTTTGCTGAGATGATTTTGCTAGGATGGTTCTGCTAAGATAGTTTTGCCAAGATGACTTTGCTAGATGATTTTGCTAGGATGGTTTTGCCAGGATGGTTTTGCCAGGATGGTTTTGCCAGGATGGTTTTGCCAAGATGGTTTTGCCAAGATGGTTTTGCTGAGATGTTCCTCACTGCCCCTTGTGCTGCTTCCCCAGGCGGTGCTGTACAACGACCGCTCCGTGCTGGAGAACCACCACGCTGCTGCTGCCTGGAACCTCTTCATGTCCAGGCCAGAGTACAACTTCCTGGTCAACCTGGACCATGTGGAGTTCAAGCATTTCCGCTTCCTCGTCATCGAGGCCATCCTGGCTACTGACCTGAAGAAGCACTTTGATTTCGTGGCCAAGTTCAACGCCAAGGTGAGATCAGTTTGGGTTTCTGGAGGCAGAAAAATTGTGGGCCTTGGTAGCATCCAGCAAAAAGGGTTTCTGTTTCCTCTGAATGTCCTTTTGGCTGCTGTATTATATTTATAATAGATTTATATTTTATAAATAATAGATGTATATATATAAAATAATATATTATATTGCTTTTCACTTATTTTTCCCTTTCCATATTGTTAATTCCACCCTGGGCTCAGCTCACCTGCTTATGCTAGTGATTCTGTTGAACAGCTAAATATATTTTGCTATAAGCCCAGGTTAGATTTTCCTCTTTTGCCTGGCATCACCTCCCTGGTTTCCCTTTTTCCTGTCACAGGTGAACGATGACGTTGGCATCGACTGGACCAACGAGAACGACCGCCTGCTGGTCTGCCAGATGTGCATCAAGCTGGCTGACATCAACGGGCCTGCCAAGTGCAAGGACCTGCACCTGCAGTGGACAGAGGGCATCGTCAACGAGTTCTATGAGCAGGTAAAGGCACTCCAGAGCTGCCTGCCTGCTGGGCTGGGGCATGGCAGTGCTGCTGGCCAGTGAAAAGTCACAGAGTAGGGCTGAAGAGGTTGGCTAGAGCCACATTAACCCTTTTTTTTTGCTGGACCAGTCAAAGTCCATTTGTCACTGAAGTTTCTGATGTGTCCTCAGAGTCCTCTGGTGGTGGTGTTTCTACAGGCTGAACTGTTCATGTCTGGCACTGTGGACAAGCACTGGCATGGTGAACAAGTGTTCCTTTCCTCTTTTTTTTCCTGTTGTTTTTCTCCTGTTTTCTCCTTTCCATCATGGCTGTCATTTCCCTCTCCTTTAGTGCAAACCATGTTTTCACCCTTCCTCCTGTGTTCTTTCAGCTGCTTCTCATGGCTCTCCTCTGCAGTCTCACACTTTTATTGACATGTAATCTCACAGCATCCTTGTTCAGATGGTCTAAACAGAGCAGTGGGAATGTTTCAGCTTCTCTGCAGGCCACACCTACCTCTGTTCACACAACCAGGACCTTTGTGTGCTGAGCAGGACTGCAGCACTGGCTTTCAGCTCCTCACAGGCCAGCCACAGCTGCTCCCTGACCCATGCTGCAGTTTTAGGCCAGCCCTTGCAGCTCTCAGAGGTTGGTCAGTACAGCTGCTCTCATTATGCAAGGTGGCACCAGGAAGGAGGAGAGGCACAGGTGGATTTAGAAGCCCTGGGAACACAGCCAGGCACTGCTCCTCTCTTTCTAGGTGTAAGGGAGCCCTTAACTGAACCTCATTTTCTCATTTTCACCTCTTTAGCCCTGCTGAGTGCAAGGGTCAGGGCTGTTCCCACACTGTTCCTCTGCTTCCTGAGTGGGAACATTTTGAATGTTCTGGTCAGATTAAACTCCACATCCTTTCTTTCCCAGACAAGGCAAGCAGGCCAAATCACTGAACAGGACAACCACAGACTTCTCAGGGAGGCTGTGCAGTGACTTGGAGTCACAGACTGATCCCTCTTAAAGCTTTTTCAGCTTCCCTTAAATTTACTGCACTTACAGTTTGGGGAAAAAAAATCCAACCAGGATTTGCTGCTGCCTTCTGGAGAATGTAAAGAGACAGGGAAAGGGACATAATTCAGATCCTGACCTGAAGCTTCCTCATTCCTTTCAAATCTCCCAAGAAAAAGAAAGTACAATGAACCTTACCTATAGTATGAATATAGATGGTTCCATTTTTGCTTCCATTTTTTTTCTTAAACAAAGAGAGTGTGTCCCAGAACAACCTTCATGCCCCAAATTTTCTCTGAGGAAATGCTTTTGTTCTTTATTACCACTGTCCCAACAAACTGTGCTTCACAATTCTGGTGATGATCATAGCTTGTGTGGGTGGCTGGGGCATGCAGACAGAAGCAGTCAGTCAGATGTGGGATATGACTTTGCTTTTTTCCTGTAAAAGTTACATCAGAAGGAAGTGCCCCAATAAATAAACACCAGCAAAGCCGTGGAGAGTCAATCAGGCTGGTGAGGATACAGGTGTGGGAAGATGTGGTGTTACCTGTTCCACACTATGAGCCTGTGCTATTTTCCATCAGTCAGAAATGGGATCCAGAACAGAGAACATTTTCTTTCTTGGATTTGTTTTTGGCATTAAGGAGGATAAGCTAGATTCTCAGTTTCTTTTATCTCTATTAAAAGCTGGTTTTCTTTGCTGTAATATGCTACAAGAGGTGTATCAAACTATGTTCACCATGTTTTTGAGCATTAGATTTTTTTTCTGTGACTGGAAAAGTCTTCATATTCTCATTTCTAAAAAAGGAGAATTGTATGGGAAGTTTGAATTTTCCTGGAAATATTATCAAAAAAGCACACATAAGTGAATTCAACCTATGCTGTGAAAATCATGAAATATCTTTGTTACAATAAACACCAATTCCTTTCAAGAATTTCACTCCCATAAACATAAAAACTGCCTATTAAAAATGTATTGTATAAAAATATTCAAAATCCTGTGTCATTGTTGCAGGATGTTTCCTTCTCTTCACATGTCCAGTAGAATTATTTGAAGGCAGGCATATTAGAATTAAAAAAACCACACTGCAAGTTGTTTCTCATAATAAATCATGTGTGAACAGAACAATAAAAAAGAATTTGTAAAGATTTCAGCAGTCAGCATTTCTCCCAGTTCACATTGGGAAATCTCAGACACGTTTCTGTAAAGAGCAAGCTGTCACCTCTTCTTAATGTGCTTGCTATTTCAGCAATGGATGGCATCTTGCAGTGTTTTGTCAACACAAATATTTTGTTTTCAATGATTGCACATAACGTTTCAGGGTTAGTTATTATAAAATAAGCAAACAAAACACAAGGAAATGAGATATTTGCTGTAGATACTCCAAAATTTAGCTCTCGTTTTTTGGCCTTCACCAAGTATAGACAGGATGTTGGTCAGCTGTGAAGACCATTACTTTTGAAAAATTTCCATTACCAGGAGATAAATATAAGCAAACATAATGGAAAGTGAAAATGCATCTCCAAATTCTAACACATATCCCATCATGTAGAGCTCTGTCTTGTATTACAGCATTCAGCTGCATGTGAGGCTTGAGTAGGGAGGTCAGATATTTTTGGGGGGAGATGGCATCTGGTCTGCCATGTCTGCTCAGCTGAAGGCTCACTGATATCACCAGAAGCTTTGCTGTGCTAGGGAATTGAGTATATCAGATTTGGCTCTGCAATGAAATTTCAGTTTATTTTGCATCATGAGAAGAGAGAGAAAAAACCTGCCTTAAAAACCTCCCTCTCTCCCCAAAAAAGCTTTGTGGGAAAGATTGACTGTATTTGAACAAGTGAATGTCATACATTGCTTTAATTGGGATCATTCCAGTAGTCACTGGGAGCAAATATCTGTGACACAAAGCCAAAAGGACATCTCCAGTTTACTTTTAATAAGGATGAAATCAATAACAAAACTAGTCTGGTGAGATAGCCCTGTCGTGTAGAAGATGTCTCATTCCCTGTAAACAAGGCTGTTGTGAGCTAACAATCACACAGTCAGAAGGGATTTTTGTTTTTTTAAATAATGTGAAGAAAGAAATAACAATTTTCAAGGTTTAACACAGGGTAAAGTTCAGGGCTAGGGGCATCCTCCTGCAGAGTCATTGTAAAATTCATTCTGATGAAATTCACATTATTGGTTGGTATCAGATCCTGCAAGACAAGAGCTGTGACTGTGCCCATTTGACACGTTGGCACTGTCATGATGGAAGTGCCAGGCTGAGGTGGCATTCCTATTTTCTGGAAAAATCCCTTCACCCAGGATTTTCTCCTGGGAAGCTGAGAAGCCTCAGAGAAAAAGTAAAACAATATTATCTCATTTGCTTCTCCTGTGTTTCGCTGCTTTGGAATGTGTTTGGAGATTGTTTCATTGGTTTCATGAGAATTATTTTGACTCAGGGCCAAGCTCTGTCAGGGCTCTGGAAAGAGTCACGAGTTTTCATTATTATCTTTTTAGCCTTCTATAAGTATCTTTTCTGTATTCTTTAGTATAGTTTAGTTTATAATATAATATAGTATCTTATATATAGTATCTCTTATACTGTAATATAGTATGTTAAAAGAATAAATTAGCCCTCTGAGCACATGGGGTCAGATCCATCACTCCTTCCTGCCTCAGGGCACCCTGCAAACACTACAGGCTGCCCTCTAGGTGTTGTCCTTTCAGCATTTTTAATTGTCTGGATGTGCTTTACTGCTTTTTGTGGCATGGTTGTGTTTCACTTAGCCCTGAGGAATGTTTTCCATCTGCAGGGTGATGAAGAGGCCAGCCTGGGCCTGCCCATCAGCCCTTTCATGGACCGCTCTGCTCCCCAGCTGGCACACCTCCAGGAGTCCTTCATCACTCACATCGTGGGACCTCTCTGCAACTCCTACGACTCGGCAGGGCTGATGCCAGGAAAATGGATAGAAGAGAGTGATGAGTCAGGAGACACCGATGAGCAGGAGGAGGAGGAAACAGCAGAAATGGACACCTGTGAAAACGCCGAATCCAGTACGTGGCTGTCACTTCCCTTTTCCAACAAAACAAGTTCCATGTAGTGACCAAGGCACTAAGCAGAGGCTGTGAGCTGGCCAGGTTCAGCATGGGCCTCCTCCAGAGTGACAGTGAGTCCTTGGTGTCCTTGGCTGTCCTTGGAGAGCTGGAGCCACTTATATTGTGCATGGAGATGCTCCGTGGTTTGAGCACTAATGTGGTTCACAGCCAGCACTTATCTCTACCTTAGCTGGGGTTTCTGGTGGGGGATCATCAGTGCATGAGGGCTTTCTAGACCCTTTCAGGCCTGGTGTTGATAGACTGCAAGAATTCCAGTTGAAAAAAGGATGTTTGGGAGAAGATTTTTCAAGGAAAAGACTCATCATTTCCATGAGTTAACCTGACAAACAGGAATAATAGAATGAGGGTCTGAAATGCTGATGGAGTAAAGGAGTTTTAACAATGGAATCATTTTAATGCACATCTCTTCAAGGTAACATGGAGAAGAGGGGGAAGAGAATTGGCACTGAGCATTGCTGTGTTGAGTGCTGGGTGCTGCATCACTTGGCTAACCAGTACCTAAAGCTCATATTCTCCTCTAGAAAGGCAACACTGCCAATGTTTGCTGTACTGAGATGAAAGGTTTTTACCTTGAAAGGAGATTTCAGGCACTTGTGGGAAGTGATTTTTAAGAGAAAATACTGCAGCTGTAGACCTCTTCCTTTTATCCTTTAATCCTGCATTACCTTTTTCTTTCTTTCATGTTCTCTCTCCCTCTGAATTTTCTACTGCTGATCCTTTATTTCCCTCCTCTGAGTCATCTTTCTCTCTCTCCCCTATATCCAGAAGTTTCAGGAAACAGCAGCCTAAGAAAAGAAAAACCAATACTTTTTCCTCAACAGCCTCACTTTCTCTGCTCTTTCCCACACATGTTTTTTCATGCCCTGCCTGGGTATCATCCCTGTTTTCTGTTGGGAAAGCTGAGAAGGATTTGATGAGTGCAGTAAGTCCCACATGGATGTGGAACTAAAATCTGTGTCTCCTGATGTGCAGAATTAACCTTTTATCTCTAGTAAGATCAGAGGTAAACAGTTTGTATTTAAGAAATCATTGCTGTTTTTCACACACACACACACCCTTGCACGTATTTTAAGTTTGGCATGTCCATATGTACAAAAAAAAAAAAGTCATAGAGAAGAGTACACATCAAGTAATGTAACACCCAGGGGTTAATTTAGCACTTGATGATCTGTCAGTTCTGTAACAGGCAGAGCCACATGTTTGTGGCAGACTGGCCTTTCTGGAAGTTCCTGCTAGGAGGAAATGTATTAAACTTATTAATTAAAACACACCCCAAAGCCTGAAACTGATATTCCTGTATTTAAAAAAAAAAAAAAATTAAGGATGTTCTCATATATCCATGGGTGTCTCTAACCTGACTCTGAAATCCTTGGTTTCCTTTCATTTATTATCTATATTCACTTCTCTTCTGTATCACCATGAGTGGAGTCAAATCATGCTGTTTTCAGGTTAAAAGCACTGATCATGATTAACCTTTTCACATTGCAAACAGACTGATTCCAGTGATCTTCTGTTTTCTTCTTTACCCTGTTATAGTACCTTAATATTCAGCCTGGGGGTTTTAGACTATGGTTTTCAAAGCTTTAAAAATTAATGTATCAGAAGTTTTGAAATATTCCACAAATTCTTTCTACTTCCTTCATACCAAATGGGGGATGCTCCTCTTCTCCATCATACTGATGTGTGGCAAATTGTTGTCTTCAGGTCCCCCAAGTTCTCTGTGGCTGTGTGGACCTTACCCAGGATTCTGTGCCATCTTTTGTGTCAATATAGGGGCCTCATAGCTCCTTAGAGGTGTGTTCCTGTGATCAACCCAATTTTGGACTTTTTAAACTTTCTCAATGAAACAATAAATGTTGAGATGTCAGATGCACAGACTTTAAGACTGGTAAAGATCTTTTGATGACAGTGCCTTTTAGGCAGATAGAAATATAATTGTGGCAGAAAACACTTCATCTAGCTCCTGATAATTCACTGAGGAAGTTGAGATAAATGTAAGAGTTATAACCTTGAAGTAGCCTTAAGTAATTGTTTTACTATACAGGAGCATGTACTTGCCCTGAAGGTCTTGTGCAAGTATAAGATTTAAACAGACTCAGTCTTTAGTGGCTCAGACAAATTTTAACACCACAGCAAGTGTCTGCAGAGAGCAGCAAGATGTGGGGTCACCTGGGAAACCCAGGAGAGAATGTCCTGCTGGAGCATTGGCAGCAGAGGGGCTTCTTATTAGTGCTAAACCTGAAGGTTTCCTACAGGGAACCAAGGGCTTTCTAATGAAGGATTGAATTGGATTTGGTCTGTGCTCAGTGAAAAGCTCTTTGTTTCCAGTTCAAAAGCTTCAAGGGCTAAACATTTTGGATCCTGACACAGACATACTTCAGGCAACCTGCAAATACTAATCCACGCAAATTTATCTGGTACAAAACATTCCTCTGCGTCACCTCCTTTAAAGAAAAATCAGCAGTTGTCTTTGGAGGGGTTATTATTTCAGTTCTGTGATGGCCATTGTCACTGCTAATGGCCAGGAGAATTTTTCAAACTTTGTACTGCTGAGGAGTTAAGAATCTGTGTTGGACAGGGAAAAAAACCCCTTCAGACAGCAGAGCACTTGTGGTGTGTGTCAGGAGCTGTGGGAACCACCAGGGACAAACACTTCATAGGCTGAGAGCAAAGAGAAGCAAGCTCCCTGTGGTAGTTTTTGGCTGTCTGGGTGCTTCTTTAGTGCTCATTGCTGCCAGAGCAATGTTGTACTTAAGCTTTAAGGTCACCTCCACTGCAGTGGGGGAGCGATGGATGACTGTGAAAATGGAATACAGGAAAAAAAATTTAGGGTTTTTTTTCCTAGGACAATCAGCAGGGATCTGTTGGGGGTGAGGAGGGCATAGAATTGAATGTGTTTTGATCAGTCTTTAAGAACTTGATGTAAAATGAGCAGAAACAGCTCAGCAACGTGTTTTCTGCATAACCATTCAAAGACTAGATACCTCTGTAAGCAGCTGAGTCAGGCACAACATGCAGCCCTGGGATAGAGTGAAGCTGGGGCTCAAACTGTGCAGGAAACCAGTTTGCTTTCCCCAAGATCTGCAGAGGCACAGCCTTCTGAATTTTAACACTGTTCAAATGTTGGGGTTTACAAATCTGCCATAGGACACTCTGCTGCTTCCTGTGCCTTCAGTCACTTTCCCTTCTCCGGTAGAAACCAGCACATTAATGTCACCTGGTGTTTTACAGGAAAGAAGAAGTTCAAGAGGAGGAAAATCTACTGTCAGATCACTCAGCACCTGCTTCAGAACCACAAGATGTGGCAGAAGGTGATTGAGGATGAGGAGAGGTTGGCTGGGTCAGAGAAGCAAGGCACGGAGCAATCCCCACTGCACCAATCTTCAGAACAAATCCAGGCCATCAGGGAAGAGGAGGAGGAGAAAGGCAAGGCCAAGAAGGATGAAGAGGAGAACACAACTGTAGAACCAAACCAATGACAATATTTACAGCAGTATTTTAAGACAGATTGACTCGTGCACAGACTCTTTCTCAAGCCAGCACAGCATTTAGACACAACACTGTAGAAGTATGGGATAATGCGCCTACAGCTGTTTCATTTGTTTCTCTTTCCTTTTCATGGTGAGGTACATTGTTTAAACTCCTATGCTCAAGGAAGCTTTCACACTGCAACACCGGCTTTACAGACTTTCTTTGAAGAGATTTGGGGGTGGGTGGCATTATATAAATATATATATATATATATATAGCCAGGGTTATTGGCTGCACACTTCAGCAAATTACATTTAATGATATATTATGGTCACTGTGATATTTACAGGAGAAAGTTATCTGAGGAAATGCTGCTTCTGAAGCACATTTGCAGTTAACAGTAAGGTACCAGTTAAGTAGCTTTTTGATCTTAATGCTGAGGGATAAAAGTTCCAAAGCTTTATACGAATGCTGATGTATCCTGCCAACACAAATGTGTGAGTGAGGGGGTGTTTGCAAGTGTGAGTGGATGTGAGGAAATACAGCGTGCTCTGAGTTCTTACCACACTAGCTGTAGCACATGTCCCAGCATACCACAACAAACAGAAGGCCAGAATTTTAGAGAATTCGTGCCTGCAAGGGAACAATTTTGAGGAGCTTTGCTTTCCCTCCAGTCCCAGTTTGCACTCCAGCTGCGGGCAGCCTCCGTTCAGCAGCAGCCCAGGCGCTGCTCTGGCCCTTCCAGCTGTGCTGGCATCACCTCCTCCTCCTCCTCCTCCTCCTCCTCCTCCTCCTGGGCACCTCCCAGGGATGTGCCCTGTCTGCAGAGGGGGCAGTGCATGGCACAGCAGCCTGTGTCCCTGCAGAAGGCTGGCCCTGCCCGGGCTCTGCGGGGTGAGCGCGCCGCGGGGCCGCCCGCGTGCTTGGGCACGCTGTCCCCTTCTGCCCTCAGCCCTGCCTCTGGCATCCATCACCAAACGTGGAGCTGAGAACAAAGCTGAACTGCTGGGAGACAGAGGGAGGGGAGCTGGGGGCCAGGGGGAGAAGGCAGAGGGTGCATGAGGAGCTGCTTGGGCACAGGTGCCAGTCCTGCGTGGGCTGGGCACTCGGTGCCCCAGGATCTGCTCTCATGGGCTTCACACAACTCGGGTTTTCAGGGCCAGTTTGTTGCTGGCATTCTGCTTAGGAGCAGCATGTTTGATCCCACCAATATATTTTTCTTTTCTTCTTTCTTCTTTTTTTTTTTTTTTTTTTTTGATAACAGAAAGAAAAAGATCAGGCCTGTAAGAACAGCAGATCTTTTTGTTGTTGTTGTTGTTCTGTTCATTTGTTTTTCTCTGTTGTTTATGCTGTGAGCCAAATGTCTATTTAAAAGGTTGGATATTCACTTTCAATATTTTATTTCACGATATATTTGTCAATGATTAGCTATCTAGATGTAAATATGGAAAAATTTTTATGGGTTCCTGTAGATAATGATATCTTTAACAAAAAAAAAAAAAGAAAAAGAAAAAAAGGGAAAAGTTGTTTTGTAAAGATAATTTTTTTAAAAATAAATACAAAAACATTTTTATACAGTGTAGCCATTTCCAAACCCCACAAATAAAGTCTTGAGTAATCTGTATAGACCCTTCTGGGAAACCAGCAGTCTACAGGATCAAGGCTTTAAAATATTAATGCTCTTGGGGACTGGCAGCACCAAGCAGTACCCCACAATTTAGAGACTTGTTCCCACAGAAAGAGTTCTATATATAAGCTGCAGTATCTCTCAGAACTCCTTTGACTGTGTGTGCTTTTTCTAGTTTGATTCTGCAGCCCATCACCAAGAAGAGGGTTGCAGTGAGGGTAAGATTCCTTGTGAAAGGCAGAGTTTGTAGAAGTCCCTTCTGTATTAAATTTCTGGCATTGCACCCATCACTTTTTGCTATTGTTACACATTCACCAAATTTCATGGTCCTGTTGACACCTCCCCAAAATGCTGGAACCATTCTCTGACAAAGCCAGTCACAGGTGTGTTGTCACTTCAGGGCTCCTTCTTGCTTTGTGTTTCTGTCTGCTCAAAAGAGGATTTGGGGTTTTTGCTGGTTGCATTTGCCTGATACTGCCCTGTCCTACCTTAGCAGTAGAAAATGTGTTTGCCTTTCAGCAGAGTGACTGGGGCAGGTTCTGAATGCTCTTAGCAGCAGGAATATTTAGGAAGTGTTTTCCAGTGAAATCAGGAAAGCACAGATCCAAATTGCCCTGCTGTTTTAAAGGGAAAGGACATTGAAGTCATTCAGAAGAAAAAAGTTGTCTCCAAGATCTCAGCAAGTCTCCACCAATTCCAGCTTGTGTTGTTTTCATGTCTTTTCAGTCACTTTGATAATTTTATTTGGGCTTTTCTTGTGCAAGTGATATGGATACCTTAGAGTATGAGAAGGTTTTATTATGCCTCATTCTGTCCTTTAAAAATTCAATTTACAGAGATGCTTTAAAATGTCACATTTCCAAGCACTTCTTTCTCAATTTTCAGTGCAGAATCACTGCAATTGGATTTTAATAGTGGGGTTTATATTGCTCTTGCTAGAAGAGGAAAAAATTCTATTGCAGCAAGTGTTAGTGGGTGCCCAGTTGGTAAAATTATGCAGAAGCATTCAAGAATGAGGCCAAATGCTGTGAGTAGGGTTTCACATATTCCTCTAAACTGGCATTCCCAGGGTTGGAAAGAACTAAGAGTAGCTAAGAAAAGTTATCTGAAAATGTGCTGAAATGAAACCATCATATTTTTCTAGTCATCATTTTTGCCATTAAGTAAAATTAGTGGCAGCCTCTAATTTGTTTTTCTGCATTGCCAAGGCAGCTGTTGGAAGTTGATAGACCCCAGCCTGTTCATGGGAGCAGCCACTGAGCTGCACCTTTATGGTGAAGAAATTGCTGACAGACTTAAAATGAGAATAATTATTGTTTTTATCCAAACTAGAAAGGAATTCCAGTGGAGAAGCTGAAGTGGCTGCGAGTGCTCAGCTTGGTAAGAGGTGACTTTTTTTTTCCCCACTTCAAATAGTTCCAATTTCTGCAGGTGGTCCCTCCTTATGCATCTGATTCTCAGTCTTTGAAGTGCATGTCTGGCAGGAATGATCAGGAAATCTCCAGGCTGGCTGAGATATAACACAAAATACCAGAGAGATTTTATGTCAAGACTGTGAAAAAGATTTTTTTTTCTGTTGTTCTTCGAGGTTCATAGATAATGAAGCAGGTAATTTAGGGGGCTTTTTAATATTTTCTAGTCCAAAGGAGGCAAAACTTTTCTCCTGCAGTTGCAGCAGCCTTTTGAAGGCAGAAGGTTTTCACTTTGTGTAGTCCTTTGGTGTTGCAAGCACCAAATAATCCACAGCCTAAGAAATATTTTAGGAAGAAAAACTAAATAAAAGAAAATTAATTCCATTCAATGAGCAAAAAGCTCTTGTTTAAGGTGGGATGTTTGCAATGTTGATATGAGTTCCTGCTACACACCATATGTAAAGCAGTGTGGTAGACACTAAAGAAAGCAAGCCCCATTTAAATGGTGTTTGGCAGTGGCAAACCCAAAGTACTTTAGTTCTCTTTAAAAACAAGAGGAGAAGGACTAGATGATTTTTTTTCCTTTTGGATATTACTTTAATGGCACTTGGTGTCTGATCCTGTTCCCTTCCAGACTAGAAGTGTGCCTGAAATGCTTTTGCAGTGCTTGCAGCTCCCAGTGCAGTGACAAAAGGACTCAGTGTGTCATGCAGCAATCACATGAAAACACTTTTGTCCCTATATTGGCACCTTTGTTGATGGCCACGTGGTGTTTACCATATATAACTTCTCCTTACACTTGTGTTGCAGAGGGAACACGTGGAAGCAGAGAGTGTGAAAGCCCCAAACAATTAAATTACTTTGTAGGAGGAGTGGAAGACAGTAGCTTTTAAGAAACCAAAAATGCTGTGTCTAAAATCAATAATTTCCACCATGCTCAAAGGGCCATAGTTTACTACTCTCTATATTTATGCTCTAATTCTAAAATCTTGGCTTGTTTTTAGCTTATTTAATGTGCAGAGCATTTTGACACTTGTCTCTGGAAATCATCTACTCCCAGCAGCAGGAAGATGGTGTTTGATGAGATGTTGCATCAGGAGTTGCTGCAATCTAGGGGAAAGGGATTTTGCTGTGCTTTTGGCAGGATTTTGGATGGCCTTCATGTGTGGATGAAATCTTGCACACAGAGCTGTGTGTCACCACATGTGACATCATTCAGGGTGCTGGTTCTCATAGCAAACATGGTCATGTTATGGCAGGAAATGCTTCTCAGGGAAGATGTCATTTGAGAATGCTTTTGTTAATTATTCAAGGATACTTTTCATCAGTTTTTATTCTGGCATCATGCATGAACTTCTCTCTGCATCATCATCATCAGCCTAAAGATGGATTTAGGGATTTACCATTAGTGCCCCACTGCTAGAATTCCTAAGATCCTGGTGGTCTGAATCTGGAAGAAGGCTAAAGCTGCAGAGGTTCAAACAGATGCTTTTACAGGTCCAATCTGGCATCTAAGCAAATTTCTCTCCCTAGTCCCATTCTATGCATTCCACTTGACATAAAGTTCTTTTTTTTTTTTGCTTTAAACATTCTAAATTTCTGTCTTCTTTTTCACTAGAATTTTTTTTTTTCTGAAATTCTGGCCCCATCCTTCTTCAGGAATGCCCTGGGAAGGAGAATGCAGTGTGAAGAAGGCAAGGATCTTGCCAAATTCAGAGCCTGTAAGGACTCTGTGTGGGCATCCACACGGATCTGTGAGCTGAGTAGGTGTGGGGGAGCTGCCTGGACTTGGAATCCTTGAGAATTTTGTCAGTTCTCAAAACAAACCCTAGGCATTTTTGAAAGCTCAGCCATGAGTCTGATGCAGCAAAAGCTTTGTGCTTGGTGCTGGTTGTTAGTGAAGTTCTTGTGCAAAGTCTGTGTAAGTCCTGCCAGCACTGAGGTGTTCCAACATCCCATGGAAGGAAGGAAGGATGGAAGGGTTCAGTTTAAGGAGGAGAAGTTGCTGAGCATCCCAGGGCCTCGTGGGCAGCAGATCAGACAGAAACCCATTCCCAGAGTGAAGGATTCTCCTCTCTGTTGGCCTCAGAACATGGAGTTCCCCCCTGGCAGCTCAGAGCTGGGGAGATCAGGGTTGTACACATCAGGAGGGAAGGGAAACCTCCATTCTGTGGGAAGGAGGAAAGGAAATCACAGTCCATTCTCAGCCAGACTTCATAAAACAAAACTTATTTTCCTTTTCTTTCAAAAGCAAATGTAATCCTGCTGAAATGGAGTAAACACAGAGTTTCTGGGAGGTTCATTGCAGCTTGATGTTGCTGTATTAGTCAAAATGATGGCAGTGTTAAAGAGAAGATAATTATTCCCATTAATTAGAGCAGGAGAGTCTTCATTTTTTCCTGTTTTTCAGTGAATCAACAGGTAAGAGCATCCAGAGAACAATGCATGTTAAGTGATTTTGAACTGATGAAAGAATCATAGAAATTAGGTGAGAGCTGTCTTAACAAACATTGGAAGAGCTTGCAAAATTATTGATTATTGGAGTAAAACTTTGATTTAGAGCAAAATAGCACCAGTACTTTTGAGAGCAATTTAGTGTGATAGCTCTTTCTTTGAATTTCATCACTTTCCTTTAGCAAAACAACATTCCTCTGCAGGTAAATCAAAGCAGGGTTTAGCCTCTGCTGTGGTAGATATTGAGTCCCAGTGTTGGGGGGAGCAGTGTGAGAATTATTCTCCATTTACAACCTAATTATGGTTTATTCAGAGGCCATTAGTGGGATTTTCCTGGCAGGCAGGTGTTCTTTTGATGAAAAATGCATCTCACCAGCTCAGCAGGGTGCAGATGTCACCTGAGTGAGCCCTGAGGACTCCTCGGGAGCCTGGGGGCAGAGCAGTGCCGGTGTATTTCTGCAGAGGTCATTTTCACAGTGACAAAAGGCACAAAAGGCAGGAGCTGGAGCTAGCTAACAAAGCCTCTTTGATAAAAATGAAATGGTAAGCACTGTGCAGTCTGAAACCCTGCCAGTGCCACTGGGGTGTACACAGACATCTCCTGAGTGCTTGCTCCTGTAAAACTGCTGTGAGTTCAGGTAAAACCAGCTGGCCTTGGGTGTGTCTGTCAAGCTGAAGGGTGTAGTAAATCAAGAAGAATTTTTGACTGAAGTTATTTAATTCTCCTTCATCAAGGAACACTTTGCTTGGTGCAAGAGGAGGGAAAAAAAAAAAAAAAAAGAGAATATTTCATTTGAGCTTTTCAGGTTGCCAGTCTGTGCCAGTGGTCTCTTGCTCCCAAAGCTGTGTGTGCAGGATGTCTGAGATGTGGGAATGGGGCAGCAGAGGAGAATTGTTCTACCCTGGATGCCACAGGGAGTCTCTGTGCTCTGGGGAGCACCATGAAACCTGCAGCTGTGCAAAGAGCAGGGAATTAGCTGGGGAAACCCAAATACTCCTGTTTTCTGTGTGGGAGCATAGAGCAGGTACACAGGAGTGTGCCACAGCTGCAAGCCATGTGTCCTCTTATGGCTGAATTCTCTTGTCCTGAGGCAAACCCACAGAAATCAGATCACATAATAGCTCAGTTTTCAATGCTGTCTTCCTGTACTGCAGCAAATGCTTAGAAACAATTGATGTGAATTAGCAACTGCTCTTTGCTTTTAAATATTTATTTAAAGGAGTTGGGAGGTTTTGGTGGTGCTTTTCATTTTTCTCCTCTGACCCCAGTCATTTCCCCCCCATGCTTTCCTAAAAAAGAATAAAAAATTAGAAAGCTCAGTGATCTGGTCAGAGAGAAAGCAGGGAGAGGTTTGCCCTGTGTCCATTCTGCTTCAGGCAGAAAGGCTGCTGGAGTCTGCTAGAGCTGACTGTCCTTCCCAAAATTCCTGCCTGATCCTGAAACACAACCAAAACCTGTGTTTGAGTGCAAAATGTTGATTTGTGGGTGTTTGTAAACCTCGATGGAGTGCTGCAGGGGGTGTCCCAAGAGATCAAAGCCAGCGTTAATGCCTGCTCTGTGCTGTTGATGATATCTTTAATATTCAACCATGTCAGTGTACTTTTGATCATTGCTTTCCTAAAGTTGTCTTCTTCTCTTGAATATCAGTATCAGATGTTTGCATGATGGAAAGTCATTTAAGTTCACTTTTCAAAAGCAGTGATTCATACCGTGGGTTACCTTTGTTTAACAGAGTCACATTTTCACTGACGGGTGGCAGTTTTTTTTTTTCTTTTTAGTGCTTTTGATAGAAGAACATCCAGGATATTTTCCAACAAAAACCCATTTTTTCACCTTTGCCTCCAGTTCTGGAAGAAATACCTCCCCAAAATAATCCTTTTCCAATGCAGTTTGGCCTGTCTGGGTAACCATATGCAAGTATGTACATCATGTGGAAGATGTGATTGAAACATTTCAAAATCCCATTTTGGTAAAGTAATCAAGAAATTAACCTAGCAAGATTACAACCCTTTCTAAATTCAAATCTTGGGTGTGCCAATATAATTGAAGCACTTGACCCCCACCAGATTTGAGGGCCAAATTATACAGATTTTTTATTTTAAAATTAACAACAGGCCAGACAATTTTCTTTTTCACTTCAGGAAACACTGAGAAATTTGGTGATCTTACATCCTGTGAGGGTTGGCTCCTGGTCTGGGACCTTGGGGCAGAATTATTTTAATGATGTTTATTCAGACTCAGCTATAGTAGCAGGTTTCCACAAATCACTCCTGTCCTACAAATTCAATCCCTCCTTGGATTATTTTTTTTTTCACTTCAAAAGGTGAGAAAAAGATGGGGGGGGGGGGGGGGTTTGCAATTTTATATGGCTCTATTTGACAAAGGGTTTTGTGTACCTTTATAATTCTTTTGAAGCAATATTTTAAAAAATAACTGCCAGCCCAAGTGGCAATGCAGAGAAGTGCCATCTTGTTTGGGATTTGTACACGCCAGTTTTTAACACAGTGTTCTTTTCACTAAGTACTACATACTTTAATTTATATTTATATATTGTCAATATTGTTGTAACCAAGCTTCTCCTTTCTAAACACTTCAGGAACAAGGCCTTGTATTTTTAGGTGATTTTCATAAACAGAATAATTCTTTTCCTTTCACTAGTATCTTGCACTCGATACATGTAGCAATACTTAATATATTCTCTTCACAAGTATTTGTTAAGTGATTTAGTTAATGGCTGATAAATGTTTTGTACAAAATAGATTCTGTACAGGAAAAAAAAAAATCTTTTAGATAAACATTATTTATTTTTACTGTTTTGTAAGTTAGACACTATAATGAAGCTCCTTTTTGCCAGAATTACTGGAAGTGCCTCTTGGTAAAATGTATTATACAGTAAATATGTATTCAAAATTATTAGAAATACTTGTCACAAAATGAACAATGTGGATGTTGCAATGTGAAGACAAATGTACAACATAAATATAATTCTGTGGTATCTTGTTGGCTGTGTTTCTTTTTCCTTTATTGAACAAAGTTGCTTTCGGTGCCCAGCTTTAAGTGTCAGACTACAAATGACTTGTACCCTCTTTAGACTGATTCAAATCCAGTGAAAGCTTGTATATATTGAATTATCATTTCAGCTGCCAGCCCTGCTTGGTGTGTGTTAGTGACCCAAGCTCATGTTTATTGGTATCTGATTTCCTGACACTTTTACCTGCAGAATTCTTCACTTTGCTCCAGATTACTAATAAATCCCATGTTAAATCCTTTGTGACTCAGCCAATCTGTGGAAAGCCTCATTATAGCCATTCTTCTTTAATGCTAACCAGTATTTCAGCATCCATCATCAGTGTTCCACTCAATCCAATTAATCTGGGTTGGATGTGGTCAGTATTACAGGGCACATTCAGCAGTGCAGAGTGACTAAAGCTTACAGAGAAAATGAAATGTGTTACCTTCACAGTTTCCCCTATTAATCACAGCAGTAATCTGTTAAAGTGGGACATCAGGGAGTGAAATCCATTTTCTTGCCATTATATTGATAAGAGTGCTGTCATTTCTCAGTGTAAAATTTTACTAGGCTTTTATGTGGGCTGGAATTGACATCTAGCTACTGTCTTTGCTCACTGTTTGTAATTTCAAAAAAGTATCTCACAGCTGTCAAAAATTTTACCCATTTTTAAAGTTTTGTTACCTCCTTTCATCAAAGACCTGGAAGCTCTTCAGCTAATTGATTTGAAATGGTTGCATAAAAATTATCCAGATCAACCATGTGTTCAAAGCCTCTTTTCCTATAAGTGACAAATTAACAGATTTCAAAATCCTCAAGAGTATCAGCCATGTATCTGGCTGTCAGCTTTCAAATGCCCCCAGTTCATTTATCCTCTGGCTTAAATTCTGAATGGAAAAAATGTAAGGAAATTTGCACCAGGCACTGATTAGGAAGATACAAACCAGAATCATTGCCAGGAGGAAAGTAAAATTTGTTTTTACCTATTCCAAGGGAACTGCTTCTAGGCCAGCAGCTGGTCTGTCCCAAACCCTTGATATCTCAAGAGCATGTAATTACTTGATGCTAAAATTCACAGAGAGGAATGCAACTGGAGCAGCAAAGAAAAACTCTGGCCTGGCTACTTCTCACCACAAAGAGCAGGGGCTACCAAGGTAAGGAATGCACTTGTCTGAAAATCCCCAAACTCTCTCTGGAGCTCTTCAAACAGGGAGAGGTTCCCGTGGGAAGAGCTGAGCAATACAACAGGGCAGGAGCAGTGAATCTGCTAATGAGACCACCCATGAGCCTGCCTCTCCTGGGGTGCTGCTGAAGCACAAAGGAGACCATGAGCACAGCCCCTCGCAGCTCAATTAAATGTTGCATTTTCCAGGTGTTCAAACTGCCTTAATTGCCGGCAAATCCGGTTCCCTAAAAGCACTTGAAGTGTTTCACTGCAAACACAACTCTCAGAGAACTATTGGGGCTTTGTTTGGCAATGCTTTCTTTCAGTGGGTCTCCAATGATCTCATCAAAATCCTGTGGAAATCAGCCTGGGCTCCCCAGGTATTGTCAGCGGTTACTGCAGGATGGAAGAGCAAACAGCTTGGACAGGAGGGAAACCTGCAGGTGCTACCCTGGCTGCTGGGTCTGCAGCTCTGGGCTTGCCACCTCACACCATCCACAGGAGAATTTTTAACCACACTGGATTCCACACCTGCAGGTGCTACCCTGGCTGCTGGGTCTGCAGCTCTGGGCTTGCCACCTCACACCATCCACAGGAGAATTTTTAACCACACTGGATTCCCAGAGACCAGGCATGCTGCAGTGGAAGCTGTCAAAACTAACCATTTTGTTGAGCAGCTTCAGTGCTCAGAAGTGACAGAAACCTTGCATTAATTCATGAGGAAAGGTGCAAGTTTCATGTTAAACTGAAAGCTCTGATGGCTTTTGTCACAGCCAGTGTGGATTGCCAGCTACAATCACTGCACAGCCTGGGATACAAAATGGTTTGGAAGTCTGCTACAGATGAAAGGTTGCTGCAGCACCTGCTTGTCTTCAGCCAGGAAATACTCAGCAGAAGGTTCCTGTTTCATCTGCAAACAGGAATGATGCCTTACAATGGCTTCATTTTACGTGCCTTTTGCTGCTGTTGCTGATAAATTACTTCCCTTCCCAATCCTTCGCAGGTGGTGATTGCTTATTACTGTTCTTGCTAAAGGCATCATATTCTTCAAATTCAATACCTTCAGTGTGATCAGCTCTTCTGTTCAGTTCTTGGTGCCTCCTCTCTCTACATTGGTACCTTGTTCAATTCTTAGTACCTCCTCTCTCTCCACTGGTACCTTGCTCCATTCTTGGTACTTTGCTCAATTCTTGGTACCTCCTCTCTCTACATTGGTACCTTGCTCCATTCTTGGTACTTTGCTCAATTCTTGGTACCTCCTCTCTCTACATTGGTACCTTGCTCCATTCTTGGTACTTTGCTCAATTCTTGCTACCTCCTCTCTCTACATTGGTACCTTGCTCAATTCTTGGTACTTCCTCTCTCTTACATTGGTACCTTGCTCAGTTCTTGGTACCTTGCTCAATTCTTGCTACCTCCTCTCTCTACATTGGTACCTTGCTCAATTCTTGGTACTTCCTCTCTCTTACATTGGTACCTTGCTCAGTTCTTGGTACCTTGCTCAATTCTTGCTACCTCCTCTCTCTACATTGGTACCTTGCTCAATTCTTGGTACTTTGTTCAGTTCTTGGTACCTTCTCTCTCTACATTGGTACCTTGCTCAATTCTTGCTACCTCCTCTCTCTACATTGGTACCTTGCTCAATTCTTGGTACTTCCTCTCTCTTACATTGGTACCTTGCTCAGTTCTTGGTACCTTGCTCAGTTCTTGGTACCTTGCTCAGTTCTTGGTACCTCCTCTCTCTACATTGGTACCTTGCTCCATTCTTGGTACTTTGCTCAATTCTTGGTACCTCCTCTCTCTACATTGGTACCTTGCTCCATTCTTGGTACTTTGCTCAATTCTTGGTACCTTCTCTCTCTACATTGGTACCTTGCTCAGTTCTTGGTACTTTGCTCAATTCTTGGTACCTTCTCTCTCTACATTGGTACCTTGCTCAGTTCTTGGTACTTTGCTCAATTCTTGGTACCTTCTCTCTCTACATTGGTACCTTGCTCCATTCTTGGTACTTTGCTCAATTCTTGGTACCTTCTCTCTCTACATTGGTACCTTGCTCAGTTCTTGGTACTTTGCTCAATTCTTGGTACCTTCTCTCTCTACATTGGTACCTTGCTCAGTTCTTGCTTCCTCCTCTCTCTTACATTGGTACCTTGCTCCATTCTTGGTACCTTGTTCAGTTCTTGGTACCTTGCTCCATTCTTGGTACCCCCTCTCCCTAAATTTCTGGTAGGTGATGTACTGCATTGCCTTCCCATGGGACATCCATGGCCTGCAAGGCCTGAAAAACCAAGAAATTCCTACCTGGATGAGACATTCTGTCAGACTAACTTACTGAATTTTAGGGAGGATCTGGTGTTCATTTACTCTGAGCATCTTGAAAAGCACTGTAGAGGACATAAGAATGGTCATTTCTGAGGAACTGCTATAATTAGTTCATAAAGGAAGGGGGACACTCTTCTGGAGGTGTAAGAAAACTTTCCATAATGGAAAATTCCTCCCCCAAGTGGTTTTGGGGAAGTTCCAGTTAAGGTCCCACCAGCTATAAAAAAGTAAGAGACAACTCTGTAACAAAATTTCAATAAAAGAGCAGGTGTGGTAAAAACCTGACACTGCAGTTTTGCAATGAACCAAAAATCCAGGAAAAATGAGAGAATTGCACTAAATCTTGTGGGCCCTGTTCCTCAAAGCACTTCTGCTTTCTAAAGGACATAAAACCAGTCTGTAGGTATTTTTCTGGGTGTGTGGAGGACAGGGCTCTGGTGCTTATCAGTACAATCTGTAGCATAATTTAGGAGGATTCGAGGATTATGGGATCTTTATAACAAATTTAGGAATCTGATAATGAAACTTCACCTATTTTAAAGGACAGTGTGGTAAAAGTTACCAGTGGCAGAATAACTGGAGTCTGTGTCAGAAATCTTTAAAATCAGCAAGGTCAGCAATGAAGATTAAAGGTCAGCAATGAAGATTAAAGGCCAGCAATGAAGATTAAAGGTCATGCAAAACCAGCACAGGTCCTGTATTGTGTAAACTGAGTTTTCCTCATAATGGAAGGAAATGGCCTGGAAGCTGTTCTCTTAAAGAGGCTGAAAGAGCTCATAATCACTAAGTCTCCTAATCACTAATTACTGGGGACTACTAGGCACCCTGATATCTCTTAGAAAAGGGGAAAACAGATTTCCAAGTATCCAAAGCAAAGAAGGATACAAGACACTTTAAAGTACAAAATGTGAAGGAGGTGTAGTGTAATAAAATTCCAGCCACATTAAGAGCCCGAAATGGAGAAGTGATGAAGGGAAGGATGATAATTATAAAATATTTGTATTAAATCTAGGAAAGCAGAAGCCTGCTCTGTGTTTGGCTGGTGAGTGAGCTTTTAGCTGCCATGGGAACCTGCTGTACTGCAGAGGGTGGGAGGGAATAAGAAGGGAAAAGGAAGAATGTTTTACTTTAATACCTTTTCTGTTTCTATAATCAAAGCTTACAAGGCAGCAGAAGACAGGATTTACAGCCTCTCTTAGTTCAACAAACTACAGAGGGAGCTAGTCACTTTCCTCACCTTTACCCAAACTTTAAAAAAAAAGTTTCACCAGCTGTGACCTTGTGGCAGGAAAAAAACTCAGGGTGGGAATGAAGTCTTCAAAATTTTCCTTTTCTTTCCTTGTGGCAAAAGACTTGACTGACTCTTCCATGCAATTCTGCCCTCCCCCTTAATGGATCTTTTCCCTCTGTTGTTTTTGTTGGGGTTTTTTTTCATGTTGACAGGGACATTGCCCTGTGGATTTTGGGCAGCAGGGCAGCAGGAAGGACCAGGGACTGGATAAGAAGTCTTCGTGACTCTCCTGTCCACCCTCCAGCCTGTCTTCTCTCACACACCCCCCATTTTCTTTTTTTTTTTTTCCCCCAAGTCCATTCCCACTTGAATTCTTCTGTTTCCTGGAATTAAGCAATTAATAAGATCAGAGTTTTGGGTTGGTTTTTTTTTTTTTTCCTCTCCACAAATCTTTGTCACGTGCCTCATCAAACTTAGAGCAACTTGCAGAGAAAAACACCCCCTGGGAGCTGTTTAGGTGCCCTTCATGGTCCCCATCAGGGCACCCAGCCTCTCTGCTTGGCTGGTGTGCCCAGTGTCCTGGAACTGATAGGAGGGGACAGAGGAAGAAAAACCTGGGGAGGTGGGGAGGAGGATGGAGGGCAGACAAACAGCAAATGCTCTGGCAAAAGCAGAGACACAACGAGCTCCCCCACCTGCATTCTCTTCCTTCCTCTAGCTCCAGGATGAGGTGTGCCTCCTCAGACAGGGACATTTCTGACAGCAGGCTCTCCCCTCCAGTTTTTCCCCTTTCTGTGCACGCCAGGGTGGGTTTGCATGAGCAGTAGAGGAAGCTTACCTATGAAAACTGGTGGGCACCATCCCTGGGGATTCCTGCTGCCAGGTAAGATTTGGCTTTTCTTCTTCTCTTTGCTGCTTGACTTTTCCTAGAGGATGTCTGTTATCTGGGCTCATGGGTGGACTGTCTGTGTGTCCAGCCAGCACAGCTCCCGTGGCTGCCACGGGCAAAGGCTAAGGAGGCTAACTGCAGAGTGGAGGGGTTCCCAGAGGGGGAAGGATGCTCTGTCCCTGCTGCACCCTGCACGAGTGAAGGGGCCCTTCTGGAGGTGCCTCAGCCTGCTGGGTCAGTGCTCAGGGACAGGGCTGTCCCTGGAGCTGACCCTCAGGCACAGGTGCCCATGCCAGCCCTCGGGATGTGAGTGCCACCAGGCTGTGCCACAGGTGAGCCCCTGGGCTGCTGCTGGTGGGATGGAGAGCAGGGCCACCAGAGAGGGCTCCCACAGCCCAGCATGGGTGGAAGGAGGGCTCTGAGCCCCAGCTGTGGGCCCAGAAGAGTCAGGGACAAGGTGTGAGCGTGGCCAGCAGCTGTCCTTCAGGCAGAGTGTCACCCTCCAGGCAGTGTCACTCAGCTGTTACAGCTGTGGTGAAGCACAGCTGGAGTGCTGCAGTGTGTTCCCCTGATTTTTTAA